>NC_143401.1:53175353-53808046 GCF_052110815.1 Crocodylus siamensis | reverse complement strand
GAAGGTAGGGTGCCGGTTGTTCCTCCACAGGTGCATCACCTTGCACTTGTCAGTGTTGAATTCCATCCTATTTTCATGCGCCCACCCCTGTAACCTGTCTAGGTCTGATTGTAGCCTATTCCTTCGTTCTAGCATGCCCACATCCCCCCACATCTTAGTGTCATCAGCAAATTTGAACAGGGTGCTTTTTACCCTCTTATCCAAGTCACTGATGAAGATGTTGAACAGTACAGGCCTAAGGACTGAGCCCTTGGGAACCCCACTGCCCACATCTCTCCAAGTCGAAAATGAGCCATCCACCACCACTCTCTGGGTGCGGCCCTCCAGCCAGTTGGCGACCCATTTGACAGTGTGAGTGGTGACACCACAGTCCCCCAGTTTCTTAATGAGAATGGGGTGAGAGACAGTGTCAAAGGCCTTCTGAAAATCCAGAAAGACTATGTCCACTGCTACCCCTGCATCTAAGGATTTGGTGACCTGATCGTAGAAGGCCACCAGGTTGGTCTGACAGGACCTGCCTCTAATGAACCCGTGTTGGTTGCCCCTAAGCATAAGCTCCCCCGCTGGCCCCTCGTGGACATGTGCCAGAATAATTCTCTCAAAAAGCTTACCCAGGATTGAGGTAAGACTAACTGGCCTATAGTTTCCCAGGTCCTCCTTCCTCCCCTTTTTGAAGATGGGAATCACATTGGCCCTCTTCCAGTCCCCTGGCACCACACCAGAACACCACGAGTGCTCGTAAAGCCGTGCCAGGGGTCCCACAATGACCTCAGCTAATTCCCTCAGTACTCTAGGGTGGAGATTGTCTGGACCAGCTGACTTGAATACATCCAGTCCCTCCAGAAGTTCCCTAACTAGTTCCTCACTAGTTACTCCTAGGTAAACCTCCTCTGGGGCCTAAGAGGGGCTGAGAGGGGGGGTGGCTGTTCCGGTCCCTGCTCATGAAAATGGAGGCAAAGAAATTGTTAAATAGGTTAGCTTTGTCGTCTGGTGTGACGACCAGATTTCATAGCGTGTCTTGCAGGGCCCCACGTTACCCGGAACCTTCTTTTTGCCCCCTATGTATTTTAAAAAGGACTTCTTCTTGTCCTTGATCCGGGTAGCTAGTCTCAGTTCCACCTCGCCTTGGCCTTCCTGACTGCCCCCCTACAGCCCCGAGCAACCGCAGTATAATCCTCCCTGGTGATGGCTCCTCCCTTCCATTGGGTGCGCGCCTCCCTTTTAGCTAGGAGACATTCCTGGATGCTTTTGGTGAGCCACCGGGGCTTTTGTGCCCCCCCCGCCCCCTTTGATCCGTGTTGGGATTACTTCCCTTTGGGCTTGGAGGATAGTCTCCTTAAGAAGCGACCACTCTTCTTGGACACCTAGCTCCCCTCCCTTCCCCTCCAGGTCCTCAGTTCTTCCCCAACTATTTTCCTTAGCTCATTGAAGTCCGCCCTCCTGAAATCTAGGGTTGCTGCCTTGCTGCAGGCCTTTGCCACCTTGCACTGGATGGTGAATTCCAGCAGGCAATGATCACTGTCGCCCAGGTGGTCAAGCACCCGCAGCCCCCTCACCAGGTCATCACCCATGGCCAGCACCAGGTCCAACAAGGCACCTCCCCTGGTGGGACTGTGCACCTCCTGGGTTATATGGAGGTCCTGCATTCTGGCTAGGACCCTAGATATATTTGCCCTATTTTTTTCTTGAAAATTAGGCTTAAGATACAGGTGAAAAGGCTAAGGATGACAAAGACAAACCCAGCAACAACAAAAGAAGTAGCTAGCATGCTGGAAAATTCATCATCACATTTTGGGTGCAGACAGAAGTCACATTTTTTGTATGATCTGGCCCCTGAAAGCACTCTAAAGGCATAACATAACATGTTTGCATGGTTGCAAAGTGCTTTTAAAATGGCTGATCACATGGGAAATTAACCCTCGAGGGTTCATTTTTCATGCAGGGGCGAACCTGTCAGCCAGGGAGGCAGGGGGAAGTGGGCAGCACAGAGTTGCCAGCTTGGGTTTGCCCAGTCTGAGCTGGAGGGGGCAGGGAGCTGGAATGGAGCCCCCATGCTTCATAGGCCTCCCCAGCCACCCCAGCTGGGACATGGGGCCCACCAGGTGAGGGGCTCCGTTCCTCCTCCCTCTGCCCCCCCAGCTCCAGCTGGGCCTCTTGAGACTGGCAGCAAGCATGCAACGTCTGTATGTGTCTGTGCATTTTTGTTTCCGTGTCTTTGTGTCTTTCTGTGCTTTTGTTTCCGTGTGTTTGTGTGTTTGCATGTGTTTCTGTTTCTGTGCTTTTGTTTCCATGTGTGATGATATGTTTTTGTTTCTCTGTGTTTGTGTGTACATTTTTGTTTCTGCTTGTGTTTTCTCTGAGTGTTATTGTGTATGCATGCGTTTGTGTGCGAATATTTGTGTTTGTGTATGTTCATGTGCATCTTTTTTGATTTTGTGGATGGGTGTGGCATTAAACAGTAAAATATGAGCATTTTTCCCCCAACTTTACAATTTTGTTATACATAATTGTTTGTCTGACTTCATCATTTTAAAGGTAATATTTAACAATTTCTTCCTGACATTACCCTTTTTATCAGTACATTTTTTCCCCAGTATTACCATTTTTAACATGGAACTTTCCCATATCTTTCCCACTCATATAATTTTTAAAACGTTATGATTTTTATTACTATTTTCAAAACTTCACTGTTTTAAAGATAAAATTTTACCCTTTTTACCATTTTTTCTAACTTCACTGTTTTTAACAGTAAAAGATTACCATTTCTCCTGACTTTTTTATCATTTTGAACAGTAAAATATTACTTTTAGATCATTTTACCAGTTTTAAGGGTTAAAAAACAGCTTCTCTCAACTTTAACCATTTTACAGTAAATTATACAATTTTTTCAACTTCATTTTTAAACTATAAAACTAAAAAAAGTTTTACAGTTTTTACTCTCTTCAAGACAGTACCATATTTTAATAGTAAAGAAAAAACCAAAACAACAAAAAACTTTTTCTTACTTGTTTACCATTTTTAATGGTTAAATATTACCATTTTGTTTGCCTTTTTCTGACTTCACCTTTTTAAATGGTAAGGCGTTATGTTTTCCTCCCCACCCAGCCAACTTCTTTTTCTCCAGCTTCACCATTTTTTAATGGAAACATTTTGTTTTTTTCTGGCTTCACCATTTTTTAACAGTAAAACATAACCATTTTTTCACCATTATTCCAACTTTTATTGGTTTTTAACAATAAAATTTTACTTTTTTTCCTCCTGACTTCACCATTTTTTATGCTGAAAAATGATTTTCCCTAGTTTTTACCATTCTTGATTGTTACATGTTACATTTTTCCCCCGTAGTGTATTTAAAGATAAAATTATACCTTTTTTCCAACATTACTATTTTCCTTGAATTTTTTTGCCATTTTAAAGGTAAAATGTCATCATGGCTTCTGACAGCACTGTTTTTACTGTCTTCTTTTTTTTTTTTTTTTTTTTTTTAAACTGTTTTAATGGTAAAAATTACCTTTTTAAACATTTTTTTCTGACTTTACCATTTTCAACAGTAAAATATTAGTTTAGGCACAACAGTAAGATCTTAGCATTTTTCTGACTTTCTAACTGTTTTAAACATTAACATGTCACTGTTTTTTTACTGGTTTTCTGAATTTACCTTATTTTAATGGTAAAGTTTTAAAAACATCTTCCCCTTTTTAATGTTAAAATTTACCCTTTTTCTACTGTTCTTTCTGACTATAGTGGTTTTTTGTGGTCAAATTTTACCACTTTTAATTATTTTTTCTGACTTCACCTATATTTACTGTTTTTCCTGCCTTTTTGATTTAATGGTCAATTTTACTTTTTTTTAACTATGTTTCCTTCTTTTTTGTTTTTTACCATTTTTATCATAAAGTTGGAAAATGGTTTTAAAAAATGGTAAATGTTTCAGTAAAGTTTAATAAAAATGGTAAAAAAGGTCATTTTTAGCAATAAAAACTGAAAAATTACAATTAAAAAAAAGGCAGGGAAAACCATTAAAGATGGTAAAAATTACCATTTCCCCCAATCTTTTTACCATTTTTAGAACAAAATTTTACCTTTCTTCACTGTTTTTTCTGAATTCACCAAGTTAAATGATAAACTTATATCTTTTTTTACTATATTTCCTGCCTTTTTTAATGGTAAAATCTTATTATTTTATAATTTTTCTGACTTTGTTTCTTAACAGTAAAATTTGACCACTTTTAACTGTTTTTTCAGAGTTCATCATTTTTCCCAACTTTTTTACTGTTTTTAACAGTAACATTTTTCCCCGACTTTGCCATTTCTGAAAGAATTTTTTTTTATTTTTTTAACTAGTTTTCCCAAGTTGGGGGGGGGGAAGGGTGTTGCCACTTTTAATGGTAAAATGTTACTGGTTTTTCCAACCTACTATTTTAGACTAAAATTTTCATAGATTGATTTCACAGATATTTGGGCTGGAAGGGACCCCGGAGGATCATCGAGTCTAGCCCCCTACCCTTGGGGCAGGAAGTCAGCAGGGATCATAGGACCCCAGCAAGATAAGCATCCAAATGTGTTCTGAAGGCATTCAAAGTGGACGCTTGAACCGCCTCAGGCAGCAGTCTGTTCCAAACCTTGGGGGCTCAGACAGTGAAGAATTTCTTTCTTATGTCCAGCCTGAACTGGTCACAGCCGAGTTTGTGACCGTTCAAACTTGACATCCCTTGGGGGGCTCTGGTGAACAGTCGTTCCCCCAGATCCCGATGAGCACCCTTGATAAGCTTATAGGTCACCCCTGAGCCTGTGCTTTTCTAGGCTGAATAGCCCCACTGCTCTCAGCCTGTCATCATATGGTCTGTTTTCCTGCCCTCTGATCATGTGCGTGGCTCTCCTCTGCACCCTCTTAAACTTCCCCACATCATTTTTGAATTGTGGAGCCCAAAACTGGATGCAGTACTCCAGCTGCGGCCTCACCAAGGCCGAGTACAAGGGGAGAATGACGTCCCCGGATCTGCTTGAGAAGCATCTATGGATGCAAGCCAGCGTTTTGCTTGCTTTACTAGCCGCAGCATCACACTGAAGGCTCATTATCATCTTGTAGTCAACCATGACCCTCAAGTGCCTTTCATTTGTAGAGCTAACCAGCGTAGCACGACCGAGCCTATATGTATAGTGCAGGTTTTTCCTCCCAAGGTGGAGAACCTTGCATTTTTCGGTGTTGAACGATATCAGGTTCTTGTCTGCCCATTTCTTGAGTCTGTCTAGATCCACCTGGATCATCCTCCTGTCCTCAGGTGTGGATGCTTTACCCCAGAGTTTGGTGTCGTCAGCAAACTTGGCCAGTCCACTTCTGACACCAGTGTCCACATCATTGATGAAGATGTTAAAAAGTATAGGCCCTAGGACAGAGCCCTGTGGGACCCCACTGGTCACAGCGCACCAAGACGACTGGCTCCCATCGACCACCACCCTCTGGGTCCTACCACAGAGCCAGTTCCCCAGCCAAAGGATGGTGGTGATGTCAAGACAACAGTTAGCCAGTTTAACCAAAAGGTGATCGTGGGATACCAGATTGAAGGCTTTTTTACAGTCGAGGTGTATGACGTCAATCTCTTCCCCTTTGTCCAGGTGATAAGTCACCTGGCCATAAAAGGAAATGAGATTGATCAAGCAAGACCTACCCACAACAAACCCATGCTGGGTATCCCTCAGGATATTGCCTTCAGCTAGCCTGTTAAGGATGGCCTCCTTGATAATCTTTTCCAAGACTTTCCCCAGGATAAAGGTCAGGCTGATGGGCCTGTAGTTTGCCGGATCAACTTTTCTCCCTTTCTTGAAGATAAGCACGACACTGGCCCTCTTCCAATCATTGGGCACTTCACCAGAGCACCAAGAACTCTCAAAGATCCTTGCCAGTGGCTGAGCTATGATGTTCGCCAGCTCCCTGAGTACCCTTGGGTGTAACCCATCAGGGCCAGCTGACTTGAAGGTATCCAGCCTGTCAAGGTGTTCCTTCACAAGGTCAGCTTCGATGGAGGGCAAGGAATCTCCCTCACCTAGGCATCCCTGACCCATAGTGGGACCCATGGGACTGATGGAAAACTGACGCAAAGTACCCATTTAACAAGTTAGCTTTTTCCTGGGCATCAGTTGTCAGTTGCCCCATCTGGTTTAGCAGGGGTCCAATGTTGCCCTTGCTTTCCCTCCAGCTCCCCACATATCTAAAAAAGGACTTTTTATTTTCCACGATATTTGTAGTTAGCTGGAGTTCCATCGCAGCCTTTTCTTTCCTCTCTGCAACTCCAGACTAATGCAGAGTATTCTTCCTTGGTGGCAGTTCCAGTCCTCCATCCTTTATAGGTCCTCCTTTTAAGACACAGGAGGTCCGCCAGTTCCCTGGAGAGCCAAGGGGGCTGCTGTGCCCTCCTGCTGCCTTTCCTCCGAGACAGGATGGACTTTGCTTCCGCATCCAGGATTGCTCCCTTGAGGAGCATCCACGCATCCTGAACTCCCCTCTCCATTGGGTTGTGGCCTTTTAGGGCCTCTCTGACTAGCCTCCTTAGCTTGTCAAAGTCAGCTTTCCTGAAGTTGAGGACTTCTGTTCAACTGACCGACTTGCCAGCTTTACAGCAGATGGTGAAGGTGATCAGTTAGGTTGCCAGTTAGGTCATCCCCTGTT
Organism: Crocodylus siamensis; assembly: GCF_052110815.1. Classification (NCBI taxonomy): domain Eukaryota; kingdom Metazoa; phylum Chordata; order Crocodylia; family Crocodylidae; genus Crocodylus; species Crocodylus siamensis. The sequence goes on along the minus strand of NC_143401.1, from coordinate 53,801,379 downwards.
GCCAGTACGAGGTCAAGCAGTGCTTCACCTCGTCGGCCCGTAGACTTCCTGAGTCAGACAAAGGTCATCCACACATGAGAAAAAGCTTTGCGACCGCTCGGATTTAGCCGAGCACTCCTCCCATGAGATATCTGGGTAGTTAAAGTCTCCCCTGACAACCATACACCGGGATTGTGTGGCCTCAGCCAATTTCCTCGTGAACTCCTGGTTGAGGTCCTGACTCTGGGTAGGGGGTCTGTAATAGACCCCCACTATAGTATCCCCTGTGCCATGTTCCCCACGGATTTTAACCCAGAGGGACTCCAGTCATCCACCACGGATGCCAATGTCAGCTTGCAGGGACACGTAGCTTTCCTTGACATAGAGAGCTACACCTCAGCCCCTTTTGTCCACTCCATCCCTCCTGTACAGTGTATAGCCATCTATACCCATGGTCCAGTCATGGGCAGAGTCCCACCAGGTCTCTGTTATTTCATAGATTTCATAGACATCAGGGCTGGAAGGGACCTCGGGAGATCATCGAGTCCAGCCCCCTGCCCAAAGGGCAGGAAGTCAGCTGGGGTTATAGGATCCCAGCAAGATAAGCATCCAATTTGCTCTTGAAGGTGTTCAATATAGGTGCTTGAACCACCTCCGCCAGCAGACTGTTCCAGACCTTGGGGGGCTCGGACAGTAAAGAAATTCTTCCTTATGTCCAGCCTGAAACGGTCTTGCAGGAGTTTATGACCGTTCGACCTAGTCATCCCTTGGGGCACTCTGGTGAACAAACGTTCCCCCAGATCCTGGTGGTCACCCTTGATAAACTTATAGGTGGCCAACAGATCACCCCTGAGCCTACACTTTTCCAGGCTAAAGAGTCCCATGTCTCTCAACCTATCATCGTAAGATCTGTTTTCCTGACCTCTGATTATGCGCGTGGCTCTCCTCTGGACTCTCTCAAGCTTCTCCACATCCTTTTTGAATTGTGGAGCCCAAAACTGGACGCAGTACTCCAGCTGCGGCCTCACCAAGGCCGAGTACAAGGGGAGAACGACGTCCCAGGATTTGCTCGAGAAGCATCTATGGATGCAAGCCAGCGTTTTGGTCGCTTTACTAGCCGCAGCATCGCACTGCAGGCTCATGTTCATCTTGTGGTCAATGATGACCCCCAAGTCTCTTTCTTCTGTAGTGCTATCCAACGTAGCACTGCCGAGCCTATAAGGATGCTGCAGGTTTTTCCTCCCAAGGTGGAGAACCTTGCATTTTTTGGTGTTAAACACCATCAGGTTCTCGTCTGCCCATTTGCTGAGCTTGTCCAGGTCAGCCTGGATCACCTGCATATCTTCTGGTGTGGATGCTTTGTCCCATAGTTTGGTGTCATCGGCGAACTTGGCCAGTCCACTCCTGACTCCAATGTCCACATCATTAATGAAGATGTTATTCCAATGACATTGTAGTTATTTGCTTTTAGGAGGAAATCAAGTTCCTCCTGTTTATTCTGCAGGCTCCTGGCATTTGTATATAGCCCCTTAGGGGCTCTTGCCTTGCTTACATTTTGTTCCAGGGCTGGGGCTAGGGTGGGATCCCTTGTGTGCCTTGGCCTGCTGGCTTTGCAAGGGTCACTCGGTGGGCCAGTAGCAGCAGTAGTCTCCCCATCCCCCCGCGGGCTTAGTTTAAAGCTCGGTGGAGCAGGTCAGCCAGTCTAGCTGAGAAGAGCCTCCTCCCCAACGGAGAGAGGTGGAGGCCATCCCTTCCCAACAGCTCATTGCCTCTCTCTCCAAAGAGTGGACTGTGGTCATGAAAGCCAAAGCCTTCCCGATGACACCAGCACCGCAGTCTTTGGTTGACTATGTGGATCCTCCTCTCCCTCCTCAGCTCATAGCTCGAGACTGGGAGGATCAAAGAAAACACCACCTGTGCGCCCAGACCCTTTAGCCCCGCACCCAAATCCCTGAAGCACCTCATGACTCAGCTAGGAGCACTCCAAGTTGTGTCATTGGTGCCCACATGGATGAGGAGCATGGGATAGCGGTCTGCGGGCTGGAGGAGTTTAGGGATCTTGTCTGCAATGTCACAGATGCAGGCCCCTGGGAAGCAGCAAACTTCCCAGGCTAAGGGGTCGGGGCGGCAGATTGCCCCCTCAGTCCCCCTCAGGATGGAGTCTCCCACGACAATCACTTTGCGTACCTTGAAACATCATCAGATTTAAGAAAAAAGCAAAAGCATTGTATTGAGTACTCAGGGTTTATATCTGAATCTTGGGAACAATATAATCTGTTTTGAGTGAAAAAGACTGTAATATCAGTATTGCTCATTTTCAAGCCACAGTAAGTTTACTGTACAATGAACATGACGAATCCAGATTAAGAACAACTACAGCCCGTAGAGAATACACACATGGCCCTGCCAATTCCAAGTGTCATAACAACTTCAAATGTAATGTATGCACTAAAGCAATGGGGACAAGCTGTACAAAAAAGCTGCATTAAAAACAGATACACACCTGACACTTCCCTTGTAATACAAGATAAAGTATGACAAAGAAATGCCGGTGAATTTCTTACAGAAAGTATGACTCAAGGAAAAGCAATGCAACTTCCCAGCTTTGAGAAAGAAGCAGAGAAAGATGAGAAAATGAACAAGCAAGTGACTTATGCAAAATGCCAGCCTTTATTGCAGTACATATTTCAAAGCAATGCATCACTGAATTATTCAGATCTTTTAAAATTGCTTTCTTATCCCCAAATATTAACATGAAGCTCTTCTAACAGAGGTTAGTTTACTGTCAGGTCTCTTCAGTTCTCAGTCTCCCTGCTTAAACAGCCAAAATCAACAGCAACAAAAAAAAATGACCATTTGATCCATTTTGTCTGTTAAAAGTCAACAGCAACCTTCTGCTAGTCTACAACAAATTAACTGAATCCAAAACAGTTTATTTACAATGACATATCATCACTCTGATACTTTCCAATGAATTATGCACTATTGCTGGATTTCATTTTGATGCTTCCTCTCTCTTCATACTCATAGATTTCATAGACATTAGGGCTGGAAGGGACCTCGGGAGATCATCGAGTCCAGCCCCCTGCCCAAAGGGCAGGAAGTCAGCTGGGGTTATAGGATCCCAGCAAGATAAGCATCCAATTTGCTTTGAAGGTGTTCAATGTAGGTGCTTGAACCACCTCCGCCAGCAGACTGTTCCAGACCTTGGGGGGCTCGGACAGTAAAGAAATTCTTCCTTATGTCCAGCCTGAAACGGTCTTGCAGGAGTTTGTGACTGTTCAACCTCGTCATCCCTTGGGGCGCTCTGGTGAACAAACGTTCCCCCAGATCCTGGTGGTCACCCTTGATAAACTTATAGGTGGCCATCAGATCACCCCTGAGCCTACACTTTTCCAGACTAAAGAGTCCCATGGCTCTCAGCCTGTCATCGTAAGATCTGTTTTCCTGACCTCTGATCATGCGCGTGGCTCTCCTCTGGACTCTCTCAAGCTTCTCCACATCCTTTTTGAATTCTGGAACCCAAAACTGGACTCAGTACTCCAGCTGCAGCCTCACCAAGGCCGAGTACAAGGGGAGAATAACGTCCCGGGATTTGCTTGAGAAGCATCTATGGATGCAAGCCAGCATTTTGGTCGCTTTACTAGCCGCAGCATCGCATTGCAGGCTCATGTTCATCTTGTGGTCAATGATGACCCCCAAGTCTCTTTCTTCTGTAGTGCTATCCAACGTAGCACTGCCGAGCCTATAAGGAAGCTGCAGGTTTTTCCTCCCAAGGTGGAGAACCTTGCATTTTTCGGTGTTAAACACCATCAGGTTCTCGTCTGCCCATTTGCTGAGCTTGTCCAGGTCAGCCTGGATCACCCGCCTATCTTCTGGCGTGGATGCTTTGCCCCAAAGTTTGGGGTCATCGGCGAACTTGGCCAGTCCACTCCTGACTCCAATGTCCATATCATTAATGAAGATGTTGAACAGTATGGGTCCCAGGACAGAGCCTTGAGGGACCCCACTGGTCACAGGGCACCACGATGAGTGACTGCCATCAATTACAACCCTCTGGGTCCGACCACGGAGCCAGTTTCCCAGCCAGGGGATCGTGGTGGAGCCAAGGCCACAACTGGCCAGTTTGGCCAAGAGGCAATCATGGGATACCAGATCAAAAGCTTTGTTGAAGTCAAGATATATGACATCAATCTCTTCTCCCTTGTCCAGGTGATAGGTCACCTGGTCACAGAAGGAAATGAGATTGGTCAAACAAGACCTACCCGCAACAAACCCGTGCTGGCTGTCCCTTAGAATGTTAGCCTGGGCCAGTCCATCAAGGATGGCCTCCTTAATAAACTTTTCTAAGATCTTCCCCAGGATAGAAGTCAGGCTAATGGGCCTGTAGTTAGCCGGATCCACTCTCCTCCCTTTCTTGAAGATCGGCACCACATTGGCCTTCTTCCAGTCTTCGGGCACTACACCAGAGTGCCAGGAGTTTTCAAAGATCCGTGCCAGGGGCTGGGCTATGACATTCGCCAGCTCCTTGAGTACCCTTTGGGCAGGGGGCTGGACTCGATGATCTCCCGAGGTCCCTTCCAGCCCTAATGTCTATGAAATCTATGAAATCTATGAGTATGAAGAGAGAGGAAGCATCAAAACGAAATCCAGCAATAGTGCATAATTCATTGGAAAGTATCAGAGTGATGATATGTCATTGTAAATAAACTGTGCACTTTCCTTGCTGTCTTCCCAACACCTGAGACCACCCAGGAATTGGCTGGATTGTCCCTGGTACAGCACAGGGAGGCAGCAGGAGGGTGGCTGGGTGTGCTGCTGGATGGAGAAGGTGGTAGGGATGGTGGCGGCGGGGGGGGCATGAGCATGGAGCCCAGGCCAGTGCCTATGGCCAGGGTTGGTGGGGCCCAGGGTGAGGTGGCAGGAGCGGCTTGGAGATGGGCAGGGAGGAGTGGCAGCAGTGAAATGGTGAGGTGGAGGGCATGAGTGCAGAGCCCGGGCCGGCGGGGTGGCAGGACTGCAGGGCCCAGGAGCATTGGGCCCAAGCCGGCAGGTGGGGATAGAAGGGCAGAGAAGCAGGAGAACCAATTATATTTATTTACATTAATTTCTATAAGAAAATGGGTTTCACTTAGCACAGTTCCACTTAATGCTTGGTTGTTTTTGGAACCCATTAAGAGTGCTAAGCAGAGGTTGCCTATAACTTGCTGACAGTGTTGCTTCTTATGAGCAGGCAGCCACACCCACAGGGCCAGCTGGAAGTGTTCCACAGGGGGCAGTTTAACCTGCCCGCTGCCCTGACCCCTGACACTTGACCTGTCTTCTGAAGTCACAATTCAATTTCAGAACCTCATGACAGCATCAAGAAAAAAGAAATAAAAACAAGAAGGAACCCAGAAGCTTGTTTCAATTCAATAATGAGAAATAATACAGTAAGATTTGTCTTTTTTAATGATATTTTTAAAGCTCTGTATAGTATAAAATACCTTTTAATATGGGATAATGTAGAAAATATGGGAAGAGGACTTTTTTTGTTGTTCCTTTCTCTTTTTTTGATATTTTCACCTATTTTCCCACACTAGAAGCAAAAAAGCCAAAAGCATGAACTTCTGCTACTGAAGATGGCAAATATATTTATGTTGGAAGCCCCCACCAATACAATATATTTGACTACTGACAGCCATAAAATACTGTCCGCAAATAAATCCATTTCTTCAATTTAGTCAGTATTCAAAGTGTTTGATCTGTTCCAAGAACTAATCTCATTACTGAGGAAGAAGAGGAGAAGGAACGTTAAAACAGACTGGGTTACTGAAAGGTGCCTACATCTCCAAAAGTAGCTGGAAACTTCATACGCGGCAAAAGGTAAAGCAAAGAAAGATAAAGCAAAGGAAATATTTTACAGTACAGAAAATGTTAGCTCTTCTTCAGTTTTTTTACTCACATGCCATGTATGTAACTTTCTCATTTTTTAGTCTTTTTGTATAATTTATTGCAATTCTATTTTTCCTCTACTAATAAGTGGGGGAGGGAACACACTTATCTTCTTTAGTCTTAACACAATATCTTTTTTAGTCCCTTGTAGTTTAGTGCTCAGATGACAATTTAAAAACTCACTCACTGAATAGCCATATCTTTACATGTCACACTCTAGGGAGTAATAAGTTAAACTAATTTTACTCACATGATTTCTGAAGATCAATGCCACAACTCCACCAATTAGTTCAATCAGTAGACAAATACCAAGAATGTACATAAACTGCAAGACATAATTGCAAAAAAAATCTAGTATACAATCAAAACCTTATCTTTTTTATCAATTAACCTGTTTAAATCAGGAACTTTTTACTATCAATATTCTTAGCAATTCTCTGAATTAAATTGCATTTTTGGAAGGGGAAAAAAAAAGGGATTCTTTAAAATAAATTGTTCATGCTTGAGAAACCCTCTTTTCCACTTTGCTCATTCTGCCTTTTATCTACTTGACAGAAATTTACTATTTTCCTGTTTTGAATGGAACAGAAATAAGTGTGATATAAGTGGTAATGCTGCCAAAAAAATCCTTCCCCTTCTTTACAACGGTATCATAGCTCTTAGAACAGAACCAAGGAATGATACAACTCACACAGAACATTACGTTTGTGTACTTCCTGACAAGACAGTTCCTATTTATAGGTTTAAATTTGCTGGCAACAGTGTTTTAGAAACTCTGAAGAATTTTCTCTGTCAGCTCAGCACTACTGAAAGCCAAATTTTGGCCCCAAATTTTGGACTTAGGTAGTATTAAGAGTGTGATCTGGGAGTGCTGCCTTTAAAAATAGAAGTTCAACAGCATAGGACTTTTAAATTAATATTTATGTAAAAAACCCTACTATGCTATGAAGTTAAGTGAAGCATGCCAGTACCAGAATGATATTCCAAGTTACAGGATGCTTTAGGTATGCAAGAATGTTTGGACATTCATTTAAAAATGTTTTAAAGGTTAGGTACATTTTCTTACATGAAAAGCCCTTCAAATCATCTTTAAAAAAAAAAACCTCCCATGCCACCAGTGGAATCCCAGTGAAAAAGGGATCTGATGATCTCTTGCGTGAGACGCATCAGTCCCTAACACATGGAAAGCAGGCCTAGATCAATACTCTCTTTAGATGTTGAAGTGTATTCTTCTGCATCAGACTTGGGAGTCTGATCACTTTCTTGGGGTATGCTATGTTCTCGTGACCAGCAATAAGAGCACTCCAAGAGAGTTAGAGGTGAACAACTACTACAGTCCCCTTTTTTCCAAAATGTGGGAAAAACTAGTGCTGTGGTAGGCTTGAACTTTCTGGATTTCCTGCTTCTGATCTAACTGCCTTCTCTTTCACTTCTCTTCAAAACTCTGAATATGACTGATGCAGGAAAGCACAACTGCTCACTCATGAATGCACATATACATGTAAAAGCTGGAAGGAAAGTCCCACTTCAAATACCCCAGACTATCCACTTCAGAAAAATGAGCTCTGGTTTTTTAAAGTTCAGAGACTGACATGAGTGTCACAAGCCATCTGGAAATACCAAACAGAAGTCTTTCCTCTGATAGAGGGAGAATTACACTGAGAAATAGACACCAGGAACTTTCACTTTTTAAATGCCAATACAATGTCATTAGCAAGAACAAGAAAGTTCCCCATATTAACTTGGGAAGACACCATAATGCAGAATTAGAGACTCTCTTCTCATTCTGTTCTGTTCTCAAGTTCTCAGCAACTTGTGTGTTGTATAAAAAACATAGCTTAAACACTTTCCTAGTCTATTTCAATTCTGCTTTTTAAAATTATAAGCACTTTACATTTTTGTTTGTATAATTCATATTTTAACTATATCAGAGATAAAATCTGACAAGTGAGTAAAAATTATATTTGCATTGGTCTTCTTATTGTAACCTATAATTTAAATTTGTGAGAACCTTCTGCAGGGTGCATAAAATTACCCTCAAACAATTATTTTGCCCTGCCAGAGCCATTGCAGGGAAGGTGAAGAATGCAAGGAGGAAGGAGAGGCACCCCTGCCTCCATTCTGGTGCCCTGCACTGAGGCAGTACCCAAAATTAATGCCCTATTCATCCACCCATAATTACTGAAGCTTCAATGACTGCAAAGTCTGTAATGACTGAAAATAATTCATGATCCTCAGGGGCAGATCCAGTGGGGGTACACAGGGGGGACATGGTTGAACCCCTTTCCACACTGTAGGCCACACATCAGTGGCTTCCCAGTGTCCTGGATCCTTGCATCCTCTGTGGAATCTAAGACATAGCTAGAGCCCCCGGCTGGTATGGGACACCTGGGGGAGGACCAAGTAGGCAGCAGTTGAGGAAGTGGGAACCTGCCCAGTGATACTACTGTCTCTGGCTGACTTGAGGGCAGGGGAAGCCTCAGGACCACTCCTTCCCTTCTCCAGTAGGAGACTATGGAGAAAGTCTGCACAGGAGGCTTGGCTTGTTGGCAGTGGATGTGTCCCTGCTCCTCCCCTCTCCACCACGTTTCCCCTGCCTGGCCTGGAGTTCTAGCTGCAGGCAGCAACTCCACATGGTGCCAGGCTCTTCCAGGAATAGCACTGGCAGTGGGTGATCCCCACTTTCAGTGCCTGCTCCAGCCACCAGGGGACACCAGAGGACTGGGCAAGAAAGCACGGGCAGGGTGGACCTGCCCAACACTGCTGTCCCTGCCTGAACCCAACTCTCCTTGCAACTGATCAAAGAAGCTCTGGCTAGAAGGGGCCAGGAACAGCTCTGGGGTTTCTCCCCGCCCCCCCGGGTCAGTTGGGGACACCAGCTGTGTTGGGCAGGTCCCCCATCCCTATGCCCTAGGCAAAAGGAACCCATAGGCAAGCCCTGAGAGAGGAGGAGAGAGAATGGGAGGGGAGAGAGGCGGGGAGGGGAGGTGGTTGCACTGGAGGTAGGGGGTGCCAAAAGGGGAAGGGAGAGAGTCTTACCTGATTTGGGTATTCATAACCGCTAGCAGTTGCTGCCCTCGTGTAGTCTGTCTGCTGGAGGTGATGGGGGGGGCAGGACTGCAACCACCCTGCTGTGCTAGTGGCATCTCCTGCACCCCCTTTTTCAAATTCCTACATCTGGCCATGATGATCCTGGTTATCATCTACAAAATCCTTAATTTTCTAAGTTCCAATTACCTCAAAGACTGCCTCCTTTTATCCTGCCTTATCAGTGACCCATGCAAAGAACACTTCACGTATCTTTCTCAAGGATGTACCTCATGAAAGTCTGGGATAAGGCATACTCATCTGAGATCCTTTGACACTGATATTACCAAGCACACATCTTTTTCAGGGTGAAATATAAAATGTTCTTTCATTTAAGCTTTTCTTTCACTGCAGGCCCTAGAATTTATTGCAATACAGTTTGCTGACTATTTTTATCTGACATAGATCGTAACATTTGGAATTACTGCCATAGAAGATCTACTTTAGGTTTTAAAAGACATCATTTGGTATAGTTCTAATTTCACTGTACATGAAGTGTGTCCAGTTATCATGGGCATGGAAATCTATGAATTAGTAAATATATACTACAGACATGTAGAGTAGTTTAATTGAAATAAACAATCTGGCCTTACTTCCTATTTGATATTTTGCATGTCAGTTGTTCACTTGCCAAATTATAAAGACATGGGTAGGATTTTCAAAAGTGCTCAGATTTGGCTAATTCTGCCTGTTGGGTTCAATAGACTTAATATGTGAGCAGAGTTAGGTCAATGGTGAAAACTTTTAAAATCCAACCGGTACACGTTAAATAAATATTGAAATGATTCATTAAAATGTTCCTGTGAAATCAAAGAGTCATTAGAATAAATCATAACTCTTTCTAGAGTAGTCTATGAACCTGTATTTTATAGTCTCTTGCTAGTACTTATTGAAAAGTTGGGAGGCAGTACTAACTAAGCTATCTCAAACTGTTTATAAAATAAAGAAATCAGATGGAGAAATTATGAAGACTGGCTTCAAGCAACATTTTTTTAAAACTATTAAATAATTCATTTTAAAATGTGAATACTTACTGCTTGAAGAAGACATAAATTATCTCTTAAAGAAGCCAGGACACCCATGAAGGATACGAAGAACATCACAATGCCCAAGAGTATTAAAATAATTGCTGGGGCTAAAAAGGCACTTTCAAGTGTTTTGTATTTCTGTCTTTCAACTTCTGCATAAATTCCAACAGCCAGAACAAATGCTCCAATCAGCTGCAATGACAACAACAAAAAAACAAATACAGGTTTTATTGGTTATTCAGTTCTAGCACTCTCCTCAAAAACTGAGATCATGCTTCATGAATATACTATTACATTTGAAGGAATATAGTGACAGAACACTTAAGTATCACTACAAATTCAGAACCCACATTTGTTACAGACTTATGTTGAAAGCCATCCCCAGTCATTTCAAATAGTGATTCAGACCCAGAAAGTCAAGGAGGCCAGACATGTCACGTCAGGCATTTTTACATGTGTTCCTGACACAGCACCAGGCACTTTTAATTAGCGAGCCATGTTGATTTAAAGTACCCAGCGCTACATCAGGAATAAGTGCATCAGAGGTGCAGCACACATCAGTACGGAGAAAATGGCAGTGGTGTGCTTTCAGCTAAAACATATTGAACATGTTTTAGCCATTTTCTCAGCACTGATGCACACTGTGCCACTGATACACATGACGTGCAAGGCTGCCAGTGTGTGTTGATTTACATGCTTGAGCAGACTTGATTAACTGAGGGTGCTCTGGCATGCTGGATTTCCCACATGTTGGAGCAGGCTCCCCACATGTGTGTAAGTGCCCTTGTTCATCTTCTGTTGCAGTACCTTAACCACATTAGCCCAACAGGCCAGTAGGCTTGGTATGAACCTTTGACATTTTTTATTAAATGTGAATGTCACTACTACAATTATCTACCTATAGAATTACCTTGCTCAAGTGAAAAAAACCAAGATAACTTAGAGGTACTGTTGTAAAATGTTACATATTGGGAAAAATTATATTGCTGAAGTTTCAAAATGTACTTAAAATAATTTTAGAGTTTTTACAGAGCAGCAGCTCATAAATTGCAATTTATTTGAACACACTGTGAAAGTTAGCCAGCCTCTTTGTTTACTACTTCTTCTGTAATATTCTCCTTTTTCTACTGTACATTGGTATCCAGGGTACAGTGCACGTTCAAAATGAACCATATACAGTTAACAGTTTGCATATCTCTTTTTATTAAGAACTGATCCAAAAAAAGTCTGCTACAGACAGTAGACTTTATCCTGCTCTGCTGAATTCAGTGATTAACTCTAATTGGCTTCTATGATAAATGATTACAGCCAATATAAATAGGATTTTTGGGAAAAGGAGAGAATTAACATGCAGTTAACATCCTCCAGCTCCAATTACCCTCAGGTGCAATAGGACTGCCTCATTTTCCTCCCAGTCATTACCCTCAGCCATTTCTGGCAACAATTCTTGTCTTGGGAGTCAATTTAGTAGCTTTACATTTTGAGCAAGAGCAGTAATACTTAATTAATGCATGATGGCTTTATTCATAGTCATAGGGCAAGTTCTACCAACCAATCCTTTTTCCTTCCTTCCTCCAAAACAAAAAATCTGCATATTTTCCTTGAAGAGCAAATATCCATACTTGTATGTAAACATTAAAAATGATTCTATATATTAAATCATGCACAACAGAAGATTAACAGTTTTAGTTTATTCCACATTTGTTTCAAACATTCAGTGGCATCTGAAAAACTAGTTAATATTTTGGATTTTCTTGACTATCCCAGGATATCTGGGATTAGGCAGGCAAATAGGAGAAAAGATCAATTCCTCTTAATTTTCCCATTCTTCAACTCAACTGTAAAACAAGATTATCTTTAGACTATGGGCTCTACTATTCTACTTTTCTGCCAAAATGAGATTTTTTTTTCTTTTCTAAATCAGAGGTGCACGCTCTGACAAAAAAAAAATTAGATTTGTTTTGCATCTTTATGGGTATCTCTACTTACCACATTTTAACTAAGTTAACTCATCCATCAAATGATTGTGTTTGTATTTATAATACAAATCAAATTATTAATTTGTGCTAGCAATGGGCAAGTGCATTTGATGACAGTTTTTATTTACCTTCCCTTAGTAGTACCATACCTAATTTTTACTGGATCTTTGCAATTCTTAATTCTTGTTAGTATATTAAATCTCACCTACACAATAGTGCTGCTAAGAATTAACACCTTTTTGCCTTTATGCTTTTAAAAATGTAAGTATTCTGCAACATAGATTTAAGCATCAGAATATCATGGGTTCAAATTGTTGTATGGCTGTCTTCTTAAGCAGTTATTAATAAAAGAAAGAAAAAACACTGAGGAAAAGTAATTCACAGCAGAAAAATGGTAGTTGAGCATTTCACTTAGCACTCTTAAGGATACTTCAATCAGAGCTTTACATGACCACATTAAAATCAATGGGAGTTATACAATCTTATTGGAATAACACCAGGCATGCATATGGCCCATTGAATGATACTGCACTTACAAACAACAGGTCCTAATCTGGGTATGGAAGTTTACTTGAATAATAGGACTGCCAGCCTTAGAAGTCAGTCACGCTCACAGGAGGCAGAAGCCTCTCAATACATAGGCCACAAGTCAAATTCATGCCCCAAAGAGAACAGAATCAGTGTCCCTAAGCACCCTCAACTCAAAATATAACAACCTGCTCTTTAATTAGCCCTTTTCACAACAGAACGATCCGTAGCAAACCTTTATAACTGCATCAGGTTCGTAATTACTATAATGCTGTTCCCTGTATAAAGGGACAGACATAAACACTCGCATGTAGGATGTTGCACACTCAGGTACAAAACACTGGAACTCTTTTTCCATCTCCAGACTTTTCACCCTTATATACTACTGTATATACTACTGAAGTCATCCAAGATGACTTCGAATTTAGGAAGTGCTCCAATAATTAGATTCTATACATGGGGAATGTATGAATTTGTTGCAATTTTCCATGTATAGAATCTAATTATTGGGCAGTCAACTTAAATTTGTCCCCTTGCTGCTACAACATGGAAAGCAGGGGCAAGGTGGAGGCAGGGAAGGGGCACAGGGCAGGTAGACCTGACACCTGCCTCTTGCCTGCCCCCTCCAACTTGTCCCCTCTACTGCCTGGCTCCCCTCCATCACCTTCTCCCTACTGCAGTGCCCAAAGCCCACCACCTCTGCTCTCTCCAGCCTCTGCCCCCTGCCTGCCCTCCGCACCCTCCATACCATGCAGCAGCTCCAGAACCCCCGAGCTGCTGCCAGCACTGCTTCCGCTGCATTGCTGGGCCAGGGATGGAGCTACAAGTTGCTTGCCCCAGCCCAGAATGGGGCCAGAGCCCCACATGACAGTAAGCAGCAAGTGGGGGTACAGGCTGTGGGGGACAGGTGGGAGATAAGTGCCAGGGGGCACAGGGAGAGAGAAGCTACAGGGAGCAGACAGGGGGAGTAGTTGGCTGTGACCCCAGCTCCAACCCTGAGCCCAGAGCAAGGCCAGGGCCAGAGTCAAAGCCTGCCCCTACCCCTACCCCTACTCTGTATTAGAATCCATGACAATGGGGCTTTTTCCCCCCATGCTGAATGGGGAAATAGACTCATCTTGAATCTGAATAAATACAGGTACTTTAAAAATCACAAATAATCAGTAAATATTCTTCATGCTTTTCAAAAAGTAGAAAAACATCCAAAGGATGTTACAAGTTGGCAATAAAAAATAATAAACTAATCATAAATAAAATGGCTCATTCACAATTTTTATAATGTCCCTCTGAAAAACATAGGGTAAAAATAAGCTATTTGATGACCAAATTCAACAAGACTGAATTCATGCTAACTGCTCTCCATCCCACCCTCCCACCCCCGCCACCAAATCTGACCTTCTATTGTACTGGACAATTTATGAATCACATAAGAGAAAACACGTTGGACACAATGAACACTTTGCTCTTTTGTACAGAAGATATATCAGATTGGTTTACATTCTTACAACGCCAAATTCTAATGTTAAATTAGCTTTTAAAAATGAAATGTTTTGAATGACCTGTTACAAATTACATTCTAATCATGTAATTCACACAGCATTAGCTTGGAAAGATCAGCCAAACAAAACTTCAAGCCCAGAGCAGCAATTGCATGATATATAATTTGCAAAGTGTGCCAATGTTGAAAGAACCATTATGTAATGTTATCCTGGTAAATTATTAATAAAGAACAACAATTTGAAGTTGTTGCAGGTTATAATAATATGGAGAGAGTGAATATACCAAGGCACTGAATTAGCAATATGTTTGTTTAAAACTTCTCTCTCATCAGCTAACTACAATGATATAAGATTTTTCAGGATCACTTCTTTAACCATGTCTTATCAAAAAATCTTCCATTCCAATTTAATAAGCCAAATGCAGGGTCTTCACCTCATTACAAGACATATATTATTGTAACTAACATACTTCTAGAAAATCCTTCTTTGGTTAAAAAAAATCTGGTTCTCACTAAATGTACACTAAATAAAAGTAGGCCTACTTTTATTTCTTGGCTTCAAAATTGTATTATTTTGTGTGTTAAATACGAGGTCCTGGCTGCACTGGAGGAGTGTATGGTTGCAGAAAGTGCACTGGAGGGGCCTGCCTCCATCACTGAGCGAGCTGAAGGCCAGCCAGATAAGCAGAAGAGACATTGCATCATCATTGTGAGCAACTCCTTGCTGACAGGAACAGAGGGACTCATCTGTCATCTGGATCCCATGGCGCATGAGGTCTCCTGCCTGCCCAGAGCTGGGATCAGGGACGTCATGGCAAGAATTCCTGACCTCATCTGGCCCTCCGACAACTATCCCATGGTCCTCATCCACGTGGGAAAAAATGATTGTGGCCAGGAGTAGTCCAGACTGTATCTTGAGTGACTACAGGGCTCTGGGGACCAGGCATAGGAAGACGGGTGCAGGTGGTCTTCTCGTCAATCCTCCCGGTCAGAAGTCACAGTAAACATCGCATCACCTGTGTCAGGGAAGGCAACTTGTGGCTCCAGAGTTGGTGCCATCGTGCGGGTTTTGGCTTCCTGGACCACGATCTGCAGTTCCATGCAAGGGACCTCCTGGGATGCAACGGGCTTCATCTCTCCGCAAAAGGTAAGAATCTCTTTTCTTACAGGTTGGCTGACCTACGTCAGGCTTTAAATTAAGTATGATGGGGAATGGGGAGGCAGGAGATGGAGAGAGTCTAGAACCTACAAACTGTGAGACATGCAGCAGTACACCCCAGGTAAGTACCAAGGGGCCCTTTGGGCATCAGAACGGGGGGGCATCAAAGGCACCATTCAAAGGGCTCAAGTGCCTCTATACTAAGGCTAGAAGTATGGGGAATAAGCAGGAAGAACTCACACTTCTGCCTGCAGATAGTAATTTTGATTTAGTGGGGCTAACAGAAACCTTGTGGAACCCTACCCATGACTGGGTGGTACACATTGAGGGCTACAGGTTGTACAGAAGGGACAGAGTAGGGAGGAAAGGGGAGGGGGGGTTGCTCTCTATGTAAAGGAGCATTATAAATTTACCCTAATCAAAATGGGATCAGAGGAGAAGAAAGTCGAGGCATTGTGGGTTAGGATACATGGAAGTCATGGGGAAAGGGACTTGGTGGTGGGGGTCTGCTACAGACCACCACACCAAGAGGAAAAGCTAGACTTGGAATTACTGAGGCAGCTCTCAGAGGCTGTACCGTCTAGGGACGTGATTGTCATGGGGGATCTAAACTACCCTGACATCTGCTGGGAGGAGCAGCAGCCAAATCCAACCATTCACGAGGATTCTTAACCTGCGTACAGGACCTTCACCTAACACAGGAGGTATATGATTCCACTAAGGAATCATATATTCCACTAAAGAACCACCAAGTCCCACTTACTGGACTTGGTGTTGGCTACGGGGTATGACCTGGTAGGGGAGCTGCAGATTCGTGGTCACCTTGGGGACAGTGACCACCAATCAATCAAATTCACCATACGGCATAGGGTGGGTAAGATAACTAGTAGGGTGGAAGTGCTTGACTTTTGGAAGGCTAACTTCAATGTGCTTAGGAATCTAGTCAATAACGCACTGCAGAAGAAGAGTATTGGCGAGATGGGAGTCCAGGAAGCGTGATTGTTCTTAAAGGAAGCGATCCTTCAGGCATAGAGGGAGACTATCCCAATACAAGGGAAAAGGGGGAAAGGAGCCACAAAACTTCCTTGGCTAAACAGGGAAATCCAGGGGAGCCTAAGGGCTAAAAAAGAAGGCATATAGGCAATGGAAGCAGGGGGTGCTACCAAGGAGGAGTAAACCTACTTGGCCTACACTTGCAGGGAGGCAGTTAGAAAGGCCAAAGCAACTACAGAGCTGAGGCTGGCAACACAAATTAAAGACAACAAAAAGTTTTTTAGGTACATAGGGAGTAAAAGGAAGGTGCAGGGCAACATAGGGCCCCTACTGAACAAGAAGGAGCAATTAGTGACAGAGAGTGGGGACAAGGCTGAGCTATTCAATGAGTTTTTTGCCTCAGGGTTCCTGAACAGGACTCAAGATAAGTCTTCTAATGGGTTCTTAGATGGGCATCAGAGGGACACCAGCCCACCAACTGTCAATGGACTGGATGTGTTCAAGTCAGCAGGCCCGGGTGAGCTGCATCCAAGGGTACTGAAGGAATTGGCCGGTGTGATAGCAGAACCACTGACACAGCTGTTTGAGCGCTCATGGTCAGGTCCTGGAGGATTGGAAAAGGGCCATGTGGTCCCTATTTTCAAGAAGGGGAGGAAGGAGGATCTGAATAATTATAGGCCAGTCAGTCATACCTCCATCCTTGGAAAGATCTTTGAAAAGATTATGAAGGATCACATTTGTGGGAGTCCAGCGGGAAAAATAAGGCAGCAGGGAAACCAGCATGGATTTGTAGCAGGTAGATCATGCCTGACCAATCTGGTTACATTTTATGACAGAGTCACAAAATGCTTAGACACAGGAGTAGAGGTGGATGTCATTTTCTTGGATTTTAGCAAGGCCTTCAACACGGTATCTCATCCTATTTTCATAAATAAATTTAGAGGCTGTGACATACATGTTTACACGGTCCGGTGTGTGGCAAATTGGCTTAGTGGTCACACCTAGAGTGTGGTAGTATCAACCTGTAAGGATGTGGGTAGTGGGGTCCTGCAGGGTTTGGTCCTTGGACCTGTACTCTTCAATATCTTCATCAGTGACTTGGATGTGGGTTTGAAGTGTACTCTGTCCAAGTTTGCGGACGATACTAAATTGTGGGGTGAAGTGCATACTCTGGAGGGTAGGGAACGACTGCAGGCAGACCTGGACAGGTTAGAAAAGTGGACAGTACACAACAGGATGCAGTGCAACAAGGACAAGGGCAGAGTGCTGCACCTAAGGTGCAAAAATACCCAGCACATCTACTGTCTGGGAAATGACCCTCTCAGCAGCACAGAAGCAGAAAGGGATCTCAGAGTCATAGTGGACTCCAAGATGAACACGAGTCATCAGTGTGACAAAATCATCAGCAGATACATGACAAATAGATCAAAGGAGGTGGTATTTTCCCTCTCTGCAGCACTGGTCAGACCATAGTTGGAGTACTGAGTCCAGTTTTGGGCATCATATTTCAAGAAGGGTGTTGACAGACTCGAGAGGGTCCAGAGGAGGGTCATGTGTATGGTTAGGGGCTTACAGGACAAGTCCTATGAGGAGAGACTGAGGGACTTAGACCTCTTCAGCCTCCGCAAGAGAAGGCTGAGGGGTGATCTTGTGGCTGCCTACAAATTCATTAGGGGACACAGCAAGGGATAGGAGATGTTCTGTTCACCAGGGTGCCTCTTGGGGTAACAAGGAACAATGGTCACAAACTGACAGAGAGCAAATTTAGGCTAGACATCAGGAAAAACTTTTTCGCAGTAAGAATGGCCAAAATTTGGAATGGGCTTCCAAGGGAGGTGGTGGTCTCCCCTACCTTGGGGGTCTTTCAGAGAAGGCTGAATAGGCATCTGGCTGGGATCATCTGACCCCAGCACTCCTTCCTGCCTAGGCGGGGGGTCGGATTTCATGATCTGCTGAGGTCCCTTCTGACCCTAGCATCTACGAATCTATTAATCTATTCTCCTACCCAAGATATTAAATCCAAGACCTCAAATTTAAAACATCCCTTTTTAGGAACAGGTGTTTCTGTTAAGCAAACCAATAAAGTTCCTAGAGTTACTGGCCAGAAACAGCACAGCTTTTTCTATTAAATACCAGTGCTCTGTGCAAATCTCAGTCAGAAGTTAGTGAAATCAGCACCTTCAGATCAACCATAATTATAAGAGCCTGATTTATACTCTGTTATATCAAATCTATATGCCCCATGCAGCAATCACAGTTATGACCGTCAGTCTTTCCATTACAAACTCCAGGTTCCAGGGGCTTAAAATACAATAATTAAATCTGTTCAGGAGTGAAACATGGTAGATATATAGTGCCTCCTTCCAGGTCCATAATAATCTCATGAAACATATATATTAGAGTACAGTTGAAAAACAACCATTTCAGTTGTATGTGTCCATTCTGGTAGCTGACAAATTCCAAATTTAACAATAATTTTATAACACTTTACCACAGATAATTCAAGCTCCCTGTTACTGCAGATAACTTAAACCTTGCATAGACCTAACTTCAGCTACATATTTCCTGTTAGGAAAATCATGGTTTCTATAAAGTGTCCATATAAGTTGCATACAAAACACTGAAGTATAGCTTACAGCAGGCTTGTCCAACATGCGGCCCGCCAAGCCATTTTACCTGGCCTGAGGTCCCTTGCTCAGAACGGGCAAGGAGTCCTGGCACCTGCTCCATGCTCAACGGTGGCAGTGGCAGGGTAGTGGTGAGGCAAGGCGGGCAGGGCCGGCTGAGCGCCCCAGCCAGCAGCAAGGGGAGGGGAGCTGCTTACCCTCATGGGGCTGGGCTCATCACGTGAGCCAGTCCCACCGCAGTTGCCCTGAGGGCTGCATTGCGCAGGGCTGCCCAGCCACGCCTGACTGAGCGAGCTGGGGACACTGCCTGCAATTTTCCTCTCGCTCCGCCTCTTGCCCCTGGTGTGCAGCCAGGGGAGCTGCAGCATGGCCTGTGCCCTGCCCATGTGTGTGGTGGACAGAGGCACCAGGTATGTTCCCGCGCAGGCTGGGGCCGCCTTGGGCCAACCTGGGGCTGCAGGGCACGTGGTTGCTGGAGCTGGGTTGGACAGGAGGCAGGAGAAGCCCAGCCCAGAGGCGCTCTACGCCCGGAGGTGGTTCAGGTCCTGCTAATGTAGCCTGCATAGCTGAGGATGGGGGTCTGCATCCAGTCACTGGTGGGGAGGATGCGTGTCCGGGAGCACCCGTGCTCCTGCCCCGACATGAGCCCGTGCTCTGCGCTGCTGGAGAGGCCCCGCGTAGGAGGCCAAGAAGCAGCCACTGGCACTGCAGACCCACTCCTACCTCCTCACCCCTGCTGCCAGCCCCGCTGCCCTGCCCTGCCCCACAGCAGGGCAGTGCCTGCTCCCCCGGCCAGTCTCCCCCCGGGCACTGTGGCTCTCCAGGCCCGGCTGCCCACACGCGAGGCCCCATGGGAGCCGTTTCTCACGTGCTGCTGGGGACGGGAGGAGGCCGGTCAGGTCTGCACCGGCCAGCAGAGGTGGCGGGGGAGCTGTGTGCCGCTCGGGACGGGACAAGCCTGCACTGGTCAATCTCAAGTGGCACACAGCTCCCCCGCCACTTCTGCTGGCCAGTGCAGACCTGGCCGGCCTCCTCCCGTCCGCAGCAGCGCACGGGAAGCCGGCTTCAGCTGCATGCTGCTTTTCCTGGCCAGTGCTGACCCGGTTCTCCACAAGAGGGTCCTGCAGCACCATGTCAACCCGGGCATGGCACCAGAAGGCTGGGTGGGCCCCGGGTCAACCCCAGGCTGACCCCATGGCTTCTCCAGCACCAGGTCAACCCGGGGTTGTAGACAAGCAGCTCCTGCAGCACCATGTCAACGTGGGCATGCATGCCATGTCAACCAGCACCATGTCAACCCCTGCAACTCATTGGTGTCAAAGGTCACGTAACATAACTTCCTGATGTGATACCACTTCCTGTAAGTTCTTTGAATATGGCTCGCCAGCCCACTGGGTGATAAAAAGTTCATGATCCGGCCTCACATTCAAAAAAGGTTGGACACTCCTGGTTTACAGGATGTAAGACAGTGACTCTCAACTAGAGTCCTGCGGCCTTAAGATGTACATAAGCTACACTTTCAAGTGTACCACGGGGCACCAACTCAGTGTTAGCACCATTAGTGTGCAAACATGAGCCACAAGATAAATTCAGAGATTTCAAATAGAAATCCATAGTGTTAAAAACAACCTGACCAGTTGTTGCCTTTCTGAATTATTTGCAATAGAAGAACTGCTCTATTATTTTTCTGTAGTCAAAAATAAGCAAAGACTAAAAGCTGGCTTTATCTGAGGAGTGCTTGGAGTCTAACAAAGTTGAAAACTACTGACTTAGATGTCCTTGACCGTTACTGTTCGCAGCCAAACCAGTTAGTTACAGGAAGGGGAGGGGCGAGGTAGTGGGCTTCAGCAAGATATTTGTCAGATAAGTGTCCATCTTTCAACAGACTGGTTGAAATATGAAATCAGCATTCTCTGTGGAAACTTAAATTTGAATTCCCCCATTTCCAGAAGTCTGCTATTTTTAAGGCTGGAACATTGTTGAAAAAAATCTTTCCTTGAATTAGGGTGAAGGTTGTAATATGTCTTCCTTAAAGTTCCTGTCTGAAAATAGGAAATATATCCTACATAACTTACATTTCTACATACCTGGTGCTGATACCCAGGAAATAAACTGTCAGTCAATATGATAAAATGTTTTTGTCTCCTGCATCCTGCTCATCCATTCCCCAAGTCTACTTTTAATATTCCAGAGTTATGAGTTTTCTTTTCTTAAATCAAAATGCCTTCAAAAAGGCCTCTGCTTGCCCTACTTCCTGAAAGATCAAACTGCTCTAAGAACCAGGATAGCTAACATTTGGTCCCAGAGCAAAAGCATATTTATGGCAAGATAACACATGACCCACTAGAGTTGAAAATGTGAACTATACACAAGAGTACCCTGCCAGCTTTCCAGCAAGGCACGAAAGTTTCCTTTAACTGAGGGAAGTTACAAATTCTCATAATTTAACATGGTAACACTTTACAGGTCATGGGTGACAAATCTTTGCCCTAATACAGTGTATAAAATCTTTCTAGAGCATTTATAGAATAGTTTTTCTGTAAAAGATGGTGCGCACATGGCTGAATTCAAACTTAGCAAGTCATAATGCATTCACACTAGAAATGAACTGGCCTTCATGTGTGCTAAAAAACAAGGACATCCTCTGTGTTTTTTCCCCAAACAAAAGGAAAAGCAGTTTTTTCTAATTATTTACCCTAGCACTACATTTAGAATTTAATTCCTCCACCGAAACAAAAGAAAAACATGTATCGTGTCATTTCATTGCTGTCCAATGTTAGTTATTTTCAGTTTTAGACTTTAATGAGGGGCAGTGTTTTCACTTTAAAATATAATTGCACTTTGTAAACAAGCTCCGGAAAAAACAGCACTGAACTTGAATCAGTGAATACCTTGTCTGCGTGAAGGTTTGCATTCATGTTTGAAGAAGCTGTTTCCAAAATCCAGTTACAATCTAACAGATTTGAAAAATGTTTTACACTCCCACCCACCACTGTCACAAACATTATTACAGACTCTGTAGGACATGCCAAGAAGGGAAGTGAGAATGTCATGAGGTGAGGGTTTTTACAGGAGGCGGGATTCCCCCTTTCATTATTATTGTCTAACTACCTGAACTCCCTGGAGAAAGAAA
Source organism: Crocodylus siamensis (assembly GCF_052110815.1). Classification (NCBI taxonomy): domain Eukaryota; kingdom Metazoa; phylum Chordata; order Crocodylia; family Crocodylidae; genus Crocodylus; species Crocodylus siamensis. The sequence goes on along the minus strand of NC_143401.1, from coordinate 53,779,434 downwards.
ATTATGCTATAACCTCATTAGTTACCTTATTAGTTACAAAAGACATTTATTTCAATAGCAATTTTTAAGAAAGTTCTAGGTAATAGCTGAAGCCATAGTAGTGACAGAACCTTGTAACAGATGTATCCATTTTGACACCTGAAACAATATTTTTGCACACTATTGCTAATTGACTTTGGGGGTTTTCAGGAATGCTGACAGGAAAGAGCAAAAATTAAGCAAATGTGTCCCAGAAGATCTGTAAAAAGTGCACATGGCTGGCAACAGGATTAGATGCAAGAGACCCAGCTTCCTGGCCAAATACAAATTAAAGGGGAAAAAAGGGGGTTGTACCATATGAACATCAAAAAGTTAATTTTTAATGACATGCTCTAATGTGGTTTCCTTATTACATACAATCTGAATGTCAAGCACTAACAGCAATTCAGCAAGTCCCAGGAAGGATCACCTTTGCACCAATTCTATACCAAAATTGCCAGGAAATGGCTTAGGTCCTACTGCTTCAGCCAGGAATTCCAGCTTTCTATATTACCCATGGACACTACTGGGACTAAATAAGAATTGAGGTTTATCAGCACCACACCAAAAAGAACTCCAAGAGGAGGAAAAACAAAGACCAGTTTATTACAAGATATACCAGTTGATATAGAAGGCAAGTACAGGCCAATTAAGTATAGCCATTATAGAGTTCAGTAAAGAAGTGTAACTTTTTAAACTCCTTCAGGAGGTATAAGCATTGCTCACTGAAGAGCACTGCTGTCATTTACATTCAGACAAACCCAGAGATGTAAGATTAAGAAAAGACTGTAATGAATGGTATGCCACCAGTATTTGAACAGCTAGGGAAATCTGCTTCCTTAGGTTGGCAAAATGAATAATTTAAAGAAAACACAAGCCTGTGACATGTCAAACAGAGCATCATATGTTCAGCCTGTGGAAGAACACAAGCATACTTTTAAAGGAGGTCTTTTACAAGAATAAATTCTGACAGGCCCCACCTTTCCTCCTCCAGTAGTTCTTTCATTGTGACCCATGCTCCATTCCAAGTCACAAACCATCTTCCTAATTAATAACATTTATGCTTCTAGATATAAAGAGAGATAAAAAGAAACTAAAAGGGTCACAAAAATAGAAACACCCTGCAAACTGTATATTCTCAGATTTGTTGCTTCATTTACCCAAATCCAAGCAGACTTTGAATTTAAGGTGACCCTGCAATAATTAGATTCTGCACATAGAAAATATATACGTTTGTTCTAATTTTCCATGCATAGAATCTAATTATTTGAGTTCATCTTAAATTCATCATCCCCACCTCCCCCCCACCCCAACAGTAGCAACACGGAAAGCAGCAGTGGGGGAGGCCAACAATGGGGACCAGATTGCGGAAGGCAAGTGACTACCATGCCTTGCCTCCTGTCACCCTCACTGCTTGCCCCCCCTCCTGCCTGCACCCCTTGTAGTGCCTGTACCTCCCACAACAACTTACCCCTTCCCCACAGTGCGTGCTTCCCCAGCACATGCACCCCCTACAGAGCCTGCATCTGTTCGCACACTCACCAAAATTACTGTACATGTTCTTTACTTCAGTTGAAAATGAGGGGTTCCCACCATGTTGAATGGGAAAAAAAACCCTTGCTTTGTATTTGAGTAAATACACTACATTTTTTTCTTTCTTTTGTCTCCAGAACAGGTACAATAATTTTGCTGAGGGTGAGAACAGATAATAAGGGTTGTATGGACTGGTTGCTGGACTGGAATTATTTAACTGAAGATACAGCATGTATTCCTTTTCCCAACTATCATATGGATTTAAACACTGTCTTTCCAGGACTGTCCTGTGTACTGCACATTGGCAAACTGTCCACATTAGCTAATCTTAGCTCATACGAGCATAGTCTTGTGCATAATGGCTATCAAAACATTGTATCTGATTTCTTTTTAATGATCCACTGTATGACCTTAAACTCCACCCTGTATGTACTTTGATATACAGTAGGAGGAACAAGTTTAATATATTTACCTTGCTGAAACTCCCAAGCTGGGGGAATTACTAAAAAGGACAAATTTCTTAAGATGTCTGAAAGCAACTTCAGCCTGCGCAGACACCCATAATGCATGCAGGACTGTGTTTTCTGTTACTAGATGGTATCTCATGTCTCATTAAAACTAGCTCCCTGAGCCAAAGGAAAAAGTGGTCAAGTAGATGGGGCATATGTGCCTTTATAGAAAAACAAGTAACAGAAAAGGGTGTTTAAAGAAGAATGGGATGCACAGGAAGGCAGAACTAAACCAGCCAAACACTGTTATCGGGACAGATATCCTAACACAAGAAGGCAAATTTATTGTTGCCCTGACCTTTTATTTGTAGAAGTGTCTACTTATGAAATGGCTGCTGTTGTTTTAACTAGGGGCCTGCAGGAGAGAAAGACAACAAAAATCATTTTAAAAACAAAACCACTAGAATTTATCCAGTACCTCAAAAAGCTGTATACCGAGAAATCTGAATAGAAGGCAATGGGCTTCAGGTTTTGATTTTCAGTCAACCCCCAAAGTGCTGCTTGTTGTTTTTCACTTGCAGAACTTAAAAGGGAATTACACTATTCATATTGACAAATGAAAAGTGTTAATGTCTCCCAGCTCCTGCTTTAAAAACAAGAAGAGTCACCTTTGCAACTTATTCCTACAAAGGCAAAGTTGCTACAGATTTCACGGGAAAAAAGCTGTTGTAGTTTTAATTTAGAACTTTATGAAGAGAAAAAAATACAGAAACAGCACTCACCCAGGAATCTGAAATGTCAACACACAACATTTCCCAGCACAGCAAATAATCTATCCGAGTTTCTCAAACAAGGGTACACATATGCTTAAGGGAATGCAGCCAACTTCTCAAGAGCACATGGGAGGAAGGGATGGGAAAGCAGAAGCTGGGAAAGCACGAGCAGGGGAAATATGGAGAAAAAGGAAGAAAGAGAAAAAAAGTGAAGAGCTCTACAGTTTCCCTCAGTTTGACAGAGGTTACTGGGTGGTTGTGGCGACTTCAGTGCTAGGGGGGTTTATCATTTTTCATCGTCTTAGCATCACAGGAGCCAGCAGTGCACAGAGATGTGAGACCCACTCGAGTGGAAGCAGCGCTGCTCTCTCAGACAAGGACAGCCCCAGAGTCGTCCACACCCCAGGGCCGCCCAGCGGCGTTCTCCACGCGGCTCACAGGCCTGCCGCACTCCAGGTGCGGCCTGAAGCGGGACCTGCGACACCCCGGCGCGTTGCGAGCCTTCCCGGGACACGCACAAGGGCCGGGGGTCTGGGACGGACCCAGAGCGGCGCTGGTGGCCCCGGGCGCCGCGAGGCAGCTCCGCCCAGCCAGGAGGTCGCCGGCGAGGCTCGGATCCCCGCTCCCGGATCCCCCTGCCCCGGCCCTGCGGGCAGCCCCCAGCCGACGCGAGTGGGCGGCCGCGGCCCCGGCCCCGGCCCCGGCCCCGGTCCCGGCGCGGCTCACCCAGAAGAGCACGGCGTAGATGACCAGGCTGAGCTTGAGGCACAGGTAGGAGAAGCGCGCGCAATAGCGAGCCGGCTCCGCGCCCCCCGCCGGCGCCATCCTCCGTCCCCGCCGCCACCTGCCGCCCGGGCCTGAGCCAGCGCCGGCGGGGCGGGGCGGGGCGCTGCGGGGCGGGGCGGGGACCGGGCACTGGGCCGGGGCAGCCCCGCGGGCAGGGCGAGGCGGGTGCCCGCGCAGGCGGCAGGGCCCGAGCCTGCGCCCCCCCGGGCAGCTGGAGTCCAAGCCGGGGCAACAAGGCGCCTGCGTCCCGCACGGCGACCGGCTGTCCGGCTCCCAGCAGCGCCAACCAGCTCGAGTTAGGGCTCGGAAAGCGGCGGTCGGCCCCGAGCCGGAGCCGGAGCCAGGGTGCTCTGCCCTTGCACTCGAGCAGGGTCCCCCGGTCAGCACCGCACCTCTGCTGACACCTGCTCTCCGAAGCCCGGTGCCAGGGCTCCCCCGCCACTGCTTCTTCCCTTGACCACAAGTATCACGGCAGGAGGAAGGAAGTTTTACCTTTTCCAAATTCAGCCCGCAAAAATTTGGGCAGGGGATGCTGGATATGGAAAGCTGGTGGTCTGAAGTCACTGAAAAATTGACCAGCTGTTTGTGGGGGTTTTTTAAGTATTACATGCATTAGCTGCTGTTAATAGTAAAGCACTGGAATTAATAGTAAAGCACTATTAATAAACAGGGATCACTGCCCAGAGAGACTGGAATCTCCATCCTGAGAGGTTCTTAAGACCTGGGTAGACAAAGCTTTGACTGGGATGATTTAGTAGGGATGGTCCTGCTCTGAGCAGGGAGTTGGACTAGATGACCTCCTGAGGTCCCTTCCAGCCCTAATTTTCTGTGATTCTAGGATCGTCATTCTTTTAACTGTTGTTAATAAATTGACCAGCCTTGAGGGCAAAGCCTGAAAATAAGTGTGAGATCAAAGCTTCCCAAACAAACAGTCCAAAAGTAGCAATTATTTACAGCCATGTGCATAAGTACACCAGTGTAATCATTCCTTCACTTTGCCTGCTTCTCTGTTCTTATAAAGAAGTAGGATGTTGATGTTTACAAGAGCCTTCTACTCCAGCCTAGAGCTGATAGTCTGAATTGTAGGTTAAGGTTAAAATTGATTAAAGAATGAGAGATCTATATTGAAATGGAATATGCAATTCTGCCTAATTTGAAAGGTGTCCTGTATTAGGGTTACTTTTTTTGGATGTTCATTTCAGAAAAATAACATGAAAAAATTTTATTGTCAAAATGTCCTATTTCAGTATTTTCAGAATAAGTGTTTTGATTTGTTGTTTCAAAACAACTTCTGGTTTAAATATTTTGCATTGTATTGTATTATATATTAGGTTCTCCTTCGTACAGGTCTCACCAAGGAGTCGGCACATGAGCAGGTAGGTGCTCCATAGTCTCCACTTCACTGCACTGTGATATATTCTTGTCATTAGAGTAGCCCTATTTGATCATGTTTGCTTTTGATCTTCCAGTTTGTGTGCATTGATGATTCAGGCACCACTATATTGGCCAGTCTAGATCAGCCCCTCTGTGAAGGTCTTCTTGGGGTTCCAGGTCCATTTCAGAGCACCTGATTGTGTGTAATCTTTCCTTCCATAACTTCAGTGTTACCCTAACAGCTGTCATGTCTAAAGGCGCAACACAAGTCACAAAACGCCTTCACACTTTAAACCTTTCGTGTTGGTTTTAGACATCCGGTTATTTTACGACAGTTGTCATTTAGAACTGGGTCTAGTTTCTTGACACAAACTGATTGCTTCATTATAGGTGGGGGGAGAAAAAAAATTGGGGGATGGGAGGCTGAGCATGCACACACACACACCTGCCCCCAACAGGAAAGTCTGCAGGGGAAGGAGAAAGGGCCGAGGGGGTGGGGGCAGAGAGTGGGGCTGGGGCTGGGGCTGGGCAGGGATCGGGAGGGACTGGAGCAGAGCTGGGCTCAGGATCAGGGCTAGGGCCCACTGCAGCCATGCAGCCATCCCTTCCCCCGCGCCCAGGGTCATTACCCAGCACTGGCACCCCCCATACCAATGAATCTGCTGGCCTCCAGTCCCACACTGGCCCCAGCCCCACACTGCCTGGGGCGCCCCAAGTCAGGGGCTGGAGTGGGTCCAGCCTCGGCTGCGCTGCCAGGCCAGATGGGACACAGCCCCTGGGACACCCATGCCCACCCTGCCAGGCCCTGTACATCTAGGGCAGGGCAGTGTGCAGGACAAACCTGCGGCTCATCCAGGGGGCATGAGGAGGGGTGGCAACTCCCACCACTGCATGTGTCCCAGGAGTCACTGGGGTGCATGCTCCGGGATCTGTGTGGGGCAAGGCAGGCTGCCACTGTGGGCTGGGGCCAGGGTAACACTGGGCTGTTCCCACTGCAGGAGGGACCATGCTGTGCTCGGGACAGGCAGTGGTGGCACTGGGTGTGACCCATCTCAATGCTCGGCCTGCCCAGTGGCGGGACACACGTGGCACTGCACTGCACTGCACCACTTTTGAAGCAGCAGCAGCGAGGCGCAGAAGCAGGGAGCAGAGCCCATTCCACAGCTGCAGCATGCCCTTGCCCCATGCACACATCTGGGGACCATATGACCCCTTCCTTGGCCTCCCTGTGCTGCACCTCTGGACAAGCCACGAGGCTCCAGTTGTCCCACGACCTGGCCTGGCCAGGGCCCTATTCATGGTGAATGGGGCCCTAGCTAGGCCAGACTGTGGGACAATCCCCACAGTGCAGGAGAGAATAGAGCAGGGGCAGGGGTGAATGATTCACCCTTGCCTCTGCCCCACTCCCTCCTGCACTGTGGAGGTATCGATCTGCCCCCACCCCTCCCAAGCCTAGTCAGTAATAAAGAAAATAGATTGAAAAACCACTTACCTGCCTGCTGGGCTGGCTGCGATCCTGGCCACACAGGGTATCTGTGTGCACGCACCCCTTCCCCTGCCCCCCACCCCCGCCCGCTGCAGCAGCCTGCAGCTCGGCTGCCCTGGTGCTTGTGGAGGCTAAGGCCCAGTAGCACCCCCCCTTCCACGTGGCTGGTGCCCATATTGGACATGCATACTCTGCAATGGACTAACACAAGGCAATAGCAGTGGTTCATAATGTAGCTGGGTTGCTACATAAGCTTAGCATATAGGTATAGATATAGATATATTGCTATGTTGACAATTAGCTATTTTTGGACAATATCAAACACAAATGCCTAAATCCTAGTTTTCAGTTATGTCCTCTAATATTTCCCAGAGACACAAGCACACATATATGCATTACTGTTTTTACCTGAAACCTGTATAGACAAAAACAGATACACATCCAATTTGATGAACAAACATCCTTGCTGTATTTTTGTGGTTTTAGAATTGTGAGGTGATTTGAGACCAGCTGAAAATTTGAGCGCACATATTTAAAATCTTATGAGCCTAAGAAATGAGCTTCAGTGGAACTACTCACTGCATAATGTTAAGCATATATGTACAGTCTTAATAAACAGGGATCAAGGTTTTCCATTTCCCATGGGGGAAATAGAAAAAAATGTGGTTGTTTCCCTTTTAACAGAGAAAAATGCAGATTTTTCATTTTAAAAGAGAAACGTGGATTTTGCACTTTTGCAAAGAGCTCTATGAAGGCTGGCAGAGTTCCAGCCTGAAAGGGGCTGGGGGGAGTGGAAGAGGGATGGTCAGCAGGAGGCACAATGTTCATGTGCACATGTATGCACAGACATGGTCACCAGGCAGCCTGGAGAACAGCTTCTGCAGGTAAATCTGTTGCGGGGGAAGGGGCGGTTGAGACCCCCAGAGAGGGAGGGAGGGCTAGGACTGTTGGGTAGGGAGTGAGGAGCACCAGCAGGACCAGGGACTGTGGCTTGGGAGTGAGGGGCCTGGGCCTGCATCTTGGTGAGCTAAGGGGGTGAGGAGGGCTCTCCACCAATTACATCCTTTGGGATCTGTCATTAAGAGCAGAAACAGTTTATTGCAACGTGGTCAATCCCTGTCAAATAGCACAGGAGCTGGCTGTACTGATAGATGCTGTGAGTTCTAGTATCGTTGATATTGCAGGTTTGGGTAGGTTTTTACGCATTCTCTTTGAAGGCAACATGAGTTCAGTCCATGTACAACAGGATTAGGCTGTACTTCAAAGAATGTGTTGCATTATTTTTCCAGAATAGCAAAAACAGCACTCAGCTTTTATTTTTCCTGTATTTCAGATGACTAACCTTCCTAGGCTTGTTATCACAATCCTTAGAGTGAGTGGCTTATTGTAACACTGTTCAACATTTAACCAGGCTTGTAATAAATAAATACCCAGATCTTCCAGCACTCGTCCTTAATACATCGCAAAACAGTTGACAAGACAGCAAATATCACTATCCCCTTTTTATATTAAGATTTCAGTTCTGGGAGGGTAATCACAATCGACTAAGAGGTTTAGATTTCTGGGAAGAATTTGGAGGGAAGTTTTGTAGAAATCATAACACGTCTCTGTAGGTAAACCATGAGGATACAGCCCATATAAAGTTACCTTTGTAACTGACAAAACACTGATATGATAACCTCCACCATACACAAATAATAGAAAGCTAACAATGTGTGGGCGTGTACTAATAAGAGTAAGCATATTAGGTGCTTAGTGGGAGGAAGTGTTGACACAAGGCTGGTTGCAATCAGATTAAAAATCTATATAATGGAACATATATGTGGGTGGGATAGTTTAAAAGGAACCTTTTCTTGCTGGGTTGAAAAGACACACCCTCCTCACTGGAGTTCTAGGTAGTCCATATGGATTTAGTTTCAGCTTTGAAATATTCACAAATACACATTATTTTACTAGAATCTCTTATACTCTGCAAACCCTAGCTATGCTTAACATAAGCCTTTTCTTTGTGAGGTCAAATAATCCAGATGACAGTCATTTATCCAAGTGAGCAGTTATCTTGTGAAAAATCAGGAAAGACAACAGTTTCTAGTATCTGATGAATCACTGACTTCAGGAACAGCATAGATTGGCCCATGGTGATCACCATTTATACACGTTGTGCCTTTGGTTTCTATATTTTATATCAAGTAATCATTGGATAAAATGATAATCCATGGAAAAAGGCCTGGAAGTCAGGATTACACAAAATGGACACCAAGAAATCAAGCACCTCACTGGTTTTGTGCTTCCTCTGACCATGTTTTAAAGGAAGTGGTAACTACCACTGCTTTTTATATGGAGCCCAATCCTGTAGGCATGCATTAGGCATGCTCTCCAAACACCAGATCAAGCCCATTTGGGGATCTGGACAAAGGAATGCATAGTTTATAGAGCTCAGTACAGTGTAAGTATAAGACTGTCATCAAGCTAACTCTTACGTTAGGTAGTTTGTTTGAGCATGCATGGAAGCAGAACTTCAGATGTCCTGGGAACTTCAAGGTCAAGAACAGAGGCATTTATATAAGGAATGTAGGCACCTCCAGTGTTAGACAAGAACCTAGCGGGGATATTCAGGATCACATTATTAAAATTATTTCTGAGTGACTGCCCAACTCCCACTTTAGGTGCATAACACTTCTTTTGGATCTGGTCCTACATTTCTTCAACATTGCTAAGATAACAGCACATTTTTTGCAGTGCTCACAGGTGCCCCAGAATCAAGAACTATATTGTCTCAGTAATGTTAAAGAATAAATAATCCCAAAGTAGTTTTTTAGAAACTGCTACAAGTTAAAAGTATTATAGCTCCATGTTAGGCTTTCAATAGGAATAAAATAGAGTATTTTAATTCAAATGCTGTCAACCCCCACAAATTGTGGCAGAGTACACAGATAGACTGCCGTTCTAAAACTGTGTTGAATTAATTCCCTGAAGTAATAAGTTTCTCTTTTGCTGTAAAGTGGATCTTTTGTATGTCATGTTTCATATGTTTTTACTTTGTTTGTTTCCATTTTTAACAGGGGCATTCCGCAGGCCCATTTCTGTATTCTTTACTCAATGAAATATCTAGTGAAGTCAGTATGAGTTTTGGAAGCCCATGGCCAAATGATTAATAAACTCGATGAAATCAGCTACGTTCTGCATTTTAGGATATAAATCCTCACAGCAATAGATTTATCTCAGGTAAGTTCAGGAACTAAAAAAAAAAAATTTAAACACCACCTTACGAAATTTCCCTTAACATTAAATTACTTGCTTATCTTTTATGTGCAACAGACTCCACCTCCTTTCAAAGGCACTTTAAGCCCATGTGGGAAATTTATACCAGTTTGGCTGCTGGCTTACATTTAACAGTTATTCAGGCAGAGATGACAAAATACCATTAGTCCTACTGCAGAGACTTCTTGTTTCTATCACTTTGTAATATCCAGGATTCTCTTTTCAAATCCAGAAGGATTTCATTTGGATTAAAAATGCTGATGACAAGATATTTACTCTTTTTCATACCTGAAAATCTAAAGGAAGAATTTCACAGATATGGAGTTATTAAAAAAGGGCTAAAACTAATTAACTTACTTTTTTTCCCCTCCAATATATAAGTCAAGAAGCTGGGCTAAAGAGGCACTTCATGTAGAACATCTTCTCTTGGAACTACATTACACAACTTGAAAACCAGGACAGCATTTAATTCCCCCCCCCTTTTTTTTTAATTACAGTTTATACCTAAATAGAGGATTGATAATACCAATGTCTGTTGCAAGAAAAATCATCAGATGCCAAACTGGTTTTCTATGATAAAATGAAAAGAGAAATGAACATGACTTCCTTTTTAAACAATAATATTTCAGTGGCTGGCTTTCTTGAGGGTGATGGCAATTGGACCACAGGAACCCAGTTTACCTAGCCAGGCTGGCAAATAGCTCTTTGGGCCATCACATATTCTTTTATATTTATTGCATCAATTATTGGTTTCATTTATGCTAGCCACAATGTCTGGTATTTTGGTAAGGAATTCTGCAGGTTTCAGAACTTGTTCCCTATTACTGCACTGTTTGTGAGTATTTATTTTATGACAGCAGTTGCTGCTGACAGGTAAGAGATTAAATGGAAAGACAATAATTGAAAAAACCTGTTTTAAGATAAGGTTTTATTGCAATACATTTGTTGTAAAACTATTTTGCAATCTGTCATTTGGGGGGGTTATTAGCAGAAAAGATGGATATCTGCACATTAGGGGTGTGCAAAATAGGCTGTATTTGATTCGGATTTGGCCTGACTCGGCAACAGTGATTCAATTCATTGAACTGGATCACTTTCCCAATTCGATTTAGCTAAATCCTAATCTGAAGAGTCAATGCTGATTTGGAGAATCAGTGATTCGGCCATAGACACAGCTTTAAATGTTTTTTCTACAGACCTTGAGGTACCAGCTGGCTTGTGAACGCTGAGATGGTGGGGTAGATGGAGCGTCCCACAGGAGTGTGGGGGAGCCCCCCACGTGCTCAGTGATGAACCCAGAAGTGGACCAGAAGTACTTCCAGTCCACTTCTAGATCCACCGCCGAGTGTGCAGGCCCAACTCCTGGCTCAGCGATCATCCACAGGGAAACCCCAGGTGCCCCCCAAGAGGCACCGGTCACCAAGCCAGGGGAGGGTATGAGGAGGGTCCCAGCACGCTCACCGGCAGACCCAGAAGTGGACCAGAAGTGCTTCTGGTTCACTTCCAGGTCTGCTGCCAAGCATACTGGGGACCCTCCCTGTGCTCCCATGGGACACTCAATCTGCCCCACCATCTCAGCATTCACAAGCCACCTGGTAACCCTGAGGTATATAGAAAAAACTTTTAAAACTTTGTCTGTGTCTGAATTGTTGAATATTTCTGAATCGATTTGAAGGGTTCAAATTTGATTTGGAGAGATTAAAGGGTTGCATGATTCAGTTCAGATTCAGAGATTCAGTCTCCAAACTGGGCTGAATCTCCACCGAATCGAATCAGCAACCAAAGCTTCACACGGCCCCACTACATATGTGGTGCAACTATCTTGTGGTGATATGGGGACTAGTAACAGGATATAGAATCTTTTACCTCTAGGTCACTGATCTGAAACAAGCCTGACAGGAGTGATTAGAAGTGGCTTGAATTTCGGTTTTTTTAATGTTAAATATCATCTGAGGGATCTAAATCTTCACAGAAACACGTCTTTTTATCCCATAGATGGGATCCATCATTTAATCATAGGTGGGATTTATATTATAGTATCTCTTACTGAAAATATGAGCATCCACAGTGACATTTCTAATTTAGATACAACTGCAGACAAGAAGCAAATAAAAGTATTACACATAATACAGACTTCCCTTCCAGAGGTTGTTAGTATTTATTCTTCAAGACCAGAAGTTTGATTATATTTACTAAGGCTTTGAAATCTTTGCAATATGCAAGAGGCAATTTAATATTTTCAAAATTCTCTATTAGATTAACAAGTTTATTGTAATATAAGAACAAATCTCAACAGTCTCAAGGTATGGATATTTATGGTTCATGTACTAAATTAGATAACCTCTCTCTTTCATAGGAAGTAATCTAAATTCACTGGAAATCAGTTTTCACTATCTGTGGGCACGTGTACATGTGCGTTTTAATGCAAAGTAGTCTATTTTACTGTGTATTAAAAGCATCATGTAAAAAACTGTGATGTTACACTAATGTGCAGTAAAATAGTCTACTTTGCATTATGTATCACTAAAAAGTATGCAGCTGCGCTACTGTGCATTACCACAATCTAATGTTCATTTAGTAGCTCACATTGGAGGTATTAGTGTTAATGCACATTAGAAAAGGCGCATTAATATACCCACTAAGAATAGAAAAAGAGCTAAAAGAAGCTAAACTCAGTTCCAAATTCTCCAGTTCCCTCCAGGCTTTCTCCAGACTTCTTAACCCTTTTTGAACATTCTAGTCTTCTCCTATCTCCTCCATTCTCCATGATGTATTACAAGCATGTTAGATCTTTTCTCTCCTGCCTTCTCCAATATCTATGTTGCAGTGGTTGCAGTGCAGTATAGATATACCAAAACCAGCTTTAAACAAATTTAACTGGGCTACCAGGAACAATCTAGCTGCAGCAGCATAGAGCTCAGTGGGTGCATCTACACAAGATGTTTACTGCAGACCTGCCTAATTAGCTCCACAGTAAAGTCTCAGCGTCTACACATGCAACCCTATCGGGCCATAGGAAAATAATTAACTCTGCCGCAGGTTAGTACTTGTAAGCAGAAGTACTATCCTATGGTGGCATTCTTTAGTACACAGCAATGCATGTGCAGATGCTGACAGGGCTGGCTGGGGCACAAGGGTGCTTCAGTGCGGGGGTGCCTGACAGCTAGCCCTGCACTGAAGCATGCTTGTACCCTGAGCCAGCCACTCCACAGAACATTGTGCCAGGTTGGAGCAGCCCCAGGCTGGCAATCTAACCCCCACGGATCCCCTGCCAGCTGGGGCCGCTCCAACTCAGCTCAATGTGCTGTGGTCCTGGGTGCACAATATGTGCTGGAGTTTATTATTCTGTGCTAATAGCACATGTAGATGCACCCAGACTGGGCTAATTTACCCTGCTTCTTAGCCCAGGCTGAACCTCATGCTGAGACAGCTAGACTGTTACAAGTCATATGCCAAACTGCACTCTCCACTCTGACTGCAACATAATATATCCCAAGTCCTTAATCTTCCCCCAAGTCATCCCCAAACAGGTTGCTCATAATCCACAATACAGGAAACAGCTGGGTTTTCACTGATTGCTCTTCAAGGGAGTCCAATATCTGACTCTTTTTTTTCCCTACCACATTAACAAACAAGACCATCATATCAGTTTCCTGCCAGGTCTCTGTCAGAAGCATCCTTCACCTACAAAAACAAGACAAACATCTCTCTTGAACTGTCCCAAAGGCAATACTTAATCAGGCATCAGGAGTGGCTTTCATAGAAGTGTCTGCTGTTCAAAAATCAGTTCAGTGGCAAACACCCAGGCCCTGCCAATCTAGCGATGGAGAAATCAAGGTCAAGATAAATGTAATAACCTGAAGAATAAGTCATTACTCACTCGCTCAGCATTATATATGTGCTGCATCTGGAAAATAATAGTTGACATACATTAGGACCCTGCCTTGTGTTAACATATACAGTAGTTTCTAAAAGTCATTAATATATAATGTAATCATTAAATGTTTCCCTTTGTGCCGTTAATGAAAACACAAACTGGTGCTAATTTGTCCACAGTTGTAAAAATAAAAGTAAATATGTTTTAAGAGGAAGCAATGTCTTGATTTTAAAATGCAGTTTGCTGTTCCTGGCTTTAAATCAAGAATGGTTGGTAACAACTATTTTATGTATATCCCGAGGGCTTGCCAAGTAGCATTTTTGTAAAAATCCATTCCCCTTCAGGCTATTCTCATCTGTCTCTACTCTCCAACTCTTTGGACATCCTTGGTACAAGTACCTATAAAGCTGAAGTCTCTTTAGTCATATGGCAAGAAACCAAAGTCTCTTTAGTCACATGCCCTAACCATATTTAGTTATTCTTTAAACAGATCCTGACACTGTCTTCTGGAAAGTGAAAGATTCCATTGACTGTGTAGCAGACTTACCTTTTGAGCTCTGGATGAGTCCTGAGTTCAGGATTCTGCAATTTCAATTGGTGGAGCCCAGCCACTAATGAGAAGCAAGCCAGGGTAAGCAAGGCCAGCCCTTTCCCCAAAGGGAGTGAGGCAAGAAGTAGTCCAGACCTTGTTCGAGACTGTGCCCTGCCAGGTCTGGAGAACTTTGGGGGCAGAGCGCCTGAAGTGTATAAAAGAAGCAGCATGTCCAGCATGCAGAGAGATGCAATGGGGAAGCTAAAGAAGGAAGATCAGAGTGAAAAAAGCTGGGGATAAGCTGCCCCAGTCCCCTGAGCTCCTGAAGATCCCTAGGAGGGTGTGAGACTCTCAGGCTTATCACGGTGCAGGGACCTGCTGCACAGAGCAGCCCTGGGAGGGCGGGAGGCCTTCAGGCTTGTCATGGTGCAGGGACCCGCTGCACAGAGCAGCTCTGGGAGGGTGTAAGACCCTCGGGCTCGTCATGATCCATAGTCTGATGCATGAAGTCCAAGCCCTAGGAGTGCAGCAAGGTGGCTCAAGCTTGCAGACCTTGGCAAGTGTCTGGCAACCACTGTGCACAGGACCTGGGCAAGATCCAGGAGCAGTGAGCAGCAAAGGCTGCTCAGGTTAGCCACCCAGTGTGAGGCCGGAAGGCCAGAGCCCCACATAGGGCCCCAGCGAGCCGAAAGAGCCCTCATGCTGAGCAGGGCACAGAGAACAGGGAAGACCACCCTGGTGTGAGGCAGGTGGTTTGGAGCCCAGCAACCCTGCTGGGTGAAGCAGCTAGCCCTCGGTGCTCAGAGTGGGGCATAGAGCAGCACAAGCAAATCTGCAGAGGGGTGTGAGGACTGAAGCAGGCGACATTGCAAGGCGGGGGCACCAGGCCACAAGGGGAGTCCACAGGCAGCATGGGAGAAGAGACCCCAGAGGGGAACACCACGCTGGGACAAACCAGTCCAGCAGAGGGACTGTGAGTTATTGGAGCTCTGGGACCCTGAAATTGGGGAGGTATTAGGAGCGGCCTCACTAGAGCTGGGCAGAAGACCCCTGCCAGTGGGTGAGGGGACCCCTATTCTCCAGGCTCAGGGAACAAATTCACAATTAGACTTCTATGTGGTTGAGGTTCTGAGTTTATGTTGGGCTTTATATTTTATAAATAATATTGTTCTTATTATTTTAGTGCTGTTAACTGTGATGTTGATGGGTTTGAGAGCTTGAAGAAATCTTTGGGTGAGTTGTGTATATATTTTTAAGTACTGGGTTTTACCCACTGGGGTGAATATTCTTGGATTCATTGGGTCATTTCTTGAATTGGAGATTATGAAAATTATTTTGTAATATCAGGTATTCAATTATTTCTGGCATGTAAATGTTTTAATAATATTTGTAATAATAAAACTATATATAGTGAAGTGTACACTCCTGGGGTTGACTCTATAGGGAAACAGAGGGATCTGCATGTAGGGTCATGATGTCCCTCCCTCAGCACCCTAGTCTGTCACCACTTCCTCTCCGTTTGGCTGGGAGGGCATACCCTCGGTGTACCGGGGTTACAATTGTTATAGAAGTTACGGTCTGTCCTGGTTTAGCTGGTTAGCTTTGATGAAACACTATAATTTAAAATAGTTGATCTTGAGGTGGCACACCAGAAGTGGTATATATAAAAGTCACCCACTGTACTGTTAATCATTACTTTGGAAAAATCCATTATGTCTGTTTTCCCAGACAGTATAACATTATTTACTGTTGAACAAAGTGTCTCCTGACATTTCTGTCAGTATTGTATATTACAGTACCTGAGCAACTGCAGGCAAGCCACACTTGGGCCTCTGGACAGAAGTATAGTAGTAGCTCAAAATAAAAAAAACCCACTTCCCAGACTCTCCTGGAAAGTTCACAGACACACCACGGTTCATATTTGCTTTATAAAGTTGGGCCTATTCATTTTTCTGACTTTGACTGTTGGTGGGGAGAGGAGCTGCGGAGTGCTTGGCACTTGGCAAAATAGGGAAGAAGTCACAGGGAGGGGAGTATGAGGAGCTGAAAACCCTGTAGGGTTTGAGGAAATAGAAAGGGAAAATGAACTCAGGATTGTCGGCAACAGGAGGAGGGAAGATTAAGAGAAGTCTCAGATGAATCAGAGATGTGACCAAACTTGTTGGTGCTTATCACGTTTTGTGATCCAATCCTTGCTAACTGTTAAGGACTTGGCTCTGCACTGCTGTAACACCCCATGTAGTTGCAGCACTGGGTGCAATTTCAGTTCTATCTTGGCAGCTCCATCAGTTGCTCATTTTGCAGCTGTAAATTCAAACCCATGATTCAACACGAGCTGTGCCATGGAATACTGACTTGGAAGCTTTGTAAGTTTTATCAGCTTTTAGAAGTGGACAAAACCATGTCCAGTTTTGGGGGGCCCCCCACTACAAAAAGGATGTGGACAAATTAGAGAGAGTCCAGCAAATGGCAACTAAAATGGTGAGGGGACTGGGGCTCATGACGTCTGAGGAGAGGCTGAGAGAACGAGCTTATTTAGTCTGCAGAAGAGAAGACCAAGAGGTGATTTAATAGCAGCCTTCAACTACCTGAAGGGTGGTTTCAAAAGGATAGAGCTAGACTGTTCTCAGTGGCAACAGATGACCAAACAAGGAGCAATAGTCTCAAGTTGAATCAAGGGAAATTTAGGTTAGAGACAAGGAAAAACTCTCTCACCCAGAGAGTAGTAAAGCACTGGAACAGATTACCCAGAGAAGGTATGGAATCTCTATCCTTGGACAAAGCCTTGCCTGGGATGATCTAGTGGGAATGCTTTGAGCAGGGGGTTGGACTAGGTCTTTTCCAGTCCTAATTTCCTATGATTCTGTAAACACACAGGCTGGAGATAATTTAGTACAGAGATGGGCAGCCTGCAGAACAGGTGTCACAAGTGGCATGGGTAGCCTGTGTGTTTGGCACATGGTAGATTGGGGAAGGGATAGGCAATATAGCAGCAGACAAGAAAAGAAGCAAAAAGCAAAGCAGCAAATTGGGCATGGGAGCACAGGAAAGGAAGAAGACAGAAGAACAGATGAGGCAGGGAGCAAAGGGTTGGGAGCAGAAAGCAGAGCAGCAGATTGGGCAAGGGAAGGAGACTGGAGTGGCATTTGGGGAGGGTGCCGACCTAATTTATGGCATGCCTGCAAAAAAAAAAAAAAAAGGGTGGCTTTTCTGGTTTAGTGCTTAATTCTTCCCAGCTTATTTTAGCAAAGTCTAGATAAAAAAAATATAAAGACTTACAGGAACTGTATAGTGCTTCTGAATAAATAAAGCTCCAACATGTTAAAATGTAGAACATTTCTGGGGCTTTGTGTCCATGCAGTCTTTTTATTATGTGTCTATTGTATGAAGGCTTGAATAGAATTCTCTTCAATGGGGCTTGCTGAGAGACAGGCACAGTCTTTCCTTCCTTTTCTAAGTAAACAGGAAGTAACTGGAGTTTTCCACTCTTTTTGGACTCTGAAATTATTGTAATAAAAATACAAAGACACTCGAGAGAAATAACTCACCTTACACTGTCTAAAGTACAGATCTATTTTACACGGTAAATTTAAAAACAGATAATAGCTTTTGCAAGTAACTCAAGGCAGATAAGGCACGACTGTTCTGAACAGGTGTGGGACAAAAGGATCAACAGCATACCATTTATGCTGCAAGCACATGTGCTAGAGTGCCTGCAGACAGAAGAGGATGGCAAAAGGAGTTTCCACTGCTAAAATCAGCGATTCAGATGCATAGTAAATTATGTGCAAGACCATGACTTGCCATTGTGAACACAGCTTTAGTTGAGACCCTAATTTTGTTCATTCTTCCCTGGTATAGAGGGAAACAAATTATATGCAATTATTTAGCATATAACTAAAAAAATTAATGGGAATAATAAATATATGCTTATTCCTGGGAGTGTAAACACAGTTCCTGCTACAGAGACTCAGACCAAACAAATAACAGTTTCAGTAATTTTCTGGCTTCAAGAGAAGACAGCTGCAAAGATGTAGCAGATCATTCTTGTTGACAGAGCTGGCTTTGCAGTTGTGCTGGATCTAACATCAGCTAAACAGCAATGTGTTCGGCTGCCTATCTTATATAAGGTGGATCGTATACATTTATTGCACATATTGGAACTATCATGTCAGCCTTTTGAAGTTTTCATTGCTTTAATTTGTCCAAGCATTCCAAATTACCCAATTATAATGCATAGCAAGAAGTTGGTAGCATCACTGCAAATCTGTACAAAATGCACTCCCACATACGAAAGGATTGCAGTCTCTCTCCATGAATAGAAGAGAGAAAGAAACAATTTCTTAATTATTCACTAAGAGAAAGAAACAATTTCTTATGGAGTTCAACACACCAGAGCAACGCACTCTGTCAAGATAGACTAACAGTGACTTCTTTATAAAATGTAAAATGTTTGAAATTTCTTTCCAGTAAAAGTTAAAGGCTAAAAAGTATACCAGATCAGTGGAACTGTGTGTGTTTGGGTCTACACTGATACTTGATTGGGTGTATTGCCTCACTGTAATTTTCTAACAAAATATTCAGGTAATCAAAATTGCTACCTCATTTTTCTCCTAGGTATGTAGCCATCATTTATCCTCTTAAGCCCAAACTTTCTGCTGGGAACACCAGAGTAATCAGGATAATCTGGCTGGTAGCTTTTGGACTTGCCTTTCCCATAGTGTTTTTATGCTGAGATCATGATCAACAATAGAACCACTAAATAAATGTACTGTTGCCTGGCCAAATGATGATGGACAGAAGCACCAGCTAATGTAAGAACCCCTCAGCTGTGTAAAACAGAAGCAGAAAGTCTATGCACCATTATGTAAAAAGTTCACACAAAGTGGGTGTAATTCCAGAACTGTCAGTTATTAGAAACTATTGATTCCATGAAGAAGCGTCAAGGAAGACTATTATTTTCAGCAGCCCCCTTTAGCTAGAAATAATATAGCATTGCAACCAAGGAAGAAGCTGTTCACTTCCTTGGCCAGAGAATCTGTGTAACAATTCACCAGCAGGGGAGGAAAAAGTAGACACAAAGAACATGGAAATGGCAGCTCAGGTTTTGTGCATGTGAAAGGAGAAAACTGAACATAAAAATTGCTAAATAGACAGTTAATCTTGGTTCCAGGGAACTATGTTTCTCTCATTCCTTCAGGCAGGAAAAATCTGGGTACTTTTAAAATGTGGATGTTGCATTATTAGTTAAAAATAATAATCTTATTTATGGAAAAAAAAAAGTGTTTTAAAAATGTCCTAAAATTCTATAGGCCTACATAACCAAAGTGGGAAGGTGAGGGGCAGAGGGAGGGTCTTACACTCATCTCCCTGAGATTATCAAAACTCTACTAATAAATTAATCAGGACTTCTTCCAGTTTATAAAGAAACAGCAATGATCAGTTATTATTATCATATAAAGAATAGTCACAGCAAACAGTTCTTTTCCTAATTCATAAGGTAAAATTTCCTCATATAAAATCATTGAACAACTGTAAAAAAAAAGTAACAGATTTTATAAATGTCTTTTTGGAGATAATTTACCACAAGAAAAATGTTGAGTTCACTTTTTTACACTGAGTGCAGAGCTACATTTCAGTTTGAATCAGTTTGAACAGCTGTTTCTCTCTTCTTGCCCTTCATATTCTCCACACAGCCGGTTGTCTGTAGAATTAATATAGAACTGTTTTTCCTCAAATAATATGTGCATAGGTCCAAAAGCTCCATATAAATGCTGGTGAGCTCTCTCTTGTTCAGCAATGTCATGTTTACTAGGGGTGCACCAATAGAGATTTTGGGGGCCGATACCAATAGCTGATTTTTAAGAAGGCGTATTGGCCAATACCAGTTTGATTCCTATACACAGCCTGGCAGCATGGAGAGCTGCATGCAGCTGGTAAGTCTGTTGTGGTGGAAGGGGAAGGGGGAGGAAAAGGGTGTGGGGGGGGACAGATCAAGGCCCCTGTGGTAAGGGAGCAAGTGGGGCTGGGGCTGCCCAGCCAGGGCAGGGCATGGAACGGAGCCACAGCTCATCCAGGGGACATGGGCGGGCAGGCCCCGCTGCTGCACGCAGCCTGGGAGGGCATGGAGGGCAGGGGGGGCATGTGCCCCTGGATCTGCACAGTGCAGAGAGGGCTGCTGCTGTGGACTGCAGCCAGGGCTGTGCCGGGCTCTTCCTGGTGGGGAGGTGCTGGGCTGGACTGCACAAAGAAGGGGACATCACCAGGGATGACTATACTGCAGTCACTCAGGGATGTAGGGGGGCAGTCAGAAAGGCCAAGGCTGAGATGGAATTAGGACTAGCTTCCCAGATTAAGGACAATAAGAAGTCCGTCTTTAAATACATAGGGGGTAAAAAGAAGGTTCCAGGTAATGTGGGGCCCCTGCAGGACACGTTGGGAAATTTGGTCGTCACACCAGACGATAAAGCTAACATGTTTAATGATTTCTTTGCCTCCGTCTTCCTAAGTAGGGACCAGAACAGTCACCTCCCTGCTGGGCCCCCCTCAGGCCCCAGGGGAGGCACACCTGGGCCAAGGATTAGTGAGGAACTAGTTAGGAAACTTCTGGAGGGACTGGACGTATTCAAGTCAGCAGGTCCGGATGATCTCCACCCTAGAGTTCTAAAGGAATTGGCCGAGGTCATTGCAGGACCCCTAGCACAGCTTTACGAGCACTCGTGGTGCTGTGGTGTGGTGCCGGAGGTCTGGAAGAGGGCCAACGTGGTTCCTGTCTTCAAAAAGGGGAAGAAGGAGGACCCAGAAAATTATAGGCCAGTTAGTCTTACCTCAATCCTAGGCAAGCTGTTTGAGAAAATTATTCTGGCACACATCCACAAAGGGACTGCATGCTTAGGGGCAACCAAAACGGGTTCATCAGTGGCAGGTCCTGTCAGACCAACCTGATGGCCTTTTAGGATCAGATCACCAAATCATTAGATGCAGGGGTAGCAGTGGACATAGTCTTCCTGGACTTCCGGAAGGCTTTCGACACTGTCTCTCACCCCGTTCTCATCAAGAAAATGAGGGACTGCGGTGTCGACCCCCACACAGTCAAATGGGTCGCCAACTGGCTGGAGGGCCGCACCCAGAGGGTGGTAGTGGATGGGTCCTTCTCAACCTGGAAGGACGTGGGCAGTGGGGTTCCGCAGGGCTCGGTCCTCGGGCCCGCGCTGTTCAACTTCTTCATCAGTGACTTGGACGAGGGGGTGAAAAACACCTTGTTCAAATTTGCTGATGACACTAAGATGTGGGGGGATGTGGGCATGCTAGAAGGAAGCAACAGACTACAATTGGACCTGGACAGGTTACAAGGGTGGGCGGACAAGAATAGGATGGGATTCAACACAGACAAGTGCAAAGTGATGCACCTGGGGAGGAACAACCAGCACCATACCTACAGGTTGGGGAACTCCTCTCTTGTCAGCACACAGACAGAAAAGGATCTTGGAGTCATCGTCGACTCCAAGATGAACATGGGCCGGCAGTGTGGGGAGGCAGTCAGGAAGGTCAACCGTACCTTGTCGTGCATCCACAGATGCATCTCGAGCAGGTCCAAGGAGGTGATTCTCCCCCTCTATGCAGCACTGTCAGGCCGCAGCTGGAGCACTACGTCCAGTTCTGGGCGCCGCACTTCAGGAGGGATGTGGACAACATGGAGAGGGTCCAGAGGAGGGCCACTCACATGATCAGGGGACAGGAGGGCAGGCCCTATGAGGAGAGTCTCAGGGACCTGAACCTGTTCAGTCTCCACAAGAGAAGGCTGAGGGGGGATCTAGTGGCCTGTTATAAACTAGTCAGGGGGGACCAGCAGGCATTGGGGGAGTCTCTGTTCCCCTGAGCACTGCCAGGAGTGACCAGGAATAACGGTCACAAGCTGGCAGAGGGTAGATTTAGGCTGGATATCAGGAGGCGCTACTTCATGGTCAGGGTGGCTAGGGTCTGGAACCAACTTCCAGGAGAAGTGGTGCAGGCTCCTACCCTGGGGGGTTTTAAGAGGAGGCTAGGTGAACACCTTGCTGGGGTCGTTTGACCCCAGTATTCTTTCCTGCCATGGCAGGGGGTCGGACTAGATGATCTGCTCAGGTCCCTTGCGACCCCAGAAACTATGAAACTTTGGGTAGGCAGCAGCAGTGCTGGGCGAGGGCTACAGGAGTGGCTGCAACCACCCCAAAATTCACCACAGCCCCCCCAAACTTCCCTCCTAGTGCTGCCTACCCCAGCACAACACAGCCCCTGCAAGACCAGCACAGCCCTGGCCCCAGCTGCAGCCTGCCTTCCATCACACAGATCCTGGGGCACATGCCCCCCATGCCCTTCTGGGCTGCACGCAGTGGTGGGAGTCACCTCCCCCTCCCCACACAGCCCTAGACAAGCCATGGTTCCATCCCACACCCCACTCCGCCCCAGTTGGGCAGCACCTGCCCCAGCCCCACTCCCTCCCTCACCACGGAGGCCTTGATCTTCCCTCCCCCTGCCTTTCCACCACAACAGACTTACCAGATGCATGCAGCTCTCCACACTGCCAGGCTGTGCTCCTCATCACCTATGTGCTGTTATTGTCAGTCATGTTGTAAATACAGTGTTTGTGAAATGTGGCTGTTACTATTGCCCTATTTTTAGATATTTAACTATTTAGAATATTTAGATATTTAAATATTTATTTAAAATATTTAGATCTTTTTCAAAGTATGTGATGGATGTTCTCCTTACTGAGGCCTACTTCCACACCCAGATTAACCTTCAAAAGTTTGGCCAATTTAATTATCTGCATTTGTGATGGGCTAGCTGGCAGTGACTTAGCCCAGGGGTTTTAAAAGGGCAAAAGATGATTGGAGGACTTGGGATTCCCTTTCCTCACCAATCAGGACCCAGAGACTCACCCTCTGTGTCCCCTGATTGGCCCCTTGGGTCATTTGGAGGGGGATAAAAGGGGCAGCACAGCTGATCAGGGGAGACCAGCGAGGGACCACAAGGAAGGAGATTCAAAGACCTGGCAAGAGCTGGGCCAGTGGGGTGGGAGAAGTTGCCCCAGAAGAGCCTGAAGGAGTGGGACCTGCAGGCAGCAGTTGGACCCTCAGCAGTGCAGCATGCAGCTGGCAGGAGAGGCTCCCTGCTGGGCTCCAGGATTGCCTACGAGAGGCTGTGGCCAGCAGGAGAGGCTCCCCCAGCTCCAGAAAGGATCTGAGCAGCAACCTGAGAGGTTCTCAGCTCTGCTTCTAGCTCCTCCAATAAGAGGCCAGGCAGCTCAACATAAGGCCAGGGCTCCGGGAAGGCCAAGACCCCCAGCAGCTTAGAGCAGTACCAGCACTGGTGGTTGTGGTAAACAGTGCCTTGAGCGGGGTTCCTTATGTGATGTACTACTCAACCGATGTGGAGCCCCTCCCTTCAACTCATCTGCCATGACTTGATGTTATTATGTAAAGAGAGGGGGATTCAGTGGAGATCTTTTTCCCAGGGGGGCTCCACTGGGAGAATGGCAGTACTCACAGTTCAGGTGTGATGTTCCTCAGGGCTCCGCCTCCATTACACCCCATCCACTCACCAACTGGATGGGCATCAGCAAGATGGTAATTTGGTTCTGCTGGCTCAATCACAGCTTGCTTCAAAAACCCCACATCCAAGTGGGCTTTGTTGTTACTTATATGGCTCCCCCTTTTCAAGCTGTATACACATCAGCTGACACCTATTCTCAGTGTCTCCAAATAGAGTTTTGCTCCTCCACCTACTCTCTCTCTTTTTTTCAAAAGAAATAGACCCCTGGGCTGGAGAGGGGTGTGGAGTTGCATCCTTTCCCCCACTCTCCCAAAGGGGGCTCAAACACCTTCCTGATTCTGCTTGCTGGTGCTGCACTGGCTGTGTTGCTCCTCTCCTTTGCAGGAACCTCAGCATGCCTGGCATCCTCTACACCAGCATTCTCCCTTCTCACCACTCCATCCTCCTGGGTTCCTGTGGGAGTTTTAAATCTTCCCGCAGTGGCCGGAATGGCTCAGCTGTTCCCCACCTGGGAAACAGCTGATTAAAGAGTCAGCAAAGCTCTGGCTTGCATAGCCACAGCCATGGCTCCTGCTCCAGCTGCAGCTGCCCAGCAGGAGGTAAGTTTCCCCTGCGGGGAGGGGCTGTGTGTGGGGTTTGGGTCCTGTGGGGACTATCCTCTCCCCTTTGGGAGGCTGTGGGGGCATCTTGCTGCCGCAGCAGTAGCATTTCTGCCTACCATGTGGAAGATCTAAGTTCAGGTCCCAGTTGGGGTGACTTGGGGTGAATGAGCTAACAGGAAGAAATTCTTCTTGCAGTGGAAAGGGGCCACTGTGTTTTCCCCCTTTCTTCCACTAGGCCCTATATTCCTTGTCATTTGACATTTTGTATTTTGTGTCTTCCAACCAGTATTGTTTATTCTGCTGTTTGTATTTTACCATTTGGTTAACCCTGTCCTTTGTCAATTGGATAAATATGTCTATGATTGTAAGTGTCTAACCTTTGTTGAATCCTGCCCCCTTGGGGCATTATAGTGTCCCCTAGACCCCCTGGTTTATACTGGTTACATTCCCAGTATTGTTCTCTCATTAAAAGGTATATGGTTAAGTCCCCATTGGTGGTCTGGCTCTGCTCTATAGGGGGAGGAGAGTCCCTACACCTCCCACAGTGCTTGTGCACCTGCTTTGATCCCTTCAATTGTAGAGAGGGTACCTCTTGGAGTACTGCCCAGGTTACACATTAAAAAATCCTTCTGATAGTAATTCAAATATAGAAAAACTATATACAAAATAGATTTGTTCCCCAAAAACCGTAGCAGGAACACAACAAAATTAAAAAGCAAAAAGGTGAAAAAAAGTTTCCAAAAAAAAAAGTTACTCTGGGAGAGATTTTTCTTGGTTTTTGCTCCTTTCCCCAAAACAAGAAACACCACAGCCCATGCATTTGGGCCAGAGTAAGGTTGAGCATGTGAAAAGAGTTTTGATACTGGTTTTGATGTCTGTTACCCAGTTAACTTTTTGCCTGCTCCCAGATGTTAACAGGCAGGGAAGAACATCCTATTTTTAGCTTGTTCAAGTTAAGTTAGGCAAATTTAAAAGCTCATCCCCTCAAAATGGAGATTTCTTTTAGGCATTGTGGCTTGGGGCATGGATGACACATGCCCCCAGAGGTTGCGGGGGGGAAAGGCGACTGCCTGCAGGTGGTGGTGGTGGCGGGGGCATGGCAGTATTTAATGGTGGGAGAAGGGGGGATGGTGAGTGGTGACTACTCACAGGCGCTGCCGTCTGTCAGCAGCGGCCAATTGCAGGGGGTGCACTGCCAATCTCAGGCGGCCCATGTGCACCTGTGTGCACCTCCTATGCATCGCTAATGGCTTGGGGTATATATTAATGGCCTGAAACCTATGAAACCGACATCATAATAAGATACTTGGAGCCTCTCCCACTGTTTTGATTATGCACATTTTTTCTGTAGGTAAAGACTCTTCCTTCATGCTTATGTCTGGATATCCAGTCACTCATTCTCCCGTTATCTCTGGAAGATCTGAGGATTCTTTCTCCACTGCTACCCCAGTGTGCACATTCCACAGAAGAACTGAATTCTCTGGTATTCTTCCTATTTTTTGCTTTAGATTTAATTCGTATCTTGGTCAGAATCCTGGTATCTGAAGCAGCAGTATTTACAGTGGATGCACATTTCTTTTTCTGTGTGTAACAGAGGAGTTAATCTCAACAATTTTCTCAGCTAATTGTCTTAATCATGTTCTGGAAATTACAGCTTTCCTTCTAGAGAGTTTCTGAAATGGGGAGAGCCAATGTTGTTCTAGGACAGAGGTTGGCAATTGTTTTTAGCTGGAGTGCCAAAAACACCCTAACCTGAACCCATGCCTGACTTGGCATGCCAGAAGCAGAGGACAGGGGAGCTGTGAGGGGCCTGATCCTTGTTGCTGGGGGTGGGGGCACGCATGCCTCTGGGAGGACAGTGCGGGAGAGGCCAAGGTTGTGCTGTCCCGGCTGTGCGTCCTGAGGCGCGTGTGCAGCCACCACTGCCATGGAGCTGGTGGCAGGCTCCAGAGCTTGGTGCAGCTGTTTGCAGCCCCCTGGCTTCCTGCCACAGCTGGCCTGGGCTCTGGAAGGTTTGCAGCCTCCCGGCTGCCTGCTGTGAGCAGCCCAGACTCCGTGGCTGGTGACAGCTGCCCAGGGTCTTGGCCAGCTGTGGTGCTGTGAGCAAAATGGCCTTGTGTGCTATGCTTTGGCACGTGTGCTGTGGGTTGCTGACCCATTCTAGGAGGAGTGTATGTGCATGTTAAAGTGTATGTGCATGTATAAACACGTCATAACTGAGAATGAAATGACTCCATTATATACTTGTAGAAAAACAGAATGCAAAAGTTCTGAATCATTGGGTGGACTCCCCTGCCTATAGAGATAATAGGCTGCAGTCTCATCAGCATATTGGGAAACTTGCTTTGATCCTTCCAAACTAACTGGGCTGATATGAAATCAGGCTGGTGGATTTATTTGAACGGAGTAGCATATAATATATGCAGCTCTTATCTGGATTAATTCTGTGTCCTGAAGGAGATTCTTCTGCATGTGTGTTCTTGCCCAGAATTCAGGAATGCTTCCTTTTGCATTATAGATGAAACTTAAGTGTCCAGTAGAAGGACATAAGGATTTTATGCTACTCATCCCTATTATTCATGTTAATCTAACATAAAGAGCTTTATGAATTATGAGCTATAGTCTGGAAAATTGCATAGTACCAGTCAAAATGCCATCATGATAGTGAGTACTGTAGAAATGTGCGGCTGTCAAAGTTGCAATACTATCATGTTCTAGGAAGAGCAGTGTGATTGAGTGGATAGAGCACTGAACTGGGATGCTGGGGTTACCAAAATTTTACTCCTGGCTCTTCCAGTGACCTGTTGGGTTACCTTGGGCAGGTCACTTCACTTTATTGCACATCAGTTTCCCCTTCTGTCCAACGGAGATGATGATACTTACTTCTGACAGCGCTTTAAGGTCTGGTCTGCTGATAAAAATTGCTATATATTAGAGACAGCTATTTATTATTATAGAGACCGTATGCTGCAGTAAACATTAGCAGTGCATCGATACATTGGTCTGATATTGGATTGGCACCAAGATAAAGTAAATTGAGTGCATCAGAAATTGGCTTTTTTTGCCTGATGCAGCTGATAATTTGGCCGATAAATGCCCTGTACATGTTGCTGTACAATCCTGTAGGTTTACATTTTCTGACTCTCTCAATTTAATGTTGAATATCCATAAAGTTTAATTTATGAAGTTGTCTGTATTTAATTTTTAAGAAAAAAATGCTTCAGGCACAGGGAGAAGAGCAGAAGTGGCATTTATTTTCTGCTCAGGTCTACATGACAATTAAACAAGAGTGGGAGTGTAAAGTGAAGTCTGGCAAATGTTCAGCCTCCCTTGCATTAGGCTAAAAGAACAAATAGTGGGGACTGACAATAAGCAAAATAAGAATAACCTGCCTCATATTTTTCAGAAATGGATGACCCCTTTCTCTAATGTGGCAAACAACCATGCAGTGTCATCATCCTGACGAGGGATGTATAAACAGCCTTTCAAGGTTGAAGCCAAAAGCGTGTGCCAAAGCCTTCCTGCATAATCCTAGTTTTACACTGCTTATGTTAAAATGACATGTACTGTAAATGAGTGAGCTGGTTGTTCCCTCCCCATAAGTGGTGGTTACTTAATATAAGCAGACACAAATATGACATTTATATTTTCCTTACACCAGCTGAAGCTTACTGGATAACGTTAGAAGCTAGAAAATGCTCTCACTGATGCACAGTTGAAGCACCATCACTTTCAGTATGAGTCCACTCTGATTGTGGTTTAGATACTAGTGCTTGCAAATAAGGAACAATACTAATACAGTAAATGACTGTTATTAATTTATAAAATACATAAACAAAGAACAGCCCCTGTTATCTTTGTAATCATCTAGCCTGATTTTAGGCTGATATTTTATAGTCACAGATGCTCTCATGACCCCCTAGTATAGTAGTGAGGCCTGGAACAAAGCTGACATAAAATGTAAATATCTTTAAAAAAGAAAAGCAATACTTTCCTGAAGAAGCAAAAACTTCAATGAAAGGAATTATCGCTGTAACATGGAAGAGATCAGCTTTTACAAATTTCTTCAATCTTTGTTAATGTTTTAAAGATAGAAATTTCTGATCTCTAGAGCACTGGAGTTGAAGTTAGGGGCAGGCATACACACACAACCAAGGGGAAGACTTGATAGACAGGAAAAGCTCTTTGAGAGATGTAATCAATATGAAAATGTCTCCGTTTTTCTTTTACGGGTACCACATTGCAGTGATTATGTTGATTTACTTGCTGCCTAACTGATGGGTTTTTTTTCACATACAGCATTATAGAAATTACTCTTTGGAGTAGTACAGTCCCTGGAAACCACACTAGTAGAGTCTACTATCAGCATCAAGTTACTTCCAAAAAAGGGTTAGAAGTCCAACAATCATTACTGTCTTCCTGCTAGCTGTTCTGATTCCAGCTGTGAAATGTAAGCACATTCATGCAGACTCTTTAGGTGCTGTGTGATTTCACATTCACATTACAGAAAAGGCTGACGTAGAATCACTTGAGACAGGGGGTTGTGGTGTTTTTCTTATACATCCTTACAAATATGAAAAACAGCCAGCCTTTAAAAGAAGAGCTTGTACTCATGGAGACTTTACTAGTTTGTTTGAGGTTGCACAGAAGAAATCCAGTTAAATTAAAGCATCGAGGAATAAGATCTATTTATGCTGCAACCAGGAAGACATTTCTTCTCCCACCATATAGCACCACAACCAGAAAACAAGGTCTCACCCACATACACCAATATTTCTCCCCAGCTTGGCTGCAGAGATTATGCTGCCTTCATCCATCAAAAAATCATTCATGCAGGAAAATATACAGGTTACTGCTACACAGCCTTGTCTCCATCTGAACTCCCAGCTCCCATAGGTATCAATATATGAGGATGGATAAATATATAAAAAGGTCAATTAGATGTGATAAAAACATGCAATGATTTAATCATTCTAAAGGAAAAACTGTATTTAAAACACTGGTTTTTTATTGTTTGTGAGGACTATGGTCACGGTTGTGATAACCGTTGCTGTCTGCTGGTTGCCTTATCACCTGTACTTCATCTTTGGGATCTTCAAGGAAGACATGTATAAGCAACAGTACATTCAACAAGTACATCTTGCAGTCTTTCTGGCTGCTATGAGTTCTACAACATACAATCCAATCATATACTGCTGCCTTAACCAAACGTTAGTCTCACACACACAAACCCACTGACATTCATCCACTAACACCAGGCAAACATCTAGTCTTTTGCTCTTTGCACTTTCTGTCCAAGATAAATTTCAAACCAACTTTCAAACTTTGTCTCCAGTAGAAGCTCAGAGAGCTGCTGTGTGATCATGTGAGCAGAAGTCTCACGAGACTTCAGTCGTATAAGCTTATGCCTTTATTAAAGTAGCAGAGTAGGCATTAGCATCATCTCTACCTTCTAAGCCTGCCAAATGCAGGAAAACATTTCCTGTGTGCATCTTTGGCCATGGCAGCCGAAAGCATAAAGCACAAGCAAAAAATTCCACAAAGAACCTATTGCTATTTTATTCGATTATCCGGACTAGCCAAAAATAAATATTGTTGTCTACAGTTTTCATTCCCTATTTAAGGATCCCATTGAGAAGATTTGCAAATAAAGACACATTTCTTCTGAGAGGCCCTCTTGGCTGCCAAGTTTGTGAAAAGTTTGGGGTTTTTTTTGGGGGGGGGGGAGGTTAAATACTCAGATTTTTCTTTCAGATTTTAATATATCAGTATAATGTTGCAACACTGCCTTTTTCATTCGTTTTGCAGCAGTTTTGGAAACCAAATCTGTCACCTTCAGGGGCTCATTCAGTGGTCAAGCTAGACGATCTGTTCAGGTCCCTCCTGTCCCTAGCTACTATGAAACTACTATGAAACCTTGTGTCATCTTGTGTAGAAAAGGGGGAACGCCTTTTAAAATTAATTGATAATTATTGCATCACTTTTTAGCAACTATATACACACGTTTTCCTTACATGTTTTACTGTATTCGATGGATCTATATAGAAAAAAAAGTAGTTATTTTAAGTGGGTTGAGTAGTTTTGGTTAAATAGATTAAGTACATTGCAACACCAGATTCTTACTTGACTGGTCACTATAGGCATGTGTAAACAAAACGGGGGCCCTAAATTGAAGCTGTTTGCTCTGTGGCTGTAGGGCAACAAACTAAAATTCCTCACAGGTGTTTTAGGTTGCAGTGCCCCAAAGTCATTTAAGGTGCATTACACCACTGAATGTGCTACATTGGTGGGAATTAATGTGCAATACACCACTGACATGTGCAAACACCAACACTATTAAAGTGGTGCAAAAGCGTTTAACCCGCTTTAGAGTGTTGTGCATGGATGCTCCTCATTTTGTCTACACACACCCTGTGTTGTACTTTTGCTTAAAATACAAAGAAACCTGATCCATACCTCCTACAGCTGTGCCCCCTTGAAAATACTACTCTAGTTTTAGGCATTCAATACTTTAAGTGTCATATTCAGTGGATGCCTTTCACTGCTTTGGTCATTCAGGCTATGGACAGACATGCAAAAAGCCTGAGCCTGAATTGATTCAATCTTTGCAGGTTAATATAACCTGGCCAGGGTACACTGATTTGTAACCGTACAGCAGTGGACTCCAACCTTTTTGGGTAGGAGATCACTTTTTGAATTAAAAAGCAACCCAAGACCTACCATGCCCTGCAACCCCCAGGTAAGTCTGTGGGGAGGGAAGCGGGGGAAGATTGAGACAGAGAAAAAAATTGGGGAGAGCGTGCTCCCCCCAGCAGGTATGTCTGTCGGAGAAGGGGTGGGGGGAAAAGGAAAGGAGCAGGGGTGAGGCAGGGCAGATCGAGGCCCCAGCAGTGAGGGAGAGAGCAGGGCACAGGCCGGAGCAGGGACTGGGGAGAGTGGGGCCCTGGCCATGCTGGGTCCTGGGACAAGTGGAGACCCAGGCGGCATGTGCCCCCCGAGGCCTCTGCTTGTTCCCCACTCCCCCCAGTCCCTGCTCCTGCCTGTACCCTGTTTCCCTTCCTCACCACTGGGGCCTCAATCTGCCCTTGCATCATGGCAGTGAGTGAGGGAGGGGGCAGGGGCCACCCTGCACAGTGGTGGTGTGACACAGAATACAGCTGTGAGTGGCTCGTCCAGGGGATGCAGGGAAGAGGAGCACACAGCCCAGGAGGGCATGGGCATCATGTGCCCCTGGATCTGTACAGTGGTGGGGCAAGCTGGGGCCAGGGAGGTGCTGGGTTCTTCTGTGTGGGTGTTGGGCCATGCTGCACTCAGGCCAGATGGCAGCGGTGCTGGGAATGGAGCTACAGAGGAAGTACAGACACCTGAAAATTCATCATAGACCCCCTGATCCCCTCCCAACACCACCTCTGCCCATCTCAAGTGCAGCGCAGCCCAAGCTCTGCCAGGAAGAGCCAGGTGCAGCCTCCCAGCTAGCAGTGGCAGCCTGCCATCCCCCTTTACCCTCGGGGGGCAGGGAGGAGGGGCAGGGGAGGGGAAGGCTTTGCCAGACTCTTCCCAGCAGGGGTTGGGCGACACTGCACTTGCGGCAGGCAGTGGTAGCACTGGGAGAGGGTCAGGGAGGCTGCAGCTCACTCCTTGTAGCTGCACTCCCAGGACCACCACTGTCCAACCCAAGCACAGGGCAACCCAACACCCATGCCAGAAAGAGCCCAACACCACCCCAGCCCACCCTGCATGCAGATCCAGAGGCACACCCCCCCCATGCCCTTCCAGGCTGCATGACCTGCCCACCTCCCTGTGCCCTGCGGACAAGCCGCTTGCAGCTCCATCCTGTCATTCCCCGCCCCACTCCCTCCCTAGCTCACTGCTGCTGCAGCCACTCGCAGTGCCCCATGTTTGGGGGGCACATGCCCCACCATCTGTGCTTGATGGAGGTGGCTGCCCTTGCAGGCTGGGCTTTCCACCCTGAGCCCCAGTGCAGCTGGCCCAGAAGCGATTCAACACCACATGCGTCCCACTGCTGGGCTGAGCCTTGTCCCCTGCCCACTTGGCGGCAGGCGCACATGGTATCAGGCCACTCCCGTGCCAGCTGCAATGGGGCTCAGGGTGCAAAGCCCAGTCCGCAACAGCAGCCACCTTCGCCAAGCACAGATGGGGTGACATGAACCTTACAGGGCCACTGGCAGGGTGCGCACACCAACGGAAGCCGCCTGCACCCATGGACAAGCCACCCACCACCCACTTGTCCGGGGCCCCTTTCACCTTACCTGTGCTCCTGCCTTTGCCACACTCTGTCCCTCACCACAGGGGCCTTGATCTGGCCCATATACTCATGCACTTAGCCTGCCCTGCCCCCGCCCAGCCTCAAATTGACCTGAAGAGGCTCTGGGATCAACCAGCTGATCCCAATCAACCATCTGGTGACCACTACCATACAGACATCTCCTCTGGACTGAAGAAATGCAGGCACATGCCTGCAGTGATTCAGGCTAGAAGCTGGGGCGTGCTAGAGCAGCCCTTGATCCCTTCCACATGACTGAGCCAAACTTGGGGCATGGCCAGGCCCTGGCAGGGAGCTCTGATTAGGGACAGGTATCCTGCCATTGATAGAGCACTGAGTTGCACAGAATGTAACAGCCCATCAGCAAAACAAAAGGGTCTCTCATTAGTTCAAGCTCTTAAACAACTTTTTCCAAGGAAGGAACAGAGGGACATTACCAGCTACTAGGGCTATGCAAAATGGCTCTGTTCCGATTTGGATTCGGTCATTTCAGAGGGACAGTGATTCAATTTACTGTTTTGGATCGCTGTCCTGATTCAATTCAGCCGAATCTGTTTCAGAATTTCAACACTGATTCGGAGATTCAGCCATAGACTATAATGGGGAATCACTAAAATATCTATAACTTTGTCATTTTTTGGTTGATTCAGCTGAAAACAGCAGGGATGATATCCCCTTCTGATCTCATGATGCCTGCAAAGTTTCAAGGAGATAGGTGCAGGGGTTTCTGTGAAACTGCACCTCAGACTGTTCAAAGCAAAACTAATGACACGTGTGTGTTAAGTGAGGTGTGTAGGTTGTAGCCACGTTGCTCTAAGAATATAGGCAGACAAGCATTCTTTGGGTAAATGTGACATCCCTTATTAGACCAACTAAATGTTGGAAAAGTTGTTCTTCGCAAGCTTTTGGATTTAAAACCCCTTCCCTCAGCCTGTGGAAGCATCTGCAGTTGGTGTGTATGTTCTTCCTGGATGGAAGGAATAGTAAAGAAGCCAGAAGCTGGCATGCAGGAAAGAAAGCCAGGCAGTGAAAATGTAAATTGAGGCATCAAGAGGTGAGACATCTCAGCTTGAAAGAGAGCCCACTGACAGCCTGACTGATCGCACTAGTGCCTCATGAGGGAGAAGTAGGCATGATCTCTACCCTGGCTGCTCCGGATGTCCGAGGTGAAATGCAAGGCCACCTGTAGACCTGCCTTGCACAACTCCTCCCTCAAGTACTCCCTGCATGCCTCATACAGCGAGGGAACCACCATCCTGCTGAAGGTGTTACTTGCAGGCACACAGTATGATGGGGCCATGAGCACCATGAGCCGCCTGAACCCTGGCTGCTCAACTAAGGAGAAGGGCTGGCCATCCAGAGCAAGCAACTCCCCAATGCTCTGGGTGACCTCACTCACCTTTGGAACTCACCCCTCTTTATGTCTGCCTTTCCTCCACTGGTCCAGGGTGGCCTGTCTCTGCTTCTGGGGCACAGGGGTTTTGAAGCGAGACGGGGACTTCCCTTTGGGCACGCTTCCACTGGTGCCAGGCAGAGAAGGAGCAAGGGCAAGGACGAAGTGCCTCTTGAGATGCATCAGCATCCCCATGGTGCTGAAGAGTTTTGCCTCATTGCCCTGGCTGGTGTTGCTTTGGCAGTGCTGGCAGATAGCAGGGATCATCTGCCACCTCAAAATAATCCCACACTATGCTCCCCCCTCACTTCTGGGGTGCGAGTGGTGATTCTGCCTTATCCCTCTCCTCAGCAGACAGAGGCACAATAGGAGGAGCCAAGTCCACTGAGCCACTTGTCTCCACAACCTCTACCTTCTCCGAACGGCCTTCTAGAGAAGGAGATCTGGCTCTAGGGGAACTCTGAAGGGTGTGCAGCACAAACGTAGATTCCCCCTCCTTCCCCAGAATTTCCCTACCTATGACACTGAGCTCCCCTGCTTCCAGATCCAGCTCCTCCTCTGGCACTGGGAGGCAAAATTGGGATGGAGGACACTGTCATGCTGATGGCTATTTGTGGTGTTAGTGGAGGTGGTGCAAGTGCAGACACTGCTCCTACCTCCTTGCTGCCACTAGCAGCAGAATCTTCGTGCCTGGTAGAAAAAAGGGAGCATCTAAATTTGGGGAAGAGGGGAATTTACAGCTCTTCCCCTGCTCCCCCTCGCTCCCCTGCCAGAAGACTTGGAACTTGCCTTTCCAGC
Organism: Crocodylus siamensis; assembly: GCF_052110815.1. NCBI lineage: Eukaryota > Metazoa > Chordata > Crocodylia > Crocodylidae > Crocodylus > Crocodylus siamensis. Next base: position 53,744,734 of record NC_143401.1, on the reverse strand, counting down.
ACACTTCATGTTTGGTGTGCTGGAAAATGTGTGTATAATTTGTGTTTTGTTTTCCTGCACAGTGATGGATGGCACACTGCCAGGGAAAGCACACGCAGCTTTCTTTTTGTTTGCAGGGCAGGGGAGAAGCAGAACAAATAAGAGAATATGAGGGGAAGAATTAGCTGGAAGAGATAACAATAGGGATGGTAGGCAAGGGTAAGTGGAAAAGGATTCGCTACAACTTGGTAGCAAGAAACTACCAGTACCTACTGCTACCAAGCAAGCCTAGACCTTTCAGACACCGTGAGCTCTGCTGCTTGTGCTGCAAGAGAGAGACAGCTGGCAGAAAAGGCAGAGAGAGAGCTTTACACAGAGCCTTATATGTTGTTTCTCTGTCCCTCCCCCAGAGCACTGTCATTGGGAGGGAACTCAGGGAAAGATCATAGTCACTGGCCAGCTACAGATGTCAATATCAGAGTAGTCCTTCCCCCTCCCTTTTAGTTTCTGTTTCCCTGCAAGCCCGCTTCCGAAACATTACGAAACATTTCCAAAATGTTTTGGATGTTTTCATTTCATTTAATTTCCGAGATCGAGCCTTTTGTTTCAATTCGGATTCAATAATTCAGCCACCAAAATGGGCTGAAACACCTCTGATATGAAACAGCTGCCAAAGTTTTGCACAGCGCTACCAGCTACCTGTTGATTAGCCCCCAAAAGCCCTAAGCTGACACTGTCCTGTCTTTGTCCTGTCTCCCACATCACAGACCATAGCCAGCATGTGGTATGCTAGCTAATGCTGAGATGTGTCTGTGTAAGGCAGAAGAGAGGGGAGAATCCCTGCTTGAGCAGGGAGTGAGGGTGGGGGCAAGGGGAAGCCAGGCAGACCCCACTGTACCTGCAGTCTCTATCAGAGCTGCAGCCAGGGAGCAAAGGGGAAGGGCCAGCCCTGCTGAGCTGGAGCAGAGAGCAGAGCCCCACCCAGAGCTGCAAAGCATCTGAGGTACTGGAGGACTCTGATTTAATGTAAACCAGGAAGGGGTCTGGGACATACATTGCATAAACCGGTTTGTCCCAAATCAGTTGTCCCAAATCAGTATGATACTACGTTCAGCCAGGTTTATCTCAAACTGGTTTCAGCCATGTTCAAACTGGTTTATGGCACTGAACATCTGTTCCATTACAGGTTTAAACCAGTTTCTGATCACTTAAACCAGTTTGTGTGTAATGTCTGTCCCTAGCCTCAAGGATGAAACGAGGTCCAACATGTTCTCGCTCTGCAGTTGGCTCAATCATTTTACTTTTAACGTCCCCTTTTTATGTTTGTGCATCATGCAGGTTTCGTTCTGGGTTCAGGCTGGCCTTCCACGGATTCCTCAGCATACAAGCATCTGAGAAAGACGAACTTAAACTTATCCACCCCTTACCTTTACAGCTGTTCCACAAAAGCAAGTAAAAAAAAAATCTAATTCAAGCATAAAAATGCATTTAAATGGAAGAGAAAAAACTATCAAAAACTCTTCAGCAATAAATACAGGCTTTTAATTTGATGATCTAGCTTATTATTTATAGTTTAAAAGCAGTAGACTTCAGAAGTCTAGAATAGGTTATTTAATTAATCTTTTGTACTTCATTGTATCAGATGTCATTCACCACTGAAAACAGTATTACTATAGTAACTGGTTGCCTTATCCTACAATATCTGTAAGAGTGAGATATCTATAGAAGTCCTAAATATCAATGAGTTAAAATTCAGCTTATTCTAATATTGATCATCATAACGGAAAAATTAGGCATTTAGAATGGAAAAAAAAAATCAGCCCAATTGGGTTAACAGAGGCAAATTTAATATAAAAAAAATATTTTTTCTGATCAAAATCTCCTTCCTTTATATGTTCAAAAAAACTACTACACAAAGAAGCCAACATATAAAAGGGTCTCAATCCCACCACGGGCTCCACAATCAGCCACCCACAATTCCACCCTTCCCACATACCCCTAATCACACTCTCCCTCCCCTCACACACACAGCCACACCCCTCGACAAACCCCACATCCACACCTACCCCTAAACCCCTAATAAAACCCATGGCCACCCACACACCCCACCCAATCACACCTACACACAATATACAAGTGCAAGACTTAATTTTTCAGCTATTATGCAATCATCTCTATGTACACTAAGCAAACACATGTAAATCAGGACAAAATTATTTTTGGAAGTAAAATTACAGTGTTACAGTAGATGTTTGATTTTTATCGTCTGATTTTTTTTTTTTCCAGTTCTAAGATACCAACCCTCCCCCATCCCCAAAAGAAGTACTTCTGGGGGCAACGGGAGGGAGTTTGGGTGGCAAAGGTCAAAGATTAGGGGTAGGACTTCCAGTCTCAAGATGATAACCAGGCGGTGGGGCACCTGTCATGGGGTGGGGCTACCCTGGCAGCCTCAACAGCTCACCAAAACTCATTTATCAGCCCTCCAGCCAAAATAATTGCCCAGCCCTGGGCTAGACCCTCACTTCTATACAGAGGTCAACTCTCTTCACACAGATTGGGGGCCACCCATACAAAGACTGTAGCTTAAGTTGTAGACTGTAGCTTAAGTTATAGACTGTGGGACTCAATTTGGTCCATGGGGTTGCACCTACCTAACAAACAGATCAAAGGTTAGGACCATGTGTCTTCTTTTCATAACTTTCAAAATATAACGATTTCAAAATGTTCCTAAAAGCAGTTCCTTGTTCTGATGCTAGTCAGCTGATGATCCCATGGTCAGACAGCTTGATTCTCCAGAAACAATGTCTTGTTCACATGTGAAAGGCAATTCTATTAACTGTGGCACTAGCTCTCAGAAAACTGTAGCACAGGATGAAGTAAAGAACAGTTTTAAAACAGCATAGTAGCTTTTAGAATTTGAATCTTGAGCAGTGGTTCTCAACCTTGTTAGACTCAATGCACTCCTCAGAAAATGCCAGCTCTTAGCTTTCACTCATTTTTTGACTACAGAAAAATAATAGAGCAATTTTTCTGTTGCAAAGAACTGAGAATAGGGTCAGAATGTTTTTGTGCAATGGAGTCCTATTTGAAATCTCTAGATTAACCTTCAGAATCATGTGTAGGTGTCTGCACACCTCACAGTGCCAATGTTGTACAGAAACCTGAGCCACCTTTAAAAGAATCTCCTGGCACCTCATCTAGATCAGCAATTCTCAGCTACCAGAAGCTCACTTTGGGAAAGAGCTGGGAAGGAGCTTACCATTATTCTATAGTGAGAAACAAGAAATAAATTCCCTGTTAGAATGTTTCTAAATAAAGAACAAGAGATAAAAAACTAAAGGAAAAAGTTGCGAGAGAAATTGAACTAGGGTTTAAAGGCAGCTATCATGATGCTTTCTCATACATGAATTAGAACAGTCTCCAACCTTTTTAAGCGGATCACTTTTGGAATTTAAAAGCAACCCAAGATCTACCATGCACCCCACCCCCGCACCCCTGCCCAGCAGGTACGTGTGTGTGTGGAGGAAAAGTGAGGGCAGATCAAAGTGGAGGGAGAAAAAATTACTTGGGGGTGCATTCCCCAGCAGGTAGGGGCAGAGGGAGGGGGAAGGGGCCTTGGGGACTGGGTAGCCCCTCTCCCAGTGGTGCTGCTGCCCGTCCTAAGCACAACATAGCCCAGCCCCCCACCATTGGGAAGAGCCCAGCACAGCCTCCCAACCTGTCATCCCATGGTGCCAAGGGGCACTGAAAGGATGGCTTAGGGGGTTATGCAAATTTTTGGGTGGCTGAACCCCCCCCCCCCCCCCCCCCCCGCCACGCATAGCCTCACTCCCAGTGCCACCACCCAGCCCGAGCACAGCATAGCCCAATACCTGCACCGAGAAGAGCCCAGCACAGCCCCAGCCCGCCCCGGCCCACTCTACTCCACATGTAGATCCAGGGGCACATGCCCCCCATGCCCTGCCAGGGTGTGTGTCCCCCCTCCCTACACCACCCAGATGAGCCGCTCACAGCTCCATCCCACACCCTGCCCTGGCTCTGCAGGGCCTGCACCTGCTTCAACCCCACTCCCTCCCTCATTGCTGATCCAGGCACCTGTGCTACCTCCACCCCGCACAGAGATGGGGTGGGGGCACGGGCCGCCACGGCCTTCACTGGGGTGCACCCAGAGGCAAGAGCCCCACCCCCCCATGCACCTGGATGAGCCCCCTGGGCTACAATCCTCCCACCACCCAGCCAGGCTGGGGCCTCACTCATCTTCTCCTGGTCCTGTGTCCCACACTCAGTCTGCCCCTCACCACAGGTGCCTTGATCTGGCCCCCATCCCTTCCCTCCCCGACAGACTGACCTGTTGGGCTTGGTGGTGGGAGGGGGCACAGAGCAGGGAACGCATGTGCACACATGCCCAGGCCCTACCCTAGCCCAGAATCGACCAAAAGAGGTTTCCTGATCAACCAATCAGGGACCACTGAATTAGAAGCAATTTAGGAGACAGATTCTGCCATAGGCATTTGTCAAAATGCTACTACTAGCTATCTCAAGGCTCCATTGCTCATTACTATGGGTTTCCCTAGATCAGGGATAGGCAATTATTTGGGCTGGAGAGCCATTTAGGGAGATTTGGTGAGCACCATGCCCACACCACAGAAATTTAGAGTTGAGAGGCACATCAGGAGGTCATCCAGTCCAACCTCCTGCTCGAAGCAGGACCATCCCCAGCTAAAATCATCCTAGCCTCCAAGGATGGAGATTCTACTGCTTCTCTAGGTAATCTGTTTCAATGCTTCACCACCCTCCTAGTCAGAAAGTTTTTCCAGCAGCCAACTTGAACCTCCCTTGCTGCAACTTTAGACCATTGCCTCTTGTTCTGTCATCTGTCACCACTGAAAACAGTCTAGCTCCAACCTCCTTGGAACCACCCTTCAGGTAGTTAAAGGCTGCTATCAAACCCCGCCTTCAGTCTTCTCCTCTGCAGACTAAATAAGCCCAGTTCCCTCAGCCTCTTGTCATTAAGTCATGTGTCCCAGCCCCCGGACCATTTTCATTACTTGCCAGTAGACTCTCTCCAACTTGTCCACATACCTTCTATAGGGAGGAGCCCTAAACTGGACACAGTGCTCCAGATGTGGAGTACTCACCCCACTTCCTGCCATGCTAAGTTAGCACCCCTACCATTCTCAACAACTCACCAAAACTCCCTGTAAGTGGATCTGTTCTGGACTGGGCCAGGTGGCCAGGCTACGGTCACAGGCGGGCATAGCCAGGATCACGGGATGGTGACAGTGTGGGGCCAGAGCCACCATCTACTGCCTGCATATTACTGCAATGTGCACTGGTTCTGCAGGCAGGGGAGTGTAGGAAGCAGATCACACATGTGCCCTGGGCCCCGGCACTATGCTGTCACCGTTCTAAGATCCCAGCCTGTGATCCTGGCCCTGCCCACACACCCCACTCCCAGATGCAGCTCTCTGCCTGCATGCAACCCCATCCTGTCCATCTGGCTGCATGCCCTGTCTGCACAGTTCCTGGACAGAGATCCCAGGATCACAAGACAGTGACAGTACTGGGCCAGGGCCTGGGGCAGAGCTGCAATCTGCTTCCCACATGCCCCTGCCCATGGAACCAGTGCCTATCGCAGGGACATGCGCTCCGCCTCAGTGGATCATGGCTCTGCCTCAGGCCCCAGCCCTAGACTGTGTCTGCTCTATGATCCTAGCCCCACCCACCCGTACCACTCCTGGATGCTGCTCCCCACCCGCCCATGGCCCCAGCTCATCTGCCTAGCCCATGCAGATCCCTCACCAGCGGTGGGTGCAGGGCAGCAGGACTGGGGGTGGCATGGTAGCAGCTGAAAGAAGCCACCACTGCAGGGGCTGCCAGGAAGTGGGTTCCACCATCAGACCACCCCAACCTCACTGGATGCCTGGGATGGCAAGACCAGTCACATACCATGGCCCACGATGCCCCTTCTGCCTGGGCTGGGCAGGACTGAGGGACATGCCACAGGCTGGACAAAATCCATTGGTGGGCAATGTAGCAAATGCCTGCATGTCCGGTATGTGTAGTTTGCAGCACTACAGACAGGTCTACAACCCCACAAACTGCACGTGCATGCTTATCTAGATGCACCCTATGTGGCTAACTTAAGTTCCTTACTGTAATATAGTGAAGTTGGTTAGTGAGAAGAGAACTCGAACAGTCATGGTATTGGGTGGGATAGGAAGTCAAATGTCTTCTAGGGATCAGTAAGAATAGGATAGGATAGACTTTTTTGGCATCATCAGCTTCCCATAACTGATATGGCCTTCATGCTCATAGGCACCTTTTGCTGGATCAGATCACTGATATTTTTTGTTAGCCTGTTCCTGGTTCATATCCAAATATCACTGAATGATTTCTTCAGTTTTAAGTCAGGGCTGAAGTTTACAAAAGACTCCTAAGTTGGTTTCTGGGGAGATACGCCATTTAACTGATGTAGTAGTTGAAAAAGGAAACTATTCACGTCTTATTAGATACAGTAATACTTTACCATAATTGACAAAGTAACAAGAAGATTGTAGTCCATAATGAATAATGTTTTAATCTACAAATTATTAAATACTAAATTGCAGTCAAATGCACATAATTAAAGATCATTTCTCCCATTAAAAGCCATCTTCATTCTAAACACCAATGCTTTAATATATCTCTTGTGTTCATTAAGGGAAAAATGTCTGCAGAATTTCAACATCCCAGCAAAATAAAGAAACAAGGAACACAAAATACTTTCAGAAATTAGGAAGAGCTTTATTTTCACCTTCTGCTAACTTAGAAAAAACAAAAATTGCCTGTTTTGAAACTCATTAATATGCTGTCAAGACCCTTGTAAGAAAAATACTCAAGGATCCTCAACTAGAGCAGCATAAGCAGGTGCCAGCATGGCATGAGTATATAAACAACATTTTCCCCAGAAAATATAATGTTTATATTATCATTGTTAAAAATCTTAAACAAACTTAAAAATTAACAGGGTGGGAATTTTATTCAGCAAGCCATTAACCTTTAAAATAATGTCCTACACATCTCAATTACTGATGGTTCAACACAAAATTTAAGACATTTCTCAAGATACATTCAAACTTTGTACTTCACCTTTAACAAAGCAGTTTAGAGAGAAAATCCTAATATATCTAAGCCTCTGTTAAAAAAATCCAGTTTTTTGAAATCTCATATATCAACTATCACCCATTATAGAAACGCTCACTGTTAAAAAGACACAAAGTAATCTCTGTATTTACTGCTTCTCCATATTTAGTATAAATTATAAAAGATGGATCCAACCTACAGCCATATATACAGGCGCACCCCACAAACATAAGGGTTTAACAACCTAAATTTTGATATCCTGATTTTATTTTGCTATCCTGTAATTCTCTCTGTAGCTAAAACATCCCCACATTTTGAAGTGCTCAAAATCCAGATTCAAATATTCTCCCTCCAGTCATCTCTAACATAATATACTGCTTCTGTGGAAATAAGATCTGTGAAACTGAAATGACAGAAAATGTAACTTACACCCAAAGCCCCAACAAATTCACCCCCCCCCAAAAAAACCCCAAAAAACACCTCTGCTCAGAACACAAAACTTTTCACTTTATATAGGCCATCATTTGAAGTTTAAGATGTTCATCTGAGCCTTGGCAGGCTAAAAAAATTATGCAGAGATTATGAATCATAGTTTCAAATCAGTGACAAATGGTAGACCTGCAAGAGCACATTAGTGCATGAAAAAGGGCATTCAACATGCAAATGAGGGCATCACATATGCATGCCAGTGGAGGGATGTGTAATTACCCCCCATAGGTAGATGTGCAAATGCTAGACAAGGAAGCTGCAGGTTCACTAGGTGCATACACAGATTTGCTGATACAACTATCATAGCATGGCTGCATATCTGACCAAGTAGACATCCATCCACCCAGGTCTGCTTTGGTACAGTAGCCCAAGCCTTTGTCACCTTGGCAGACTCCTCCTGAGTAAAGCATTATAAGCCTGGGAAAAACACAAACTGATACCATTGAGATAAGGCGTTAGCTTTTACAAAACAGCAGTCTTCCGAAGTGCTGACCCACCATCCAACAGAACCTCCTCCAGAAAGAATCACTAGACACCAATTAACACACATCAAAAAAGGTTTAATATTTTCACAAATACCACTTAACACTAGTATCTTTGCTACTAGTGTGCAAATTAAAAGACTTCCTACCTTTGCAAAACCAGATAGGCATGCAATTTTCAGGTAGACACAAACTTAAAGCTGCAATTACTGTTTGTAACTCACATGTTACCTTACAACATTCAATCACAGTGCACCATAATGCATACTAAAATGTTATCAACAGCTAGGGCAATCCAAATCTTGGGGGCAAGGTGGAGATGGGGAGAAGAAGCCTGCAAATCTATTTCCTGCAGGGAAAAAGAAAGGACAGAGCAAGCAGAGGCCCCCATTTTTACTAGAAAATGAGGAATTAAAAACAGCAGAAGGTTCTCTTAATTTCTGCAAATCAAAAAATGGGGGACTTGCAAAAGTTACTACAAACAGACTGTTTTAACTGCTTCTAAGTTTAAATAATATACCAGCTATGCAATTATAATGATGGAATAATCAATTTGACACAAAAGAGGACACACAATGCACACATAATTAGTAGTGTTCCTTGAGTCCTTGGAATAGCTGGGTCAGCTTTTGGTTTTTGGTTTACGCACATGGGCCCTCAAAAGACAAAACAAAAGCTTGGCCCTGGTATCTTCCTAGGATCATCTGCTGAGTATTCACGTTTTGAGTAGCTCTTTAATTGCATTTAATTAGGCAAACTTTTTAAAGCTAATTACTGTAAAGTGAGAAACAGAAGTTTACACTTTTGACAGATATCTGGTTCAGCCTGTTCAGTTGCCAATTCAACAAACTAGCAGGAACAGCAAACCAGCTGTATTAACAAGAGAGAAAAGAAAATATTTTTATAAGAAACACTGGACTGAAGAATACAGCAAAGTCTGAATAAGGACCACAAATCTACAGATTTCCCACATCCAGAGATTTGGATTACCCCAATCAATCACTTGGTTTTATTTGTAAAGATTTTCTTATTTAAAACAAAACATTTTATACTTGGTAACACAACACTATTCACAGAAGCAATGGGAAATACCAGCGAGACCAGATTTGTGGGACAAAGCTGTTTACTTTTACCTGACAAACACAAATCAAGGAGGCAAATAAGTCAGTCCTACTATAGAGTTACGTGAACACACAGTGCTGATACACTGTAAGATTTCCATGGTCATTTAAAATGGAACAACAGGTGGCAGAAATGCAGGCGGGAATTGTTACTTCCATTTCTATAAGCGTACACACCTTAGTTTCATGTTCAGCACATTCGCACGCATTTAACATGGAGGTGGTATCTGCTCTAAGAGAACACGTTTCATATGGAGTAACAGCAGCTCTCAGTGTACAGTATTTGGCTGTCATTTTAAACAATAATTCTTGACAGCTGCATAAATTATAAACCAATTTTTAGTGACCTACAGATGGGGGAATGTGCCAACAAGATGAAAAAGAAACATGCAGATTGGGAGGTCAGGGATGAGATACTATCACCAGCACACACACTATTTTGTATCCTATGCATGTCGTTTACTTGTATTTTTCAATAAAGCAGCAGATTCTGGTTTGGGGGGTTTTTTTTGTTTTTTTTCTTTAACCAGTTCAGACTACAGAGTCATTGCTTTATAAGAAAGTGCTCAAAAGGCAGAATTGGGACCAGTGTTGTGGAGCTTAGTTTTGTTCAGCGTCACGAAGTCGGCATCCCACAGCAGTAATGAGAGCTGCCCCTTTCCCACTGCCATCTTCTGAAAGCAGGAATGTCACATCACACTTTGGAGCCAGATCCTTTACTGTTTGGTGCATTATCTTTGAAAAGCTGTGGAGGAAAGAAATGGGGCTGTAAGCATAACCCAGCACCATCTGTAGGCCCAACATCTGTACAGGACTCTGCCCTGAGCACTGTTTTGAGCCAACAAGATTCAGAACGCTGGCTAAACCCACATAGAGACAAAGAATGATGCTGGGGGATGCAGGTGGTTTGCAGATGTAGTAACGGTGATACTCATTACAAGCAAAGGAACCAAAGTGGTAACTAACTTGCTCCCACCCCCTTGGCTTCCCATCTGCTCCTCCCTTTGGGGGCAGAAAAGGAGTATAGCTGCCACAACCTGCTACTTCTGAGGTAGAGGGAGGACATTGGTTCCTGTTCTTTCTTTCCTTCCTACCGCCACTAATACAAGACTGAGCTCTGAGGGTGGCTGATTCTTCTTCTCAAAGACTCTGGGAGGCCCATGGCACAGCTTCCTTGATCCCTGCAACTGTTGAAGAGTTGTCTTTGGTACCTGAGCAGCTTGCTTCTGCCTCCTACCCCTGGTGCTCTCCTCTTTGATGACAGAACAGGATTATGGGAAGGGGATTCTAGGAGACTAAATTTATGCATCTTTAAAACAGTCCAGTTCTAGAGCCTAACTTGCTTGTTGTCCAACTTAAGCATGTGTACAACATTGGGTTGGGAATGCACTGGCTTTTACTATTATGTCTGTTTTAGAAAGTCTAGATATACTGAACTTTCTGGTCACTAACAGCCTCTCAAAACTCACAACATTTTCTAACACAATTCAGCTTCTAGAAATCTGAAACCTACACTAAGCTCCGTCACCTCCAAATGCTTTTCCTAATGCACAGAGTAGATTTACAGGACTCTGTTTTCAGCCTGTGTCCTACACAGGACCTATGCTTGTAATCTTTCAGGCACCCAGCATGTCTCCAATATCCAATTACTACTTAAAGACTCCATCCATGGAGCAAGGACTATCTTTTCATAAGATCTGTGTGTACAGAAGATATACACGACAGGGCTCCAATCCTTGAGCGGAATTTAGACACTATGCAATACAACATTAAATTAACAGCAACAGCAAATAGTTCAGCAATATGGGGCAGCAGCTGCAGCCAGGCTGCCAGTAGTGGCAGCCAGACCAGCAGTATGGCAGCTACTATGTTTGCACCTCTCCCTACCCCACCCCCACAGCACTCCCAGGGTTGGTGCTAGGGAACGGCACCCTGGTTGCCTCCCCTTAAGTTACATTCCTGCTCACTCTTACGCACAAACTTCCTCCAAAGAAACATTATCAAACTTGGATGCAAAGTTCTGTCGTTTCCTTTCAGGAGCCAGGAAAGTGTTAATTTGGTGCCCAAGTTATGGCCTCATTTCCCTCTTATACTTCTGTTCTCAGACAAATAAAATGTTATTGCTTTGGTTTGCAATACTATTGCTAGTTATTTGTACTTCACTGCTCCTATTATATTCTCTCAATTTTCCTTGTGTCATTGTTTTTAGAGCTGTTTCCACTTGCTATTAACTGAAACAGAGACTGGTATCTGATGCTTCAAAGAAAACCAAACCTACAGCAACGTACAGCTTAATGCAAACAATTATGAAAAAAAACCAAATACTTACTGCGGATGTAGTTTATACAGAGTCCCATCTACACCGACAGTTATTTCCAGGTGTTCTAATCCTCTGTTCTCCCTTATTTTATCTACAACAGCAGCCATTCCCGCTCCACACAACTGAGCTGCTCTCCGTGATACTGCCCCACACACTGTCTTTACAATTATACTGTCATCACAGGTACTGTTCAGACCAAGCTGCTGAAGGATTGCTCGTACCTGAAGCAAAGCTAACCTGTCACTGCAAAGAAAGAAGAACAGGGTGTTTGTTCAGATCCCTGAAAAAGACTTCAAACAACATTGTATTTTTTATACTAACCTGTAGTTTTCAGAATGGTATTTATCAGTCTCACAACCACAGTGAGTGTTCACTGAGATAATCAAGTGAGCATTCAGGTGTGTGACTCCTACTTTTGACCTCATTTCTTGCTGCAGTCTGGTATGAATAACTACAGGAAAAATGTCAAACACGGCAGACAGGGTTCTTTGGGGAAATGTGTTATCTTTTATTAGACCAATTAAATAGTTGGAAAAATTGTTCTTTACAATCTTTTGGGCACAAAACACCTTTTTTCAGGCACAGGGAGAATCTGCTGGTGTTTGTGTTCTCCTAGATCCCCCCGCCCAGCAGATAAGTCTACGGGGAAGAGGAGGTCAGATCAAGACAGAGGGGAAAAAAAAGTATTTAGGGTGTGCCTCCCCAGCAGATAAGTCTCACCTGGCTGGGGCCCCACTCAACTTACCACTGCTCCTGCCTCTGAGGCCTCCACAGTGAGACAGTGCTGCAATCTAGCCCCCTTCCCTTCCCTCCCCCATGGAGCTGACCTGCTGGGCTGGGGCGCGGGCATGCATGCAGGCACTCAGCCCCCCACCTCAGCTTCGGATCAACTCCAAGAGGCTCCGAGATCTATCGGTGGATCAAGATCCACCGGTTAGTGACCACGTACTAGATGGAACAGAAACCAATACGCAAAATTCAGTTCTGTAAAAATGCAAAATGCATGGTAGTGAGGATCAGATGCAATGGGAGACAATAGATGCAAGTCAGCTAGGTGGGGTGGGGAAGAAACTTGACCCTCTATATTGACTGCTTCAGAGATAAAATGAGCAATGAAATAATCAACACGTGCTAAAACAATACTGCAGCAGCTTACGCTTGCTGTCATTTCAACAATCTGGATTTTTTTCAGTTCCCTTTCCTTATAATTTGCTATTAAAGGTTTTCCCAAGAAACTAGTTTTTCATAAAAATTTTATAAAATCTCAGTGTTTTTCTATGAAGCACCAACTGCTTCATGAACTCTCCAAGAAGCTGCTGGAATTAAACCACCAAGAGATCTTGGTGGTTTAATTCCACCAGCTTCTTGGAGAGTTCCACCACCATGGCGGTAAGGCTCTGCAAAGCTTCAGTCGATGATTCAATTCGGAGGAGATTTGGCAGCTGAATCTCAGTATCTGAATCGAATCAGGAGACCCATTAATCTCTCCAAACTGAAATGGGAAGCCTCCAATTCAATTCGGAGAGATTCAAAGATTCGGCAATAGATGCAGCTTTATATGTTTTTTCTACGTACCTCGAGGTACCAGGCTTGTGAACGCTGAGATGGTGGGGTGGATAAAGCACCCCACAGGAGCGCAAGGGGGCTCCCCTGCATGCTCGGCAGCAGACCCAGAAGTGAACTAGAAATACTTTTGGTCCACTTCTGGGTCTTCCATGAAGCATGCGGAGGATCTCCTGCTGCCCAGCTCAGCTACTGGTGCCTCCTGGGTCAGGGGCAGGGGGGCACCTGGGGTCCCCCTGTGGCTGATCAGTCCACTTCCCATACTTCTGGATCTGTCACCGGATGGGGGAGGGAGGTGTCCAAACTCAGACCCCCGCTCTCCCCCCAAGGAAAGCCCTGCACAGCCGTCTGAAGCCTGCCCCGCCGCAAGCAGAACCAAGGAGCACATGCCCCCCTGTGCCCTCCTAGCGTCCAAGCAGCAGTGGGAGCCGCCTCCCCACCCTCACAAGCCATGGCTCTGACCCTCCCCCGCCTAGGCATCGCCTGCCCCTGCCCCCTCTTTCATTGTGGGGGGTGTTGATCTGCCTCCCCCATACCCCTTCCACCACACCGGACTTAGCTGCTGGAAGCAGCTCTCCACGCTGCTGGCTGTGTTCCCTGCTGCCTGAGTGCTGCACTGCAGCTGCGCACAGCACAAGCATTTAATCAGCCAAATTATCAGCCCCATCAGGCCAATATCCAATACAGACAGTTTTCTTTATATCGGTACCAATCCAATATCAGACTGATGTATTTGTGCACCTCTAATAAAAAACAAAACAAAACAAAAAAACCTTAGAGCTTGTCAGGTAAGCCCCAATCCCGCGAACAATCACATATCTAACTTTACTCGTATGTTATAGGCCACAGAATTCAAGGAGTATACTGGCTTGCTTAAGTTTAAGCAGATACATAAACATTTGAAGGAGTGATGCTTTACAGCTTACAAATTAACATGCGATTCAGTAACAATGACTGCTGAACATTTGCTCAGATGTATGCAAATAAGGCACAAATGGTATGATCTACTGAAGTTTAATTCTAGAAAAAACAAAATTTGCCAATATTCATAATTCTTTATGCAACAATCACAATATAGACGCTGTCCAGTGAGAAGTGAACAGGCTAAGAAACAATGTTCCAAAACGGGTCAGCAACCGACAGCCCATGGAGCCACTGAATCTAGCCCATGGTGCTAGAGGGTTTACCCACATAAGGCAGCCAGGCAGTAGGGAAAAGTGGCAGCAGGCAGGTGCTAGTACCAGCCCTCTTTGGACCCAAGATCATGCTGGCCCACCATGCAAAAACACTGCTGACCATGGTTTTAAAATGTTTCTTCCCCCTCACCATCACTATTAATGAGACATGGACTATTTCAACTGAAGCAAAGCTGTATCTTTTATCACTCTTACCTCTCAATCTGTGAAAGGAACTTCGTTTCAAAGATACTTCTGGTCTTCAGTGTCTCTGAAATTTGACCTCTAAACAAGAATCCCCTTTTAGTGAAATCAATCAAAATATTGCGAACAATCTCTCCAAGGTACATTCCACTAATCATTTTCTCGTACCTGGAATTAAAGACAATGTTACAATTCAGAATGATGGGTAAATTTTATATACATATACACATACACCATACACACAAAACATAGTTTAAATCAAACCCCATACTATCATGTTTATTCTAAGTCCCCTTCTTGAGCTAAGCATTAAAAGAAAAAAAAAAATCACCAGAATATTTAATAGTCACCAATCAAGTCTGATGCACTGTGTAACATGAATATTCATCTACAAGTATATAATCCTCCTTCACCATACTATGCATCTATCCATGGATGGTTGCTGTCCAGAGTAACTGAAGGTCTCTGGAAAGCAGAGCTGCACTATGATACAGGAGGACTATATTCTCTAAGCCTCTCTAGGTCAGGCCTTTGGAATTTATGCAAATCATGGAAAAAACTTACTTCCGTAGCACTGAGCTTGCTAACTCTTATAGAAGTTTAACTGGAGTTTTAGAACATTAAATAGAGTTGTCTTAAATACTGGCAAGTTATATGGACACCATGCAGTGTCAGCCAGTGGAGCTCTGTTTCCATAGATGTACACAAGAAACAAAGTATTGCTTAACTCCCTGAAAAGTGCATGAGCAATAGTAAGAGCTATGTTTACAGGCATTTGGAAGACTCGCAGCCATTACTCAGCGTGTTTAGGGGTGAACTAGTTAGGAAACAGGGTAAAGCTGTTACAATGCATCACTGAACAACTGATTTCAATCCCTTAGTTGTACTCAGTCTTTTCCATGTGTCCAGCTGTGAAGGAAATACAAACAGACTAAATGCATACAAAAAATCCATCCTGAGCCCGACATTGTATGCTAGGACCTGAAGTTTCTCACGGGCATGTCTCTAAGTGAAGACTAAGGAGGCCACAATCTGCTCCATTTTACCCATAACCTCTACTAATATTCGTGTTGTTTGTAATGAACAATTCTGACAGACCTTGAAAAGGAAAAGCCAAATCTGTGACTCTTGGTATCAACTGATCCTCTTACATTAGGCATACAGGCAGCTATGTCAGGGTCTGGTGAAATTCAGCTCAGGCTGCTGAAAGAACCAGCTGAAAAAATCTTAGAGTCAGTGGCAATAACATTTACAAAATGATGGATGATACGTGAGGTCCCTGTGGACTGAGGACAGGCTAACATAGTGCTCATCTTTAAAAAGGGAGAAAAGGCAGGCACAGGGGATTGTAGACTGGTCTGCCTGATTTCAATACCTGAGAAGTTACTGGAGCAGATGTAAAAAGTTAATTTGTAAACACAATCTGGAGAAGGAAAGGGGTGATTACCACATGATTTTTAAGAACCAAATCATGACAAAGCAATTTGATTTCCTACTTTGATAAGATAACAGATTTGGTGGATGGAGGATACAATATACTTGGACTTTAGTAAGGCTTTTGATACAGTCCCTCCTGGCTTTCTTATAAATAAACTGCATCTACTGTTAGGTAGATGCATAATTGGCTAAATCACCACAAGCAGGGAGTAACAACTATAAAATGGGCAAGTTTCAAGGTAGTTTCCAAAGGGGTCTGTTCTGGATCTAGTGTTGCCTAACAATTTTATTAACACTTTGGATGCAGGAACAGAGAACATCTGGATCAAGTCTTCAAACTCTTGGGAGGATAGAAATATAATTCAAAAGGATCTTCAGGAGGTAAAAGAACTGGTCAGTAAAAAACAAAATGAAATCCAACAAAGGTGCTACATCTAAAGAAAAGCCAAAAGCACAAATACTGAATCAGAGGCATAACAAGCAAGGTTTGCATCCTGTAGGAAGGTGTTGCTGAGAGCTGGAAGGAACAGGGATTCCAGAGGAGTGGGAGATAAGAGGAACAAGAGTCTTACCTATGCTAGTAACTCCAAAACCATCCCCTACTGCTGCATGGTCTGCCTGCCCTAGCTGTTGCTACTACAGAAGTAGCATCGTGTCCATGCACTTGGAGGCTACTGCAAAAGCAATGCTGCTGGGCCGCTTCTCCTGCTAGAGCACAGACTTCACAGGGTTGTAGGCACAATTCCAGTTTCCCTACTAATTTGGCACCCTGGGCTCACCTCCCCTTCCCCCCCCCCCCAACATTACGTCATTATACTGAATGGGAAAGGAGATGCTAGATAATAAAGGATCTGAGTTTTAGGAGTTCACAGGCACACACAAAGTCAACAGGTTTATGCAACTGCCCAAAAAGTAAATCTGATTTTAGGTTGCTTTACCAGGAGTATAGTATATAAGACACAAAAGATGGTACCATTACTCAGCCCTGGTTAAGCCACAGCCAATGTACTGTGTGCAGTCATGGGCTGCACAATTAAAAGAAGGATGTGGAGAAACTGGAGAGGATCCAGGAGGTGAGCAACAAAGATGATAAAGGATTTGGAATGCAGCCATACAGAGAAAGGTTGAAAAAAACTAGTTAAGTTTCATTTGGCAAAAAGGAGATTAAGGGGGACCATAACAGCAGTTTTCAAATATTTGAAAAGCTTCCATAAAGGAGAATGATTGTAGGACACAAAAAATGGGTTTAAGCTGCAGCAAAACAGATCTAAACGAAATCTCAGTAGAATGGAACAAGCTGCTCAGGGAAGTCACGGAATCTCCTGTGCTGGAAATTTTCAAGAAAAGGCTGGATTGATATCTGTCTGTGATAATATAAGCTACACTAGATGACACTTGAGAACTTTTCCAACTCTGGGCTTCTACAATATCGTACTTAATTGTGTGCAATTCAATCTGAGCTACTGAAATGCAAGGTGTTACACGTCTACAAACAGCACAGTAGTGATATTACTGAAGTTTGTGTTTCCCAACCTCTCCTTGTCCAGGCTCCTCAAACTAGATGTCAGTTTGGCACCCAGAGTTGAGCATTAAAATTCCTGATAATTCTCTTGACTATTACCAAGCTGTTAACGTGATCTCTTTCAACCATTTCAGCTACCAGACAATTATCAATGTCTTTGAATTTTGTTCATTCACACTTTATTCTTCTGCAGACCTGCATTTGGTGAACAAAAGCTAGCAGTCGATTCTCATCCACTCATCAATATTATAAAAGAAAAAAATGTCAAGTTTAGGTCTCATAACTAAGACTCCTTAAAAAGCAGAGGTTCTCCCACACACCTCTTTATTTGCAACATCATCTTTACTCATGAGCCACTCCATTTGGAGACCGTGCACTTTTCTAAATGCACATTTCCTCTTATACAACCCGAAATAAATTAAAAACATGCTAGTTTTAATTAATTAAAAAGTACATTTTGAGATGCACTGTCATTAGTGATTTTTAATTAAACTAAATTGAGGTTCTGCTGGCCCCCAATGCAATCTGAGTACAAAGTAACATTTCACATTGGAAGCTGGCCATAGAATCCATTTAAGTCTGTGAACTGTAGCATGTTTGTACCCTAGTCCTTTTCCTGAAGTGCCCATCTTCCCTTTTATATAATATGCTTCTGGCTGCAATTTCCATTACTTAGGATAGCAGTTTATTCCACCATCATAGCAAAGTTTCTCCGTATGGGAGGGGCTCCAATCTGAGCCTTCACATTTTAGAAGTTTTCACGTAGTCCCTCTGATGTCTCGCTCGCTAAACATCTTTATACATAGTCTATTTATGTTACACAAACCTGTTTATTACACTCATAGTCATGGAATCAAAGTATTTCTATACACAATTTTGAAAGCATAACATCTAGCAAATTGCCCAAAACAAAAATAAATCTCAACTAATTAAAGGCACCTTAGCAGGGCTCCAAAAGTTCTCACTAAAACCTTGATACATTTAAATTGGTAGCAAGTAAGAGACCAGTGCAGAGCTCTGAGCAATTTGTTCTATGTTTTTAACCTCAATGCCAAAGCCAGCAGCTGCATTTTCAGGTGGTCTTTAAAAAGGCAGCCACTCCCAAGCAAAGTGCATTGCCTGAAGGTGAAACACATGGATAACCAAAGCAGAGATCATACTAGAGAAAAAAGGTCACAACCACTTTACCCAGGGATGGAAGGAAAAGGTCACCCACCTGGGAACCACAAACATGGACTGTCCAAGAAGAGAGTGAAGACACTGTACTGGAGACCTGCACTGGCTGGGCCACTGATGCACATGCCTCAGCCACCCTCACACTCCCACAGGCACGCTCCAACACCAGAAATTAAATCAGTGAAGCACTCCAGGCCACCTCTCTGTAGCCAGTCCCAAGACCTCAATGTCCAGAATGCTTGAGAGCAAGTGCCTGAGAGAAGGATCCTGGAGTGGCTTTGCCAATGGTCCCAGGTTTAAAGTATACCTATGTGAACAGGTAGACAGGGTTTGCTGAGAGCCCATCTGGGTTGGGGCACCCATCCACTGTGGTGCAGAAGACATGCCCTAAAGCCCTTTTAATTCATCCTTCTCTTAATAAAGAAAAGCTTAATTACATTACCTTAAGAGAACAACTTGGCCAAGATAATTTATTCTTAGCCCAACACTATCCCATAAACCTGTGCATATTTTCTGCTGTAACTCAATATAAAATACCTTTGTTTTCCAGCATTTAATGAATAATCATCAACAGCTTTGTCATAAATTGTCCTGATGTCATCCAGGCATCCGTTGTCTCCAAACGCACCCCATTCCATGTTCACACACATTCTTCCTTGATCTCCCTCCACCATCTCTATATTCCTCATTTCCTCCATGTAACATGCATTGCTGCCAGTTCCTGAAGTGAATAAATTGTTTTTTAAATGCCAGAGAACAAGTTTTAGAGCTTTTTACCTGCATTTAATATGAAACAAACTCATTTCATAATGTAACAATATCTTTTCAACATTTGTAAATGGATGGAGCTATTTTCTACTCTTGCTAGCAAAACAAGGAGGGGGGGGATGTTCCCCATGCAGTGCCTGGAGGAACTGCAGAGAATAATGCCAAAAGGAGGCATGGTAGAGCACACACTAGAGACTTGCCAAGGGATGGACCAAGGGCTTTTCAAGCCCAACTGAGAGACTGTCTCTGATTATTTTTTTCAAACAATGGAAGCAGCACAGCATCTAACCCTTGCATACAATAAGACAAAAACTTGAAGTGTGTTCTCCCACTTTCAGCCTCACTGAATTCTTGTAATTTATCAATCATCCTTTCTTTTCTATTGATTATTGAATATTTTGGAAGAAGAACTGTAAAAAAAGAAAAGAAAGGGAGAAGGTACTTCCAAAAAGCACATGCAACAAATTCTTGACACATACAAGATGGGTAGCTCCCCTATTCACACACAGTTCCACTTTTCAGAGATCCCCACCCATAAAAAGTATCTTGTAACTGCACACTTCATTAGCTTTCTTTTGAAACAAAATCAGATCTGCACCAAAAGGAAAACTGAGAAGTTGTGTCAGTATTAAAACTGCAAAGTATGTCTTTCCATTTTTAATTCTGGAATCCACATATGCAACTGCAAATCTCAGTTATATTAATTTGTGCAGAACTCACTAGTTCACCCTAATGCCTGAAACTTTTACAGATTATGACATTAAGTATTAGAAAGCAAAAATTAAAAAACACTCAATAAAAGTCAATGTCATTGCACCATTATATAAGCTTTAGTGCTCTTTTAGCAAATAGTTTATTTTTATTTACTGTAATACTTTACCACATGCACTAGTTAATCTCCTTTGTATATTCTGTAAAGATAATGAGAAGGCCTAAATGCATTTCTTCCTCTCTTCTGAGCAGCAGAAACAGGCCACAGTGTTTTCAGAGAACTACTAAATTTGTACATTAATGACCTGAGAACAAGGAAGTTCTACTATACTAGAAAAGAAGATTCAGCACACAAGCCATATGTAAGGATTTACACCCATGAAATCAGATACTTGGCCATTTTTCATACTTCTGTAGTTTTAAACATTTTAAAGTCCATTTTACTGTTCAGTACAAAATGACTTGGACTGAAAAACCATTCTAAGGGGCTAATGGGGGTGTATGAATACAGAACACAGATGGAACCAGTAAATCACATTATGTTAACAGTCTGCCCAAACCCTTGCATAGCAATTCTAGCCCCTACCAGCCAATAATCACATCCTGCATTCCTGAGGAAGCTCCCAGAGAAGCTACATAGAAGCCAACTGTAAGTCTGTATCCATCTGAAGATAGTATTTTAGATCTAGTACAATCTGAACTCAGGCCAGGACAAGCAATGGAAACAGATTTAGTAGCACAGCTGGATAGTTTCCTACTGTTAATGGATACTGGGCACCCATTTAACCTAATCTGCTGGAACTTCTGTAGAGCTCAACAGAGTAGACAAGAAGGTATCAAACTGGACCAGCCCCTCCCACCCCCAGATCCAGGCTGCAGGGCTCCTCATGGGCTGGATATGGACCCAGCAGCAGCAATGAAGTGAACAGTGGTGGCAGCACAGGAGTTCCTGCAGCTGTTGCTTGCTCCCACCTTGCTGCCATGCATCTCCACCAGGGCTTCATACTTAAGAATTCAGCAGCAAGTGTTCCCGCTCACCACAACCCTGAATTATGCGCTGTTCCCGCTCACCACGGCCCACTAGGAGCCCCAGGCGCTGGGTGAAACAGCTCCATGGGCCAAGTCATTGACACCTCTGCAGCAGACCATAGAATGCAGAAGTCCTGAGACAGGAGGCAGAGGTCCAGCTCAGTGCGCTAATTTTGCCCGAGTTCTTCCTGGAGACATAAGTAGAATGGGGAAACTGCATCTCCACTATTCAACCCCTCATTTATGAAGTCCCATCAGGATCACCCATTCCATGCGACAGCTGCATGCAGTCACTACGTGAAGTAATCAAAAGGGCATGAACTCAAGTGCCAACAATAAACTACTGACCTACAGCTCTATCTATCCTTCACCACATGCAACCATCAAGATGGCCAAGAGTCTGGACAGGGAAAAAACCTTTATAATCCAAATATAATTTGATTAAGTCAAAATATTAACAATAATATTAACCATAATATATAACATATCTGATTCTCTTCAACAACATCAGATCTTTACAAAAGAGGCCAGTATCGTTTGCTCTGTTTTACAAACAGGCAAACAGAGTAAGTCTATAGTGCTGTCACTAATGAAACTGCAATGTCATGTAGTATAGGGTACAGTAGTGTATCTGAGCTAGCTTGGGTATAGGAATAGTCAGAGTGTGAAGAACAGGAGAGTCAGAATAGGAGAGTGGCAGCAAGGAGCTTAGAGCAGGATGTCTGCCATGCATCTACCCAACTTCTACAGCAGCTTCTATAGCCTGTGCTGCCATAGCTGGACTGCTACTAGTATCAGTACTGATACCCAATATTTAAAGCCACTGCAGTCACAGCAACAGACCTACCCTGAGATGCAAAAAATTGATTTGCCCATTGTCTCCCAGCAGGCCAATGACAGAAGCAGGCCAAGATCCAGTCCAGCACTTTACCCACTAGGTTACGCTAATTCTGCCCTAAAAATACAACACAACTTTAGAACCTTAATGGGTCTCAAAAACACGATCTGTTCAGATGATTGAATAAACTTTGTATTATCTTGGCCCTTCTATGGCAGCAGTTTAGGCCCAAGAAAAGGCTATCACAAGTCTATGAGCCTCATCATTACTTAAATTAATTAAAATTCAGGTTTTTCAAAAAACAGCTTTGTCCCAGGTTTTAAGAGGGCCACACTTGCAATAGGGCCCCCAACTCCTTGGAAATTCTGTGCACTGCAACACTTTGCAGCCAGACTGTATCTGGCAAGATCACAAATGACAGTCAAACAGACTTAACACTCCAAGGACATGCTACCCCTTCTCCTGGCAATCTTGTCCTCCAACCTAGATCATGGTTTGCACTCAGACTGTGGAACCCAAACTAATTTTTTATTTTTTTGCCAAATCCTGAGTGTAAAATATCTGGAATTTTAACATAAATTTTCATTATAATGAGATCCAGTTTTGCAATTTAAAAACAAAATTCTATGTAGGCTTGCAACTACCATTTCCCTCTGTCTGGGAAAATCTTTTTGACATCTGGCCTTCTATATATCCAAGGTGCAGGTGCAAATAAAGTGCTTTTGGACTTTGCATACCTCCACTTACAACCCTAAGGTAGCATTTCTTATTCCTACTGGCACTGCTAGCATCTCCTGTGGAACTATTTCAGCTGTTGTACCGCTTGCATGAAAGGCACAGTGCACTGAACTTTATTTACTCAAGCTGCATAATATGTACCTCCTGGAAGCTGGTATACTTTGTTTAACAAGTTTATTCTTGGCAGACCACATAAACCAAGCAAGTGGTGGCCCATCCCAGTAGTGTATCAGGGATACATGTTATTAAATAAGCTAAACAGTACAGAGCTGATAATTGTGTGTACCCAGTTTCATTCATTCTGAGAAAAAGAATAATTTTGAGCTAATATAGCTAGGACTTGTTTAGATTTCTCAGGTTTTTAATATTAAACAGAGAACTAAAATCGTATTAATGAATAAGGTAAGAAAAAACAAACATTTACTGATTTTTATTCTTAGCTTATAAGAATTGTCCAAGGGGGACCATCTATTCATCTAGCACTATTTCACCTTTGCTTTCTGCATTAACATAAAATTGGAAAAACAGTAAAGGGGGGGGGGAAAAAGCATGTTTTCCCATTAATAACATATATTCAAATCTAACTTTTAGAGTTGTTGACTGAATCAACTGACACTTCTCACCTAAAATGATTATTCCTATTTATCACACAAAATTAACCAGACTTGAAATAACTCCACAAAAATGAGCAAGGTTTGTTAACTATATGGATTAACCTAACTGCATTAACTCAACATTATATGCATTTGTTTATAAAGTGGTGCATATCTGAAATCAATATAAAATATACAAATATAAAACAACTCTAATACATACCCACAATAAGTCCAATCTCACAGTTTGGATCTTCATAAGCACAAGTCATCATAGTGCCAACCGTATCATTGACCACTGCAACAACATCCAAGTCAAACTCCTTTAAAGAAAAAATAATTTTTCAAAATAAATATTGCTTTGCTTGCAATATATCATGCCAATGCTTACAAGGCTGAAAAGAATTAGCCACCTGTCTGTCTAAAATGCACTGAGTTTAAATGCACATAAACAGTTTAGACCAGAGGTGCTCAACCTCCAACCCATGGGCCAAATTTAGCCTGTGGAGCCATCACATCTGGCCCATGAGGCTCCCCACAGGTCGGGTATTTGGTAGGGGAGAGTGGTGGCCATTCAGACAGCCTCCCTCCCCCCTGCCAAATCCCTAAACCCCAATCCCTGTGCAGCTGGTTGGAGCCAAGCTATGTTCCCTTCACTTGCAGGGCCAAGCAAAGCATGCTTTCCTCACCCTACCACACACATTTGGATAAGAGCTGGGCCCTGCTCCCTTCCCCCATGTGGGGCCCTCTTGGGACTGGCCTGGCCATACCGTCCTCCCTCTCCACAGGGTTGAGCTGAGACCTGGCCATGCCCCCTTCCCTCTCCACAGGGCAAGGTCAAGCTCCTTTCCTCTGAGGGACTGCATTGGGGCTGGCCTGCTCCCTGTCCCCCTCTGACCAGTCAGATGGTGCCTACCATGCCCACCCAAGTACCAACACCAGCTGGATCCAGCTCACAGATTGACTGGGCACTGTCAATCCAGCCTGCTGGGCAGAAAGGTTGGACCACTGGTTTAGACAATTACTTGAACTTCATATTCAAGTTAAAAAACAACCTTCAGGTGGGTAGGTCAACTTACTAGCATACCATAAATTATACTATTAATACAACTATATTATTGATTTAGGGCAGGGCACATTTTAAGTACCAGTTTCTTCCAAAGATAGAGGGAATCACTCAGCGGGAATTGCAAAGGTAGGAGGGAATACACAACACCATAAGCACTAAAGGTAGTGATATCTGTACTTAGGTTACCCAACACTGTCCATTAGAAGACACTGATTTTAGCTCCTTAAATACAAAAAAACAAACTTTGCCCAAGTTTAGGGTAATAAAATTCAGCCATTTCTCAGACTATGATTAGAGGAACACAGTGTTTGATCCACAACAAAAAAATTCCATCATTCAGTTGAGAAGCACTAGTGCCCCCATGCTTGGGAAGAAACCTGAAATGTGGCAAGGGAAACTGCTGATGAAAATTTTCATCCCGAAGCAAATTCACCCAAATTTGACCTAGTCTCTGAAAAATGACAGTTTGCACTGTCCAGCAGATACCTTTTAAGAGCTTGACTGATAAATTATCTGAAGAGTCCATCTGTACTGAGCATGTTTCAATCACTCAGCCAATATGACTTCAGATGTCCCATTCAATAAAGCAGCTGAACATGGAGAAGCAAGTGGCTTCTTTCGACTGGTCTCCCTTTTTTGCATAATTCCTGGCCCTCTTGTAAAATGTGCACCACTTGTGCAATGGAAAATGCCAAGGAAGCACAGCGGACAAGGTTCTTTAGGTAAAGGAGGTGCAGCCAAACTCACCACTGACAGAACACTATAGGCCTACAAATTCCATAATACAATACAAGTCAACAGATAGCTCCAAATAAATATTGGGGGGGGGGGGGAAAATCACCTCTCTCCGTTTAATTCCTTCCCTGAGCAAATATACAACATCTTCTCCTTCACAGTCTGTAGCTTTAAAACCCTTGGTCCAGTTGAGGAGGATACCCTTAAAAAAGAAAAGAAAAAAACACCATCATTAAATTTCCAAGCATACCTTCCACTAAACCAAGAGTTTTTTAAAGATGGTTTTGAAAAATAGCTTATGGTCAAGCACATACATGTTAATGTATGTTGAAACCTTCAGTTAAACTTACAGGACAAAAGCATAAACATTTTGTTCGAAGTAACACTAAAAATCAAAGACTCTAGATGCCTAATAAAGCGGGGGAAGCAAAAGCATCATGTTCACTAAAAGGGAATCTCTAGGAATTTAGTAAATGGTAACAAGAGTTATCATGCACCTGTTTATATCCAGTCCACAAGTCTATGCCACAAAAGAGTGAACTGATTTATTAAACAAAATGCCAAGGGCTGTAATGCTACTTTATATAGAGCTTTCTGTGCTGTTTCCATGCATGTATACTTATGGATTAGAATCCAGTTATTGGACTATACTGCTGTGAACACCAGATATGATGCAATAAACATAAGAACTCCAGTATTCAAAGAGAATACATGTTAGCACAGGAGTATACCACAGACTTTTACTGGACATTGCATACTATATCCCAGTCATGTTCAAGTGCCTTTTCTCTCCTGTCTGGAAGAGCTCTTAACTCACTTGGTAATTTGTGGTTCAGCCTCAACCACCATTTCTGGGCAGAGATCACCATGTTACAGCTTTGAGCTCCCATACACGTGCAGGTAGCCTGCTTCAACACTCTGGAAATCCAGCACATCAGAGCAGACTTGATTAATCGAGTCTGCTGAAGCGCAGAACTTAAAGCGCTCCGGCAGGCTCTAGCATCATATGCATCTGCAACCCAGAACTTTGCCCAGCAGGGTACTTTGAACTAAAGCTTGTTCAATGAACTTTAGTTCAAAGTGCCACACCACCATTTTTCAGCATGGTGATACCGATACACGTGACACTTAGGTATTTTTAATTAGCACGGCTCGCTATTTTAAGTGGCTCCCACGCCTCCCAGAGCACATGTAAAATGCCCTTTATTTTTAATGTAAACACATGTAATTGACAACTAATTAAGGAACTATGTTTTTGAAAATGCTATGATCTTAGTCGATACAAACCACATTACGGGGAAGGAATGATGCTACAAAGAATATAACAATATGTATTAGACATCAAATTTTAAACAAAATAGCGGCAGAAAATGTTACTGGTCTGAGAAACAGCTGAATCAGTCGACTAGTAGTCAATACTACATTTAGGGAACCTAATTCTTGAACCTTTGCCTCAGGCTCAGTACTACTTACACAAACTGTCCCTCTGCAATCTTTAATCCAACTGCTCGTGTCACTAACTGCTGCAAAGCCCAAATGAAGGTGAAGAATTAGGCACAACGAAAGTACAAAAACAGATTTAGAAGATGCAAGATATTACACAACTTACAGCATCTAAACTTGTCTGTTTGCAAGGGAAGGAAAATGTAAATCCAAGGGGAAGTCGTGCACCTTTTATTCCCATGTAATCCAGGAAGTCTGAGATGCAGGCAACTATGTGATCAAACAGCTAAGAGAAAAACATATATATAAGAAGTCATGTCTATGGAACATACATTATGCATTTCTTCAGAAATCAATAATAATGAAAACAATATATATAAATGTTCACCTCTTCACCAGTACCCAGCATGACTTCTACAGGGATGGCGTATATTTTATTGTGCATTTCAACTGTTCTTCTTTTACCACTACGGATCTTCACAAGCAAAACTCTAAAGTTTGTTCCTCCAAGATCAAGAGCCAGGAAGTCTCCATTCTCTGTAACAGTGTATTAATATAAAACTTAGAAACATAAAAATGTATGAACCAAAATGTCCATTTTTTTAATTTTTGCAGCAAGTTAAAGCATGTAGAAAGGTCTCTCACAGGGATCTGAAGGATTTAAGGGTTTCTCATGTTTACTCTAAGGCTTCTGCCTGCTTACTGAAAAGAGCAGAAAAAATACATTCACATGCAGCTGCTCCTTCAGAAAGGAGGAGACCAGATAGTTTTTGCACTGCATATACTGTACTGAACTAGTCTCTAAGAAAGTGAGTAATTCTCTAGTACACCAGCAGATGGTGCTAGCATTCCTGCTTCTGCAACTGCAGCAGGAAGTCATCTGAAGCCCACTGAATTAGGTAAGGATGTGGAAAAACTTGAGGGTCCAGAAAAGAGCCACCCATATGACCAGGGGACTTGCAAGGCAAGCCATGTGAGGAAAGGCTGAGGGACCTGGGACACTTTAGCCTAAAGAAGAGAAGGTTGAGAGGGGACTTGATAGTGGCTTATCCTTATATCAGGGGAGTGCATGAAGAGCTTGGTGAACAACCATTCATTAAGGCACTCCTGGGGAAGACCAGGACCAATGCAAACGAACTCCAGGAAGGCTGCTTCAGGCTTAATACCAGGGTAGAACTCCTTCGCAGTTAGGGTGTCCACATTGGAATAACCTCCCTCCAGAGGTGATGCAGTCACCTACCCTGGTGGTTTTCAAGAGAAGACTGAACAGTCACCTCACTGTGGTCACTTGACCCCAGCTATCTTCCTGCCTAGAGCAGAGGGGCTGTACCCAATGATCTGTGAGGTCCCTTCCAGCCCCTAACAATCCATGAATAATGGATGCTTAGAAAGAAAAAGGAGGCAGCACTGTCTTTCTGTGCTGCTTACAAATGACAGAAGCATCTTCTGAGGTAGAGTTATCAACTGCTGTGTAGCAGACAGGAAAAGGGAATCAGTTGCTACGGGACTTGTATCCAAAGCTCACTGAAGATGATGGAAAAAACTAACTTTAAAAGGTTGAATCAGACCCTATATGAAGGAAAAGTGCCTGCGAATATGAAAAGCATAATCAAAGCGCTGTCTTTACATGTATGAATAGATTCACAACTGATTTATATTTTTGGTTTCCCTGCCTCACCCATGTCCCACCTGCCCAGAGGGCAGCCTGCTGTGCATTTAATATGCTTTTCTTCCTTCAACTATAATAAAAGCTACCTGTTCCATCTGGTGTGCTGCGGACAAATGTGGGCAGCATTTTCACTTTTGCACTATCATGAGTTTTCTTCTTCATTCCAGCTTCCATTTCCATTCGCATCCTCTTCTTAACCTGCAATAGCTGTTCATGAGTAAGCTTGAATTCAGCCAGAGTTTCAGCTATCAGCCTGTGCTGCTCAGCCAACCTGTAAGCCACTGCTGTGACCATTGCAGCTCCCTTTCCACTGCCACTCTCAGACAGGAGGAATCGCACATCAGAGTCAGGAACTAAGCGCCTTGTTGTTTTGTGCAAGCGTCGGGCATATCTGTGAAGAAGAGATCATAAAAACAGTAACCTCTCTTTTAAAAAAGGTCACTTAAAAATCTGCCCTAGTCATCACCAGCCACAAAAAATGAAAGGCTTGGAGGAAAGACTATCAAGTTTCAAAGTAAGGAAAGCCAATTCCTGCTTTCTACAGTACAAATGACTTTTCTTTGCAGGTGTCCCAACCTAATATGTACCACTTCCAAACCTTCTTGGGCTTTGCCTTCTTTGTATCGCACAAGCTAAAGCAGTTTGGTGTTCTACTAATTGCCAACATGAAGCCTTTCATCCCAGAGACAGACTGAAGAACTTAAAACCTAAGACAATCATATCCAGACATTCAGAATATCACATGCCTAACATGGCGCAGCAAGGCCTATCTGAATAATTGCTTCTTTGGAAGCCAGTATGGCACCTCCTCTGAGACTGAAGGGTCCTCCTACCTGGTTTCACAGTAAACTTCAACAGTCTTTTTTTCTAAATTTATAAGTTAAAAAAAGCCAAAATAAGTAAGCCATATATCCATGCTGGATAGTTTATATCTAAAAAGAACTTGTCAAGATAACAGTCTTTTTCCAAGACACACTTGTCCTGGACAAATTTTCATTTCTTCCAAAATATACTCCATTTTCAGTTGTTCAACTAAGAAAAATAATTTTTTCAATAAAACACCAACAATTTTCCATAAAACATCGAACAAGCTAAATATTCCTGTTCCTTTACTTTGTTTAATTTATATGGAAAAATACCCTTTCCTAAATAGCTCTAAATACCCAAGTTTTAATCTCTCTACTATGCACTATCTGAAGTGAACTTCTCCAAATAGAGAGCTATAACTATAGGTACTTCCAGGTGCTTTTAAAAAAAGAAGAGAATGAAGACAGTAAAATGTTACTTCTAAGTTCCAGGTCTAAGCAAGAAGACTAAAGGAATAAGGTAATCAAAGATAGTTTTTAATTCAGTTTAAACAGGAAAAAAAACCCCAACAAATAGATCTTCTCATCAGAGTGTAGCCCACAGATACAAAATTATAGTCCTGGAATATTAATTGCTTTTGTTCAAGCAGCTTGTCTTCTGAAACTACCAGAAATGCTAAGGGAACTTAGATGTCCAAATCCCAATTAACTTCAATGAGAGTTAGATGCCTACTTTCCTTTATTTTTCTCCTAAAGTCCCTGCCTATTTCAACAGTTAAAGGCAATATATTTTTCTCTCCTCTATTAAGCTGTTTGCTGAGCTCAATTTTTTACACACACACACACATCTTCTGTTTATGTAACTCAACTCGAGACCACCTCTTAAAATGATGGCTTAATAGTTCATGTCTGACCTTTGCAAAAGATGAGTCCTAACAGGTGCCAAGCATTAATTATAGTAACAGCAGGACTTACTGTGGATGCATCTTGTAAAGGGAACCATCTACCCCAACTGTGGTACGCAGCCTGGGTACTCCTTTGTTGTCACGTAGCTGATTCAGAATTGCACCCAAGGTACAAGCAACCAGATTGGCAGAACGAAATGAAACGATTGTACAGACATGATGGACAGCAATGCAATCTTCATGGGATGGCTCTACACCAAGACGTGTCAAAATTTCTTTGGCTTTATTCAAACCTTCTTTGCTTCTACAAAATAGATATATTTTAAAAGTGCAAGCTTTAGTATGAAATGATAAAATTAAAGTAACGTTAGCTGACAGCAGGCATATTGCCATTTGACAGCCTTCTGAGGGTCTGAGACGGGCCTTACGCCACTTGAAGGCAATATCAGATGACTGAAATATCTCTGTTAATGGCACCGAATAATTAGAGATTCAAAACAAAGTCAGTTAAGGTTTGCTAAAAATGAATGGCGTTTCAATAAAACCCAGTCAAAATGTACAGTCTGTGAAATAGCTTCTACCACTGGTACAACAGAATTTCAACTAGTCTGTCAGCACAACCCTACATACATAATTACTGAAAGCAATAGCTGCTGACTCCCTCAAAATTAGTTTTCTGCTGGGTACAAGACACAGGCTATGCATAAGTCCTGACATTGGGAGGGTGCAGCTCCAGACAGTTGGGTCCAGCCAAGCTATAGCCCCACATCCCGCTGCTGGCACAGATTTCGTACTGCTGCCACAAGCCCCACTGCTGCTAGGCCCTACCTCTGGCCAGGCTGCAGCCCTGTGCCCCATACCCTGCTGTCAGCACAGAAAACTGGAAGGCATCCATGCCCCTCCTATGCCCTCCCAACACATTGCCTATGGTATGAAATACACTATTTACATGGAAACATATCTAGTTTTAAATCCTCAGAGGTATTAGGAAGACGCATTTCCAAAAAGGAAGCAAAAATTTCATTCGTGCCAGACGGTATGAACAAGTCTACTCTCCAGTGAGTTTCCCTTATTAAAAGAAATGGAAGTGCAAGACACACTGAAATTGCATACCCATATTGCTATTGCTGAGTGTCACCCAACAGCACAGCAAGCAAATGTCAAGAGAAGGATGATAAATGACATCATGAAGCCAGAACTGCAGAAGACAGGCATTTGCCAACAACAAATCAAAGAGAGTTTGATTCTACCAATGCCACAAAGGCTCCTTTCATTAACTGCCCAGGGAACAACTAAGGTGCTCAACCATGCACAGGCCTGGAAAAACTAAAATTTCTTTTCACCCTGTTGATTCTTTACATTATAAATTATCAGGGCGTAGGCGAACAACTGTTCACCAAAGAGCCCCAAGGCAAAACCAGGAGCAACAGTCAAACTCCTAGAAGAAAGTTTCAAACTGGATATAAGGAAAAACTTCATGGTTTGTGTGACCAGACTCCAGAATAGACTCCCAGCAGGGATGGTGCAGGCATCTACCCTGCAGATCTTCAAAAGGAGATGGGACGCACACCTTGCTGGGGTTATTTGACTCCAGCAATCTGCTTGCCCAGGGCAGGGGGGGCTGGACTCAATGATCTCACGAGCTCCCTTCCAGCCCGAAAATTCTGTGAATCTGTGTGAATGTAGGAAGCCCTATTCAAACAGGTACTTAAGCATATTAGTAATCCCATACTCACATGCTTAATAAAAGCCAGAGTCAATAGCAAAAAAAGCATTTTAATTTGAAAGGGCCTTTTTTAGACTGTTATAATTTTGGAAATTCTTTTGTGCTGAAATTTCCTATATTACTTCTCAGACTAAGAATAAAATTCTGCTAAAGCCTGTGCGCATTCTGTTAAGCCAGTTTCAAGCTGAGACACGGGGTATGTGTATACTGCTTCCATACTGCTCAAGAGTGCTGCCAAAGAGTATGACCCCACCCATCTGCTCCTGTTCAGGACATGCCAAAACTGAAAATCTGCTGGGATGGGGATGGGGAGAACGGGACTGCTACCACTCTAAAAAGTTCATGGTCTCCAGCATGCTCAAGGACAGAAATGGGGAGAGATCCAAGGGCAGTTTCACAGCCTCACTTCCAGGTTCAATGTGTAACACACACTAGGCAGGCAAGGTACACTTGATAACAATGGTCTGAAGACACAGAACTATAGCAGAACAGATATAAACATCCCCAAATTGTGCATACACACATGCACGTGATTTTGCCATTTTAAACCAAGTTTTAAAATTTTTCTCCTCAATGATTCCTGACCCTAGAAATAGGGAATGTGCCTTTAGGTAATCTGTTGACAATTTATTTTGCCCTTGGATTAGGAATTAAAATAAATAAATCAGCACTCACCATTTTCCTGTGTAAATGCATGCAACTGAGATGGATAGATTTTTAATGTGTCATTGCTTAGGGAATGTGATCCACAAATTGCACGTATGGTATGAGGCATTGTGGAAGTTATTGATGTACTCTCAATACTGCATCTATAATTGATTGTGCATGCAACATTAGAAGCGTACAAATCAGAAGTTTGTTTTTTCTGAATTTGGAGAAGTCAACATTACTCAAATGCATCACAATAAGACATATTCAGTAATGGGAACAAAAAAGGGAGAGATGCCTGAAAGTGTGTTGACACTGTAACAAACACTACCTCATATTTCATAGGTCAACGTGTAATATCAATCATCGTTTACTAGGCGAAATGTGTCATATACTTTTTGCATGTCTTTTGTTTTGGCAAAATAACAAAACAGAGCTCGGTAAATACTCACGGCACTTCAAGGAAAGATGCCAGCCAGACAAGAATTTACTAAGATGCCCTAAGCCAGACCTTCTGCAATATCTGCCTATATTTTTGCCATGTTGGGGTATAGAGTAGCTGCAGT
This sequence comes from Crocodylus siamensis, assembly GCF_052110815.1. Lineage (NCBI taxonomy): Eukaryota > Metazoa > Chordata > Crocodylia > Crocodylidae > Crocodylus > Crocodylus siamensis. Next base: position 53,711,897 of record NC_143401.1, on the reverse strand, counting down.
GTTCTAGATGGCAGAGAGAGATTTCAACAGAAGTACCAATAACCTGTTGTGACTGGACAGCAGTCTAAAATATTCACAGTTATGCAAAGGCATGGCTCATCTTCATCATTCCTAACATACACAGATAAGATTTTAAGAATGGCAAACTGCATCAGCAGAGCACTGTTTCTAATACTGACCTCTCATTCCTGAAGGGAAAAAAGAAAAAGCATGGGCAGCAGAACTGACAGGCTGTTTTGACAACATTTCTATCCCAATGCAAATAAGAAGCAACAACAGCAAATCTAGTCACCCTGAAACAGGTTGGGGGGAAACCCTTAAACCTAAAGAACACTATACAGTAGCTGTTACTGCAAGTTACTCAAGTCTCTCATGCTTGTACTCTAGGATTAGTGGATGCATTTTGATTTGACCACATACCTTATAAACTGCAATACCCATTGTACCTTGTGAAGCAGATTAGAGCCCTGATTCTCATTTACTCAAAGCCTCCTTTGACACCATTCTGACAGTGTAAAGAAACCATATAGGGGGAACAAACATAATTATCTTTCTACCACTTTAAGGACCCTGGGCATATTTTTACTTTTTTCCTTTTCCTTTTTTTCAATTTTAGGTTCATTTGAAGTTAAGTGTGCAAGCTCTACCTTACACATTTGGAAGCTGTGACCCTGAACTCTTTATAAAGAATATAAGCATTATCCAGAGGCTGGGAATAGAAGGATTGGTCTATAACAGCCTGCCAATACATGACACTGCTTTATTCACACAGCAAGATGGACACCCCTTGTTCATGCAGCAGTCATCATGGAGCACTTGCACTTCCCTAGGCATTGTCATTCAAGAAAGGGACACTGATTAAGAAGTTAGCAGAAGAACTTGACAGGTCACAAGCCTTGAAAAGCTGTCAAAAATGTTGCTGGGTTTTTGATTGTAGCAGTGTTGATCCCCCCCCTCCCCTTCCCTGCTTTTCCCTTTGTCTTGCTTATCTCTATCTGTTTACATTTTCACTGGCATCCCTGCACACTTTTAGCTTCTCTCAGACCAGCAGAGACTCCCTATGCCTGATGAAGGCTGAGTATGCCCGAAAGCTTGCTAAAAATGTGGAATTGCTTACTTTTCTATGGCAGAAACATGCTTCGTTTCAAATTTTCCTTTGGTTAAGAGCTCTGGAGTGATTCTCCCTTCAAAAAGCAGTCCTTCTTTGGCCATCTTGACAAGGATTAGCCTGACCAATTCACCCATGTACATGCCACTCACCATCTTCTCAAACCTGTAACAACAAGATTACAAAAGTTAAATGTTTTCACGATCACCTGGAAGATTCAAATGATAAAGTCCATACATATGTTGCCTCTGATGTTATGGCACTAAGAGGCAGAGCCAGAATCTGCTATTTGCTACAAGTCTGGCAGTATCAGTTAATGGGCGTGAGAAAGGTGAAGAATTCCAAGTTGAAAATACTCTCATAATACAAATAAACTGTTCCATAGACAAAAAAAATGCATATGGAAGTAATTTGTTACTATAACTATACTGAGCCTGTAGCAGGCTGCATACAATCAGGCTGAAGCAGTCTGCAGGCTTGCAGGGGCTACAGCCCTGCTGTGGATGGTGGAAACTAATTGTAGGACTGCCTGGAGGACTGGGCCAGCTAATGCAACTAATTGGCTGGCCCAAAAGAAGTTAAAAGGTTCCCAGGGAAAGGCACTAAAGGCCAAAGACAGAGAAAAACCAAGAGATACCAGGCTAATGGTGGCAGAACCAAACCAGGGTATTCTTGGGGTCTAGGAAAAGGCCATAGTGAACCAGGGAACTTGTACCAGAGAGAGACAGGAAAGACTACGGTGCTGAGGGAGCAGCACAAAGCTGAAGTCACCCTCTTAGGGTCTGAGAAAAGGCCTCAAGCTGCGAGTTAACCCCCCTTGTGAACTATATTTATATTTGTTCATTAATTACCGACTTACGCTTGTGCTGTTTCCTGTGACCAGGAAATAAAGACTGTGCTGAGCTTTCAAAGACTGTTTGAGCTGAGTAATCTGCAACCCACTACAAAGCCCTAATATCAAGAGTGCCTGAGTGGGTACAAGCACTCATTCGGGTTGAAAGAAAATCCCACACAATATGATTATGATTCTACCTGGACCAAACATGATCAGTATTGAGAGCCCAAGAGATCATTCTGCAATGGATGGGGCAAAAGTATGACCTGAAGCCATGGGGTTCCCAAGCTACAGTATAGGGAGAAAAGAGCTACTTCTGCTTATAAGTTTTTCTGGATACAGCAGCCCCATATCCCATGTGCACATGCCAGTCCTAGGGCTCGTTGTGCATGAGGCACATGGGGGCAGCATGGAGTGTGCGCTGCCCATAGCACACAAACTGGACCCAGCACTCCAGGCAGCACAGAGGGTCAGTTTGGGACACTGCATGCAGCCCACACTCTAGACTATCTGTGCCACATGCAGTGCTACATCCAGCCCATGCTCCTTATCCATTTCTCAGCCTGTACTAGCCCCACATGTTATATGCACAACAAGCCCTGGGGCCACTACATGCAGCACATGGGGTTGGACTGGTTGTGTGCACTGCACACAGCAAAGTGGGCTTCCATGAATGCCGTGTAAACCCAGCAGCTGGGAAGGGCACTGTGGCGCTGGTGGGAGCAACGCAGCAGCAAGCAGGGAGCTCCTGCAAACGCCACCGGTGCTGTCAGCAGCGGGGGGAGGGTGGCAAGTGCCAACCAGGGGGTGGCAGCAGCCAGCAGCAAATGCTGACCGCCCACAGACATCCCTAGCAGTGTCAGCAATGGAGGGGAGGTGGGCAAATAGTGATCATAGGGGGTGCACCACCACTCAGGGGGTGCATGTGCATCCCCTACGCATCGCCAATGAGGGGTGGCATGGGGCACATGCTGCATATGGCACCCCACCGGATGAGCCCTTCATGCTGGTTCCAGTATGACTCAATCCAGATTGGACCTGGAGCTAGCATGCAGGGGCAGTCCAGCAGACCACTGTATGCAGCACATAACCCAGACTGCCCCGCTGTGATGCATGCAGAGCATATAGTGTCAGGTCTAGCCACAACCCACAACGTACAGAGCTGGGGCCAGTGTATGGGGTGATCCAGCAGCCCCTGGGCTGGATAATGTGGCTCCACAGGCCAGATCCACTCCACAGGCCATAAGTTTGATACCCCTTCGTGGGCAGCGTGTCTTCTCCTCCCTATCACATACAGTGCACAAATAGAATTCTAGCCTGGGAGCACAACTTGCTCCTACACCTCTACCCACTGAAGCATCTGCATAAGGATTTGATTCATTACCCACTAGCAATACAACTTTACTCATTTTCTTTCAGCAGCTTCAGGCTTACTAAATTACTATAGCTTGTTGGGAAGATGGGATTACTAGAGCCTGTTGAAAATGTAGGAGTTTTAAAAGAAACCAAACAGCTATTGGGAATGAAGGGATGACTTGGGGTACACTGGAGGAAGGGAACTGTCTGGGATGAAAAAGCAAAGCGCACTGATTTTACTGAGGCCTCATAGTGCAAGATATTTAAAATGAATGATGGCCAAGGCCCAGCAGAAAGAATAACTCAGTTCTACCCTACTACAGACTAATCCTAAACATGTTAAGGAATGAGGTGGCAATTTGAACTTTCTGAAGTAACAAAGTAAGAAAGGTGGTAAGGGCCCACTGAAAGTTTATTGTGAGAGAAGAGGGGGGGGAAAAAGTGGGTAGGCTGAGAAAGTGCAAGACATGAGTTTACTAAAAGCATGGGAGGGTGAGAACAGCAAGTGCAAGAGGCAGAGTTTAGAATAAAGTGTTCTGAACAAGTTTACTTGAACAGTGACCAAACGTTCGGGATGCTTTCTTTCCTTCCCTCAAACCATTTTGCCCGTTTTGCAAAGTTTCACCTGCCAACAGCCTCGTTGAACATAAATGAAGTGGAATAGTTCCAAGCAGATATGAGAGACTCATATATCATAGTATCATAGTACTTAGGGTTGGAAGAGACCTAAACAGATCATCAGGTCCAATCCCCTCCCCCAGGCAGGAATGGGTGTCAGGATCATATCACCACAGCCAAATATCTGTCCAGCCTCCAATTTAACCACATTATGCTGCCCAATTGTGATCTCTCTTTACTGAGTGTTTATAATTTACTCTAAATCAGTTTGTGTTAGTAGAAAAGCAAATTCAAGTTTCACTCACAGTTGTTTTCCAGGATTAAGGGAACCACGGTCAATCTCCCTATCAAACTCAGTTCGGATGTCTTCTAGTGACCCATCATCTCCAAAGGCTCCCCACTCAGTGTTGATGCACATTCTCCCCTCATCACCTTCCACCAAATCAATGTGTCTCATTTCTTCCATGTAGCAAGCATTAGTGCCAGTACCTTTAGGAACAGGCACAGACATTAACAAAATAAGCCAACCAGAGCAAAATGCTATGCATACACTGTAGCAAATAAATGAGTATTACCTATAATCAAGCCTACTTCACAACGCTGGTCATCAAACCCACAGGTCATCATTGTCCCTACTGTATCATTTACAACAGCCATGATGTCTGCATCATAGTCCTGAAGAAGGAAACACAACTTTACTTATATCGCATACCCTCATTAAAATATTAATATCAATATCAATGTAAGCTGTCACTACCACACAACACCTTGAAAATACAATCTGTACTTAGCAATAACTGCTTACACCAAGCATTTCTCTACTACTACAAGTACACAAATTGTTTATGGGATTTTGTACTTAAAATCCTGTCTAGTCTTCCTGCCTGTTCTCTACTTGATATTACAATCTTATGTTTGTAATAAACTGGAGATGATTGTATGAGTTTAGGAAGCAAGTTAATGCTCCTGATAAATGACAATCAACTTGTAGATTCTTAAAGAGCAAAGATCCTGCCATTGGGTAATAAAACAAAATGCCAGGAAAAAAAAAAAACTCCCAGTTTCCCAACAGTGATCACTTCTGCTCAACACAATTTGATAAAGTTGTTTTGTTTTGTTTTGTTTTGGGTTTTTTTTTTTTGGGGGGGGGGAGGTTGAGGGACATCAATGAGTCTCCAGGTATTCTACAGATGCACAACTTTCTTGCAATATTAATTGAGAACATGGAGACACATTGAGGATTTATTTTAAACAATGACATTTAAGATTCTATCAAATTCATACACTTTGATAAGGCAGATTATTTGGTGTGTTATTTTATCTTCTCAAAAATCTGATAAAAGTAAATGACTGCAGTAGGATAATCTTGATGAAGACAAAAATCAAGCTACTAAAGACTTCGCTAGTGCTAGAACAGAACAAAAATTGTTCCGTTTCAAAAGAAAGTTCAATTTTCAAACTAGGCTGAACTTCATGAGACTGGCAGACTCACAAGACTGTATTATTTCACGTGTGTAAATTGTTTCTCGGGGACAGAACTTACAGGTAACATTATTGAAGGACTACATGCTGATAGCATATTTACCAAGAGTAATAACATTGCTTCAGATTTATAGCTAAGTATTCCAAGGCAGTAATTTAATTTTATTCATGTACAACTGATGCCATGATAACAGTGTCACGTCATGACAAATCAAACTGTACCTATATTCCGTCTGGAGTATGCCATATACTTCCATACTCTGGACAAATTAGTTGTTCTTCTCAAAGAAGTGAGTTCACAACTCCTCCCAGGAAAACAGCTACCCCCCACAGATCCCTCTTGCTCCTGTAATTTCCTCCCCCCCCCCGACCCTGCAAAGCCTGTTTGTCTCCCAATTGCCCAGATCCCTTCTGCAGGCCCCACCTACCCCTGAGCCCCACTGTGGACTGTACTTGCCTTCCCCAATTCCCACATAGATCCTGCCTGCCTCCCGATTTACCCACAGACCCCCATTCCCTCCCCAGAGCCTGGCTGCCTCCTCCTGATCTGCCCAACCCCACCCCATCCCAACTTACACCTTAGACTGGGTGGCCATTTTTAACTTGATCTAACCTCCCCAAGTGTCTGTATGCAGACAAGTATGGAGAGCACAATTTGGCTTTTAGTGAAGTCATACAAGGAACTGCAAGACATGTGGTAAACTAAACAACTTTACCCCACGTTTCTTGATTGCCTTGTTAAGTAGCTTTACAACATCTGCTCCTTCAACTCCACTGGCTTTGTAGCGTTTTGTCCACGTTATCAGAATCCCCTGATAAAAGGAGAGTAACATTAAATACATTATTAAATCAAAAACAAAAAATGCAATTTTTCTTAAAAATAAGACTTCAGATGTAACTTCAAATCCCTTGTTTAGGGCAGTCTTTATCTTTATTCACCACACTATCCCATTTTGATGACCAATGCTTTTTGTTTCTTATTAGAGCTGGTTAAAAAATAGGGCAAGATTTTCAAAAGGCTTTTTCCTAATTTATTTTTTTTATATCAAATTTGTAACCCACTTTACATATGGAGCCATTTCATGACTGGGCTCCTTCTCCTTCATTCCAATTTCCCATTTTGGTGTCAATCTTTCAAGAGCTGGGACTCAGCAACTCCCAGGAGCATTTCTATTGCAAGTGAGACCGAATAAGGAAACTTAAAAGGTTCATGTGGGAAGGACTAGAGTTGGTGTCAGGGAAGTTAATTGAGCTAATGATACCAAGAGTCATCCAAACCACTTATCACTAGAACTAACTCTCATTGGGGAGAGCAAAGATGGGCAGGGAATGTCTCAGTTGCAAGGTTGGGGGGAGGTAAATCACTCAAAGCTTAAATGGAAACACTGGAAATATAACGAAGATTAAAAAGGCATTTGAAAAGCATTAGGTTAAAAATATTAAGAAATTAAATGTACAACAGATCCAATAAATCATAAATGACTACATAAAAAATCATTTTTAAAATGCTGTGTGTAAGTCAGTAAGATAAAAAAATGGGGGTTAAAAATTATTAGAATACTGAAAAGGGAAATGGTTGAAGATGAATAAAAATAAGAAAGATTTAAAATACAGTTCAAAAACCAAGTATAGCTACAAATAGGTACATAGGTTAAATTATCCAGATGAGGACAAAATATAGTTCAAATAAAAAAAAACCCCAAACACCTTGTATTGCATCCCTCACTCAGTAGTTTATCTGTAAATCGCCTTAATTAGGCTACAAACTCCCTTGGGGTAAACATTATGCCTGGCGGTTTTGTGCGTCTGGATGGCGCCTAGCTCATTTTGGGGCATACAGTGAATAAATAATAATGGAAAGAAGCAAGCGAGTTGCTGGTCAACAGGCGAGAAAAGAAGATACAAACAAACATAGTTTCTTCCATCTCTCAAATGCACACACCAAAATTATTCCTCTGTCCAGGCATTTATAACAGTACTTATCACAGTAGATTCAGAGGGCTTTCTAAAAAGTTATGTCCACCCCCGGGCCATAACCCTCCTGTAGATCTATAAGACTCTCCTCTTCAAAACACTGGCTGCCACACCTTACAAACACTTTCTAAAGAATAATTTCTCCTCTCTGGAAAACTGGAGTTTTATTTCAGCAAACACAAGTGAAAGATTTCTCAAGGCTGCTCTGCTTAAAGAGTGTTTTACCCTTTCCAGAGCACACATACGTACACACATATACACACACTCTGCCACAAGTTCCTGAATAGCTTCTCAAGTCCACTAAATCACTAAGGATCTATAAACAAGATCTTTTAGAACCCAGAGCAAGTCTACCTATGGGTGGCGGGACACACTTCTGTATATGCCAATGCAAATTCATATCCACAGGATGCGAACTCTTGTTCTTGAATTATTTTAACTACTTACACAGAACCACATACATGAATGGCTCTATAGAAATAAGTCTATAACCCTTTGCTGTAATCTTTTCTCATGAGGTAAATATTCTTACAGCAGAACCAGTGATTGAATGGTGTGGGTGCACAAACAAGAATGTTGGCAAAGACCTGGTACAATCATCACATATATCTTGGAGACAGAGCAAAGGGAGCTGGGGACTGCTTGGGCTGGTGTGACCAAAGAAAGCAGAGGACTATATATACATTTCAAAGCAGAACCTGTAAGAGGTGAGAGACTGAATGCATGAGAGGCATGCTATATGCGACTATGGTCAAGGCATCCAAGGGTGAGAAGGAGGTGTAGATTTGCCTATAAAAACCCAAGCAGAGATGAGGTCTGTGGAATCTCCACCCCAATGCCTAAGACCCACAGATTCCCCAAAAGGACCTTCTGAATCCCTGGCTATATGGAGACACTTTGCCCTTGGGACTAGGAAAGAATCATGAAAAGGCTTTCTGTTGTCTTTTTGGTTTATTATATTGCATTTAAATTAGACTAAGTTGTGTGTATTGTCACCATGCCTTACTGAGCTGTGTCTTAGCTTAGGTGAAGTTTTCTGTTGTTCTTTGTCATATGCTTGAAGCTGAAAATTGTTATGGTCAATACACACTCTTCAGAGAATGAACTGCTCTTGTTCAAGCATTTATGAAGTCAGTGCCACTACCTAAAATCTAATATTAAATCTGGTAACAAGAGGACTACGAGCCACCAGTATGATACAGCTGTGCTTAACAGGGGGGCCCTACCCCTTGTTATTTTAAAAAGTAAGAGAGCAACACTATATGGCTGCAATTGGGAAGTAGCTGAATTGGATCATTTGTCAGAATGTAAGAAGCTGAAAGGGCACAAAGACAGAAGCCACAAAATGTACAAGTAACTGCTTGAGAGGTAAGAGGCAGAGCCTGGAGTAGTTAGCTAAAGACTGTAGAACTGCTAGATAGGCAGCAGCAGAAGGGAGAGAGTTTGTTAATCTGCTGGTGGAGCCTGGGGGAAGTAAGTCCAGCTCTGAGGCCAGACACCCCAGTCTTGTCCTGACCTCTAAAGAAAGGAGCTCCTGTCATCATAGCTGCTAAAGGAAAAGTTGCAGACCTAGAAAGTTACCTCAAAGGCTAAGAGGAAGCCAGCTGACAGGGTACAGAGTTTTGCAGTAATATAGAGATACAAGGTGGGGTTTAAGGTTTGAGATAGATTGGTTGATTTAGGTTTAAGCTTTGGTTTAACCATGAAGTTTCAGAGTGGCTTAAAGAGGAAGTAATGGCCATGGAAGAGTGCCAGCAAGGTACTCTGTATTGCAGCTGAAGGAACTGAAGCCAAGAGACACCTCTGCAAGAGCCAGGTCGGCTGACACCCAGACAGGGCCAGGGGTCTAGGAAAAAGTTTGCAGGAGCTTGAAGCCCAGGTAGGGTGAGAGCCCAGTAAGCTGAAATTCAGACAGGGTGGGGGCCCAAGGAAGTTTGTAGGTAGAAGCAGCCCTGCAAGGACCATGGGCCCAGTGGGCTAGAAGCCCAGGCAGGGTAAGAGAGCCCAATAAACTGAAGTTTAGATGGGGGCTGGCAGCCCGGGGAACTGCAGTATGACTGAGGCCAGCTGCAAAGAATAAGATATTCAAGGCATGAGTGTGGCTATGGGGGAGGCTGGAAGCCACAATTAGTGCTAGTGAGGCATGGACTATTTTTAGTTAGCAGGCTCAGAGTCCTGTGTCACAAGTAGGGCTCAGGGTCCAGCTAAGCAAGCCAAGTTAGGCTGAGTGCAGCAACTTCACGCTCCCCAAACACTGAAAAAAATTACATCAATGCACAACAGCCAAAGCAGTGAAGAAGATACCCTGAGGAGCCAGTGTGGGGCAGGATTAGATCAGCCACCCCTGGGGCGAGTCCTGCTCCACTATGCAAAAGGGCAATGTTGGCTTACAGTATACCAGGAAAGATTTCTAACAATGATAGGGAAGTACTAACACCACTGGACAAGGCACTTAAGGCCTCATCCAAAATAATATGCATCATTCTAGTCACCTGTATTCAAGAAAGATGAATTCAAACAGGAATAGGCCTAGAGAAGGGCAAGTTGGATTGATGAAGGGGATAGAGTTTCTGTCATATGAGAGGAGACTAGAAGAGCTTGACTTGTTTAGCTTAACAAAGCAAAGGCTCAGATGGGAGAGAAAAGAAGTACTGAAGCTAAAGAACATCCTGGCACACAAACAAACAGGTATTAACTGGCCATGAATAAATTAAGGCTGGAAAATAGAAGACTTCTAAATAGTAGAGGGATGAGGTTCTGGGATAGTCTTCCACAGGAAAAGTGGTAGCAAAAAGCCTAACTACTTTTAAGATGGAGCTTCATCTGTTTATTAAAGGGACTATGGGCACAGACAGAAGTGCAGCTCCCCACCATAACTAAGTGCTTTGCAGGAAGTGCCATGAATTACAGCAATCCCCTGGGCACAACAGATGTTGTTCAACAGAGACAAGTGCAAGGTGATGCACCTCGGGAGGAACAACCGGCACCATACCTACAGGTTGGGGAACTCCCCTCTTATCAGCACGGAGGCGGAAAGGGGTCTGGGGATCAACATTGACTCCAAGACGAACATGGGCCAGCAGTGTGGAGAGGCAGTCAGGAAGGCCAACTGCACCTTGGCATGCATCCACAGATGCATCTCGAGCAGGTCCAAGAAGGTGATCCTCCCCCTCTATGCGGCACTGGTCAGGCCGCAGCTGGAGTACTGTGTCCAATTCTGGGCGCCGCACTTCAGGAGGGATGTGGACAACATGGAAAGGGTGCAGAGGAGGGCCACTCGTATGATCAAAGGACAGCAGGGCAGGCCCTATGAGGACAGGCTGCAGGACCTGAACCTGTTCAGCCTCCAAAAGAGAAGGCTGAGGGGGGATCTTGTGGCCTGTTATAAATTAGTCAGGGGGGATCAGCAAGCATTGGGGAAGTCACTGTTTCCCCGCGCACCGCCAGGAGTGACCAGGAATAACGGTCACAAGCTGGCAGAGGGTAGATTTAGGTTAGATATCAGGAGGCGCTACTTCACAGTCAAGGCGGCTAGGGTCTGGAACCAGCTTCCAAGAGAAGTGGTGCAGGCTCCTACCCTGGGGGTGTTTAAAAGGAGGTTAGATGAACATCTTGCTGGGGTCATTTGACCCCAGTACTCTTTTCTGCCATGGCAGGGGGTTGGACTAGATGATCTGCTCAGGTCCCTTCCAACCCTACAAACTATGAAACTATGTTTGGTGCCAAGTCCCAGTGGTTGTGGGATTCAGCTACAATTTGGGAGTGGCTGCAAGTCTACAGCCACTCTCCCCTAGCCCTGCCACTCCCCTCTCTCAGCCCAGGCACTGTCTTCAGAATAGGAGGGGTGGGGGGAAGGGAGCAGAAGGAGCTCAGTCTGGTGGGGTTTCAGTCAGCGCTGGAGGGTGGCTTGGAGCCACCTCTGAGGGGCGTGCAGTGCTGGCTGAAAAAACCTCAGACGGAACTCTCCACCCGCCCCCATCCCACCCCGGAAGACAGCACCGGGAGCAGGGCTGAGCTGGGATAAATTAATAAAGACGCTCTGCTTTGGAGCACCTTCATCGGAACCCTCACAGAATGAAGGCTCAGACTGTCATGGGATCAGGCCCTTTTAAAGTGTGCTGCAACCATGCATGTCTGTAAGGGCATGGCAGTAGAGCGCTTTCAAGGGGCCAAATGCATGACAAACAAACTTCTATCTGTGCCTTATATGATGTGATTGCTTGTGATAGGAGAGAACTGGACTTAGCGATCCAGCAGGTCCACTCTAGTCCTATGTCCCTAACTGCCCAGTTTATTCAGTTGGTTGCCAAGGGAAGTACTAAATATTCAGCTGATATTTCTCCAGCCCAGATATTATCCCTGGGACTTTAGTCATATGCCAGCTCCTGATTCCCATTTGATGATTGATATAACATACAACTTGATAGTGTGGTTCCTTCTTCTGACAGGTTTCCAGCTGCTGCTTGAACTCCTGAAACTCCCTGAAGACTGCTCTCATTACAAGCTTACACTGAGGGATCTCAACACATTTTAAAACATCTGTGAATAACCTTGACAACATCCTTACATGGTAAATATTACCTCCACTTTACAGATGAGTAAACAAATGTGTGCAGGCCTGCATGAGCATGTGCGTGCATACACATACACAATAAGCGACTTGCCCACTTGTCACAGAGGCTAGGTCTACACTTCCAGCTCATGTCAGGATGGGTATATCAAGGTTAAGTAAGTGCAAGTCTGGTAAGCTGTTACCTGTGACAGACAAACATGCATCAGCTAACACCCCTTTTGTAGAATAAAAGATATCCTTTTGCTGGGACAGTTTCCCTTGACTGTGGAAGGCTAGAACAGGAGAGCCTTTGCAGCATAAACTGAGCAAACCTATGCCAGAGCTAAGCAGTTCCCTTTTCAGGCGTTCTCATTCTCAGTTCTGAATCTTAACCATGAGACCATCCTGCTTGTTACTGAATACAGTACAAGAGTTGCATGACCAAAATCAAAGCCTTGGGTCAAATCTAGACCTGCTACAGCTCCACAGACTTCAGAGTTAAGTCAGGGATGAATCTGGCTCATTTATTCCAGGAAAAAAAGTTCAGAAACCTAGTAATTCTGAGTAATCTTTGCCTTATACAAGTTGTATTAATATATGAGAAACTGACTAAATAAGGTTTCTGATTTTTATCACTCATGAGCCATCCTTTGCCTTTTTATCCCTCACTAACATTCTAGTAACACTAAATTCTACGCGTCTCTTTTGGCATCTAATTGACCCATCCCATCTGTATGCTAACCTGAATTGTGACTTCATTGTTTGCTAGAGCATACTGCAATCTCAGACAAACAGTAGCTTCCCTTAGGCAAGAGAACCATCCACAAACACAACTCTGTTGCACACCTGCATTCTTGACTTGGATCTTCCATTTTCCTTCTTTGTCCATAACCTTAGCATTATCCTTGATCATGATCAAATGTAAAGGTCTGCAGAAGTGAACAAGACTTTTCTGAACCAATGTCAAACATAGCATGTCAATCTCTTATTAAATTTTAAGATAAACACCGCCTTATTAATAACCTTTGCTTCAGCTTTGGCATGGTTTGGGAATATAAAACTTAACAGAAGAGTAATCCCAGGCAATCTTTCTCTATGTCAATATTTATGCTACAGTTGTATTGTATGTAGTGAGATTTACAGCCCTGAAAACTAGTACTTCATGTTAGGTTTAGAAAATTGTAGGTTTAATCAATATTTGCATTCTCATTTGCTTCTTACTACATTAGCATTGATTTAGCAAACTGTTGCTATAGCAAAACTATAGCAAGTCACTGAGGGATCCTAACTATGCAAAATAAAACAAGGAAGATAATAGAGAAACTAATACTATGGCAGCCTACAGTTTAGGAAATCACAAGAATCATAATGCACACAGAGCAATAAACCAACCAGGAAGGTTTCATTTTGTAGCCATGCTTGGTTTTTGTTTCACAAGGTTTTTGTCCAGCCTCACTGCCTGATCACAGGTAATGCTAAATCATCCTGCCCCCACTTGTCTTAACTGAAGTTATATGCACTTGGCAGCTCTCAGGACTAGATCGTACAATAGTCAATTTCTGCAATCCTCACCTCATGAGTAAAGGTACTTGCTGTGAGCCAGCACTGCTGAAATGACAACTCAGCAACAATAACCTGGCTAGGGCAGTAAAAAGCTCTACACTTAGTATTGTCATCCCTACTAACTTCAGCATAAGTAGAAAGATGATGATCTAATTTTAAATTAAAACAAACTGTTGGAAGATTTGTTTTCAATTGTTAAAACTCTTTCAAAACTATTTGAAAATGCAAAGTTTTTCATTGTAATGTACAATTAATTTACTCTTACACTGAAATATAAGCCAACTGGAATACTGTTTGTTTGGGCTACAGGTTTCCCTCACTTTTTGCACATACAGAACCTGCAAATTCATTCTTATGCAATGACCTTTTTATACCAAAAATTTGTTATATGCGAGGTAAATTCACTCTTATGTGATCAGTGTGGTGGAAGCCCACAATCAGCTGCTTTATGCGGTACGCTGTGGGAGTGACACACACCAAAATATAGTCTCCTGTGTGGATCTGTGCTCCTCGCTTGTTGTCTGCAATACGCGTTTCTGTAGCTGCCATCCCCATTATGGTAACATTCACCACCACTCTGTGCTTGTGTGTACTGTCTACTGTCGGCGAGTCCAAAATGGTCTGGTAAAAAAGTAGTAGAAATGGGTCTCGGGGTCAGAACAGTTGAGGACCCTCTTGGAATGCATCCCTATTCGCTACATTGTAAAGTGGGTTCCCTTTATGTAAATTCAAGTTATACACCATTTTCTAGGAACATGTGTACAGCATAATCAAGGAAAACCTGTATTTAACAGCATAATGGCCCTTCTGCACACTATCAAAGTTCTGAAATGTTCTTACCTCATCCAGCTTGGATTGTCTACAGGGGAAAGAAAATGTAAAACCAACTGGTAGTTTTTTGTCCTTGATTTGCTGTTTCTCCATGAAGTCTCCCAGGCATTCGGCAACATGATCAAACAGCTATGTGGAAATGAGTAAAAAATGACAAGTCAGTTTATGAAAAGACATTTCTCACTACATGGGGAACGTGACCATTACAAATAATCAATTCAAAACTAAAAAGACATTTTTTGTGTTTCATTTACACTTATTGGAGGACCACCTTAAAAGTTAAGGCAATATGTATAAACATTTCACTTCATACATGATGAAGAACAACAACAACAAAAAAAACCTGTTCTTTCAGCAATAGTCAAATGATTTGTAAAACCATCTCCAGTATATTTTAATACATCTAATAGTAAATTTGTTAAGAAAAAAACATCAATTTCTTTTAATATGTAGTTAATATTAAGCAAATGTTAGTACCTAAAAGAGCTAGTAATTAGGACTTGATACTACAAAGTAAGCTGAGCACTTTGGCTGCAATCCAGGAAGACAACACATGCTTAACTTAAAGCCTGTAAGCAGTCCCAGGAAAGCCAATAGGATGACATGTATTCTTAAAAGCTTTGCTTTTATTGGGACCAGAAAGGTCAGCACTTTGCAGGATCAAACCCATAATGGATAACTTCTCACTATTTTTCTGGCACGGAAAAAAAAAAAAAGAGAGATTCTTACAGTATTTTACATGCTCCAAGGGACAAATTGTGATGGGAACATTTGCAAACAGGCACATGGCAACGAGCTTTGTGAAATAATTACATCTCCAGTCCCATAGCTCCTTACATGCTATGGAACAACAGTGACAAGCACAACAGAAAGAGCAAAGGCACCACAAGACAAAAAATCAGCGAGGCCAGACAACACCTTTCACTGAGTTGGGTTCTTATCCAGTAGTTCAACTCGTCACCCAAAGCCATGTCGCTGCCATACTTCATCGTGGCTTTTTCATTACGAAAGGTCCTAGCACTCAACTTAATCTGTACATCCCTGCTCCGTCTTTGACCATAAATATCACTTCTTACCTCATTATGCATTTATGCAGAGCTCACAAGGAACACAGCATAGTTTTATATTTCATTTTAAGTATCTATTCAAACATCTGTTTTGTATCTGATCAATTTTTTAGAAGGGATTAAATAAACAGAAGGACATGCTGATCATAGAGAACCAAATGGGCTGCAGTTCAGGCCCGCTGACCGACGCTCCCATCTTTTAGTTTTTTGTTTTTTTTTTAGACAACAGCGAACCGAGAACGTAGAACATAAAAATTGGGAACCTACCCCCACCCTTTCCACGTGCAGAAACAACTGGCTGGGACTTCCAGCAGGCAGCCACTTACAATGAAGGAGCTTTATTGGTCCAAGTGTGTTTTTTCTGCAGGAGCAATATCAAATAAAACCAAAACTGGCTGTAACACCAGTGGCTACCAGCTCAAATGACAGTAATTTGAGTCTGCTCACCATGGCGGCAGGGTGCAGAACACCATAAATGAAAATTCAGGTTTGTCCCAGAGAAAGCAAGGCGATGGGGTGAAGCAAGTAGGTGGGCTAAAGAGATGTAGCATTAATGAGAGCAGATTCTGGCAGCTTTAACTTACGCCAGCCTTTTCTGAGGGGACAGTAGGAGAAACTTGCTTGTTGCCACCTCCATCCCTTGTTGGTTTCACCCACCCATTCTTGTGGCTCCTGCAGCTACCAGCTTCTGGTTTTCCGACGTCAGAATTTGCACACATGGTAAATTTGTGCGTGTGTGTGTGAGAGAGAAAGAAAGATCTTTCACATAAGCTACTAGGAAAACCTTAGCACACAAAGCATATCATAGGGCTGAATCAAGCCCAGGAGCTAACTCCAAGGACTGAAATGATGAAAAAAAGTCTACTAGTACAAACAACCAAACATACCTCAAATTGACCTAACTTGCAGATGGTTATAATACTAGTAGCACGCCCCTATTATTATCTCAGAAACTTTTCTTTGTTTTACATTTTAACTCTTTGGAAACTGCAAACATATCAGCAAACCCATCTGGCCAAAACTCTGGAAAATAACTAGTATTTTAGGGCAAATGACAGATGAGCATTTTTTAATCAGCTTCAAGTCACAATGCACTTTCCTAGCTTTAATCAACATTAAGAATCATAGAGGAAATGCTAAACAAGCCCCAGCAAATACGAAGCTTAAAGACAGAATTCTTCACAAGGCTAGAAATCAGTTTATGTGGCATTACTGCTCAACAGAATATGTTAAAAATCGATATAGAAAATAGGATATCATCTGCAAAAAAGTTTCCTATGGTAGTTTCAAAGAGAAAATGTTGCACTTCATATTCCCTTTGAACTGAGAATACTAACACCCTCACATAAAATGAGAAAGCAGAAGAAATAATGCATGCTGCAGTTCTGCAATACCATGCCCAGCTGTCCCAATAAGAAAGAGGATTTGTAATTAAGCAACAGATTATGACAAATGTTATCTAAAATAAGCTGTTGTACCAGTAATAGCATTATGTGTTTCTATAGTGTTTTCCACCAGAAAGCATTTTGCAAACGTATTTATAACACCACTAAAATGTATCCACCACCTGAGTTTAAGGTAATACTATATAGCCAGCATATAGTCCATTAAGATATACTGCAGGAAGAGGAAATTCTACCTAAGTATAATGCTGCAAACTTAGGCAATAAGATAATGATGGCACAGAAAAAGACAGGACCTGCTTTTTAGATTTTAATTCAAATACAATCCCCTACGATTCCCAATCCAATGAATTACCCAGAATTCACACATGTGAAAAAAGGATATTTATATATGACTTTCAAACCACTGAATGAGCCACTTGGGATTATCATACATATGAACTGCAAACACAAGAAGGGTACCAATGACCCAACACAGAATATGGTTGGGGTCTTCTACTGCTACAACACAAAGATAAAGTAATATTTTTCTACATACAACTGGATGAGAAGATCAAGAGAATTATTAACTGTTTTATGAGAGAAATAACAAAGTTATGTCTTTAATGTATATAGTACAAGATAAATGGACTGCTAGTCAACAGAACAAATGCTACAATTTTTGCTACCATCTTCTGTACTGCTTGCTTTATGGTACTAGTTTTGTTTGACTTCACATATGGCACATCACAAGGGCCCTCAAACACATCCTGCAAGGCCCATGCAAGCTACCACCTCACCAGTAAGCAGTGTAGCCATTTTTCAGCTCTGTAGGCATGCTAATTAGCCCTGCTCAGGGACAGCACTAATTAGCCCACCTAACACACCCGATGAATGCAGCTACTCCTTATGTTTATTTCTACTTCAAGAGGTAGCCCATGCAGAACAACACAGTGTATTTGAGGGTGAAACTGAAACTAACTGGTGTGCAGTCCTTGAGGAGCAGAAATAGGCACAGAAGCACCCCGATTCATTTGCTTAGAACACTGCAAAAATATAGTCAAAGAGTTAATGACAGTTTCAAGGTGTTTCAATCTGCTAGAGGCCAACTGGCTTGGGAAGCTAAAGCGAAGTAAGTGCAAGAGCAAGGTATCCAACAGAAAGCAAAACCCAGATTTAAATATCATTTCAACAAGGCACGGAGTGCAAAGACCACTAGAGAAAACAGTCTTAAATTAGCTCAGGTTCTTTGAATATAAATCACTTGACCGAGAGGATCTTCCACAAATTTTATGCATCTCATAACTAAAGTCATGAGCTTTGCCTTTATTTCAATGATAGTTGTACTACAGTTGAAGTATGTCTGTGCCTGACAGATGGATGAGGATAGAAATATGAATGTACTGATGTGAAAAATATCAGATTAAAGATCTGCCAGTGAGAGATTAAGTCAATTCACAATTTCTCCACAAATCTGAATAATTATAAGGATAAGGATAAGGATGTAAATATTTGAAATCATCAAAAGGAGTATTAGTAACCTATCCTGTTTAGAAAATTAACAGAACAACTAGACCCATAACTGGAACAACTGAGTCACAGATTTAAAGTTACTACTAGCACTAGCATAGGCATCAGTCAGAAGCATCAAATCATTAACCACTTGAATGCCAATAGGTGTCCACCAGAGCTGTCTAACTTCTGAGTGGCTGGGGGCCCCACTCAGCTACATGCCATGTGGGCTGCATACTATGCTGTGTGGGCACCCCCACTGTGCTACTCAGTAGGCAGCCCCCCTTCACAGCACCACACCAATGTCCCATGCTGCATCACACTGGCCCACCCCCCACACACACTGCATCTCAGATGCCCCCTAATATGCTATGATGGGAGACTGGGGAGGACCTGGTATACCAACTATGATCCCAAAACAAAACACCCCCCACCCCTGGAGTGGAGGCAGACAGTGGAAGTTAGAGGAAGGAGAGGGAGCCAGAAAATTCCAGTGGCAGCAAAAGAACAGGAGCCCAGGGACCACGGTTTAACCCCTCAGGAGTCGCATACAATCTGTGGGCTGCCAACTGGACAGCCCTGGTGTACACAATGCATCCTTGAAAGCCCTTGTGGAAGCATTGTTAAACTAGCACCAAGGAAAAATTTAGACATCATACAATGATTAAGGAAACTGACCCAGTTATAATACAGAAGAGTTGGTGCACTGGTGTAGCTGTGATAGCTCAGGAAATGTACATGAGGCAAGAGAGTTTTTGTGATATCTTTTATAGTACCAACTGTACAGTTAAAAACATTGGACACGCTTTTGGGCATAAAGTACCCCTCTTCAGTGACCAACAGTAAATGACTTGAAAAAAGGATGTTTTAGGTCTGAAAGCATCTCACAACTATATAGTTGGTCCAATAAAGGAGAGCAAACAAAAAATACCTTATATTCCCATCTTGATGATCTTTCTAGCTCTTCTCTTTTCTTCACCAATCTTTAGAGATTAGAAATTATCTACTCAGTGTCTTGCTTGCTCATTCATTATAGAATACATTCTGGTCACCCTTCCTACTTTTGCTCCTAGTTTAATGTCCTCTTGACAGTACCTGCTAGTCTAAAGCACAAGGCTTGTTGGCTCTTGATGTTGAGAAAGGCTTCTGATTATTATCTTGTTTATTTATAATTTACCTTATAAATTCATATTTAAATTGGTTTTACTCACCTGATTGTGCACACAGATCATTTTCAAGTTTTTATTAAAAAAACTTAAAAAAAAAGAAAATCTTTCCTCAGTGTAAGTGGGGAGAGATGCTACAACTGGCCTTGGGAAAATAAAGCAAGAAATTCTCCTTATTTTTGTGGTACTGCCACAATCAATACAAATTGCATGTTTCCACTGGTAACTTCCCAATGATTACAACCCTACTCCCCACCCCAAAAAAGATACAAAAGAATTCTCAGTTTTAAAGTGTAAATTATTCTGAAAATGATTATATACACCTTCAGACAAATCCCTAGCAATTAAATGTAGCCAAAGTAGTCAAATACACTCATAATTTTGAAATGTTGTTAATATAGGTTCAAATATCATTGTGCTGTTATATAAAAGCAATGCCATTAAACTATGTCAAGTGAAAATTATTATCTTAACAATGGAGAAACTGTCAATGGATCTGAATTAGAAATTAAAGATAGAAATTAATTTTTCAATTTTTTAGAAGTGAACATTGAATTTTCTAAAAGGTAATCTTTACATTTTTCAATGGCTCCTCTTTCTAATAAGAAAAATAGCTATCAATAACTATGTTCACCCAGCAACAATAATCTCATCATTTGTGTTATATCAGGGCAGATTAAATAAACATATTAAAGTGTTCTCCATAAGACATTTCTTAACTACATGTAAAAAAAGTAAATGTTTCCTCCTAGCAAAATTGGAAGTCAAATATAAAAACACTCCAGTATATTTTGCCATTACAACATGACTGGAAACTAAAAATATTACTCATACCAGGTCCCAAGTATCATTTATTCAATAAGTGAGATCCATATAATCATAAACCATCATCCCACCTTTGTCTATTTTTTTTAAACAAATGCTTCAGTCTATGTGCTGTTTCATGCCAGAATCATTTTTGAAAGAGCTGGGTACTTGGTCCTGTCACCAATATTTGCTGGTTTCTAGGCACAGTCATTTATTCAATTGCACATTGCATCCAACTGGGCTTTTGCAAACTTTGTTGTTTTTCTATTCTCTGTCCCCATACACAGAAGGTGATTTTCAGCAGATAAGATGCATGTGGAAATTGGTCTTATAAACCAAATTCTAACTTAACAATAAGTTACTTGTGCAATAAAAAGTGTTCTAGTTACCTTCAATGTTCAGTTACTAAAACAGCTTATTTAAATTTTAATAACAAGAAGAATTATATCCAACCTGCTACACAAAGTAGGCCTGATTATTAAACTGTTACCAATTTTTTCTTTCCACACTTTGTCAGAACTGTAATGTCAATGACCTAATATTAGGTAAATGTCCTTAACTAAAGAAACCTACCCTTGCTCCAGTGCCATGCATGATATCTTCTGGTGTGTTATAAATTTCAGTTTCCATTTGTACCGTCTGCTTTTTTTCATGAGAGACCTTCACCCGCAGAATTCGAAAATAAGATCCACCAAGATCCAACGCAATGAAATCTCCTTTCTCTGTTTGGAAGGCAAGATACAAAATAATCAAAATTATCAAGCGACTCCGATTCAATCTTTGTTAAAAGTAATGTATAAAGAAAGAAAGAAAAACTGTTTTTTTGCTTATAGCAACTGAAGTCTATCTACTGTATGCGTATTCATAACATGCTGTGCTAACTGCCTATACCTCAACATAAAATTAATGAAACAATGACCGGTGATGTAAAGCATAATGCAACTTATTCAGAAAAAGAGTACAGTATTACCAGTCACCAATTAGGATCCAGATCCTATGATTTAGGGTTCAGACACAAAACATATTTATACCAACAGAATCAGCCTTTACACCAACATTAAAAAAGCAAACATAGGACATACTGCTTTACACTGGGATAACCTACCTGAACCTGGTGAAGAATTACCGGGGGGGGGGGCGGGAAAATCAGGTGTGGGGTTAGTCCAATATAACACAGTAGATAACTACATGTCTGTCTGCTCTGAACCCAGGTATAATTTACATCAAGATACGAAACTGGTATACATTATACCAGCATAAGTGTGTTACTTGTCCAGGCCCCGACTTGGGCCACAAGCCTTAATAAGAAAGTTGCAAAAATTCCAAGTTTGTGTAACATAAGGTAATGGGATGTGGAAGATCAAGAATACTTTTTGTGGCAAAGGCAGAGACAAAGAATTAAGCCTTTTAATAGTAACCTAAAGCATTTTGTGGGGAATACCTCAGGTAGGTGGATCTGAGCACCATTTAGTCTTGAATCACTCTGATCTACACACAGTTAACCGGACAAGAATTTAATTCCTGGGAGCTGAATTTAATGGAAATGATGTAATAGATGCAAGAGAAATAGAATAAAAACATGCTAAAATTGTCTTTACAAATCTATTACTGTCTCCTATAACATTAGAGTCCAAAATTTGTGATTTCCTTCTGAAATCTGACAAAGATGTACCATTTAAAATTATGCCCTCCTAGAATGGGAAATAAAGTCAGGTTTCAAAACAATTAAGCAAGTTAATCTGTCCACCTACTTCTACATCTACAGCAGCTTGAAAAGCCTTCAAGATATAATTCAGTAATGCTATAGAGATTGGCATATAACTTAAAAGCCACACTTTCACTGCTGGTCTTTCTGCTGAGTAAATATCATTGACTGATCCAGGTGATGATACTTGCACAGTCTTATCAGAGTGGAACAAGCAAAGAAAACAATCATTAATGGTGTGAGATTGAGAGAATAATTAGGGAAACAAATTTATACCATCTTTATCCTGAGGGCAGCTTAAACAGAGAGTTAAGACAACACTGCACTTTCTGGCCTTCTTCCCAGGTCCAGTTTTTCACAAAATTCATATTTTCTGAACTATCTAGTAGGTTGGGTAAAGTCCTGGCCCTGCTGAAGTCAATGGAAATTTTGTCATCAACTTCAGTAGGGCTAGCAGGAGTAACAGACAAAATCTCTGGTCACATACCATACCATTTCATTCCTGGCAACTAGTCACAGACCCAAGTCTACCACTTACACACTCATTACAGCTACATCCCATACAATTCAATTAAAAAACACCTCTCTGTATTTATTTCACCTTCCTTTTGAAATCTCAAACACAGGTTCTAGGGTCAAGAATGGCTGGAGAGAAGCATTCCACAGCCAAGGATGTCAAATGAAAAATATGCGCTTAGGAGTGCTCCCTTAGGCCTCAGAGCTAGTAATAGGTCAGAAAGCTGGGAAACTAGATCTAGATGCAGTTAGCTAAGAAGCACCTGACACCCAGTGACTGAATCCTCTCACAACAGACCAACAAGTTTTGGGCCCCACATTATAGAAAGGATGTGGACAAATTGGAGAGAGTCCAGCAAAGGGCAACGAAAGTGGTTTGGGGGCTGGGGCACATGACTTTACAACGAGAGGCTGTGGGAACTGGGCTTTTTTAGTCTAGAGAAGAGAAGACTATGGGGCAATTTAATAGTAGCAGCCTTTAACTACCTGAAGGGGGGAGTTCCAAAGAGGAATGAATGGAGCTAGACTGTTCTCAGTGGTGGCAGATGACAGAACAAAGAGCAATAGTCTCATGTTGCAGCAAGGGAGATTTAGGTTGGATATCAGGAAAAACTCTCCTGAGGAGGGTGGTGAATAATGAAACAGGTCACCTAGAGAGGTGGTGGAACCTCTATCCTACAAGGCTTTTAAAGCCCAGCTTGACAAAGCCCTGACTAGAACGATCTAGTTGGGGATGGTCCTGCTCTGAGCCGGAGGTTGGACTAGATGACCTCCTGAGGTCCCTGCCAACCCCATTTTCTATGATTCTATAAACAGCAACTGTACAGGTGGAAGTTCTGGTCTAATCTGTGATTTCTATCACCAACCAGAACTCTCCCATGTTGCAACACCCTGTAGCTAGCAATTCACCATATATAAGAAACAAATAGCAACAATTTACCATATTTACTTAACTGCAAGACAAGGTTTTTTTCTCCATTTAACCTGAGGAGGAAGACCCTCATCTTAGAATTGAGTACAAGGGCAGCTGGGGGGGGGAAGAGGGAAGGGGACGGCAGACAGTGGCTTTGTCTCAGGCTCCAGCCCCTACCCAGGATCAGGGCCACAGCTGCTGCCTGGCCCCCCAACCCCTCAACCTGCACATCTGCCCCAACCCACCATAGCCTCTGCTCCTCCACCTACCGATTTCTCTTCCCCCTTACCATGCCAGCAGGCTCCATGCAGGCTGCAGCCTGGGGCACTGAGCATGGTCCCAGCCTGGCCCTAAAGCAGCAGCTTCTAGGCTGGAGCTGTGCCCAGTGTAGCAGGGCACTTAGGGGTGCCTGCCACTTTTAAGAAGTCAAGCAGTGTGTAAAGCAGGTACAGGTGTGGGCCAGGCATGATTGGGAGACAGCTGACCCAGGGAGCCAGCAGATGAGGCTAAGCCTGACCCAGGAGGGAGTCATCCGACTCCAGAGGAGGGCAGGGCTTAGAGCAAGTATAAGCCCCAGCCCTGAGAGGAGCCAGGCAGTAAGGTCTGGGCCCTGTTGAGAGAGCACTGCCTTAGCAGGAGGGCTGCAGCTTCAAGCGATCAGAAGGGAGCACAACATCTGGAGCAGTCTGGAGGTTTGGGTAGGAACTAAAGTGATGGAGGAGGTTTCTCATGGTCCAGTGTGGGGTCCGGAGCCCCAAGAAGGGGGCTGTGAGTCTGTGGGCCCTTTGAGAGGCCAGGGGAGTCCTGAGAGGGGCTGAGTACAGGGCTAGCCCATCCTATCCTGCAAAACCTGCAGTTGCAAGGCCCCCCTGTATCCAGCCACTCACCACCCCACCCCCCCGCCACTGCTTGTTTCACATCCAGCTGCTCACCATCCCCGCCAACACTTCTGCCACCAGTTTCTTTAGCTGCTCACCACCACCACCCTCTCGCCACTGCCTTCTTCGCATCAGGGGGCTCAAAAAAATTGTGGGCTGGCCCTGGCGGAGTCTCTGGGGGCCTACTAGGAGGCCGAAGGAGCCCAGAGAGGCTGAGAATACAGGGGCCTACTGAGAGGCCAGGTGAACCCCAGAGAGGGGCTGTGTTTGTACAACTTACAGGAGTCTCCAGGTGAGCCTAGACAGGGAGAGATCCATGGAAGGGGCCCAAGAGGGTGGCCCCATACGTAAGAGGACTCCCAGAAGGAAGACTGACCCGCAGAGTCTAGATTGGTCTGTGCAGGGCCAGGGACCGGAGGGCCAAAAAGCTGAAACAGACCAGAGCAGAGACTGCCAGAGCCAGGAGAGCCTGGAGTTCAACTGGCCCAAGGCGGGGCCAGGTTCTAAGAGAGTGTAAGGCCTAGGTGGGACCACATCTGAGAACATGAATGTAATTTAAAATCCAAACAGCATCAAAATTCAGCATACAGGGTTGGGTTTTTTGGTCATGTTTCATATAGCAAACAGCTATCTACTTACCTTTCATCATTATCACAGACCAGAAAAAATGCTCATCCCAAGCACCTCATTAAATTAAATACCTGACTAAGTCATGTCATAATAGAATATAAGTGTCTAATGTAGGCCATTACCTCCTAATAAATAATGGAAAATAAACACTAGAACAGATGGTCCTTTTTCAAGCCTAAATGCACCATAGAATATTGTTCAAACATCACACTCAAGAAATGTAATCTTGACCATATGTTAACAAATTAACGTATTTGATTTCTGACATACTTATGTTTCCTTCCAATTGAAAGTTGAAAAAGAAATATATGCTTTTTGATAATTAAAAAAACTAAACTAAACTAAAGTTGTCAGTCAATAAATTAATATTTCAAATACAGAATAACTGAAGAGTTAAACAAGTCTAGGCAACACTATTTAATTTAAGCATGTTTAACACAAAGATGGAATTAAGCATACTAGCAGTTAATTTAGAAAGTTCATTTTGAAAAGTATCCCACATTAGCTTGAGATGTTCCAGTTGTGATAGCCAAAATCATTATTTTCTCAAATTAACAAGATCAAAATGAACAAAAAAGAAAATGCATCTCTCTAGTCTCTGAAAAATTTTATTCAAAGGTTCATTGTTCATACAATATAGGCACACAGATTAGTGACTAAACAATATTTCTTTACAATGGTCAAGCTTTCAATTTTCCTCCAAGGTCTGAGACTTGTAACTAATTTGTACACTGAAACTGTCACTAATTATTTTCACAGTTGTTACAAAACAAAGGTTGTTCTGACTAGACTCTATTCTGATTTTAAGTGCGTGTCTTTTAATCTCTCTGTATGTTGGGTTTAGAAATCCATTAACTGCTTAGTATTTTCTTATTTTCAATTTCAACTTCTGCCAAGTCTCTTATAGCATTCAAATAAGTATATTTTCAGATTTTAGTAAAAATACTGAAAAGTTATGATTAAAGAGCTATTTTGTTCACGTGTGTCAAAGAATTCTATACAGAACAGCCAGGACTAAATCATGATACAGCATCCTGTCCCTTTTGTTTTTAATGACAAGGCACGTGACTCATTAATTTACCATTTTCCTCCTGCTGGGAAATACAGAAAAATACATCACAAAAAGATCTGCAACTTAAGGCATGTAGATCATAGGAAAGCAGGGCTGTAAGGGACCTCACAAGCTCATCTAGCCCAGCCCCCTGCTCAAAGCAGGATCACCCCTGACTAAACCATTCCAGCCAAGTGTCTACCTAAACTACTCTTGATAATTTCCAGGGAAGGAGATTCCACAGCTTCTCTGGGTACCCTATTTCTAATACTTAACTACACTCATAGTCAAAAAGTTCTTATTTTCCAACCTAAATGTCCTCTGCTGTAGCATTGCTTCTGGTCCCGCCCCCTACAACCACAGAAGAAAGTCCATCTCCATTTTCTTTATGATCACCCTTCAGGTTCTGCAGAGGACCTGGGGAAGATCATAAATGGAAGACCAGGTGCTCTGAGTGAACCAGTAGGAGCTGCAAGCCCCTGATGGAATTGGCTGTAAAACAGGGATGGGCAAAATACAGCCCGCAGGCCACATCCGACCCACCAGGCACTTTCATCTGGCCCACAGCATCCCCCAACAAATTGTGCCCTGCCCAGACCTTCTACCCATGAGGGTAGGAGCAAGGCACCTACACATGCCCCCAAAATATCCTATCCTCATTCCCACCTTTGTGGGCAGAAGGACTGGCCCGGTAGCATGGATGAGGCTGTTGCTGCAGGCTTCCTGGGCTCCCTCCAGGCAGCAGGTAGGGAAAGGGGGAGCTTCCCTCTTGTGCCCCGCGAGTGTGGGGAGACCCAGGGAAACAAACGGCCCAGTGGGGACTGAGCTCCATGCAGCAACGTGCAGCACTGGCTAGAGCCAGGCACCATAGCCCTTGCCTGCTGCTGCACTATGGGGGCCAGTGTGAGGGGTCCCCACACCCCAAAATCCACTCACCCAGTGTTGCCTGCAGGAGAGGACAGCGTGTTCCAGAGCCACGCACCCACACCCCACTTATGCCACACAACCCCCCAATATATCATACGCCCCCACACACACAAAACCCTCTCACAAGCTCCCCCCTACACACCCTACAATGCACACCAACCATACACACACCCACTATACATATCCCACCACACACACTCAACCACCCCACCATACACACCCCGCCGTAAACACACCCCTAACCCTCCCACACTCCATCATACAAACACAAACACCCCACCATAAATACCCCCACACCCCACTATACACACATATCCCCCCACACACAATATAAAAGACTAAGAATTTATTTTTAGTTATTATGTAATCACCTCTATATACTGTACACAAATACAAATCATGACAAAAATATTTTTTGTAATAAAATTAAAATGACTTTTAGTGTATGATTTGTTTTTTTCTGTTTCCAAGATGGCAACTCCCCCTCCCAAAAGGAGTATTTCTGGGGGCAAGGGGAGGGACATCTGATGGCAAATGGCAAAGTCAGGAGTTAGGGGGTGGGACTTCTGGTCCCAAAGCGGTAGGACTACCCATGGGGCTCTCCACAGCTCACCAAACCTCATTAAGCAGCCCTCCGCCCAAAATAATTGCCCGTTCCTGCTGTAAAACCTTCCCACTTCCTATAAAGTCAGTCCCAGCAACAGTATTGTTAGATACTGATGTCTTGGTGTCTCCTGCTTGTTCCCGTCTTTGATCTCCTGCCCTGACCAGGACCTTGTCTTGACATTTTACCTGACAACACAGCAACCAGATGAATACCCGGCTTTGATCTTAGTGTGGCAAAGTGGGGCTCCACGCCTAGCCACAATGCTAGGTTTCCCACTTGCCTTTGGGCGTGCTACCCACCAGACTCGTCTGCCACGGCTTGTTCTTAATTAATTACAATGTTAATTAAGGTGGAAGGCTGCCCATTCTTGTCCTGATGCCAGGGGGCACTATCTGCGGCTCCGTATTTCCCTTACACTGCAGCCCATGCCTCACAGAGGGTATTCACTAATGTGAATCTCACCCCACACTGGTCCCCAAAATCCTCCTACCAGGACCCCTCTAAGATCGCTCCATCCTGGCGCCGTACCCCGCCTTCATTCGGGCTGCTAGCTCCCTGAAACTATTTCCCCTCTCAGGCGTGGTCCCCCTGGTACCTTTGGCCACACAGGCCCTGGCCTTGCCTCCAAGGCCAGTCAGAACCCCAGGACCTCAGCTCCAGGCATCCCTCGCGGTGGTCCCCTAGCCCTTTTGACCGTTTTGATCCTGGCCCCAGCATTGACCAACCAAGGGTATTCTACATCAGGCCTCTGCCACAAGCCCCCTCACTCTCTTGGGCCCACCTTCTGGCCCCTACTAGGGATTACCCATCTGGTTGTGGGTCATGTGACTCACACCAGGACTGGTGTTCCAGGGTCTCATGAAGACTCTCCCTCCCTCCCTGGAGCAGCAGGTCATTGCGCTCTCTCTATATAAACATACTGGGCTCTCAGCCCTCTGGTTTTCCTCCCCCTTCACTCAGGGCTCCTCATCTCTGCCCCCTTCACTCAGGACCACAGGGCTTCGCTCCCCAGTGGGCTCAGGTGGCTGTAGCCATGCCTGGCCCCCACTCTCTCTCCTTGGGGTCTTGCACCCCACAGGGCTCAGGTGGTTGGAGCCGTGTCTGGCCCCCACTCTCTCTCTTCAGGGTCCTGCACCTCACAGGGCTCAGGTGGCAGCAGCCGTGCCTGGCCCCAACTGCCTCCAGTGTTACACAAACCCACCCGAAGGTGAGGGCTTCGGTTAAGGTACCTCTACCCACCTTACACCGGGGTGATAACTGACCTAGGCATTTCCTGGGGACTCCTGCACCACTGAGAGCCCCACCAGACTACCCATTCCCCTCAGGGTGCAGTTTTAGGTCTTGCCCAGGACCAGAAGCCTCCTAGCCATCCCCTATAGCTCCTCCATTACCTCCAAGAATGATACCTTAAACCTTGCAGCCAGGCAGCGTTGCTGCCTCAGCTGCCAGAAGTGGACTGCCCTGTTTATATGGGCAGCCAGAGCTCTAAAATGGCCACTGCAATTAAGCACCTACTGGCTGCTTGGCCCCAGTCTTAAAGTGGCAGGCACCAACAGTGCCCTGCCACACACCTTCCCCCTTAACACGGTACTTGGCGGGTTTCCCCTGCTGCTCCTCCAAAGCAGGCTCTCCTCAGAGCTTGTGAGAGTCCTCAAGTGGCGAGCACCCCCAAAGGTGCTCTGCCACACACCTCCCCCCTTAGAATGAGATCTAGAGGGCTTTACCTACCTGCCTTCCATGCTGGGCTCTGCCCCAGCCTACTGCATCCCCTGCCACATGGCGAGCACCCCAAAGGTGCTCCGCCACACTTAGGTACTGGTAAATCCCTGACTCTGGTCCTAGTACATTGGGTCCTGCTTGTTCCAGTTCCCTGCATCCCGATACCTGAATTCCTAGCTTCATCCTTGTTCCTGGCTCCTGCCTGTTGACCCCTCTGCTCC
Organism: Crocodylus siamensis; assembly: GCF_052110815.1. Taxonomy (NCBI): domain Eukaryota; kingdom Metazoa; phylum Chordata; order Crocodylia; family Crocodylidae; genus Crocodylus; species Crocodylus siamensis. The sequence goes on along the minus strand of NC_143401.1, from coordinate 53,682,477 downwards.
ACAATGCTTTGCCAGCTCCCTGACCTGGCTTAGTGATTGTCTGTGTCCTGGTTGCAGGCCTGATGTCTTATAAATCGAATAAAGTTTCCATGCCAAATTACAATTCTTAAGCATCTCACAGAAAACTAAAAATACTCTATGACAGGTCTAAGGAGGCAATTTGGAAAGGGACCACCCTAGATTGCCATTCATTAGAATGCATTTCAGCAAATGAATGACATGTTATTTGTGTCCAAAAAGTAAAATGCTGCGTTTGGTTTTGATGTTTTAAGAAACTTTTTTATGCAGTACATTATATAACTACATCTTAAATATACTATTCCTTACCTGAGCCATCAGGAATTGATCTTACAAATGTAGGAAGCATTTTTATTGTAGCTGTTGGATTGAAGTCTCTAGAAAGACCATTTTTCATTTCTCTCCTGAAGCGAGCCATAATATCCAACAGGGTTTCATCAGAGAGCCGCATAGCATAAAGATATTTATCAATCTGTGGAAGAGAAAAAAAATAAAACTTAAACAGGAATTTTCCATCCATTTGTGCAAATGGCTAACCACACTGAGCCTGTACAGAAGTTACACTCATTACACATTAAGCACACAGAAAGTGTTCTAAAGCTGTAACCAAACAGACATTCACAGCACATAGAGTACTTTAAAAATAGTAGACCCCACTCTACATTAACCCTGGATGGATGTGGTATCAGACTAAAGCACTTTAGGTTAGAGTGCTTTATCAAATGCCTGTACAATATCCAATCCTGAATCAAGATAGGTTGCACTCTGCCAAGATCCCAGCGGCCCCTTACTGGGCAGCTTGCTAGCCTCAGCCAGTGCTCACCCGCCCAGCCCTGACCCAAGCTGTCACAAAGAGGAGACAAAAAAGGCTCCAATTCCTCTCTGCGCAGCCAGGCATGGGGTGGGGGAACAAAGCTCTCTGCCACATACATCCCTCCGCCCCAGCTTGTGAGCAGCTGGTGGGGGCTGGGCCAGGTCCATGCAGCAGAGAGCTGCAGTTTGGGGTCATGCCACTTTTCACCACACCAGAAACTGTGGCACTGAAGGGGAATTGGAGGAGATCCTTTGCCACATGGACCCAGACAGGCCCCTAAGACCCTTGCCTATGAGCTGTGGGGTGTGGGGGGAGGATCCACACAGCAGAGAGCCTCTACTTCCTCCGTTACAGCCAGGGGCTGCAGCTTAAGGCTGTGCCACATTTTGCCATGCCAGAAACTGCTGGCACTGACAGTAGCCATATGGCAGGGTGGGGGCAGGGCTGGGGAGAGGGGCCTGCTGGCCAACCGGAGTGGCCAGCTGCTCAGGTGGGGCTCAGCATTCTCCCGCAGCCTCCTAGGAGGTGAGTGGGAACACCCTCAGCCTGCTGGCCTTATCCACTACTTGCAGGCTCCAACCCCCCACCAAACAGTGCACATGTGTTCTGATCAGTCCTGACCTAATCTAGAGCAATTTGAGTAAAGTGCTATACTTAGAGCGTTTCCACCTCAGGCTTTTTTGAACAGCTGTATTTGGCCAGTGTTTCCTTAACTAGACTTTGCCAATAGTCTAATTGCACATATACCAACATATGACTCTCCAGTTTGACTCTATAATGGTGATTGGTGCTAACTCAACGGAGGGGAGAGAAGCCAACTGAGATACTAAATCAGAATTTAAGGCCCATCTAGTCCTGCATTGCTTCTCAGTTTTAAAAGTGGATAAAACTCTCCCAGCTCAATAATGTATTGATCCAAGTATACAATACTATTTATTTTCTCTATTTTTCCCAAAAGTAGATGGTTAATAAAGCCCTTAAAGATTTTTTTGGCAATTCAGCAAATTAAATAAGTTATCAAGCTAAAAAAGTAAACAAACAAAATAACTATGGAATTCTTTCTCTGCTAATTAGTATCAAATAAACTAAGAGCTTGTCATTCTCCAGGGCTGTGTGAAATTTTGGCAGCCATTTCATTTCATAGGTGTTTCAGGACATTTTGGCGCCCAAAACACCAAATCCAAATCAAAACAGAAGGCTCCAAAACCAGCTCTGAAATTAATAGGAAGACTCCGAAACATTTCAGAAATGTTTTGGAGAATTGCAGAGTTTTGGAGCCAGGTTTGCAGGAAAACAAAAACTAAAAAGAGGGAGGAGAAAGAGAGGAGGGAAGGACTGCTCTGATATTGACATCCAGCTCCTGGCTCGATTCCCCAGTTCCCAGTTCGATTCCCCAGCTCTCTGATCACTTCCCCCCCCAGCTCTTCCCAGGGGGTGCAATCCCCCAGATCTGCACGCAGGGTTTCAGCAGCAGCTGCTCAGGACAGCCCACACCAAGCACCAGAAAGACTGCGGTGCTGCTGCTGGCCCCACTCTATAGGTTTCTGAACATTCCCCCAGTTCCCAGTTTGATTGCCCAAGCTCCACAGTGTTTCCTCTGATCACTTCCCCCAGCTCTTCCTAGTGGGGTGTGGGCCCCTGGATCTGTATGCAGGCTAAAAGCATGCTGCCACAGCCAGCAAGTGATACTAGTTTTGCTTTGAACAGTTTGAGGTGAAGTTTCACAAAAACTCCTACACATATCTCCTTGAAACATGGCAGGCTTCATGCTCTCACAATGGACTACCATCCCTGCAATTCCCATCCGAATCAGGCACGAAATGACAACATTATAGGCATTTAAGTGATTCCATGTTATAGTCTATGGCCGAAACACCAAAACACCATTGAAACTCCAAAATAGGTTTGGCGGAATCGAAACAGGAGTGATCCAAAACACTGAAACTAATCACTGTCCCTCCAAAACCGAAACGAAACACAGCCGTTTCGCATAGCTCTATTCTCTCGATAAAAAATTAGCAAATAGCATTTACTGCAGTGATTGCTTTGATAGAGACAGGGCACAAAACGGGGTACTAGGAAATGCAGCGTTTCAACATAAGAGACCCATTTCCATTTCTCTCACTACAGATCCCAGATTTTAGAAACCATACTGTATATATATAGAGCCAATACAACAAACTGCAGATTCAAAGGCTAAACTGATTTATAATACGGCTTGGGCTGCTTCATCTATCCTACACTCCTTGTCCCGGTCTCCAGAACTTATTCCATTATTCCAAAATGCTAAGCCACTAAAGAGACATCCCTTCCAAAACTACTGCAGCCCAAGATCCAGAATAGGCAGAACTCAGACAAGGGCCATAAGCAGCTTTTATCTATATAGGACAGTGGTCACCAACCAGTGGATCTCAATCCATCAGTAGATCTCGGAGCCTCGTGGAGTTGATCCGAGGCTGGGGTGGGGGGATAAGTGCCCGCATGCATGTACACGCGCACCCCAGCCCAGCCCATGGGGGAGGGAAGGGGCGGAGGCTAAATCAAGGCCCCCACAGTGAGAGACAGTGCCACAGAGGCAGGAGCAGGAATAAGTTGAGTGGGGCCCTGGTTGGGTGGGACTTACCTACCAGGGAAAGTAAGGATGGGACTTACCTCCTTCCCTCCCCACAGACTTACCTGCTGGGCAGGGGGAGAGGAGTGTGACAGCAGTGCATGGTGGATCTTGGGTTGCTTTTACATGTCAAAGGTGATCTCCTACTTTAAAAGGTTGGAGACCACTGATGTAGGATGCCACCATTTTAAAGGATGTGGTTCCCCTCTACAGCCCTGCCTAGCTAGAAATAAAGTAGTTAGCCATGTTAGTCTGACATCAGGCAGAAGGCAGGACAGGGTGACACCTTAGAGACTAATTGGTTCAGAGAGGCATTAGCTTTCATAGGCACTAACCTACTTCATCAAATGCTACACCTAGCTAGAAAGAGGGAATTTTACTGTTAGAAGTAGGGAGAGAGTTCAAACCAACTTCCCACTGAGTCCCAGAACTCCACTGTCACACAAGGTATCTTCAAGGTGCATAAGAGTCTGTGCTGGGCCCCAAGCAGGTGGAGCCAGAAGCGCTCGGTGAGCGTGGCACGTGGCAGCTGCAGCAGGACCTGTACAGCACTGTCCACAGGGCCCCCCAAAGCACAGGGCCCAGGGTGGTTGACCCGATTTGCCCCCCAGCTAGGGATGGCCCTGCATAAGAGCAGTGGTGATGCTTCATGGGTATCATTCAAACTTCAAGTTTCCTTCACCTCACTGCCTTTTTACCACAAATTCTAGTCAATTCCTGTGTTGCTTCAACATCCAACTTGCATTGTAAATTCTGACCTGAAAAATCCCAAGCCTGAAGCCACAGGCTTTTCACATGGATTCTTTTGCTTTCAGGACTTGAGCAGAGCTTATTACAGATGGATCCAGACATGAATATGCCTCCTAAGTGCCCTAATTTCGGTGAGCCAATGCCTTTCAAATACTAGGAGGTTCTTTTACCAACACCTCCTCCTTTCAGCCTGTATCTGATTAGGTAATACTCAGACTTCAATAAATCAATAACGTTGTTTGGCTATCAATGAAACAATAGCAAGCCATGTCTTATTATGTACACACTTGTATGTCCATGCACTATCACTAAACAGCAGTTTAAAGTCAGGAAGTGAGGAAGAATGATATCTCTAACTGAAACTTAAAGGAAATTTAGCCACTAATTAGAAACTAGTTCCCAAAACAGAATTTGCCTAGGAAACCAGCACTGATGCAATTACTCTTACAGAAGTATTTGTCTCACGCAGTAAAAAATCTCAATTTTAGGTCTTGACAAAAGGTGGCACATGTGAAAATCAGGACACTGTCTCACAATGATCAGGCATTTATTTATGTGCCAGTTGTTCTAAGGGTAAAACTATTGGTTCTGCAGAAACAACAGTTCCTACAGAACCTTTTTATTGGAGGTTTCCCATTCATACATTGATCAAGTCTAATCATATTTAGCTTGTCATATCTTGCATCCCACAACCTGAAGCTGTCAGACTATTTTAATCCCTCTGCCTCAACACTAGTTTACACCTGTTTACTGTATTGCCTTGTGTATGCTGTAAAGCATTTAATGCAAATCCTAGCAGAAGAAAATTTTTAAAACTACTAAAGAAAAATTTGGAAAAAATATTAGACAGTGTAATTATGAGAAACAGAACCATATGATGATCCTACAAAGGGTAGATTACATTAATTTATCTAGGGTGATATTTAAAACACCTTTTGGACTGAGTCCATGTCATCTTCAGATCACTAGATTTAATTCAGGTTAACTGCACATTGTTATACTCTTATGATTGGAATGGATTGATGCACAGTTCTGTTCTTAATGGAAAAAAGCTTCATCACAATAACTGCTGAACCCAGTGTCCCTGTGGGATGCAATTCCAGTAAAAGGTCAAGCACTGCATGGTCCTGGAAGCTGAACTATCCTCCTAGCCCTAGAGGCTTGCTCTCTCCACAACAACAGAAGCAAGCTGGTAGGAAAGCTTGCACTTCTACTATCTATGCAGCAGTTTCATCAAAATAAACATGACTTTTCAGTCTCCAGGACTGTAAGGCCACAGTGTAAGAAGCCTGTGATTATTTCCTTTCAAAGGGAAGAAAAGACAACATATCAAGTCAGGCAAGGTTCTTTGGGTAGTTGTAATATCTTTTATTAGACCAAATAAATAGTTGGAAAAGGTTATTTGCCAGCTTTTGGACACAAACACCTTTCCTCAGGCACTAGGAGGCTCTGCTCCTGTTCTGAGGTAGAAACAAGCTGAGGTAAAGAGAGGTCTATGAAGATGCAAATGAGTGGCAGTTTGGAAGACAAAGGGTAAAGATAGGAGGGGAGTGGGAGAAGGGGAGGGAAAAAGTGTGAAGGAATGCAGGCCATCAGCTAAAAGGCAGGTTACCTGGTGTGTCAGATGTCATGCAGGTTTTAATATGTCAAATCCAATGTCTATGTCCATGATTTTTTGTATCCAGTAGATTTATGAAGGGAACTTACAAAACACCATTTGTGGATGAGCCTATGGACTTCATAAATCTATTGGATACAAAAAAATCATTCCACTCATTTGCATCTTCACAGACATCTCTTCACCCCAGCTTCCTCAGAACAGCAGCAGAGCTTCCCAGTGCCTGAGGAAGGGTGTTTGTGTCCAAAAGCTCGCAAACAACCTTTTCCAACTATTTATTTGGTCTAACAAAAGATATTACAACTACCTAAAGAACCTTGCCTGCCCATGTCCTTAAACCAACATGACTACAGCCAACAATCCTGCAAAGTATTAAGGTTGCACTGTCCTCAAACTTCACTACCATTCAGAGATTTGATTGCCCATAATATCCAGGCTTATTTAATCATGTGACTAGTTGAACTTTCTTAGATGCTTTATCATATCTTGTCATACAATTAAAATAAACTCTCTACATAGTCCACCTTCTGCCTCCCCCTTACAACAGCATATTTTGAATGATAAAAAAACTGTCTTGTCAGTACTATTTCAATGCAGCAAGGGTGTTATGAACCAAGCAACTCAAGACCAGACAAGTCTGAGTTCTCAGAATCAGATATAAAGTAACAAGCACACACCCAGGAAAAAGGGGTATTTTTCTCTCCTGGAAAACCAATATCAACATTTACTGTAATTAAACTAGGATGGGGGAAGGGTTTGCATATATGAAAAATCACATAAGGAAATCTTCGTCACTGAGATCTATGAAAAAACCCCTCAGCTTGAAACAAGTCACTCCAGTATATTTCTGTTTCTAACATAGACAGCTCTTCTCTGTAGAAGGAAAATGGCTAGTCATTCTGCCAAGTATAACCGTGAGGCAGGAGAGGGAGGAGGAGAATACTTCATTCTTGAATTTGTTCCCTTTAAGAAATGCCAATTAAGAACTGCAAGAAAAATTAAACACGTATCCTCCTTTTTCTTATGCAAGACAAGCCTGAAAAGATTCTTTGGAAAATGTTTTCAAAATGTCCATAAATAGTGGAAAAGGCCAGTTCCTGGACAGAAGGTTTAAAAAGGTATGAATGTACTACATCTTTACAACCAAGGGTCACTAGTTAGCCTTTACTAAGGAAATGTAGAAATGTGTACTGAACTTGGAGAGAGAACAGGTATTAGGGGAAGAGTTTTGAAGAAGCACCAGAAAGTCAGTCTCCAAGCATACAGCTGGAAAACCAGCTGAAATGGTATCATCTCTTTCTAGGCAGACAAGGTTATTTGGATGAATCTGATGTCTTTTAATAGACCAACTTAAATAGTTGGAAAAAAAATTTCTTAGCAAGTTTTTGGGTTTAAAAACCCTTTACCAGGTTGAGGAAGCCTCTGCAGTTGGTATGTGTTCTTCCTGGATGGAACGAATAGTAAAAAAGCCAGAGGCTGGGCTGGTATACATGCAAGACAGTCCCTCAGTGAAAATGTAAATTGAGGAGTCAGTGAATGAGACAGGTTGGCCGGAGGGGGGAGGGGGGTGGGGCCGGGGGCGAGAATGTTACAAAACACTTTTCACAGACAAACCTATAAACTTCACTTCGTCAACCTCCTAGATACAAAAAAGCATGGACTAAATATAGATACTGAATTTATGACACATTATAACCTGCCTGACATCCAACTCCCCAGGCAACTCTCTGCTATTTACCTGCTATATTCATCCCCCTTCTCTCCCCCCTACCCCCAAGCCTGTCTCTCACCCACTAACTCCTCGATTTACATCTTCACTGACTGCCTGTCCTGCATGCATAAGAGTCAGCCTCTGGCTTCTTTACCATTCATTCCATCCAGAAAGACCACACACCAACTGCAGAGGCTTCCTCAGCTTTATGAAGGGTTTTTAAACCCAAAAGCTTGCTAAGAATTTTTTTTCCAACTATTTAAGTTGGTCTAACAACAGATATCAGATTCACCCAAATAACCTTGTCTGCCTATGTCCTCAGACCAACACGGCTACAACCTCCACCCCCATCTCTTTCCAGGCATGGAATCTTTTCATGCTATTAAGCTCCACACAGTACATGAAACAGGGATTTTGCCCTAATTATACTTATTTTTGCGGTCAAACGGCATACAAAAGCTGAGTCATTGCTTGCTATAGTTGAGCTTATCCCAATTTCAAGCAGGAAAAACTATCTGAAGATGTGGGAGCTATGAGGAACTTTCACTGCCTGAAGATGGTCTTCCAAAGGTTTGGCACAATCCATTTAAGATGCAAGTGAATGTGGCAGAATAAGTGCAAAGAGCAAAATTTCTCCCTTTCGTTACATTTGCCATTTCTGAAGCAACAGCATCATTCCTGATACTGTGCATACAGAAGCCCTTCACAAGACAATATACTTTTAAATCCAGATGGAATCAGTTAATAACTTCCATTTTTCTTTGATATATGGTTCTATAACCAAAGTAATTTTTATTGAAAAATATATATAAATGCTAATCCTTTCTGTACCTGATAAAAGGTTTCTCCAGTTTCATAGCTGCATTATTCATGGACTTACTCACATGCTAATGTAAAGACTTTCTGGGCAATATGCACATCCAGCTCATACAAACACCAGTGGCAATCTTTCATGCAAACCCATAGACAAAGCATTCTAATAATGATTTTAGAAAATCATTAGCACATATTTTTGTTACACACTCCTTACAGGAAAGTCATTAGCTTGTTTAAAGACTCTTCTACTGTAACAATCATTACAGGGCATACTCCTTTAAGTGTAAAAAGTATTCATCAGAAGTCAAAGACATGTTAATAAGAATAGTTTAGGCAATGTGAAACTCACCCTCTTTTTAACATTACATCCTCCATTCTTAATTTTTAAATTGCTCCTCCACAGCAATTATTTCAGCTAGCTAATTCTACAATATCATTGTTGTAGCCAAACAACTGTATTTTACATTAAATGCTTTTTGAAGTTTATTTCTAAATTTCATTAATCATTTATTCATTTTGACTTTGTCGGGTGGCCAACATGAGTAAAAATGTATAGATCCTCTATATCAAAGAGCCTCTACCCCTGCTACTGGAAGGGAAAAAAGGGGCAGTATTACAGGCAGGCTAAGAACACAGCTTGCAGGAAAATAAGCTACAGGTCTCCAAGCAACTAATAAAAGAGAGGCCTGTTACTAATTTGGATAATTGGCAGCACTTGGGCCTCATCTTCCCAGGAGGTCTGGTCAGGTGACTGGAAGTGGGCGGAGTTAAGAGCCATATAATGGAAGCTTATACTAGCCCATATCCTCACAACAGAAGGAGCTTTACAGGACAAATATACAGGGAGATAAGTTATGTGTTTTGTTTCTGTTGTTATTTGGGGGCTTATGTTGTACCATGGGGTTTGGGGTAGCAGGGGAGGCAGAAATCACAAAGGGATCCCTGAAGTTGGGTGATGTTACAAGGGTACCAAGGTAGTACCCCATAGGTTAGGGGCTGTGTTCCAAGGGTCCAGCACAGTAAGGTGTGGATGGGGGACCCATCATATAGAGGGACCAATGCCAGAGATGCATATCAGCATCTTGAGCTGTGAGCTTAAAATCTGGCATATGCAACCTGGGCTGTAACTCTGGCCATTGAGATGTGGACTAGTACCCCCACCAGAAAAGCATATGCCCCAAAAAGTAACCCAACTGAGACAAGTGAAAGTAAGAATCTAGAGAGAGAGGTGTCCTGGAAGGCAGAGCCAAAGAGCAAAAACAATCTATGTGCAAGTTAAAGTGTGAGGATGGGATGACCAGCTACCTAATAAGCAGAGCAGGGCAAGGCATAGAAAGCTAAACTCCAGTTCCCTAAAGGCAGCCTCCTAAATAGACTAATTCTAACACCAAGATATGACAGGCAAAGAAGTGAGGCAAGATTGGGGAAACCCAAGTAAGAGAACAAATACAGTACAGCTCCTAGGGAGTGCTGCAGCCATTCCTGCATACTCTTTAACGGGGAAATTGGCAAAAAAATTTTAGAAACTCTATGTGGCTTGATGTTAACACTGTCGTTAACCTAAAGGAAACCAAAGGTACTTATTTTATCCTTGAAAGGACAAAGTCTGGTCTCTAGGACAGTAAAGAGAATTCCAAGGAAGTTTTTACAGAACTGCAGCCCTCTATGCTCAAAAAACAAAATTAACAGAACTCTCAAGTTTTGAGTCTCTAAATGACACATGCAGGAGGTTTACCAATCCTAACTATAACGAAAATGGCTTTTAACATTTATTTTATCATTAATCCCACATGGAACAAGTTTTGTATGCTAATACTACTATAGTGGTAGTTTATCTTCTTTTTTACATACTGGGTTTGCATGGGATTATACTGATATGTAAAACTGTGTAAAATAGTCTTTTTAATATTACAGACCCACAAATTTTATCAATCCTTTGTACGTTTTCTAGGCATAGATAGTACATATGGCATATTCATTCTTCATCACAGTAGCTTTTTGCCTTCAATTTTTTTCCATGCAATGCACTGACTAAAACTAATGGCTTTTTCAAGGTGTCTTAACTTTTTTGTTTGTTTAAAAAAAAAAAAAAAAAAAACTCAAAGAAGTATTCTTACCTTACCAGAGCTAGAGATTCCAAGGGTCTCAGAACCATGAAGCTTTAATGTATTACCTAGCCGTGCTAGAATGTACTAGTACTACACAAAGCACTGTTATACAGGTTAACACTATTGACACTGAAGAATCTGGCAAGCTATCAAGAAACAGTTCCCTGCAATTAAGTAACTAATGAGACTGGCTGTAGGTAAAGGAAGATTTCTACTAACTGAGATGCAGGACAATTGGAGTCCCAGGTTTCCCTATATCTAAATTATGGTTCTAAATCACCCTGTCTCTCTCCTAACACTTCTGTGTCCTTTCATGACCCAAGGTGGCATTACCACTGTGATCCAGCACCTCCACTCCCAGCTTTTAAATTTAAATATCAAACCACTGCAAAGTGCCTTGAAATCAGGGCATGAGCTAGCATGGATGATTTGGTGGGGTGGGGATACAAAGTGATATGGCAGGTAAGGAGAGGATTTGCAATCAAGCAGCATGAGAAACCTTACTGAAGGTACAGGAACAAGCCTCACAATGTTCAGAAAGACTAGCAAATACGGCAGTCAACCAGTTTGGCTTAGCAGACAACTCTTCAGTCAGCTTAAACACAAAAATTAAGTTTACAACAGCTGGAAACTTGGACAGATGTCTAGGGAGGAGTATAAACATATTGCTTAGGCATGCTAGGCTGAAATGAGGGGCCAAAGAGCAATTGGAGTTGCAGCTAGCAAGGGATGTGAAGGGTAACAAGAAGGGTTTCTACAAATATGTCAGCAACAAGAGGAAGGTCAGGGAAAGTGTGGGTCCCTTATTGAATGGCGGAGGCAACCTAGTGACAGACTATGCAAAAAAGGCTTAAGTGCTCAATGCTGTTTTTCCCACCCACCCCTTTCTTTACCTGTCTTCGTAGACAAGGCCAGCTCCCAGACTACTGCACCTGGCAGCACAGTTTGGGGGAGGAGGTAAGCAGTCCTAAGTGGTGAAAGAACAGGTTAGGGACTACTTGGAAAAGCTGAGTGTGTACAAGTCTCTGCAGCCAGACTGAATGTATCCAAAGGTGCTGAGGGAGTTGGCTGATGCAACTGCAGAGCTGCTGGGCATTATCACTGAAAACTTATGGTGATTGAGGGGGGGGGCAGAGTCCCTGGAAAAATCATGGAGCCAGTTCTCAAGGAATCCATTCCTAAACATTTAGAGACCAAAAAAAAAAAAAAAAACTGATCAGGAACCGTCAGCATTGATTCACCACGGGCAAGTTGTGCCTGACCAATGTGATGGCCTTCTATGAGATGACTTGCTCTATGGATGCAGGGAAATGATATACCATGGCTTTAGCAAGTCCTTTAATATGGTCTCTCGCAGCGTTCTTGCAAGTAAGTTACAGAACTATGGGTTGGATAAATGGACTGTATAGTGGCTAGAAAGCTGGCTGGATTGTTGGGCTCAATGGGTAGTGATCAATGGTCTAGTTGGCTGCTGGTATCAAGTGGAGTGCCCCAGGAGTCAGTCCTGGGGCCAGTTTTGTTCAATATCTTCATCAATGACCTGGAAGATGGGATGAAGTGCACCCTTAGCAAGTTTGTGGATGACACCAAGCTGGGGGGAGTAGATACGCTGGAGGGTAGGACTAGGATTCAGACTGACCTACGCAAATTGGAGGATTGGACCAAAAGAAATGTCATGAGGTTCAACAAAGGCTAGTAAAAAGTCCTGCACTTGCAAGAAAAATCCCATGTGTCCCTACAGGTGTAGGACTGACTGGCTAAGCAACAGCTCTGCAGAAAAGGACCAGTAGACAATAAGCTGAATATGAGCCAACAGTGCGCCCTTGTTGCCAAGAAGGGTAACAGCATACTGGGCTACATTAGTAGGAGTGTTGTCAGCAGATCGAGGGGAGTGATTATTCCCCTTTTCAGCACATCTGGAGTACTGTGTCCAGTTTTCAGCCCCGCACTACAGAAAGTACACAGAGTAGTTGGAGAGATTCCAGCAGAGGGCAACAAAAATGGTTTGGGGGCTGGGGCACATGGCTTCTGAGGAGAGGCTGAGAGAACTGGGCTTACTTAGTCTGCAGAAGAGTGAGGGGGGATTTGATAGCAGCCCTTAATTACCTGAAGGGTGGTTCCAAAGATGGTTGACCTAGACTAGACTGCTCTCAGTGATGAGAGACAACAGAACAAGGAGCAATGGTCACAAACTGCTGCAAGGGAAGTTTAGGTTGGATATTGGAAAAAACTCTCACTAGGAGGGTGATGAAGCACTGGAACAGGTTACCTAGAGAGGTGACAGAATCTCCATCCTTGGAGGTTTTTAAGGCCCAGCTTGACAAAGCCCTAGATGAAATGATCTAGTTGGGGATGGTCCTGCTTTGAGCAGAGGGCTGGACTAGATGACCTCCTGATGTTCCTTCCAACCCTGACTTTTCTATTAAATTGATCAGCCTGGCTGGGGGAGTGAAGTAGAGGAAATCTTTGTCCTTTTGTCCTCCCCTTCATCCTCAGGAAGTAAAAAATGAACTACAACAAGTAGCTGTCAAATGGTGACACCAGAGATATCCAAAAAAAATCTATCTAGGCTCTATTGATAAGCTACCAGCAAACACCATATTAGCTGCCATGGGTGTCAAATTTACTTGTACCAACATCCCCCATGAGAATGGATTGAAAATAATTATGATGTCATAGGGATAATGGAGATCTGGTGGGACTCCACCCATGACTGGACCATGGGTATAGATGGCTATACCCTGTACAAGAGGGACAGTGTAGATAAAAGGGGTGGGCTGTAGCTCTCTGTTAAGGAAAGCTACATGTCCCTGCAAGTTGATGTTGGCGGCCAGGGTGGATGACTGGAGACCCTCTGGGTTAAAATCCGTGGGGAACACAGCACAGGGGGCACAACAGTGGGAGTCTACTACAGACTTCCCACCCAAAGTCAAGAGCTTGACCAGGAGTTTGCCCAGGAGCTGGCTGAGGCTGCATGCTCCAGGACCATGGTTGTCATGGGTGACTTCAATTACCTGGACATCTTGTGGGAGGGTCACTCAGCAAAATCCGAGCAGTCACAAAGCTTCCTCTCATGCATGCATGACCTCTACCTGACTCATGAAGTCTACAGGCTAAGGAGAGGCAAAGTGCTGCTCGACCTGGCACTGGCTACTGGGGATGACCTAATCAATGACCTAGTGATTGATAGGAAGCTGGGCGACAGCAACCACGAGCTGATCACCTTCACCATCTGCCATAGAGCTAGCAAGTCAGTCAGCAACACGGAAGTGCTTGACTTCAGGAAAGCCAACTCTGACAAGCTCAGGAGGCTTGTCAATGAGGCCCTAAGGAACCATGACCCCAGGGAGAGGGGAGTTCAAGAAGAGTAGTTGCTCCTAAAGGGAGCAATCCTCAATGCACAAGCTAATGCTATTCCATCTTGGAGGAAAGGCAGCAAGAGGGCACAGCAGCCCCCCTGGCTCGCCAGGGATTTAGCAGACCTCCTGAGGCTAAAAAGAAGGGCCTACAAAGGATGGAGGATGGGATTCACCTCCCAAGAGGATTATTCTGCATTGGTCTAGTCCTGCAGGGAGCAAACCAGGAAAGCCAAGGTTGCAACTGAACTCCAACTAGCTTCAAGCATGAAGGACAATAAAAAGTCCTTTTTCAGGTATGTGGGGAGCCAGAGGAAAAGCAAGGACAACATTAGACCCCTGCTGAACCAAACGGGCCAACTGATAACTGACGCCCAAGAAAAAGCCAACCTATTAAATGGGTACCTTGCATCGGTCTTTCATCAGTCCCATGGGACACCCATGCCCACCACGGGACAGGGTGGTCCGGGTGAGGGAGATCCCCTGCCCTCCATTAATGCTGACCTCATGAAGGAACACCTTGAGAAGCTGGATACCTTCAAGTCAGCCGGCCCTGACAATCTACACCCCAGGGTACTCGAGTTGGTGAGCATCATAGCCCAGCCCCAGCACGGATCTTGAAGAACTTCTGGTGTTCTGTTGTAGTGCCTGAAGACTGGAAGAAGACCAATGTGGTGCCTATCTTCAAGAAAGGGAGGAAAGTGGATCCGGCTAACTATAGGCCCATCAGCCTGACTTCTATCCTGGGGAAGGTCTTAGAAAAGTTTTATTAGAAGCAGAAGCAGGCTGGTCAAGTTTGCCAATGACACCAAACTTTGGGGCAAAGCATCCACACCAGAAGACAGGCGGGTGATTCAGGCTGACCTGGACAGGCTCAGCAAATGGGTGGAGGAGAACCTGATGGTGTTTAACACTGAAAAATGCAAGGTTCTCCACCTTGGGAGGAAAAACCTGCAACATCCTTATAGGCTTGGCAGTGCTACGCTGGCTAGCACTTTGGAAGAAAGAGACTTGGGGGTCATCATTGACCACAAGATGAACATGAGCCTGCAATGTGGTGCTGCAGCTAGTATAGTAACCAAAACGCTGGCTTGCATCCATAGATGCTTCTCAAGCAAATCCCGGGACATCATTCTCCCCTTGTACTCAGCCTTGGTGAGGCCACAGCTGGAGTACTTCCAGTTCTTGGCTCCACAATTCAAAAAGGATGTGGAGAAGCTTGAGAGAGTCCACAGAAGAGCCACGTGCATGATCAGACATCAGGAAAACGGACCTTACGATGACAGGCTGAGAGCTATGGGGCTCTTTAGCCTGGAAAAGCACAGGCTCAGGGGTGATCTGATGGCCACCTATAAGTTTATCAGGGGTGACCACCAGGATCTGGGAGAACGTTTGTTCACCAGAGCGCCCCAAGGGATGACTGGGTCAAATGGTCAAACTACTGCAAGACCATTTCAGGCTGGACATAAGGAGGAATTTCTTTACTGTCCAAGCCCCCAAGGTCTGGAACAGCCTGCCATCAAAGGTGGTTCAAGCACCTACATTGAACACCTTCAAGAGTAAATTGGATGCTTATCTTGCTGGGATCCTATGACCCCAGCTGACTTCCTGCCCTTCGGGAGGGGGGCTGGACTCTATGATCTTCCAAGGTCCCTTCCAGAACTAATATCTATGAAAAACATAGGAAACAGGATTCCAGCCCCCCACCCCGGTGATGATGCCTCTTCTGTTTCCACTGCAATCTCCATCTTGTGCTCACACATAACTATTTTAGATTTGAAGGCTCACTATATCTACATACAAACAGCACTGTATGGGCGCACAAATGGGATCCCCCACTATGACAGTATATTTATGCCACTCTGAAGTTTGCTTTCTCTATGGCTGTCCTCTCATCTGCCTAGAATACTTCATGTACACTGGTGACATCTCCTAGAAAAACTGTACCAGGACTCTTTACAAACTTTCATCCACTGATTTTCTTGAATACTCCTCCCAACATATTAATTTCTTAGACACTGTGGTGAATTTTTGCAATGGTCATATCAGCACCACACTGTATCAGAAATCAACCAATTGGTACAGTTACCTCCATACCACCACCTTTCATCATAAGAACACCACTGGATCCATCAACTACAGCCAAGCTGCGTTACAACCATATATGCTCTGATCCTACTGACCAGGATGCACACCTTTTAAGGAGCAGGAGCAGGGATTTCTACATTTTAAAATGTAATCCCAGAATTATACCCACTCAAATAAAGAGGGCCAGACTTGGGCCCTGCTTTGACCTGGTACAATACCAACCCCATGATGAGGGCAACAGAATCCTTGTTGTGTCCTAGATGTTTGACCTGGAAACTATAGTAACAACATTAAAATGACCTCCACCCCCACCCCCACCCCCATGGAAAATGACCATCTCAAGGTAGTCTCTAGAGGTAAGCTTGTCCTGGCTTACAGGTAGCTCCCCCCAGCCTCAAACAGCATCTATCCAGCAACAGATTATCTAACTCCTAATCTCACAAAAGCACCAGATGTTGCAATGGACCTAGATACGAGCCGTACCCCTCATCAAACAGACCGCATCAACACTGAACCAAATAACATTGATTATAACATCCAAAGTTCACCTGATTATGGTACCCCTCTGCTGTCTACAGTGGAAAGATGGGGTGATTACTGTATGTAAAAATGAATGAACACTGATCTGACAAATTCCAGAAAGATGTGAAACCCTGTAGCAGAGCACTTCTAACCTCCCTGGACATTTCATCGCTGACCTCAGAATTGTTCTTAAACAGTAAAACTTTAAAAAAACAACTTGAACACAAAACTGAAACAAAAAATCATTCACAACTGGATTGTGTTAAATTGTGTAAAATTAATTGTGGCAGAGATTCTTGATTCTTAACCCATTACATGGGCCAGTTTTTATAACCTTAATGTCCATCAAGAAGTTAACTGTGGTGTTTATCCTTTCTGACCTTCATCTCTCTAGCAGTGCCGTCTTCTCCATTTCCTTCCTATTAAAATGACTCTCTTCCTTTCTATTCAATACTTCTGCTCTTGCAAGTCTGCAAGAAAAGATGAGGGCTGGTCTGGTGTTGCTTTGCACTGATGCAGATGCACAGGATTACATTCCCAGTGTCACTGTACTATCCCAGGAAAACAGGACTTGCACCAACATGATGCAGCCTGGTAAATTATGCAAGGGCAGTTCATTCATGTTGAAGGTTAACATCAATCTGCTTACAAAGGTGCAGTAATCTCAGTGTCTAGACAAGGAAATTTGTGAAATACCCATTTAAAACATTAAGAGAAGAGGACTTTAGTCAGTTTTACAAAAATCTTACATGCTTTTAACAATATTCTAGTCCTCTATCTAATCCACGTAAAAAAGAAAATGGTACAGAAAGGGCTGATGAATCTTCCATTTTATGACATCTATCGATAAAAGGTCACTAAACTTCTTGAGAGAGGCAAGTATTTTCCTAATTTGCCTACCAAAGTCATTACTAAGTATTCAAATAAACTCTTGTAGTTTTCCTTTTTATACCACTCCTCCCAAGTAATATAGGGCACAGTGGCAATGTCTATATGTGCACTTTAATGCACTGTAGACTTTAATGCAGGGGTGGGCAAAATATGGCCCATGGGCCGGATCTGGCCTACGAGGCCACTCTGTCTGGCTTGCGGGGCCCCTAAAAAATTTTAGAAAATTAATATTGATCTGTCCTTGGTTCCTGTCAAAAATGACAGAAACCAAGGGCAGCAGGACCCAGGGAAAGCCCAGAGGGCTCCTGCAACATCAGGCCCCACCCCACCCCAGCTGGAAGCCCCAACAGGGGCTTCTTGCCTGAGACCATGTGGCTGCAAGATGGGGATCAGGGGGTGGGGCACCTGTCAAGGGACGGGGCTACCCATACAGCCCTCCACACATTGCCAAATCTGGGTAAGCAGCCCTCTGCCTAAAATAATTGCCTGCCCCTACTTTAATGCATAATACTGTGCATTAAAGCATCACATCAAAACCCGTGACATTACACAAACGTAGTAAAAAAGTCTACTGCACATTTTCACTAAAAACTATGCAAACATGTTACTGCGCATCAGACCAGTTTCATGTGCACTAATTTAGGACCTCATATTGGAGGTAGTAAATTAATGTGCATTAGAAAAGTAGCATTCCTGCACATGTAGACTGGGACTTTAAAAGCGTCACCTTGCTTCTGATTAAACCCCACAGTCACTTTTTACCTTGCTACCGCTAAGCAATAGCAGTTGGACAGTAACTGGCCCATGACCACTTTCCAGCAACACTTATTAAAAAAAACCTCTTGCTTTTTTTAACCTGATTCCCGGCTGCTGCCGCTCAATGCACTAGGCCAAAATGAGGACCGCCACATTAATGTGCAGGCTGCTGCTCCACAAAACCAAGGGCTGCTTGCAAGCAAGAGCTTATGTTGAATTCATGCTCCTGGCACCCCTGTCTGGGGAAGCGCTGATAAAACGGCTTCCTCTGCTGTGCGGGAAGCCACCCGTCTATCCTCTGCGTTGGCCAAGGGCGAGGAAGGAAGGGGGGAGGGGGAGATGACTTCCTGCCAGACGGATTCCGCGGGAAGAAGGCAGAAGACATCAGTGCAGCCTGGCTCAGCCGCCTGGCGAGACGACATTTGTCCCTATTTTCCTTTGATACTAAAACCTCCGGCGGCGCCAGGCTGGGGCAGGCCCGAGGCCGCAACTGCGGGCAGAGGCTGGTTCCCGTCAGGGCGGCGCCAGGCCCGGCGGTCTCAGGAGCCCGCAGCGTCGCCGCATCCTCCCGGGAGGGCGGAGGGCGGCCCCGCACCTGCCCGGGGTCGGGGCAACGATGCCCGCCGCTCCCTCCCGCCCCGCGGACACCCCGCCCCGCGCTCAAGGACACTGCAGCGCCGCGGCATCCGCGCGGGGCGGGGCGGGGACAAGGTCAAGGGCAGGAGCCCCGGCTCCGAGGGAGGGATGCGGCCAGGCCGGGCCTCACCTTCTTGACCTGGTCATCCTTGAGCTCGGTGAAGTAGTAGGCCAGGAGCTGGGCCGCGATCATGCTGGCAGCGGGCGGGCGAGGAGCGGCGGACACACGCGAGGCGCCGAGACGCGGCGCTTTTCTCCCCCGCGCGGGTGGTGACACCGCAGCGCCGCCCCCCCCCCGCGCGCCCATTGGCTGCTGCGGAGCCGTCCGGGGCGGGGCCCGGCATCCCAGGCTCCGCATCCCCGCACGTCCCCCACGTCCAGCCGCCCCGGGCAGCACCCAGGGGGGCCCGGAGACGGGCAGGGCCTGCTGCCGAGCGCCTCCCCGCGGGGCGGCTGAGGGGACGGAGCCTCTGCACCAGGGGACACACACGGGCTCCCCCCACCCGCCGGGCGCGCATGGCCCCTGCCCCCGAGGAAGACGCCTGCGGCAGCCGCGTCCTGCCCGCGGGCGCTGCGCCGCCCCGGCCTCGCTGGAAAGGGCGCGGGGCTCTCTCCCCCAAGGCAGCAGCCCGAGAAAACCCGGCTGCTGCAGCAAGCACGGAACCGACGGCAAGGCGGAGACACCAGGAAAACCAAGTCCCCCCGGAATCGGTGGTGCCGCTGCCTCAGGGCCCCTCGCCCCCTTCCAAGCCGGGACCAGGGAAGCCAGCTGCAGGATCAGTTAGTCCAGCCCCTCCGCGAGGCAGAAAACGGCTCCTGTCCCGTCCTGGGCTATGGCTATGGAAAATAGCATCTGAGAACAGGAATTGGAGAGCAGGCCTCAAGTAGCTGAAGGGCAGTTACAGAGAGGGTGGAAATGGGCTTTCCTCTCTGGCTGTCGGAGACAGGGCTAAGAGCAACAGCTTCAAGCTGCAGCAGGGGAAGTGGAGGTTGGAGACTAGGAGGAATTTTCTGGCTGTGGGAGCGGTTAAGCACTGGAACAGGCGCCCTCCCTCCCCCAAGCTAAGTGATATCCAGCTCTGGCAGCTTTCCAGAGTAACTTAGACAAACACTTGGCTGGAATGGTTTAGTGGGAATGATCCTGCCTTGAGCAAAGGGCTGGACTAGATGACCTTGTGAGGTGACTTCCAGCTCCTACTTTCTTCTGCTCTGTATGGCCTGTGGGAAGCTGACAAGGCCTTGATTTGTAATGTCTGGTATGGCAAGGCCTTGTAAAGCAGTGCTTCAGTTGCAGGTATGCTCCAGTAGCTTTGTGCTATCCAGTAACGCCAGCCAGCCAGTTTGACCAGGTTTATAGCTATTTAGTTCAGGTCTACATCACAGATCTTTTCTACTGAGAAATCTTTGCCAGTTTAGGGTGTGATGAGGCATGCTCACAACCCCCTTTCAAACCATGCTGCAGGAGCAGCAGCCAGGTTCCCAAATCAGGTAAGAATCCCTGCCCTACATTTTCAGTGGCACATCCCCTACCCTTCTAATTGCCCACCAACAACTGCCCCTGTTCTCACCCTCTTGCTGCCCTGCTCCAGCTGGGCTGCTCAGGGAGCAGGGCTGTACCTGGAATAGCAACAGCAGACAGGTTCCTCCTCCCCATCTGATCTCCTCAGTCATTCCCTGACCACCCAGGAGCAGACACAGGGAAGAGGAACCTGACCTTTGCTACTGTCCCCAGCTGAGCCTGGTTCACTGCACAGCACAAGTAGAGTGAGTCAATAGCAGCTCATCCTAACCCGCAGGGTACATAGACAGTGGGAACAATGGCAGGGGAGGCACAAAGGAGAGGGGAGATATCACTGACCACACAAGGGGAGCAGAAGGGCTGCTGAGAGCTGGGGGGAGGGATTCTTACCTGAACTGGGGACTTCAAGTCCCTGGTTGCTTGCTGGTCCTGTTGTGTGGTCTGCCTATCCTGGTGATATGGCGGGGAGAAGGAATTTGAAAATAGGGGTATAGCCACCATACAGCACCAGTTGCTGCTCCTGTGCCTCTCTTTACAAATCCTGAATCTGCCCATGGTTTAGCAGGTCTAGAACTAAGCATCTGCAGTAGGATTCAGAGATAAAATTTTAGAGTCTAGACTTTCTAAATGCGTTGCTCAAGGCACTTTGTCATCCTTTTGGATAGTGTAAACATTCTTATAAACAGCATAAATGAAGGTGAATGATCCTAAGCTTTGCTTTTTATAAAATCTGCTTTGATATAGAAAAAATAAAAGAACAGTCAAAGCTGTTTTAAGACAACACTCTTCATATAGATCTTGAAGGGAAATAAATTTACTCCATCAGAATAATTTAAACTCCCCTCTACTTTGAAAGCAGTTTCCACTTTTCTGATTTCCACCTATATATAAAGTGCTATATAAAAGCTGCTACTACAAAAAGTCAAAAACACACAAAATAACCATTGCAACACATGGTGGCTTAGAGACGGACTCTTCTGGTAATGGTTTGATTCCTAGGCCCATCTTTTTCTGTGGGGATTAGAGTCATACAAACTCAATGGAGATTTCCCCCACTTTCTTCAGAGATGCATTTAGTCCCTACTTAGTCTCTAATTCTGGAAGGAACTCAAGAAAATACAAAGTTGGTAGCTCAGCCATGTTGGGAAAGAGCTGCCTGGCATTTTTCCAACAACAAACCCTTCACTCAATTTACCAACAGTCTAGATAGGCTCTAACGAGAATACTATTCAGTCCTCAATCAGAGACTCACTGGCTTCAACACAAAGATGTAGATGAGGAGGTTTAAAGTGATAAACGTGCCAAATACTCAGGTTTACATCAGGGAATGAGGCAAAGAAAGAGATAAACAGTGAAAGGGGAGACTTTCAGAGGTACACACAACAGTTAAGTATTTAACCCCTCTTGAAAAATCAAGAGTCTAGACATCTATCATTTGTGTGTTGTAAGCATCTCTCCTTTAATGAATGTGAAACTCAAGCTAACTGGGCCTACTCACAAGAGTTAAAATACAAAATACTGATGACAATTGCATAGTGCAAGAGGATGTGAGCTAACGGATAGGCCACCTGAGAAGAAACAATAAGGTATTATTTCCAATTTATCTTACTATATTCATGATGATTTAAGCAGGCTCCTGGTTGTCTAGTCTATAGCTGTGTAAAATGTCTATCCTTGATTACAGTGGTGATGTGTCGGCAATGCACAGGGGTGCACATGCACCCTTTGAAATCGCTGGTGCATCTCCTGACAGTCAGTGTTCCCTGCTTAGGCAACAGGCAAGGTGAGAGTGCTGATGCCCCCTGAGCACACCAGCCAGGGAGTAAGGGCACCAGGAGAAGCGATCCACGCAGTCCCCCCACAGACATTCATGCCAAACCGGGGGGGGGAGGGTGTTCCCCACAGCTATTGCACCAACCCAGAAGTGCCAGTAGCCCCCCACCCTCAGTCAGCACAATTGGTCACAGGGGGACTCCCCGCATTACTGACTGGCCGCTGGGGTGGCAAGTGCCCCCCCGACTCAGGAGGCACCAGTCGCCCATGCTTGATTAATTAGTACGGTAAATATTTCTTTTGCAATTAACTCATGTTTATGTGCAAGAAGAGTCGCTCTTCATATGTGATAGATGTTTCCTCATGATTTACTCTTGTTTTGCCTTTGTGGTTCCCTGAATCTTCCAAGGACAGCTCTTAGGAAAAATGCAAGGTTTCTGAGTTGTTAATCAGTTTCTTGATGCGTGCCAAACTTTGTAGAAATGGATAACCTCTTGTCACAGAAGGCAATTCATTCAAATTGGGACTTTCTGATAACCAATAAAGGGCAGTTTGATTAATAGGATTTTCCTGTCAATTATTGCTTGGGACTCTTGATTTACACAACTACAAGAATGCTTTGAAGATGCCAAGCTAAAGGGTATTAAAAAGGAACAAAACAGCTAACAGGGCACGCAATTCAAGAATGAAAGATCCTTCTGACAAGAACCAAGAATGCCTAGCTTTCTTCTAGGTGAGACAATCCGCACCTGGAGAAGCTAATAAACACACCATCTCTGTCTGTGTTGGTGAGAAGTTATCACTGTACAGCTAAATACTGGACTTTGTTTTGCTTTAGGCTTATTTAACTGTGAATACTTGTACTACACTAAGCCTTTCTGTCATCGAATGGGTAGTCATGTCAATCCTTTAACATTAGTCTGGAATCCCATCAGTAGTCTAGAATCTTACTTAACACCTCTTAAACCATTAGGATGGTTACAGCAACACTTAAACTAGCATAAGTAAGAAAGGTTACTATAGATTAGGTCTCCATTAGACATGCGCATTCACATACAAGAAGTCAAGCAGGTGACAAAAATGTGCCCAACTTTACAATCTTCCTACATATGGCAAAAAGAAGCTTACTTAATATTTAACTGGGACAAAACCAACAATTACCCATTATCTGGCCTCATGGCCTCTACCAATATGGTGCTCAGCATGAAATTTGAAAGTAACACTGAGAATTTTGCTAGGTACTAAGGTTTTATTTTAAAAGCAACATGTTCTACCCCAGGGAAAAGATTTAAAACCACGTCCCTCTTTACTCATGCTCTGTAGACTGATTTCACGGATAATAAGGTCCTGCCATACTGGGCAAAGGAGAGATGTCTGCAGTGGCCCATACCTGTGCCCACACATGAATCACCCCGATTATGAGGTTCCTAATAGTCTCCCCAGTTTGCATAGATTACCTCAACACCCAGCATGGTATTTATCCTCCATCCAGCAGAAAAACAGATAGGGCTTCTTTGAAAGAGCAATGTTGATGGGCTTTGTTCTGCCACAAAAACTGCTGTTGAGCAGGAAGCAGTAATTCCAAACCAAGAGCTGAATTGACTTGCAGATTATGTAGGAGAAAAGAAATGAGAACAACTGTCATCCATTGCTCATCTTCTAGTAGAAGTGATTACCTAAAGTAAATGAAAACAGTGGCCATCGACAGAAAGCAATGTAAAATGAAAAGGCCATAGGAGGGGACATCTTTCTAACAATGCGTACGTGTGTGCATATGCGATCTTTGATTTTTAGCTTTAATTCGAACCAGTCTTTTTAAAATCCATGTACACATGTTCAAATGATGTGGGAGATTTCTCTCCTGGTAGAAAAATGTACCTGGAGACCCCTGAAAAGACATTCAAATGCTGAGCCACTGTGCAGCCAAGGCGCCCCTGTGCACACATCTCAGGCTCCGCAGTCTGCCTCACAACAGATGACAGCAGTGCATGGGGCAGCCATCTCAGGCTGTCGCACAATGAGGGAATTGTAAAGGGGTTCCCTTCTTGGCTGAAGCAGGTGAGTCCAGCCCAAGTCATACACACTGTCATCCTGGACCTGTGACAGAGGGCTGAGAGGAAAGCACACTAGGACACTGGAAGACTGGGACCTTCTGTACTCATCACCATAGTCCCCAAGACTTACCCAGACTTAGGAGGCAAGTGTTGCAAATATAATAACATTCACTGTTTACCTACTGATAGTTATCTGAAAAATGCTTTTAGAAAAAGCATGCTGGAGAGCCAGTCTTTTTTTTGGAGAGTCATTATTGACTCCAAGATGAACATGAGCTGCCAATGCCAAACCACAGCCAGCAAGGCCAGCCATACCTTGTCATGCATCCAAAGGTGCATCTCAAGCCGGTCCAGGGAGGTGATACTCATCCTCTATGCGACTTTGGTCAGGCCGCAGCTGGAGTACTGCATCCAGTACTGGGGGCTGCACTTCAAAAGGGATGTGGCCAACTTGGAGAGGGTTCAGAGGAGAACCACCCACTTGGTGAGAGGGCAGCAGGACAGGCCCTACAAGAAGAGACTGAGGGACCTGAACCTGTTCAGCCTCAGGAAGAGAAGGCTGAGGGAGGACCTGGTGGCTGCCTACAAACTCATCAGGGGAGATCAACAGCAAATAGGTAGAGCCCTTTTCTCCCCAGCACCACTGGGGTGACAAGGAACAAGCTGATGAAGAATAGGTTTAGGTTAGAGATCAGAAGGCAATATTTTAGTTCGGGTGGCCAAAATCTGGAATCAACTTCCCAGGGAAGCGGTCCTCACCCCTACCTTGGGCAAATTCAGGAGGAGGTTGGATGATCACCTGTCTGGGGTCTTGTGAACCCAGCATTCATTCCTGCCTCTGGCAGAGGGTCAGGCAAGATGATCTGTTCAGGGCCCTCCTGACCCTAGCTACTATGAAACTACTCCTGGCCAGTTGATACCCATTTCTTTTTTCTTTTTTTTATGCCAGTATTGTCCTGTAGCTTAATCTAGCTCCTTTCTCTCTGATGTTTGCTATCTATAAATTCTTCAGGTAGGTAATCATAATACTCCTTCATTTGGCCAGGCTAAGCAAACCAAAGGTTGATACACTTGTCACTTCCTTAGTTATCTTTTTGGACATAGGTGACCAGAATTGTACATAGTACTCCAAAGGAGGGTTAATAGGACCTTGCATGAGAACATGCTGCAAGTGCTTCACAAACATATCTGTAGATCACATTTGCCTTTTTCATGGCTTCATCATGAAATGTGTAAATGCATTTGTGTAAATGCCATATTTACACAAATACAAGACAAAGGCCCCCCGAAAAAAGCATGAGTAAAAAAAGACCCTTTCTATATATACATACATGCACACGGCCCATATTATGTATTTATTTTATATATCTATCTATCTATCTAGATAGATATATTCAACACTGTATTTAGACGTATATAAATTGCTATGCATCTATAATTGACTTCTGGGGGATTGCTCTGAAGGGCCTTGAGCCCACACAGGTAAATAAGAAATCTGGAACAGGTAGGTACAGGTGAGTTCAGGTAATCAGCAAACACACGTAGACGCACCCAGATAAATAATGGCAATCGGAGGGAGGTGTTAACAGCTGGGGGAGTCAACAAGATGTATACATATACACATCTGTATATAACAAATAAACAACAAATGGTTATTAATGACAAAATATGAGGCACTAGATACAAAATATAAAGGAGTATACCCTCCTTCATGGTATCAGTATCACTGTGATTACTAGAATCTCCTCTAAGGGAAAAGAACGTGGGACCAGCTCCCGAAAAAGGGGAAAAGGGTTGGCTCCCAATATCCCCCATCCTTTGGGGTGTGGTCAGGACCTTTTCACAGTTCCCCACCCCACCTTCCAAGGGGTCTCCTCCCCTGTGGGAAAACCTTGCCTGATAACTCACGACTCCATGACCATAAAGGGGGATCAGCGCTCTTCCACCCAAACTGGTCTTCACTGCCAAGCCTCTCAGCTACCTGCCTGCTAGTGGCCCCAAGCAATCATATGCTCCTGGAGGCTACTGCCCTCTTACTGGGGTTGGAAGCCCAGACTACCTCATGCGATGCCAGGGCTCAGTTCACTCTGGCACCCTTCTTGCAGCAAGGTTGGTCCTGCACCCTGGCCCCATGCCAGGGGGTAGAGACCCTAGCCACTGCTAATGGGTCCCAGAGCCCAGGTTCTGCCGTGCACCATCCCTGTGCACCAAGCCCCCGGCCACTAGGTCTGTGCGAAGCTTTGGGTGGTGATTTGATTCAAAGGAGATTCGGCCCGATTTGGTGGCCGAATCTCCAAATCCGAATCAAATCAGGCGACCAATTAAAAGGTCTGAATCGAGTCAAAGCTCTCTGAATCTTTGGAAAAGATTTGGAGAGCTTCAATGATTTGGGCAGTTCCCAGTGGCTACAGCAGGGAGCTGCAGCTGAACTCAGAGCTGGTAAGTAGGGGGTGGGGGAGGGGGGCTGGGGAAGGGGCCCATGGGGGGGACCCCTGCCAGCCCCCAGCCCCTTCCTGCTGCCTGGGACAGCGGGGCAGGTGTCAGAGGGCTCATGCAGAGCCCCCCACGCAGTGGGGGGCAGCGGGGATCACCCCTCACCAGGCAGCACCCGCTGAGTCGGGGCTCCCCCCACCTGAGTGCCAGGAGCTGAGACAGGCAGGACAGCCATTGCCAGGCTGGGAGGGTGGGCGGGGGATGGGCCTGGCTGATTTGGAGATGCAGCAGAAACCGAATCTCCAAATCAAATTCAGCCGAATTGATTCAGGACAGTGATTCAAATCAATGAATCAAATCACTGTCCCCTGAATTGGCCGAATCAAAATCCAAAGTGAATACTAGCTGCTTCGCACAGGCCTACTGGCGACTTGCCAGGGGTTACAAAACCCTTGCTGCCTTTCACTGCTCCCAGGATCCAGCTCCGGGCAGCAGTACCTGCACCACAACCCGGCCACACACCGGGGGTTACAGACCCAGGCCCGGTTACAGACCTGAAATCAGTACTTGGGATCTACTGAGTATGGTTCAGACTACTTTTCCATCAGGTAGAGATTGCTTTATATAATATTTGTACAGAGCAAGGTAGTTAACTGTGTTAGCCTGCAGTCAGGCAAAAAGTAAGGTAGAGATGCACCTTCTAGCATAACTGAATCAGTGATGCATAGGTTTTCAAAAGAGCCACTGCTCAATTCATCAGATGCTATGAATGGACATTCAGAGAACTGGCTGTCAAACAGAAGTAGTGATTTACATACAAAAGAGTAGGAGCTCCCCCAGTTTCAGGGGATGGGGGTGTTAGTTGTAGTCATATTGGTCTAAGGCAGGGGTGGGCAAAATGCGGCCCGGGGGCTGGATGCAGCCCGCCAGGCCATTCTATCCGGCCCATGGGGCCCCTAAAAAATATAGAAAATAAATATTAATCTGCCCCTGGCTGCCTATCATGTGGCCCTTGATGGCTTGCCAAAACTCAGTAGGTGACCCTCCACCCAAAATAATTGCCCACCGCTGGCTAAGGACATAGGCAGACAAAGTTCTTTGAGTAAATGTGGTATCTTGGAAAGTGGAAGCAGCCTTCTTAGAGCTTAGTGCTCAGATGCAGGGATAAGGAAATCATTGTTCTGATATTTTCTTTTGTTTATTCTTAAATCTCTCTCTCAACCTATGGTTTCTGATTTCTTCTGGTTGCTCGTGTTTTTATAATAAATCTTTCTGTTATTATTTACAGCATGCTTATTGTCAGTGTATTAGTGTATTTTCAAACAAGATTTTTTGGGTAAATGTGATATCTTTTATTAGACCAACCAAGATATTTGGAAAAATTATTCTTTGCAAGCTTTTGGGCCTAAGCACCCTTCTTCAGGCACAGGAGAGAGTCTGCTAGTGTGTGTGTACTCTACTGGATGGAATAGAAGCCAATATGCAAAATACAGGCCTGTGAAAATGCAAATACGTAGTAGTGAAGGTCAGAGGGGTAGAAGACAATAGCTAGGAGACAGGTAGGTAGTGGGGGGAAAGGAAGGAATGTTGACATGGTGGCAAAATGTAGCTGATAAAATGTAGAGGTTACCTGGCGTTTTCGGATGGCAGGTAGGCTATAATGTGCCATAAATCTAATGCCTATATTTAGTGGATGATTTTTTGTATCTAGTAGATTTATGAAGTAGGTTTTTGGCTTGTTTACAAAAGTTGTTTTGTAAATTCCCTTCAAGGATTAGAATTGAAAGATTGGAGAGAAAGTGGTTGTCTTGTGAGAAGTGTACAGCTACAAGTAATTGGCTGGTTTTGTCTTTGAAGATTTTCGACATACATTCATTCATTCTGGTATGCAGTTGTTGTATTGTTTCTCCTACATAGTTTCCACTGGCCATTCAATGCACTGGATGAGATATATTAGCATCCATTCAGTGTGCTTTGTGCCATAGCAAGTTTGCTTCTGGTGGTGAGGTTCAGAGCCTGTTTAAAGGCTAGGATGAGTGGTTCTGGAAAGATCTCTTTAAGAATTGGGTCATCTCCTAGTATGGGTTGCAATGGGTTGCAATTGTTTGAGGATTTATAGGTTCCAGAGAAAGATATTATGTCATAAATAATAATTTGCAATTTGTGGGGATTTTTTTTTGTACTGCAGCAGATCTTCACCTGGTATCTGAGTGGCTCTTTCAAAAGTGCACTCTCTCCTCTGGTTGAGTGAAAGCCCTTTTGAGATTTCCAAAGTGACGATCCCAGGTGTTCTCAGTGCAAATTCTGTGGTATTGGAGGACTTGGCTGTATATTACAGCTTTCTTGGTGTGTTTAGGGTGATTTCTCAAGCTTTTCCATGTCCTTGTTGAAGTGTGGCACCCAGAACTAGATGCAATGCTCCAACTGCATTCTCACCAATGCCAAGTAAAGTGGAAGAATCACTTCCTTGGTTTTGCTTGAGATGCATCAGTTGATGCATGTCAGAGTATTATTTGCCCCACTGACAGCATCACACTGGCAGCTCATGTTCATATGGTCTATTATTACCCCTAGGTCCCTTTCAGTAGTGGTGCTAGTCAGTTTGGCACCACCGAGCCTGTAAGTATGTTGAGAGTTGTTCATCCCCAGATGGAGCACTTTACACTTTACAATATTGAACTTCATCTGGTTCCAATCCGCCCAGCCTGCCAGCCTGTCCAGGTCTGCCTGTATCTGCAGGCAATTTTCCAAACATGATCATGCTCCCCCATAGCTTGGTGTTGTCTGTGAACTTGGCCAGTGAGCTCCTCACTCGCACATCCAAATCATTGATAAAGATGTTGACAAGCACTGGACCAAGCATGGACCCTTGACAGACACCACTGGCCACTTCTTGCCAGGATGACACAGATCCATTCATGAGAACTCTCTAGGTCCTACCCACCTGTCAAACAGTTAAGGCTGCAATCCTCCAATATTCCTATGAGAACATCATGGGATACCAGATCAAAGGTTTTTTGGACATCTAGGTATACAATGTCGACCTCCTCTCTCTTATCCAGGTGGCAAGTTACCTGGTCACAGAAGGAGAGGAGATTGGTAGGACAAGACCTGCTTGCGACAAAGCTATACTGGCTGTTGTTCAGAATCCTACTTTCTGCAAGCTTATTGCACAGACTCCTTGATGAATTTTTCCAGGATTTTCCCTAGGATAGAAGTTGAGCTAATTAGCCTATAGCTGCCCAGGTCCTCTCTCCTCCCCTTCTTGAAGATGGGAACAATATTGGCCCTCTTCCAGTCTTCAGGGACCTCCCCCAAGTGCTTAGAGTTTTGGAAGAGTTTCGCCAGAGGTCCCATGATGACTTTTGGCCAGCTTCTTCAGCATTCTCAGATGAAGTTCATCCAGTCCTGCTGACTTATAAATGTCTAACTTTCCTAACTGATCACGCACCAAATCAATCAAACATTGCAGGTTTTCAGTCCAAATGATGAAGATGTAATCTATATATCTTAATTACAGTGTGGGTTTCATGATGCAGTTCTTGAGGAATTCTTCCAGGTTGCCCATAAAAAGTTTGGCATATTGTAGGGCCATTTGGATGCCCATAGCTGTGCCCATGCTCTGCAGGAAGTGTTGGTTATTGAAAGTGAAATTGTTGTGTGCAAGGATGAAGAGTATATATTCAGTAATATCTTTAGGTCTGTACTTGGAGTTGTAATCATGCTTTTGTAGATATGCAAGGCAAGCCTGGATATCATCCTGGTGTGGGGTGATGGTATATAAGCTGGTAACATGCACGGTGGCTAGGAGAGTATTGCTGGGAAGGGTGGTCTGTGTTTTAAGTTTTCATAGAAAGTTTGTTGCATCTTGCACAAAACTCGCTGTTTGGGTGACAAAAAGTTTTGGGATGGATTCAATGAAACCTGATATTTCCTCAGTTAGGGTTCCATGGTTGGATATTACAGGCCTGCCTGGGTTCCCTTGTTTGTGGATTTTAGGGAACATGTAAAAAGTCCCTGGGTTGGGTAGTGGGGAGTAGTGTTCTCTCTAAGCTGCATGCGTGAGCAGCTGCACACAAGTAAAAATCTTGCTGTGCACAAACTTTTTAAGGTTGCACACCCGCCCAGAGAGAAGCTGGGCACAGAGTGTAGCAGAGACACCGGGGCCAGCGTGGGACACTTACTGAAGGTAAGCTCCTCACTCCTCATGCAGGGCAGGCAGCGGCTCCTCCCCAAGTCTGGGGCTGGTTCCATGGGCTCCCCACATCACCTTGGGGAGTGAGGAGGCACCTGGCATCAGGGCTGCGGAGTGGAGCAGTTCCCCAGAGCCAGCAGAGCCCACAGAGCAGTTTCCTGGAGCTGGCAAAGCCTCATGTGGGACAGGCAGCAGCTCCTTCCCGAGGTGAGGCAAGGTGGGGATGGGGGTGGGCTGGCGTGGTCTCTGCTGGCTCTGGGAAACTGCTCCACTCCCCAGCCCTGATGCCATGTGCTGCCTCACTCCCCGAGGTGATATGAGGGAGTGGAGCTGTTCCCCGGAGCCTGCGGAGCCTGTGCCAGCCCCCAACCTTCAACCCTGCCTTGCCTTGGGGAGGAGCCGCTGCCTGCCCTGCATGAGGAGTGAGGAGCTTACCTTCATCTGGTGGCTGAACCCTGCTCCCTCCCACCTGGGCTCTTACTTTGTGACACTTACCAGTGCACCGCACTGAAAGGGGGAGGCAGGACCAAAGCAGCGCACTCATGGACCGCTACTCCTTAGAGGGAGTTCTATAGTTTTTCTTGTAGTTCATATGGAAATGATCTGATCATGGTGTTGAGTTTTAAGATTAAAAGGGGAGTTGGATCTTCCTCTAGTTTTTCACAGTAGGTAGTGTCAAGAGTCGTCTGTTGGCTTTTTTTAACATAGTCTTCATGGTTAAGGATAACTATAGCGCCTCCTTTATCTGCTGGTTTTACTATTATTTGGAGGTTGGCTCTCAGCGATTCTATGGCTCTTTTCTCTGAGAGGGAGAAGTTATGGTGGTGTTTGTTGCTGATTATTTCATTGTTTATTCTTTCTCTGAAGCAGTCAATATACTGATTGAGGTTTGAATTTCATTCACCGTGAGGTGTGCAATCTGATTTTTTGTGGGTTTTATCTTTTCTTCCATGTTGTCATAAGATGAAGTGTTGTTGGATGTGGATTCATTTTGTTTGTGGAAATATTCCTTGAGAGGGAGGCATCAGAAAAATTATTCTAGTTCTCCACATTATTAGTTCTCCAATTTTCCGGACAGAAATTAAGGTTTTCAGTCCAAATGATGGCCTTTAGAGAGGACAAATTTTTCAGCTTTGGTAAGTACGTGTGTGGAGAGATTGATAATATTCAAGGGTTGACTAGTTAGTGTATTTTCAGAGCATTTGACCACATAGGAGGGCCTCTTCTCTAAAAGTTGTGGGGTAGATCTATAATTTCTGAGCACATAACTGGATAAGGGTCTGATTGTTCTAGCTGGCAAGATCACCTCTATTAAGAGCTAGCAAGACTTTTAGGCTAGATATCAGGAGGCACTACTTCACAGTCAGGGCAGCTAGGATCTGGAACCAGCTTCCAAGAGAAATGGTGCTGGCTCCTACCCTGGGGGTCTTTAAGAGGAGGCTAGATGTACACCTTGCTGGGGTCGTTTGACCCTAGTACTTTTTCCTGCCATGGCAGGGGGTCGGACTCGATGTTCTGCTCAGGTCCCTTCCGACCCTAGAAACTATGAAACTATGAGTGAAACTGGAAAAGCTGAGGTACCTTGGACCAAGAAACTGGCCCCTTAAAACATCTTAGTCTGTTCTCAGTGGCCAACCAGTAGCTAAATAGATAGATCTCCTGGGGAAGATCTCTGAAAAAATTGTCAAGGAGGACATCACCCACAATCTCACATCTGGTGGTTTACTAAGAAGCAACAAGCATGGCTTTGTAGAGGGGTGGTCATGCCTAACAAACCTGGTATCCTTTTATGACCAGGTAACCAGCCACCAGAACATGAGCCAGGAGGTGGACATCATCTACCTAGATTTCAGCAAAGCCTTTGATACTGTTTCCCATGAAATCCTCTCAGTTAAGTTGGAAAGTACTAGCCTAAACCGGGCTACAGTGAGGTGGGTTGAGAACTGGCTCAGCAGCCAGTCCCAATGAGTCTTAATTGATGGGGTGGCCTCATCCTGGAAGGTCATCTCCAATGGTGTACCCCAGGAATCAGTTCTTGGGCCTGTGCTCTTTAATATCTTTATTAATGACACAGACAAGGGAGTGGAAGTGCAATGATTAAGTTTGCCGATGGTACCAAACTGTGGGAACAATCAGGCACGTCAGAGAACAGGTCAAGGATTCAGGAAGACCTTGACAGGCTGGTCCTATGGGCTGAACAAAACCAAATGAGGTTCAACAAGGACAAATGCCAGGTCCTTCATCTGGATAGGAAGAACACTCACCATATCTATACAATGGGTGGTGTTCCACTGGCTGGCACTGTATCCAAAAGAGACCTAGGGGTGACGATCGACCAGAAGGTAAATATGAGCCACTAGGGTGATAAAGTCACCAACAGAGCAAATAAAACTCTGGTGTGCAACAGCAGATGTATTGCCAACAGATCCAGAGAGGTGTTCTTCCCCTTCTATTAGGCCACAGCTGGAGTACTGCATCCAGTTCTGGGTACCACACTTTAAGAAGGATGTGGACAAGCTTGAAAGGGTGCAGAGAAGGGCCACCCAAATGATCAAGGGCCATGAGGAGAGACTTCAGAATCTGGGACTGTTCAGCCTGAGGAAAAGAAGGCTGAGAGGCAACTTGATAGCCGACTACAAATATGTCAAGGGAGAACACCGGAACCTAGGTGAACAACTTTTCAGAAAAGTCCCATCCTCCCAGGAAGACATGGACCAATGGACACAAGCTAACTGAGGAAGTTTTGGCTGGACATAAGGAAAAACTTCTTTTCTGTACAGGTAACTAGAATCTGGAACATACTTCCAGCATAGGTGATGCAGTCGGCATCTCTGGCAGTCTTTAAGAGGAGGCTGGACAAATACCTTGCTGAACTTGTTTGAACCCAATTACCTCCTGCCCATGGCAGGGGACCAGACTTGATGATCGTATAGGTCTCTTCCAGTCCTTCTTTCTATGATTCCATGATTTTATAGCAGAGATGCATTTGGGCCTGAAGAACACCACTGAAGATATAAGAACACACAGGGAGTGTGTCTTAAAAGGCATATCTGATCAAATCTGGGATCAGGATGCATGTATTATACTCATTTCATTAAATAGTAAAAGCTCTGTTATCTGGCATCCCCCAGAAATGGGGGATGCCGAATAACAAAATATGCCAGTTAATTGAGCAGCCCAGGCAGCCACTTCTCCAGCCGCATCTAGGACGTCCCTCCGCCCCTCCTGCAGGACCCACAGGACAGAGAGGCAGGCCCCACACAGCCCTGTGCAGCCTGTTATGCTCCTGGGGGCTCAGAAAAACAGGAAGCACCACGGTAGGCACTTCCGGTTTCACTTTTCCTTACAAGCCAGCATGCCAGCTAACAGAGCATGCCAGCTTATAAGGTGCCAGTTACCAGAGAGTTTACTGTATAAGGAATGATTGTTATTACAGTGTATTTTGCCAAGAGGCCAAGTTGCCCATTAATTTCTATTCACATCATATGAGAACAACAAGATGGATGTGTACTGTGACACTCATTTGGACTGATAACCTGCATATCTGATAAATTTCCATCACAAATTCAATAATCACCACCCCTCCATCAGACTCTCTTGAATACTCCAGCACCAGCATTTCCTTTTTAGATACTACAGTCA
Organism: Crocodylus siamensis; assembly: GCF_052110815.1. Lineage (NCBI taxonomy): Eukaryota > Metazoa > Chordata > Crocodylia > Crocodylidae > Crocodylus > Crocodylus siamensis. Next base: position 53,648,166 of record NC_143401.1, on the reverse strand, counting down.
ATATCCAGAAATATAAACCACCATGTACAAGAAATCCATGGACCAACATACATATCTACACAGAATCAGCAATGACCCTAAACACACCAAGAAAGCTGTAATATACAGCCAAGCCCTCCGATACCACCAAATTTGCACCAAGGAGAACACTCACAATCATCACCTTGCAAATCTCAAAAGGGCTTTCACTCAACAAGGACAATTCTCCAGAGAGATAGATCACACTTTTGATCCAAACTCTTTCTTCCAAAGTTCAGGGATGTTTGCTCTTGTGATTCTGACCCAGGACCATTTTGAGATCACTCCTAAACATATCTGTAGTATCTGCTTATCTTTTCTGTAGGGATTCCTATTTGATCGCTACCTAAAAATAGGCAAGTGAACTCAATTGCTCTTCAACTTATCTGTAATGACATGAAAACAATTCTACCTGTTGCATCTCAGCTTTCAAAGAATTTATATCTATCAGACAAAACATTGAAAGGTATGAAATACTTAGTTTGTTGGTAAACGGTTTGAGTTTTGTGATTGTTGCAAGCCTTGATTTAAAAAAAAAAATCACTGGAAATAAGGTTATTTTTTTCACTGGCACCACCATGACAAGACTATTCTCTCTGGCCACTGCTTTAACTCAAAAGGTTTTTCTTACATGCTTTTATGTCAAAAACAGATCATAGTGCCTTTCTTTAGGCTGGCCTCATTCTATAGTGTACCTCAGTGGTTCCCGAACTCTGACAGATTGCGCACCACCAATTTAAAAGTACCACCAGCAAATGTCACATAAAGTAATTATAATAAATCCGTTAACAAGTACCACTGACAGGTGGTCTGCATACCACTGATGGTATGCGTACAACAGATTGGGAACCGCTCGCTGGTGTAGTTTATTCAAAATTTAATGGGACCTTTGTAAACTAAAACTAAAACAATCTTTTCCAGTTTATCTTCAACTGCAACATGCAATAAATGTGTTTAAAATACTGTTGGCTCTGAAAAATTCCAGTATTGGTATGGTTAAAAATATAAGCAAGAGTAAATGTGCGGGCATTATAAAATGCAATATTAGGGAGATAAACTGATGCTACCAAAGAGGAGGGGCTTTGTATACAGGAATCATAGCACTTAAGAAAGAAAACTGATTAATAAGGGGTCCTAGAAATCGTTTGGTTTGCCTTTAATTAGGGACAGAAGGGAGATAGTCCAGGATAAGTAATATTTGCGTCTTAGCAGAACAAAAATGAGCCAACTCAAGCCACAATTGTAGAATGTCCAAGAAGTAGAGTGTGAGGTCCTCCCCACTAGAGACACTGATGAGCTACAGAGGGCTCATTAAAATATGCTGCACTACAGGCACTTTATACATTAGTAAGAAATAATGTCTCTCTTTCCTTCCAAAGACAGTCTTGCAAATGCAAAGAGCTATAAACTAATTGCAAGTTAGAAGTATGTGGTCATTACTGCTGCAGCAGAAAGCAGTAAGGGGATCTAAATAGCTGATAATCTGAGAGATGCAACAGAAAAAGTATCTTAAAAGAGATCAGCCTGCCTTACACAGCCAGCCTGGCCTTAAAAGATAAATTATTAAGAATATTAATAGTCACTGAGGCTAGGATCAAACTGCCTAACACTCAGGGGTGATTTTAGGATTTTGTAAGGCGGGGGGTGCACATGGTGAGGTGTATCATCACATAAAAAATAACATTTTTTTCTCCAGATAAAAAGAAACTAGAAACTTCACTACTATGCTAGCGGCCCAGAGCTATATTATCCAGTTTAAAATTGGTGCAAAAACAAATGCAAATGTGTTGGAATGAGATAAAAACAGGTCTGCAAGGCTGTGAAATAGGAATCACATAACCAGGTGCAGCTAACAGATAGCTGAATTGCAAAAGAAAGGCTAGCCAGATTAGTGGAATATCAAGACCATTAAAAGGAAAGAGGGTCACTAACACCTGTGGACTGAAGAGTTTAGAAGGAATCAGGTAGATTTTAATGAGCTATGAAGTCAATTGCCTCCCACAGCACTGCCTGACTATAAATGCTGTTGCCATTACCAGTCAGTTGTTTTTAAACTTTGGAGTGGAGCAGGAATCAAAGGGAGGTACAACTGTACCAGTGCACATCTCTGGTTCACCCCTGCTGCCATTTACCTCAATTGTTGGGAGCCCCAAGATGCTCCCACTATTGCCATATCCAACATAGCTATTGCATTACTGGTTGAAATGCATGGGAGATGCACCAGAGTCTTACTTCCCAGACCCTCGCAACAGCCCTAGCAGCATAGGAGCAGGAAAGGAGGTCAATTGCTATGCTACATGGAAGCCCTGGTAACTTATCCCTCTCCCTACCTGTGCCTACCCAACTTCAGTAAGGAGTTTCTTGGCTAGTATAATGGAGGGCCTGGAGTTCTGCTTCTGTAGCCCTTTACCCTCTTGAAAACTAGAGGAAAATAATTCCCCCCAAGTTGTCACTCATCCATACCAAGGAGATATGACGGGGCTCCCACATTTCTCTCCCTGTAAAAAATATTGGCTTAACGTCGCTGATTAGGGTTTAAAAGGCAATAGGGCCAGCTTGAGTTCATTTTGCATTTTGCAGAAAGTTATCATGGAAAATGCAGGGTAGGCATAACATACTGCTCCTGCTCAGTCCAACAACAGACATACTGATTCACAACTTCCAAGCAGACAAGCCCCTCAAAATCATGCCATTATCAGGCATGCACTCCTGCCACTGTCCAAGATAGGATACAGGGCTAGATGGGTCATTGGTCTGACCCAGTACGGTACTTCTTGTGTTCTTATACAGATAAGTTTCACATTTATCATGCGACACAAAATTTACAACTATTTACTTTTTGTTCAAGAACAGGAGCTTTGGCATATTGTATTCTGAAAGTAGCCATTAGAATCCTTCATAAATCTAATGAATAAATAAATAAATACTCTCCTTCCCATATAGCTCAAGGTTCTGCATTCTGGTTTGCTGGAAAGGATCGTTTCAGCTAATTCATGCTGCCAATGCCAGGCATCCAGAAATCCATTTTTAGAAATCATCATCCTTACAGACTCGTTATCGATACAAAGTGGCTACTGTTGACACAATGTTGTTAGCGGATAGCAGTTTGGGTATTTTGGTGAAAAGACAAAAAGTTCAGAATACTAAAAATTAATCTTCATGTATTTCAATAGCATACACCCAAGCTATTGTAATTCCAGGCATGTACTTCATAGCTAGCCACTATTTTGCTTGAATTTTAATCGTATACAGTTAACTGTACAGAGGTCAATTCAGATCAACATTATATTTTCTCTTTACCACTCTCCTTTCCTGAATATTCACTATTGATTATGATTTTACATGTATAAAGTCTTCTTTCTACTTACTAAACAAGTTTTTTTCATCTCCCCCAAGTACTTTTGTCTATACAGTTTCTCCATGTTTGAAAACTATTGGCTTGGAGAAGGAAATGATTATGGGTTTTCAATAGAAATTATCAACACCATTTAGGAATGTTTCAAGGCTCTTGCATTTACAAACAATGAGAAGGAAACTTAATTTTGGGAAAAGAAAAGTTAGCTGGTTTCTGACTAGCTTTTGACTTACATATGAAGAACAGACCTGAATACCAGGGGGATTTAAAACTGCAGTTGAAATCCCTGTATTTGGTGGGTACGAAACTAGTGAGTTCATACAGAAAGAATCATTGCATTTATGCAGAACTTCATGCATTTGTTACTGAGAATCTAAAACACCACAGATATTGACAAGAAATTTATAGAACAAGGTTAAATCTTCTATGCAATTTCACCTTGCCAGAAGGCATAGTGATGAAGATGTTTTACCTCATTTTTCTCATTAAGTAACTTGATTGGCTATAATATAAATGCAACTTGATTGGCTATAATATAAATGCCTTGAGGGGAGCCTTTCAATGCATGGGAAAGGTCATGCAATACACAGCTTAAACAGCAAGCACTCACTTAGAAACTATTTTTATGGTATAACCTAACAAGGGTGTGTTTGTGAAATGCAAGAAGATCCATTCAGAAATCTGAAACCAAGAGACTTAGAAAGACACAGCATCATTAACCAATAGCCGTTTGGGTTTTTTAGAGAAGGGACAACAAGCTCAGATAATTAGAAATTAATCTTCATGTATTTCAATGGCATAGGCCCAAATTATTGTAATTATCAAGCCAGGCATGTACTGTAATTGAGTCAGTAAAAGAGAAAGAAAGAGATGTAGTACTCAGGCTTCAGGCCAGCAGAAGGATTTAAAAATAGGAAGGCAATTCAGTCAGCATCAGGCACCATGAATTCAGCTTTGTGACCCTTTGTTCCAATCTCTGCAGCTTGATGATAAAGCAGCATTTACATCATTGGCCCTCAAGGGAACAGGGTGCTCGCTGGTATGAAATGACCTGACTTAAATGGCACAGATAGCAGTGTGATGGTTATGTTGGTTATCCACTACCTTGCCTGTATATTTAGATGCAGCCTTTCAAGAACGGAGGCAGCTTACCTATCTACATAAAGGTTTACTGGAATATTTGAAAGTTACAAAAAACCATACACCAGGTTAAACATGTTGGCCTATACTGAGAGTCGCTATTTAACTCAGAAACTGAATCAAAACTGATTAAATAAAAGCTTTGGAAGTGGGGTGCTCATAAAGGATGTAATGCTACAACAACTACCTTCAGCAAAGGAAGCAGCAGCTGTACTTTAGATGACCTCACAAAAGAAACATCAGTTATAGTCAAAATCCAAACAAAGTTTTACATGCGTTAGGATTCATATATTTAGAGAGAGATCAAGAATCCAGGAAATCAGAGTCAATGTCTTGATATTTTGTCTTATCTGGAATACAAGACTGTTGCTTCCCTAGTTATAGTCACAAAAATGCAGCTCTGTAACCAAGAGGAGTTTTTCTTCTGCCAGAGTTGCATCAGCTGCCCCAAGCATCAGCAGCTCTGCCAGCACCGGTAGAATTATGTCCACATAGGGGGTGTTGCAGGCATTACTACATTGGCTAGGGAGTGTGACCTTTTCATACTTCTAACCGAACTTGCCGTGCCAGTAGAACCTTGCAATGTACACTAAGCTTACCATTCATCTCTCTGCAACTTCTACCACTTACCCCAAAACTCCCTTTTCTGGTAAGATTATATCCTACTCTTCACATAATGGTCTTTGCTTGTCACGCTACATGAGAGCCCATCCATGCAAGCCGGATCCAGAGTCACCTGGTCTGTGAGGCTGCAATTTGATAGTGGCAGCATTAATTGGTGAAGTTCCTAGAGCTGTGGTAGCTGCCACTCTTACCACCAAATTTCTGATCCAGCAAGCCAGATGACACAGCTCCACAGACAAGGTCCAGCCCATGCGGCATATCTTGGTCACCTCCGTGTTAGGGTTTGCAGTATGGAAAGCTGCTGTCTGTAGGACTTCTGCTTCGCTTGTTAAAGAATTCAGAAGGTATGGAATGAATAAGTCAAAGGATGGCAGAAAGAAGTTTAAGGCAGTTGAATCCTGCCCGGGAGAATCGGATTCTAACCCTGCCTCTACCACAAAGGTCCTGCATGATGTTGACAGTGGGTGCATCTACATGTGCATATTTACTGTGCAGTAACCTAAAATTACTGCACGGTGCAGGCACACATCTACATGTGTATGCCTGTATTGTGCAGTAACTATGGTGACTTGCACTGATTTGGGTGTGAATTTGATACCTGCATCATGCAGATATCAAATTTATGCCCGATTAGTTACTGCACAGTAATGCACATGTAGATGCCTTACTGTGCAGTAATGCTGTGTGTGTGGACTGACTTGGGACTAACTTTAGTCCCAAGTCAGACCACACACAGCGTTAATGCACTTTAATGCCTGTATGTATAGATTCTGGCTTACTTCTGCTTACTACACAGTAAATTTCGTGGGATGTAAATGCACATGCAGACGTACCCAAAGTCACCTAAAAAGAAAATTTCCACATGTCTTTGTTACAGTCAAAAGCAGGTTTCAAACCTAATGCAGTTAAAGATTGACATGACACCTTGTTCAATCAATGGCAGAAAGGCTTTAGTAACAAGACCATATAACAAGCTATAAAACTAAATGACAGAAAGACTCCTTCCCAATATTCAGTAAATCAGCTATTACAAAAGTCCTAGTGTAGGTTAGCTGCAAAAGTCTCTCTCACAAATGCAGGCAGGAAGCAGTTTTCAGTCTTGTTACCCTTCACAGAACATGGATCCGTCACTCAAGAGTGATCAAATATTTTTCTGTTTTTTAAGGAAAATTTTTCATGTCCCAAGTCAAATCAGCCAAATCAATTCCAAATCCACGAGTCATTCAAGAATCATATGTGGCTCTGCTACTGGCAAACATCCTCCACCCCCGCCTGGGGCTTCAGGTGCTTCCAAATCCTTTGGTAGATGTCCTACATGCAGGCCCAAGCCTGGAGGGTTGGGGTTCAGATGCCCCCAAGTTACACTTGCCCTCAGTCGTACAGCCACAGGAGCAAGCTAGGGAGGAGTTTCCCATTTCCATAAAGTTGGCATGTAGCTGAGATCTTCCCACTGGAAGTGAAAGTGGGAGTCTAACTATGCATTACTTCAGTCAATGTACTCAGGAGTGATTAGGTAGGTACAGAATTATTTCTCTCTCTCTGCTGGAGAACACACCTTACTGGCAACTGTTTCCTTCTTATACTGTCCAACTGTATAGCTTCAAAGCATTCCTTTTTGACAGTTGGTTAATTAAAGTCCAAACAAAGCAGGTAGGACAGGACCATCACATTACAATTGCTAACTGCTTGGATCCAGGTATGAAACTTGTTTTTCAAGCTTTTAATCAGCCCGGAGGTTACACTTCAGTCAAATGGAATGGGTCTTGATTGACTGAACAGGATACCATGGGGCAGTGGTTGTCAACCGGAGGTACATGTACCCCTAGGGGTACTTAAAAAGGTTGTAGGGAGGTACACAGAACTGATGTAAACGGAGCAAATAAGTGTTCCACACCTGTGTGCTGCCACAGCACAGCACACAGGCAGCCAGGAGTGCAGCCCAGCAGGGTGGAGAGCAGCGTGGTCTGGCATGTCAGGGAAGGAGGAAGCAGATCAAGGACCCAGTGGTGGGGGAGGGAGTGGGGCTGGGGCAGGGGATGCCCAGCTGGGGCATGGTGCAGGACTGAGCTGTGCATGGGAGGGGTGGCTCCTGGTGCTACGTGCACCCCAGGAGGCCGTGGACTGCACCCCTGGATCTGTGCAAGAGGTGAGGGTGGGCTGCCATTGTGGGCTGGAGCCGAGGCAGTCCCAGGCTGTTTCTGGCAAGTGTGTTGGGCCAGGCTGCATTTGGGGTGGGTGGCAGCAGCGCTGGGGGTGGGAATATGGTGAATTCTGGAGTGGCTGCAACCCCTCCCATAGCCCCCCTCCCTGCACTGCCACTGCCCACCCCAAGCACAGCCCAGCCCAGGACCAGCCAGGGAGAGCCTGGACCAGACCCAACCCCAGTACACAGTGGCAGCCCATCCTGCCCCGCACCGGCGATCCAGGGGCACATGCCCCCCATGCCCTCCCACAATGAGTACAGTGGCAGGCCCTCCCCCGAGGTGTCGCTCACAGCTCTGTCCTACTCTCCATTCCAGTTGTGCAGGGCCTGTACCTGTCCCAGCCCCACTCTCTCCCTCACCGTGGGGGCCTCAATCTGCACCCCCTCCTGCCCTGCCCCTTAAAAACAAGAAAAAAATATAAAGGGGTACATAAGCTGAAACATTGTGACAGAAGGGGTACACTTGTTAAAAAAGATTGAAAAACCCTGCCTTGGGGCATTGATCACAAGACACTGTTTTGGGTAGTTGATCTAACAATGGGGTAGAATTCATAATGCTCTGCACCGGTGATGGTCTATGGAGACATTTGCAAAACCCCAGACAGCTAATGAATGCCTGTTCTGAGAAATATGCCTTAAATCAAGGGAACATGCATCTACAAGGGGGATACAGTCAGGTAGGGATATGCAGTTATTTATGAAATGGTTTAGCATAATAAAACATTGGGTACATTTGTAACTAGCACAGGAGATTAAACCAATTGGGATTGCTTTAGTCACATGGTATCAGTCATGATCTTGCATTCTTGTTCAAGACGCACTGTTATTTTAATGTGGTCATTTAAATTTTATGTGTAGGTCCGACCAAGCTTTCACACAGTTGTCATCCTTCATGAACTGCATGTTCTGAGTGCTGAATGCTCACAACTGCATCTGATGCCAAATGGAGCTCTCTGAACACATGTACAAGGACTCTAAAAATCCAGGTAAGTAGGCAGCACTGACCAGATGGACTTTTTTATTCACCTTAGCTCAGCATCATCATTATTATTATTATTATTTGTTATGGAGAAGGGAGTAAGAGAACTTCTGAGTGCTCTGTGCCTGGACTGGAAAAAATCCATGTGCAGAGAAGCACAGGCAAGGCAGGTTTTTACACCCAGGTTCTGGTTTCTCACAAACTGCTCAGACAAACTGTGCTACCAGCTGCTGCAAGAGGAGTTAGCCAAGAAGCTTTCTAGGGCAAGACAGATCAGGCAGCCTGACCTGTATTTTGGTGTCTTATTGCTGCTTTTTTTTAAAGTTATTTAAACCTACAAGGACATATGGGACTACTGTTATCAATATGCTGATGACAGTTGTGCAGCTCAGCGCAAACTTCTCAATGGACCCTGGTAGAAATGTGTACTTGCTCTCCTGTTGGTTGGGAGAGAAAAAGAACCAGAGGGAAGTCAGCTGGCACTAGCTCAATCAAGATAAAATGGAAATAATGTTGGTCAGCAGAGAAGGTCACTTTAGAGAACTAACAAATCCAGTATCAGCTTCATTAACTGAGGGCATTATCCTATCTAATAACTATTTATAATTTCTTTTGACCTTACCCCTTGCAACTTTGCACATCACCATGTGTCTTGTTTTATTAAGACAATACTATTTTGTCTATATTCTGCCTTGTGGGTTAACCAAATGAGCAGGGAGCTCAGCAAGTTTCACGTGTCTCAGTTCCAAATAGAGATGCACAATTACATGTTCCATAACTTTTTAAAAATTTTGGAGGGGTTTAAGTCTGTTAAAGGTAAATTGTTTTGTTTTCAAGTAACTTTCAGAGGCACCTAGAACTTTAGTTACATAGGCATCTCTTATTACTGTAGCAATACAAATACATACAATATACATGCTGGGAATTTTAGTTCTATACTGTAACTAAATTACTAACATGTTACCCCATGTAGTTCAAAGATAGTAAAAACTACCCAACTCTCCTGTAATGACAAGGCCAATTAGCTAAGTAAATGCAGAGAGGCCGTTTAAATCTCTTCAGCTTAGAGATCATTTCTGTCTCTCACTTGTGTGGCAGCAAGCATGTTGTTAGCATTTCATTAATAATTGCCATATGATTCATTCATAAGGAAGATTGTAAAACTTTCAGACAGAGATGTAATAGGTATGCAATATACACAGGGCTGATGAAATGCTGGTCTTGGCCCTCCTCAGCTGACACAGAGTTACAAAAAGTCACTGGACTGAGGTGACATGCTACTGATTTAGTTACAAGAGAGGAGAGATATCAGTAAAAACTTACGGTGCCCTGTTGAAAGTCTGATGCTCATAATGAGTTCTGACCTACTTTGTGTGTCTTAAAATTTAATCTCCCAGGTCATGGGATCAGGGGGAAATCTCAGCTTTTATCTTGTAAAATTTTGTAGCCCTTGCTGTTATAAAGGGATGTATTTGGTAGCCGTGTTGGTCTGAGAGAAAAGAAAAAATGCAAGACTCTAGAACTCTTGGTTCAGAGTTGATACCTCTTATTAGACCAACTAAGAAATTGCAAAAAAAAAAATAAAAAAATCTGCAAGAGTTCAGGTGCACATATCCTTTCTCAGGCTCAAGAAAAATGGAACATGAAAGATGCCAAATTTTAGCCCATTTTTGGCTTTAAACTTCATTGCTGAACAACAAGAAAGATTTCTACACCTCCCTGCCTTTCTGCCAGTGACACCACCAAGGAAGGACTGCTGCCTTATCTGGACATCAAAGAGCAACTCCCAAAGACACTCTCAGGGACCCAGAGGGACAGAATTCCATCTTCAGCTCCCTCTGTGCAAAAATTAAGTTTATTTTCTACCTATGGGGAATTTTTATCATCTTTAATTTTCCCTGTGCCTGAAAAAGGGCATGTACCCCTGAAAGCTTGCAGAAAAAGATACTTTGCAATTTCTTAGTTGGTCTAATGAAAGGTATCATCTCTGAACTAAGAGTTCTAGAGTTTTGCATTTCTTTGGTGTTAGAAAGAAACTTGAAAATGTGACCCAAGTACCCCCTGCAAAAAAAAAAAAAAATCAGAGAAAAATAAAAAAGCCCCAAACTTGACTTTAAAATCTCATTATCAAGCTTAAGCTATGATTTTGGAACACTGGAATTAGTGATTGTTTATTGAATTTGAGGGAAACCATTTTTTTCTGCCTTTATTTCTCTAATGACTTATTATTCCAAAATAAGTATAATTTATATAGTTCTAGTTAATTATTATTATTATATACTTAACAGAGTGGCCAAACGGAACGTTTGTTAGCATCATACTTTAAGCTCCTCGAATAAAGAGTTCACTGTTGTGTCAGGATCAGAGAGTGTCGCTCTGTTCTTCTTTAGAAGTATTGAGCATCATTTAATGAGTGAAAGTACTAAGCTAAGCTGAATTTGAACTCTGGGAATTAACCTCTAAAATCCCAAATTACTAAGGCTTAAAAAGGCCCCATCCTAGGCATAACACAGAATGAGGGCTGTGGTCTACTCCTGAGAGGACAAAAAGACCCACAACACTGTCACAGAGCTGTGTAACATGGTCATTTAGAACAGTCCTTCCTGCCTGCTGGGGAGGGAAGCTGGGAAGGGTGGAGACAAGAGCACTGTGATACCAGACGATTGCTAGAGTATCCAGACATTTCAGGAAGTGCTTCAAAGACATTCCTTGCTTTTTTAAGGGTCATTTTTAACCCATTTTGAAGTACGTCAGCCATGCACCCATCAGGACTCTCACTGTTTGGAAAACTTCCAAAGATGGCCAGGGTTATTCTATCCAGGTTCTCTGGAAGGTACTAATAATTTGGGAGACTTAGCAGTAGTTCTGAGCAATGCTTATATGGCCACCATTTTTGGTTTTTATAAAGCCACCACAAAAATAATAAGGAATAAGACAAAGCAAGTTCATATAATGTAGTAGTAAATGTAGCAGATCTGATGCACCAAAAAGTCATTGCACCTGGAAAACTATTTGAGCACAAGCTTCCCCCTGCTGGTCAAATGCAAAATAGCATCGAACAGGCAATTGTCAATGTAAATAGGAGAAAGCTACTGCAGAATAGCTAAAAAAAAAAAAAAAGAAAAAAAAAAAAGAAAGCAGAAAAAAGTTTTAAAAGAACTAATTGTGATTTTTGGTTGAGAAAGCTTAATGTGACATTTCCACACTCAACATCAGAACTTCCTGCTATAACTTCTTATATGCCTCAACTGGTGAGCTCAGAAAATATTGTTAATAGCCAAGTTATGCAAAGCAATTCCTGAGTCAGCATCTTTGCTTTCTATAGAACTGGAACAAGCAGAGCTCTAGTTATATAGTGTATTGCTTTTCTTCCTAGCCACAATATCACATGCAGGTTCTAGCAGCCCCAGACAACTGAGACCCTCTGTCAAGTAGGGACGGCCAAGGTATCTCGCATTCAATCAGTTATTAGATAAAAGTGCCAAAAAGCCCTGCTGAAGCGAATGATCTATAGACATTGGGCAAGCCGGGTCAATCTAACGCAATGCATCTTCTGGGCATGCACTGTGCTCGATGCAGGGGTGCACTGAGCTTAAAGTGCTGTTTGCTTGTTTTTTCCACATCTGTAAGCAGGTATTTGACCCTTATAGTATAAGGATCCATGATTGTGGTGTAAGAGTCAGCTCTGTCAAGTGGGGATGCATGAATAGTGCAAAGGGAACCAAAGCAGTAGTGAGAAACTGCCGCAGTACCTCATATGGAATCAAAGATCTTTTGATACACACATAATGCATCCATGTTCATAACTCACAAAGAGGTATCTAGTAGCTTTGATTGCCAACATGCACATCAGTACAGTGAAAAGTAAAGTAGTCTAAATGGCAGGCTGCAAGTGAAAAATATAGGACACACTTCTTATTTCCTGAATATATGTAGAAAGCAAAAGTCCTTCTCCTATTCTGAAAGAAACATGTCTACCCATTTGTTCTCTCTCTTTCTCTCCAAAATTATTGAAAGAAACTTCAGCCCAGATACCTGCCATTTAAAATGGTAACTGGGAAGAAAACAAGATGCATAGTTCTGAGATTACTCCTGCTGTAAGTTTATCTCCCAAAATGTCAGCATGTGCATCTGGTGATCAGCATAGGTACAGTCTCCCTTAAAGTTTCAATTATGCAACACATGAAAATAGCATTTCTCACTATCCCAACATTTCAAAAGAACCTTGTTAAAATCAAAATCCTCCAGGGTATGTCCCAAACCCTTAAAATGTTCTTATACCCCAATACTCATACTATAATATTTACATAAGCATATATAGACATGCCTACATCCATCTGTTTGCAGTTCAGTCCCAAATGATGCAGCCACATATCATTTATTCTATTAGCCTTTACTTCCACTGGTATCAGAACTGGAAGAACTCAGCTAAGGCTCCTCTGTTTACCAAGCCATTTAAGACACTTGTCCCTGTCTAACCTATGTGCTGAGCAGTTTTTAATATTTTGTGACTTATAATGCATTTCACTCTCATATTTTCTAATCTGACGCATTTTTCCAGCATAGATGTGACCCGTGTCATTTAACAGAGCAACTCACTACAAAAATGCTGTCTCACCTCATACTTACCTGGTTCATTAGCTAATTTATGTATACCATAAACATGAAATATTAATGAATGTAACTTGGAACTTGCCCCTCCTCTTGTACTTGCCTTACCATTGCTACCCCCTCCACTGCTTCCAAAAGAAGTGCAAAGTCCCCAAAGCAAGCTAAGATTATCCCAAGTTTCCAATCAGGTTTTGTCCTGAATTAACAAAACAATTTTCCACATAGAAAACTTTCTTTGACCCAGGAATTTTCACCTTTCTTGGTGCACTAGTAATTAACAATTACTTTAGACCATATGCATTTGGTTCACAGAAAGTGATATTGGTAAAAGAAATTATTTTAAAAAATAGGTCAATCACCATAGCAACACCAGTCTAATATTAATTGATCATCTTTTCTAAACAAAAATTGAACAAATGGCATCTGTTGATTTTAGAATACATTTAAGCAAAGATACGAGATACCTGCAAAGAACTCCCATAAAATTTCATCATTCAAAAGTTGAAGTTGAAATCATTAACATTACTGGACTCAAATCCCCATTTTTTGAGAGAAGTAGCACCAAAGAAAATGAGAAATGTCTGCACAGAATGGGGATGTACTCAACAGAGGGGGCACTTACCTATTCAGATTTTCACAAGTCAGAAATGTAAAATTATTTTAAACATTTTTTAAAAATCCTTCCACATTGGCTTTGGTGACATCTATTTAACACAAAAACCACCACGCTTTCTGCATCTATGCAGCTTTCCCCTCCATTCAGCATTTAAGGCACTGATGTCTGACCAATAATCTGCATCTGAGGACCAGTCACATGGACAAAGCAGCACAAAGCCTAACCCTGGTTCCAGGGTTAACAGCAGCACCAATAAAACAGAACAGTAAGTGCACAGAGGCACCTCAGCTCCAGTTGTTCTACCTGAGACCAGGCCTGGTAAAGCCTGTGCACTCTTTATCCAACCCTCTCCCTGCCCCCTGCTGGGGAGACAAAGAATGATCATTCTCACAAAGCATAGCACAACCATGAAACGTGACAAAATAGCGGAGACCCTTAAAAGTCGTGTACATTGATCGCAGTTCCTCCACCACACAGGTACTTGTGGGGGCCTATAAAATACATTTCATTTGAATGTGGAGACTCTCAGAATAGGGTATTACCTGACTGTCATTTTGATCAGCGATCCATAGGAATGTACATCTGGAAGGAGCCACCTAGATCTTGAGTCCAGTTCCTTCCAATCACAGGCAGCACTGTGAGACATCTAATCCAGAAGAGTCCAAAGCATAGGCAGAAGAAGAAAAAAAGATTTGGGGGGCTAAGCATGTGTGGATGCACACCCCCCTCCCCATAGGAAAGTCTGAGGGGAAAGCAGCATTGCCCAATGCCATGCCACACTGCCCCAGCCACCTCCCTAGCCCCAGCCCCTGTCGCCTCCCAGCCCTGACCACGCCAGCTCCAGATGCCACACCGGCCATGCACCTCCCCACCCCAGCCCCAGCCATGCACCGGCTGGGGGGGGCCCAGAGCGGGGTTGCAATCCTGGCTCCAAGTGCATATGGTAGCTCAGCATGCCCCACCCCTGCTGCAGGACTCTGTGGCCAGGCTGCTCTAAGGCAATGCCTGCTGCTGCCGTGTATTTCTGGGGGCTGAGCCCCATTAGCCCCCGCCCCCCCCCACTTCCATCGCTTGTGGTCCATAGCAACATGTATTTCAGCTACTCTCTCACATTACAGCCAGAAAGCACCCTGTAAAGCCCTATAACAAATGTATAATCGTTAGTACAAAAAACAGAGCCTCAGAAATCTAGCATGCCACAGGAAGAGAGCAGGGAAAACAAGAGTGTCCCGTATGCTTGGGCCCATGCAATGGTATGGAATTGGTGAGGTAAGATATACCCAAATAATCTGGGGAAGTGAATCATAACCCACATGACAGAGGAAAGAGAGGTGGGGAGAAAACAATAATTTTTGCAGTCTAACTTGAAGAAAAATTCCTTGTTGCCCTTAGTCTGGCAATGGGTTAACCCTGAGTGGACGACCAAGTCACAACAACCAAGATGGATTCAAGAGGTTTCTTGGTACCATTAAAGGTATTAGTGCATCCTAGGCAGTCTCCAATTTCGAGCTGTGGCCAGTATCTGAGGCTTCAGATGAGGGCCAAAATGTCCCAAACCAACAAATAAAACCCCAAAACCAAAGGCGGCATTAAAGTGGGGAAAAATAAATCTACCTGACCCTTTGTTGACTAGCAGAAGCCCTTACGTATGGAATGATGTAATAAGGTACAATAAGCATGATGCAGTCAAAAGGAAGGATGAATAAGAGAAGAAAATCCAATCCAGAAAGAGCCACCACAGCTACCAAGCCCAATCATCTTGTACACACAACACATATATTTAAGCAGTTTGCTGAACTACCACCTTTTATACATGCAAATATATTTACCAAGTGAAAACTCTACACAAATTCACACAGATATTCCTGCTCTGGTCTGAAAGGTAGAACCTTGACGTGCCACTTACTGTAATGCCTTCTAAATACCCTGGTTTCTGTAGGAAGACCGTCATTGCAAATATAAACATAATAAAAACCTAAATAAAGTAAAGTAATCCATGTTTTCAGCACACAATTGGTAACACCCCTCTGGATAAGAGTATCATTGTGCCTACTAATAACACAGATAGTGAGGCAATTTCTGTCTTCAGGTAAGAGGAAGACATGTAACAGACCAGTCCCACTCAGGCAGAGGATCAATTCTGCTGAGTGTTAAGCATTTTTAACTCCCAATGTTTTAACAAGAATTGTGGGTCCTGAAAGCCTTACAGGAGCAAGCAATGATTACATCAGACTGCCCAAATTTCTGAGTGGCAGAGACTCGGTGGGGAGGGCTTCTTTTCAAGCAGCACAGTGGTGAAGGGGAGGGTCTCTCCCCAGTTTGCCCTGTCCTACAGGCCCTTCAAAACATCTGAAAAAGCTGATATGGAACAGATTCTAGTCAATTAATTTTGATCATTTCAAATACCTATTCATGCCTGAATAGTATGAAGTTACAACCACAAAGATCTGCTGCATAAAATTGTAAAACAGAAGAGAAATTCAAACTTTAAATGAAATTGTTTTCAATTTTACAATTTAAAATAAAGTCTTATAAAGCAAAATAGGTATACTCCAAGCCATGGAGACTCACTGTCTCTTGGGTTATGATGTCATAAACCACCTTTGTCCTTTACTAAACAAAACTTCCAACCTGTACTTAAGGTTACATCTTCTTTAGATTAGTCTAGGGCTGGATAGAATATGGCCTGTGGGCTGGATCTGGCCCACCAACTGATTGGATCCAGCTAGCAGATGACCCTCAGCACTCCACATGGGGCTGAACCCCACCCAGGGCAGCTGGCACTGCACTCCTGCCTGGGACCGGAGCCGGTGGGCCCAGTCACTGCGCACAGCTTCCAATGGGGCTGCTCCTGGTGCGGCTGCAGCCATCTGGATGTTGCTCATCCCCCCTCACCTCCAGCAGCAGCTCCTTCTCCTGCTCCTGCCTCTGCTGCACCACTCCAAGTGGGGAGGAAGCTTCAGCTGGGCAGCTCCTGCCACAGCACACAGTGCTCTGGCTCCAGCTCCCAGCTGCCTTCTACCCATTCCACCTGCCTGGAAGTGGCTGTTCATCACACCAGGGAGGAAGAATGTGTGAAAAGCAACTGGGAGCTCAAGCCAGAGCCCTGCACACTGGGACAGGAGCTGCCCAGCTGATGCTTCCTTCCCACCTGGAGCAATACAGCAGGGGCAGGAGTAGGAAGAAGAGTCGCTAATGGAGATGAGGGGAGCTGAGCAGCACCCAGGAGGCTGCAGCCATACTGGGAGCAGCCCTGCCAGTAAGCTGTGCATGCTGACTGGGCCCAGGCTGCCCCTAGTGTAAGCGGGCTTGGCTCAGCCCCAGGTAGAGCATCATGGGGGCAGCTGTGGACAGCACCACACAAGTGAGCAATACTGCATGCACCTCTTGCCCCCTAACTGGCTCCCAGGACCTAGACCCAAGCAGCACCACCATATGTGCATATGCCCTCTAGACTCCCACCCTCTCCTCCCCGACAGGACAGGGGTGTTAGAAATGGAGTATTGTTAGAAATGCACAGCTTGCATCTTGCACCCGATAAGAAAGAAACACTGCCAAGGACTTTGTTCCTTTCCTAGCCTTGCCACAGCTTTTCTTATACTAAATCGCAGACTCTCCCCCAGCTTCTCCCTAGCCTTTCTCACACAGATTACAGAAGCTGGAATTCAACTGACTGTGTCCTTGAAGGGGGGGGGGGGGGGGGGTTTGAACTCTTGGTGACCTATAGCAGTCTCTGAGCATGCTTAATTAGCTGATGCATATTTACCTCTCCGCCCTGCATACTTAAGTAGTTAATTATACTATACATGCGATGTATGTAGTGATGTAACCACATGTATGCTTGTATGAAACGGAAGTGAGCTGTAAGAGTTCCTGTTTCTGCACACGTGCCCAGGAGGAAAAAGATAAATACAGCCTGCAAAATTCCTTGGTGGGTTCAGAGTAATCTGAGTTTTTGACTCTGCTCTGACCCTATTTGCAAATACACCTTTTGTGCCATTTAATGAGTGTGTCTGTGATTTTAGTGGCCTCCAGAGAAACAAACCGCTTTATGCATCAGGGGTGTGCAGGGAGTAGATCATGACTCTGCTCTTGGCCCCAGCCCCACACTTCCTGCCCACAGAACTGGGGCTCTGCCCTGGCCCCAGCCTCACGCTGTCACTGCCTCACAATCCCAGGGTCTCCATGGAGACCAGCTAGGAGCTGCACAAGCAGGGTATGCCACTGGGCAAGGAGCTGTCTCCAGGGCCAGGGCCAGGGGGTGGTGATAATGCAGGTCTGGAGCAGAGCCACAATCCGGTCCTTGGATGCCCTTGTCCAAGGAACCTGTACTCATCACAGATGTGTTTAGGCAGCAGATCATGGCTTGTCCCAGGCCTCGGCTCTGCACCGTCACTGCTCCATGAACCCATCCTGTGATCCCAGCCTTGCCTGCCCATCCCATTCCCAAACACTCCTCCCAGCCTGCCTGAGGCCCCATCCTACATAGGGAGTTTTGGTGAGTTTCTGCTCAAGACAACTCATCAAAACTCCCTATGTGGCCCCAGGGCCCAAATAATTATCCATCCCTGGATTAGTCACTTACTTTGCATTCTGGAGAACAGAAATAGTCATTTTCATCAAAATCATGAGTTTTTTCCTTTGTGCTCATATTTGGAGCACCGCTTGTGACATCACATTATAGTTTCCATTGCCTGTGGAAGAGAAGTAGGGAGCAATGTTAATTTTCAAAGCTGTTTCTTACCTTCAAATACATCCATTCCTATTAAGCATATACACATAAAATTAGACACAGTTATACCATTAAAACATACTCAAGGGCACAACAATCCAAATAGATATTCATTGGTCAAAAAATGCATTCAAAGATCCAAAAGCCAATGAATCTAACCAACCAAACTATATCCTAGCTTTGTTTTCTTCTGATGAAGCTTACTAAAATAATTATTCTGGAATGGCTCATTTGGCTGCTTCCAAAGGGTGGGTAAGCCCAGAGGGCATGGGAGAGGAGAGGTCTCACTGAAAGAGATTTATGAAACTCATTTTCCTTACATTATTGTTGTCGGTTGGATTAAACCTTGTTGAAAGGAGAACATAAGAGCTCTCTTTCAGTCAGGTACCAGCTACCAGGGTTAATTCTGTTTTTAAGCCAAGAACCATCTAACGTAAAATTCATTAGCAGCTCTTGGAGCAAGGGACCTGGGTTCACACACACAATGCCTTCAACACTGAGCTACAAAGTCATACTTCGTCTTGCTTGTTCTTCTTCTAGTCTCATGACAATTGCATTCTTGTCTACTCTGTGGCCCACCTTCAACACAAAGGGAGTACAGTACCCACCACCAAACTATTCTATAGCCTGGGGCTTAGGCATTCTCCTGTGAAGGAGATACAAATCTAAATCCCCTCAGGCTGATGAAGGCCTAGAACGCAGTCTCACTTCCCCAGCAATTGCTCTAATTCTTAGGGTACTGTACAAAATGTGAAGATACCACCACCCCTGTTTGGCCATGGCTATGGGTGCTGTGCTCTGTACTGAACTCAGTGCCACCTCAGCCAAGCATTAGACATGTCTGTAGATTCCTAAAGAATCAAAGAATTATATTAACTTTAGGCAGTTTCCATTTCTTATTTAGATCCTGAAAGAGCTTCAAAGGGAGTTGGGCACGTAGCTGCTTGATCTGGATCATTTCTAAGCATGCTCAGAAGCTGATGTCTAGGCACCACCAGAACCTTTCAGACTAACCTGGAGGGACATAAGTGGTTTTGTGACTGCTGGGGTAGGGTTGATCTAGTATCTTTTTTGATGTTAGTGTCCAGTTTCCAGCTAGGTTCTATTTAGATCAGGCTTGTCCAACATGCAGCCCCGCCAAGCCATTTTCTGTGGCCCGAGGTCCCTCGCTCAGGACAGGCAGGTGGGAGAGGGGAGGGGAGCTGCTCACCCCCATGGGGTTGGGATCGCATGACCTCCCACATCACACAAGCCAGATCCCACCACCACCCCGAGGGCTGCGCGGTGCAGGGCTCCCCTGACTGCGCCTGATGGGACAAGCTGAGGACAGTGCCCAGTTTTACTCGTCTCTGGCTCAGCTCCTTGCCCCCAGCGTCCTGCCTGCCTCCCAGGACCCGCCGGGGTCGGTGGCCATGGGGCAGGAATGGGGCACAGTGCCCGGCACAGGCAGTTAGCAGGGCAGCCCCAGGGAGGCCTCAGCAGGTAGGGTCCTGGCATGACCTCTGCGGGGTGAGGCAGCAGGAACCGATGTGCCGGGCCCTGCACTCCAGACTCACACTGCTGAGGCCACCAGGGCTGCATGCATGGGCAGCCGGACACCATGGTGAGCAGGGCCATGTGGGTGGGCGAGTGAGGTGGCTGCAGTGCAGCAGCCACCTTACTCTGGGGCCCCTTGGGCAGCACTGGCTCATGGGGCTGCACTGCTTGGGGGTGGCCCCCGGGGGGGCGGGGAATTGTTGCTCCCTGCACCTGGGCCGGGCGCAGCTCTCCTGCCGCAGTGACTGCCTGCGCCCTCCCGGGGGCCATTTGCCTTCGCCGCAGGGAAGCACAGAGCAGCAGAGCAGCCCATGTTCCCCCGAGGCCTTCCCCTACCAGGAGCCGCTCTGGTCAAACCAGGCCTGAGACCCTGCCAGGCTGGGAACCAGCTTCGCTCCTGCAGTTCCGCCGTCCCCCATCTCACACGTTGGCTGGGCCCCAGCCGCATCTGCCCTAGCACTGCCAAGACTTTGGGCAGCAGTGTTGCTGATGTGGCCAAGGCCTGGGGAAGCACTGGTATAGGTGGCCCCTTGGCCTGCGTGAGAGCACTGGCTACATCGTTTTGGTCACATATTTTAACACAGCTATCAAATATCTTCTGGGGCTGCCTTCAAATGGTGATCATAGTAGGCAGAAGGGGGGCCCCCAGCTGTTGGGAAGGCTGGTCCAGGACATCATTTGCTGTAGTTTGTCACTAGCTGAGCACAGGTGGGGGTTTATGCCAGCTTTGCCTTATTTCAGGCTTGTCCAACATACGGCCCGAGGGGTGATAAAAATATGAATATGGCTCGCTGGCCCACTGGGTGATAAAAAGTTCATGATCCGGCCCAACATTCAAAAAGTTTGGACACCCCTGATTTAGACGATAAACATTTAGATCAGACCTTAAACTCCTTATGACAGCTGGCAGCCAGCTAATGGCACTGGTAACTGAAAGCTTTACATGAACTGTAAATTCTGAGGCTGACCCTGCACTGCATATTCACAGAAATAATCATTAGGCACAAAAGTAGTCCAAGGCACTTCATTAGTCTATCCTTACCTATAAGAATTACTCACATGAGTAAACATTGCAGAATCAGGCTTCCAGTGTTCAATAGGGTTAAAGGAATAACTAGTCAGCATGTGGCTATTTAAAGAGTTTCTAGATATACAAGCAACCCCTGCTTACTGCTCTTAATTGGGAAAACTGAACATTAAGCGGGACCGTGTTAAGCAAAACCCATTTCCCCATAGGCATTTATGTAAATAGAAATAATTGGTTACTGCCACTTCTTGCCATAGCTTCTCACCATCACCGCTACCTCTCCCCACCCCTCCACCTGCCTGCTGGCCACTCTGGCCCCACATGCCAGCCCATGGCCCATGCTCCTGCCCCTGCCGGCTCCAGCACCACAGGGCCCCACACTCATTGCTTCTCCCTGCCACCACTTTTCTCCACCCCACCCCCCCACCCGCCAACCACTCCAGTATCATTCGCCAGCCCAGGCCCCCTGCTCCTGCTGCCCCACCCTGGGCCCTTCCTGGACCTTGCCTTGTGGCACCAGTGAGGGCCCTGAGCCCATGGCTGCCTGCCCACTTGCTGCTACTCACCACTTCTTGCCACCACTGCCACTTTGCTGAGCGCTATAACGAAACTGGCTCAGCATTAAGTGAAATCAAGTATGAATTTTGAATGAGCGCTACGTAAAACCCTGTTAAGTGTGGGTTGCCTGTAGTTCATTTTCAGAGGGAGATGTTACTAAGATTTCATTGTAGCAGGTGTTACTAATACCTGTTGTAAATAATTAGAGCTGGGCAGGGAGAAATGGAAACCACCTTTTTTACTTTTCCCATGGTTATAATTTTCCAATTCCTGTTTCATCAAATGGTTTTGGCCATTGAGTCAGTCATCTCAACTTAGAAAGGTTCTGAGAATCCTTAACTTCCCTTGACTTCTCTGTATGCCCTTCAGAAGGACAAAACCCAATATTATGACCTTATTTTAATATAAAATCCATGTATATACCATATTAAAAGTCTTTGAACTATAGGCTCTTGGAGTTATCTGAGCTGCTATTGGTCAAAAATGTGTCATAAAAAAGCTCCCTTGAACATACCCCAACTACCTGGTATCTAGAAAGTAGCAGCTTGCCACACACTTACATTTTCACAGACCTGCATTTTGCATAGTGGTTTAAACTTCCATTCCATCCAGGGTGTTTGATTGTAGCCGTGTTGGTCTAAGGGCATAGGCAGGCAAAGTTCTTTGGGTAGATGTGATATCCTTTATCACAGTGTTTCTCAACCTGGGGTACGTGAGACGGACAGGAGGTGCACGGGTGCTGTGTTTTGGTCTTTGCCTGCTCAGGCCAGAAGTTCCGACCATCGCCCCTCCCACCATGTCCGGTGCGCCGGGGCTTTTACTGCCCAGTGTCAGTGTGGTGGTGGACAAGGAGGGAGGCCCCATGCAGGCTGCTTTGCCCTGGGCCATGGTGCAAAAAGTGGGACTTAGCTTGCAGCGGCGAAACCAGAAGTGCCATGGTGGAACTCCTGATTTCACTTTTGCCACGTCCATCAGCAGGAGGTAAGTAAGGTACCAAAGGTTGAGAACCACTGTTTTATTAGATCAACTGAATAATTGGAACAAAGTTCCTTGTGAGCTTTTGGGCACAAGTACCCTTCTTCAGGCATAGGGAGATTCTACTGTTGTTCTGAGATCTCGGAGGAATGAAAGAAGCTAAAACTGTGACTGGAGGTCAGTGAGAATGTAAATAGGTGGAAATTAGGAAAACAATGGGTAGAGAAGGGTGGGGAGCCTGGGCAAGGAGTGGGGAAAATGGGTGAAGGAATGCCAAAAGTTAAACAAGGGAGACTTTGCTGTAGTGACAGCAACTACTCAGTTGGTCTAAGAAAAGATAATCGCATTCCACCGAGGAGAGCATACAAACACCAACAGATTCTCCTTATATCTGAAGAAGGATGTTTGTGCTGAAAAGCTTGTAAAGAATGATTTTTCTAACTATTTCATTGGTCAAATGAAAGTATCACATTTACCCAAAGAACACCGTCTGCCTCTTTTCAAGGGAGGACAGCCAAAATAATAATCTGTAAGTGATTGGCAATTATCCTAGTACAGTACCTGAAATTTTTGCCTCCCTCTGAAATATCTGGCTGGATTCTTGACTCAGTGAGTCTTTCGTTAGATTTTTATCACAAATCCTACTGCAAGCTTCTAAACAGGTTCTTGTTCGGGGCTAGAACTTGCATTTAGAATACACACGCACACACACCTCAACCCAATTTAACTATTAATGCTATTTAGTTCCAAATTCTACTATACTGTGAAATAATAAACCCACAGATAACAACAACAACCACCAGATACCTACTTCAGTGCAGTCTTAGGTTGACAGGTGTCATCCTGAAAGGTCCTTAGCAAAGGTAACTTCAGAAACTTCATATCTTGACATATCTAGGATAGCGACTGAACGCTGCAAAACTTAGCTGCTTCTAAAGGAATGCCAACCTTAAATATTCCTGTTTTTTTCCTTTACACTTAAGACTTCCCCCTGTCAACTTTCTGGTATTTGTCAGAATGGTGTATACTTTACTGGACAGATATCTAGCTGTAAATTCCTTCATCTCTCTATTGGCAGCATTCTGTAGTTAGAGTGCTAAATATCTGTCAGATATAAATGCTACTTACTGCTTATTCCTGCTGCAGTCTGTTGAAGTAAACACATTTTGTTTGAAAACTGTAAACAAATTATTCTTAAATCTTTCAAAAAATGTGAATTATGTTCTTTAACAATGTAACTTCATTGTGATGAATGAAGGCATTCCTTTCGCTGTAATCATGATAACATATCAGCTGTTTTTTTAGCATCAATTCTTTTTTGTGTAAAATGTAATGACAATGCTATTATTTAAATTTCATGCTAACAAACTGGCCTTTAGACTTTGCAGTGGAGCAGCACTGTATTGAGAACACAAACTTGAAAACAACGGAAAAGTTTCTGGACAAAAGTCCCTGCACGCATAACAAACTGCCTTTAAAATTCACTCAGCCCAATCATGCCCAAATAAAAACAAAGACATTTCACTTGCAGGTCAAGTAGCAAAAAGCTAAATCCTTGCTTCTATAGCACAACTCAAAAAAACTTACCAGCCCCCTGACTTTAGCTTGGTGACTTGTTAAATCATTTTGCCTTTGGTTTCCTGAAGCTTTCCTTAGTTATGTGGGATATAAACCCAAATAACAACAGTAGCAGCAACAATGATAATAATAATAGTTTGCTACAGCGTCACTCTCTTCCCTGAAGCATGTTTACCCTTCATGAATTTACACAATTTCTCGTATATTTTTTTTACCTATTTATTTTCCAGAATCAACTGTAGTTCTAGAATCAGTATTCTATACAGTCCTCATCAAGGTTTTCATAATAGGATAGCACCTTCCTTGTTTACTTCCTTTTCATCCTAAGTCTCACTAAGCTTTCCAAAATTCGCTGCAAGAGTAAAGTCCCTTCTTTTGATCAAGATATTAGCTATGTGATCTAGCTACTTTATTAACCAATAACCATCATGGTCATTCTTACAATACATTATTTTCTGGTGACGACAGCCAAGGAAGCATGTTTTCTTGGGACCTCAACTTACTCTACAAGCATAGCTCCCAAAACCTGCGCAACTCTTCACAATCTCATGAGTTTGAAAGAATGGAGGTTCCCCCACCGCCTGCCCTGATTCAATCTCTCTCTAATAATATGGTAACAGTAACAGCTGGCACATGTATAGCTACTTCCATCTATACATGTCTAAAGGGGTTTCCCCACATAGCTGTGTCAAAGGGAAGTGGAATACCCTGGCCTTACAGACGTGCACTGACAATTAAACACAGGATAAATGGGCAGGGTGCTACACATGCACCCAAACTGAGGCACCATAAAAGATATGAGCCATAAAAATATTTTACAGAACACATAGAATATGTTTATAGCTGGCTTGATGTGGTCAGAGCCAACAATCAGCTGATTGTCAGCTCCAGTGCCAGGAATATGCTGGGGACTTGAACTAGCCCCGAACCACACAGAGCCAGTTTGAATTCCAAGTGTGGCCTGTGGACTGTACCAGGGCAGGTTTTGATGTGGAAATTCAGACAGGATCACTGTTTGGCTGTCAGAAATGCTTTATTTTGCATGGCCATGGGAGAAAAGGAAGGGACAGCTAGTTCTCAACAAAAGCAAAGCAGAGACTTCTTTATATACTGATAAGTCGCATACAGATCAACCTGCCCCATAACATATTCTTGGCAGTCTGACAGCAACTCATCCTGGTATCTTGCTGAACCAGACGCATTTTCTCAAGCTGTCTCCTGATAAACTTATCCTGAAGGTTGCCATGTTGTTCCCACTCGGCCTTCACCAACATCTCCCACCCTGTCCTGACACGTATACACTCCTTTCAGTACTTTTCCTTTCCTCATCAGTTTGAAATCTGGTGCCAGAGCCAACAATCTAATCGTCAACCCCAGCCCATCTTGCTTGTGCAGGGGGAGTCTGGGATCATAATCCTAAGATCCCCCTGTGCTGGCAGGTAGCCATCCATCTCTGATCCCAAAATCATGCCTGCTGCCCTGCATGTGTGGCATGGTAGCAGGGGCTATTGTTGGGACTGGGGATCAGGTCCCACTGTGCCATTAAATGAACATGTTCCAGGAGCCTCAAACACTCATCTGAGACCCATTCTGTCTCGTATGCTGTGATCCTGAAGGCTGACCAGCCTCTTACATCCTTTATTCACTAGGTTGCAACAGGAGGAGCTGATGTCACTCTGCCTTGCAATTCACCATCATTTTATAGATATTCAGGCTGGAAGGGATCTTGGAAGATCATCAAGTCCAGCCCCCTACCCTAGGGGCAGGAAGTCAGCAGGGATCATAGGATCCCAGCAAGATAAACATCCATTTGTCTCTTGAAGGTGTTCAAAGTAGGTGCTTGAACCACCTCCAGTGGCAGTCTATTCCAAACCTTGGGGGCTCAGACAGTAAAGAAGTTCTTCCTTATTACCAAACAGTGTGGCATTTATCTTAATCAAGCAGTGTGGCATTTGTCTTAATGGCCCACCTCTCAAACCAAATGGGTCCCTATTCTCATGCCATGAGGCTCTCAGCTTCCATTTAAATAAAAACAGAAAAAACAAAAACAGAACAATAAATTTCAGTTTCCCAGTTATGGAGGAAAGCTTGAAAACACAACCATACAAGTCATATATATATGGAGAGAGACTAAATAAAAAGTTAAGAAACATACACATATATACATACACACACACACACACACACAGTATATTTATATTAGATATAGATATAGATACACACACACAAAATACATATACATACATATGTACGTGTGTATAAAAATATATTTTTATTATAAGTTCTAATTTAATCTCTCTCCATACATATGACCACACACACACTCTCCATGTGGAGAGTTTGAATAAGAGGGAAAATTGACTATATTTTCTTTTCTTCCCTCTTCTATACAAGTATATAAATTATACCCATTTACCACTATTTACTACTTAAAGACATTAAGCCTTAAAGTTTTATTTCTCTCTCCACTTAATCACCTCCATCTGCTCCAAACAGCTTCCATCCTTCCATGCACAAAAGAAATAAATAAAATTCTTCTGCAGTCAATTTTCCTCTATTTAAGATTTGTTTAACTTATCTCTACAAATATGAACATTCTGTTCCTAACTAGGGACGAAAGAACAGGATTTCAAGTATAGTGGTGTCTTCATAGATACCATTTTTCTCTTGCTTCCTGCTCTATTAATATAAAAAGGAAGAAAAGGTCCTCAGAATTTAAGGTATTGTTTCCTTGAAATTCATAATATTACTTGTGTAAGAATTCTGTTCTTAAGACCTTCTAGCAAAGCATTTGTATAACTGTGATAGTGGACTGCCTGATATTTTCTAGAGTAAATTAACAGCTCCCCTCACCTTTACATTGTTTAGACTGAATGACTGATCCTACCCACTCTATGTTTGCTACACTTTTTAATATCTATAGATTTCCTGAGGGATAGTGCAATTTAATCATGGACTTTTTGAAAATGAGAAATAAAACCAGGGAGGGAGAACAGGAATCCAAGAGAAAAATGTTAAAACAGCAACATACTGTAGATTCAAAATCAGGTAGCATATTTCACTTATGTATTGATACCATTCACAACTACCCTTTGAATTACTATAGCAGCTTTAAACATTTTACTATGTTTATAAGCATAAATGCTTAAAGACAATAGAATGTTTGAAGTAACAATTAGGCTTTTTAGAACATCTTATGAGTGACAGCTGGATCAATTTCACTTATTCAAAGCAGTACCTGTTCCATACCTTGCCCATAGGTCCCAGGCAAGACCCTGCATTTTGTTCTGAAGCCCTTATCCATTTTTCCACTGAAGTCTTTCTTTTTGTAGAAGAATCTATATCCTTGATCAAGTACCTTTAACAGCTGCTGTGGGATTCATGAACCATCACATTTTATGTGAAGAGTGACTCAAAAAGATTTTGGACTGCATGAAGCAGATAGCATGTGTTCTCATTGTTATACCACAGTGCTGACATGCTGGTTGGGTGCTATGCAGCATGAATTGCAAAATCAAATAGAACAGTGTGAGAGGTGGTATCTTAAACAGCTAGGATTAAAAGCAGAGCTAAATAAAAAGCCTGTTACCCATGTCACTGAAGCTTAGAGTATTGAATTTTTTTATTTAATTTACTGCATACTATTTACATTTGCTTACATTGGAACTACATTCACTGTCGTCAACTTAACTTCTTTATAAAAAGACATCCACCATGGTATTCAATAAAGTGGTATTCTCCCACTTCCTTACGCTCTAGTCACTTACATATATAAATTACAATATAAAATACAAATACATTAGAATCTTTCACTTACCTGCTCTAAAGGAAGTGCTGTCTACCAATATTGCATTTACTTAGCATAGGTGTTGGCAGCTACACAAACTGCACAAGTGACAAGACAGTGGAGAAAGTCCCTTTGAAAAGTAGCATAAACATAACTCAAGACAGCTAATTCTCTGCCTCCCTTAACTCTTACTTGCTCTCTCTCTCTCTCCTGTCTTGTTTCTATACACTGACACATTGCTGCTTCCTTTGGGCTCCTAGCACTGCCTGAGAATGTTTAAATCATCCCCAAAATGTGAAGTATAAAGAAACAAATAATGAAAAAAACATTTTTCTTGTATTTGGTTTTGGGGCCCTAAACTTTGACACTGTTCCTCTCCTCTTATATAAAACAAACTTATCATAAAAAGCCATTCAGAGTTTCAGTAATCAGGGATTTCTGAAAGATTTACAAGTGATCTTATACCTATTTGTCAACCTTACCATAGTGACATAAGGGAAACACCTCAATAGTAAACTGTTTTATCATTTACTCTGAATTTCAAAATAAGTAAAAATCAGGAGCAAGTGCTATAATAAACCTTTTGAAGCCAACAAACCTAGATTCAACAGAAAGAATGCCAGTGAATGAAACTTTCTTTTAGAGCTATATATACACCAAGGCCTGAAGGCTTAATTATGATCATCCAGTCTACATTAAGCCTGTGACTTAGAACTCATCCAACCTTCTGCTGTTAGCCCATAAACTTAGATCTTTTCCAG
Organism: Crocodylus siamensis; assembly: GCF_052110815.1. Classification (NCBI taxonomy): domain Eukaryota; kingdom Metazoa; phylum Chordata; order Crocodylia; family Crocodylidae; genus Crocodylus; species Crocodylus siamensis. Next base: position 53,619,666 of record NC_143401.1, on the reverse strand, counting down.
TTTTTCCATATTCAAGAAAAAAGAAAAAAAAACCCTGCCAGTTTCAGAACCATTAAGACTTTATTAATTGGAAGGAAGTTGCATTAAAGAAAACCATAAAAGACACCATCACAAAAATATAGACAAAAGAAAGTGCAAATAAGCCACAAAATATACCAATAGAAGTGTGTCATTTTATTTAAAGACTGTTGCCATGCTCACACAATCAATTCCTAATCTGTATTTTTTTTTCCAGTGAACTATATGTTGGGTAACATCCAACATTTTTATTCTTAGAATCCTAGCTAAAAGAATGCCAGGCCACGTATGACATGCATAAAAAGGATCTAGTGCAACTGCTTAAAATATGCACGTGCAACATTCTGTGCATGATTTATGTTTGCATTATCATGCATTATGTAATATTTCATTAGCTGTTTAGAGAGACACAAATGTTGTAGGCGAAGCTGAGAGTGACAGTGTACAGATTCTAAATACTAACCAGCATTCTGGGAAATTAATGGAAGTACCAACTCCGCTCCCTGTAGCCAAGGAAGGATTAACCCATGCCTTCTCACCTTCTTTCACAAAGTAGCAGCCTCCACTGCTTCCATAACATCTCATTGTTCCACTGATGTGTTAAATGTATCTGTACGAGTTGTGCCTGAATTCACTGTTTTCTGATTGTTTACATTAAGATTCGAATAAATGTGGACTAAAACAATGCCCTTGGCTTTTTAAAATATCCTCATACAATGACTCGCATTTACTTTGTGTGCAGCATTTTATGATCACATAATCAGCTTCCATAACACTCACAATGCAAGTTGGCCTAGCTTGTTGCTGAAAAGAATAATCTGTGGGTGAGGTATAAGTTGCTTTGCTCCAAATAAGTCTTTCTGGAAAATAAAGTAAGCTAAAGCAGAATTGAATAGTCTTAACTTAAAGTTAAAGAGTTAAATTGCTGCAAACCCCTTGTATCAATTAAACTGTAATAGCCCCCAGATGTGTAGATTAGTGGTCCTCAACCTTTGTAGACTCAAGGCACCCTTCAGAAAATAGCAGCTAATCTATTAATTTCTTCACTGGAAAAACACCAGTAATAGAGAAATTCTTCTATTACGGAGAACTCAAAGATCATAACAGGACAGTGCTTTTACACTGTGGATTCCCATTTGAAATTCTGGAGTTTATCTGGAGAATCAAGCATAGGTGTTATTCATCTAACAGTGCTTGGCTTGTGGCACTCTTGAAAGGATTTCATGGCACTCCTGGGTGCTGCAGCACCCTAGTTGAGAAGCACTGGTGTAGAACAATCTTTAGACCCTGGTTCCACAAAGTAGCATGCCGTTGCCAAAATACATATCTTTAGTAACATCTTTAAAGAATTGGACAGATTGTCTGATCTTAAAATAGATATAAAATATGGGTCATTTTACAGAAAAAACATTTATAGTCTACATATTTTAATGAAATCAATGTTATCAGAATAAAACAGCAGCTCTATAAAACTCTTAAAACCTACAGAATTTGCACTATCTACCAATAGATCATACTCACCTCTCAGGGAAATGTACAGAATCTCTCCCCCAACAGTGGTGATAGGAACCCAGTACCTTCTTTCTCCAGTGGTAACTATGACCTCCTCTGCATTTTGGGGCCAGTATACATGGCCTAGAACACATTCTACTTCTCACAAAAGTATTCTTTTCACTCTGGGGGATAAACACTAGTTGAAGCCCCTGTTTGCATAGGGGACCTTACAGGACCTTCTACCCAAATTACTAGGTCCCAGCATTGCAAGGTCAATATGGTAATACTCTCCCTAACAGCGGGAAAAGTGTTCCTTCCTTCGTCTCTGGGAGCAGTAAGGCATCAGAATTTGGCCGCTGTGGCCATCTCTCTTTTTCACAGGTATTAAGCCTTGCTTTAGCTTCAATAGCCTGCAAACTACTGGTATTTGGATACAAAACTAATTAAAATCCAAGATTCATCCCATTTTTCACATGTAACCAGGATACTGTTGAGCCAGCAGATGTTGTCTACATAGGGATGCTATGGCAAAATAAACCAAAGGATGAATTTAAGAGGCAATGGCTATTTCACACTTCTTCCCCGCCCCCCACCCCCCCATGTGGACAGTTCTTATTCTGCACTACTGTATTTTTGCAGTTCAGGTCACTCACTTCCAAAGTGGACTAAAAAGATATCTTTAATGTAGAATGAAGATTGCCTATACAGGAAGTCCATGTGAAACTGCTGTTTCAGCCTATTTCCCGAAGTAGTCAACCCTTCATACCCTTCTAAGATCTTCATCACCACAGGATTTAGACTGCTTTATGACTTGGAGTAAAATCATTCAAACTTGTTATTTTATTTAGGAAGTTTCATTTTCTGTGATGAGACCGTATTTCCTGTGACAATCTGTTCAAGTGGTATTACTAAATCTGAAGAAACTTTAATGAAAATAAGTAGTGTAACTGGGATGGAGAGACTGAGACAGCAGCATTAGGTGCCACCTTTTACTAGGAAGGGAGAAGATGCAAAACAGCCACCATAGCTTGAGGTGGGCTAAGGCACTGGCACCAACAGCACAGCACCACCACTGGCCAGAGCACAATGCTGCCCAAGTGTGCCTCCGAGGAAAATAAATGTAAACTCACTTTTGCCTGCTTGCAATATGATTACATAACTAGTCCCTTCTTAATTACTCTCTCCAGTTACCTCAAATACAAAGAAAGCTTTAGCAAGTAAAAAAAACCAGCCCAGAAAACAGTTTTGAAATTTTTATTTTTTCATACATTCTGCAGTTTCATCATATATTCCCAGTGAAAATGTAAATCAGGGGTATACCTTAAAACTGAATTCACTGGTGCTAAATTTAACTCTTCAAACTTACTTCAAACTTTCGATTATTGTTAGCACAAAGTAAATTATTTAATACAGTACATGACAGTCATTACTGACACACCCAAGATCCTATACCACGTGTGTTACAGCCCAGTGGCACAGGAATGTATGTGAAAGGAGTAGTAAAAGAACATGGAAGTAGCTGGGTGTAGAACAGATATTCTCCTTTTGCGTCATACTATTGTTCCACATCTCTCATTTTGGAATTACTAAGTCAGGATGCAATTTTTCAGTCACACCCAACATGCTGATTATTTTCTGGGCATCTGGAAGTTGCCACACATTGCTGCCCATTTCTCACAGAAAAATACTGTATAAAATGACTATTTGCTAATGTAAGCAACAGGTGCACTAGTTTTGTCATCTGCCTTACTTATTCATTAAATATATTTTGAGGAATCTGTTTTTGTCCATTACACCCAGCTGCTAACCATGTCCAATGTAAGTGAAGTTTTATAAACAATATAATGAAAAAAGTAATACAACTTTAATATAAAAAGGTCCATTAATTTATTCCATTTTACAGATCCATTATAAAATATACTGGAACACAGAAAAAACATGCTTACTAGAGATGTGCTACACTAAGATCTTGATATCCACTGAGCCAGACCATGTAATGACTAAAACAAATAATAATACTGAAAAGCAATGGGAAATTCACAACATGGTAACATTTGTGGGAACAGTGGTTTAAACATTTTGAACACGAGTTTGGAAAAATATTACATTTACATGGTTTGTGGTATTGTATTATGTGATATTGCAGTGCTAACTATTTTTGCTGTATCCCAACATAGTGCAAACTATCAACAGAAATGCACAAACAAATTATAGTGACATTAATGACTGTTCAACGTTTGGCTGCTATCAAAATAACAGATGCTTCCTATTGGTCTCTGGCCAAGTTATTTTGTGTGATCATTCAGCCAATCTCTAATATGCATGTACAGGTCTAATTAAACATGACTTTCTTTTAATTTTCTCCAACACTATGCAATCTTTTTGCGACAGCAGTAATGAGGGCAGCTCCCTTCCCACTGCCATCTTCAGACAGCATAAAAGTCACGTCACACTGAGGTGCCAGCTCTTTCACTGTTTCCCGTAAGATCCTAGAAAAACTTGAAGTAAAAAAAAAACAAAACAACACTTTACCAACCATTTTGTAATGTATGCAGTAATTATTTGTATTCATTATATTATGTATACTTGCTTACAAACAAGAGGCCAAACCAAACCTAACAGCCCAGTCAATCATAGTCATCTTCCATGGGTTCTTCCTTTCCTTCTCCCTTCAATATATTTAGTCACCAACAGGAAACAGAAACAAATTCCTGCATCCAATGAGAAGGTGAAAAGATTGACCCATTTTTCCTGAGAGACCATACTTCACTTTTATCCTTCCGAAAGTCTTCTGGCTTTTACAGAAGTTTGAAGAAAGGGGAAGCATTCATTCTAATGACTCTCCAACAAGCAGGAGACAACACTGAGTTCCTTTGTATTAAGAAAATCTACAGCCTTTGGTGGAACTAACAGACTCATGCCATCTGTGCCATCACACTTATTGTATCTTTCTGGAGTCTGTCTGTTCAACATGGTGCAACAGTGAGTGCAGAAGTTCAGATGCTTGTTAGGCCAGCTTACTGAAGTGTTTTTTTGAAATAAATAAATAAATAAGGAGTAATGGTTTCTTCAATCCCAGTGATTCTGATTATAGTGCTAATAAGAAATAGAGTGCAAGAATTTATACTGAAGTCTATTCAGAATTAAACAGCAAAAGGAAAAGAGAAAGGAAGAAGGGATAATGAAAGAAAAGTTAGAACTATGAAAAGATTCTTTATCCTATATTTAAGCTTGGACGTTGAGAAGTAACAACTAAAAGTGCCTCCATATAAAAATGTGTAAAGAACTGATGTTAATTAGGAAACATTTTAGCAGCATAATAAAAGCAAGAAACCTTCCCCGTACTTTCTATCATGTTTTTTTCCTGTTTTCCTACCTTCAGTTCTTCCATTGTGATGTCAGAGAAGCCCCCTGCTTTAGAAGCTGTTATGGATGACAGGCAATCTCTCTTCCACATGGAAGGTCTTCTCATGTACCTACACTGGTAGCTAATTCTACGTCTTCCTCTACCATGGCTAGATCTTATTTATGCAACATAGATGCAACTTCAAATACCTAGGTGACATTCCATTTCAACAAAGCCGCACACCCCTTTGGGAAAGATTTGGCTAAAGCCATCATTAATATGTTAAAGATCTAAAAGTCATCCAATAAGCAAAAAGTTAATTTTGAACCAGTAAAAGGCTTCTTCCAGGACAGAGGTTTTCAGCATGAAGTCTCCCCTTTGCTAGTTTAAAGTACAGCATAGTTGGCCAATCTGTCATGTTTCCAACTGAAGTGATCCCCTGAGAGAAGCATAAAACTGTGATTGCAATGAGGACAGGGTGGTAAGGACCAAAAAAAGGAAGAATACCTCACTCCTTGCAGTGATACCTATTTCACAGACTCCCCAGCTTCACTAAGGAAAGCCTGGCAGAGCTGCATGGGCAGCTAGAACAGAATTGGGACAAGCTACATAATGTTTATGAAGTTTGTTCAGATGGAGCTTCTACCACATCTCTGGGGAACCTGTTCCAGTGTTTTACTACCCTCCTAGTGTGAAAATTTGTCCTAATATCCAGCCTAAACTTCCTTTGCTGCAAGCAACTTGACACCGTTGCTCCTTGTTCTGTCATCTGCCACCACTGAGAACAATTCTTACATTCAACTTTGTTGAAACCCACTTCAGATTAACCCACCAATAGCACCTCTCAATTTGAAGCAACAACACAGCTGGAATTTTAATACATGTTAAGCATTCAAAAGACCAAAAAAAAGGAAATGTAAGGGGGCCTAGAATTGTTAAATGAACCAAAAAGTGACAAACTGTTTGCTTAGCCAGGGTATACCAGTTTGCTTGCTAAATACAGCAATAATGCTTGCTTTCTGTAATTGCATGAGCTGAGAAATACACTTTCCATAGTAGTTAGGGTCAGGAGGGGCCTGAGCAGATCATCTAGCCTGACCCCCTGCCACAGGCAGGTATGAATGCTGGGTTCACAAGACCCCAGACAGGTGATCATCCAACCTCCTCTTGAATTTGCCCAAGGTAGGGGCAAGGACCACTTCCCTGGGAAGTTGGTTCCAGATTTTGGCCACCCAAACTGTAAAATATTGCCTCCTGATCTCTAACCTAAACCTACTCTCCATCAGCTTATTACCATTGTTCCCTGTCACCCCAGGTGGTGCTGGGGAGAAAAGGGCTCTACCTATTTGTTGTTGATCTCCCCTGATGAGTTTGTAGGCAGCCACCAGGTCCCCCCTCAGCCTCCTCCTGCCAAGGCTGAACAGGTTCAGGTCCCTCAGTCTCTTCTCATAGGGCCTGTCCTGCTGCCTTCTCACCAAGTGGGTGGTTCTCCTCTGAACCCTCTCCAAGTTGGCCACATCCCTTTTGAAGTGCAGCCCCCAGTACTGGACGCAGTACTCCAACTGCAGCCTGACCAAAGTCGTACAGAGGGGGAGTATCACCTCTCTGGACCAGCTTGAGATGCGTCTTTGGATGCATGACAAGGTATGGCTGGCCTTGCTGGCTGCAGTCTGGCATTGGCGGCTCATGTTCATCTTGGAGTCAATAATGACTCCAAGATCCCTTCCTGCCTCTGTGTTTTCAAGAGGGGAACTCCCCAGCTTGTATGTATGCTGTGGATTCCTTCTCCCAAGGTGCAGCACCCTGCATTTATCTGTGTTGAATCCCAATCTACTCTCATCTGCCCACTTTTGTAGTCTGTCTAAATCTATTTGCAGCTTCTCTCTCCCTTCAAGTGTGTCCACCTCACCCTACTCTACATCTTAGTGTCATCAGCAAACTTGGACAGTGTGCTTTCCACCCCCTCGTCCAAGTCGCTGATGAAGATGTTAAACAGTGCGGGCCTGAAGACTGAGCCGTGGGGTACCCCACTGCTCACATCTCACCAGGTTGAGTACGACCCATCCACCACTACTCTCTGGGTGCACCCCATCAGCCAGTTTTTTACCCATTCAACTGTGTAGGCATCAATGCCACAGTCACTTAATTTATTGATGAGGATGGTGTGAGGGACAGTGTCAAAGGCCTTCTTAAAGTCTAGAAAGACTACGTCCACGGCAACACCATCATCCAAGGATTTAGTCACCTGGTCATAAAAGGCAACCAGGTTGATCAGGCAGGACCTGCCTTTGATGAACCCATGCTGATTGCCCCTGAGCATGATCTCCCCTGCTGGCCCCCACAGATGTGCTCCTTGATGATTCTCTCCAAGATCTTCCCGAGCACTGAGGTGAGGCTTATAGGCCTATAGTTACCTGGGTCCTCCCTCCTCCCTTCCTTGAAAATTGGGACCACAGTAGCCAGTTTCCAATCCGCTGGCACCTGGCCAGATGACCACGAATGCTCATACAGCTGGGCCAAGGGTTCCACAATGACCCCTGCCAGCTCCCTCAGCACCCTTGGGTGGAGGGCATTTGGACCTGCAGATTTAGAAATGTCCAGCCCTTCCAGAAGATCCCCAACTACATCTGCGCTGACTGAAGGCCTGACAGAGCTATCCCCAAGATTGTCCCTACCTCTGGTATGTGGGATGTCCTGGTCCCTGTTCAAGAAAACAGAGGCAAAGAAACTGTTAAAAATATCAATTTTCTTGTCTGACGTAGCCACAAGATTGCCGTTTGCATCTTGCAGGTGCCCTACACTGCCTGGTGCCCTCTTTTTGCTCCCAATGTACTTGAAAAAGGACTTTGTTGTCCTTAAACCTGGACGCTAGCCTGAGTTCCATCTCTGCCCTGGCCTTCCTAATAGCCCTCCTACACTCACGGGCCAAGGAGTACTCCTCCTTGGCGATAGCTCCTCCCTTCCACTGGTTGTACACCCATTTTTCAGTCCTCAAGCATTGCTGAATGCCCGTGCTGAGCCAAGGGAGTTCTGAGCACTCTTACCCCCCCACTCCCCTTGCTTCTCTCAGGGACTGTTATCCCTTGGGCCTGGAGGATCGCCCCCTTAAGGTATAACCATCCCTCGTGGACTCCCATCTCCTCTACCTTCTGGGCCCTCAGTGCCTTCTCCACTAGTCTCCTAAGCTTGTTGAAGTTGGCCCTTCTGAAGTCAAAGGCATTAGCCTTGGTATAAGCCCTTGACACCCTGCGTTGGATAGTGAAATCCAGCAGGTGATGATCACTATTGCCCAGGTGGGCAAGAACCTGCAGTCCCCTCACCAGGTCATCCCCCATGGCCAGGACCAGGTCCAGCAAGGCGTTGCCCCTCGTGGGGCTGTGCACTTCCTGGATAAGGTGAAGGTCCTGTAATACAGCCAGAAACCTATGCGAGCGGTCAGACCTGGCTGTCTGCTCCTCTCAGCGAATGTCTGGGTAGTTTAGGTCACCCATGGCAATAACATCCCTTGACCTAACGGCCTCCATAAGCTGACCGGAGAAGTCCCGGTCCAGCTCTTCCCCCTGCTAGGGTGGTCTGTATTAGACACCCACCGTAAGGTCCCTTTTGCCATGTCCCCCTTGTAGTTTGACCCATAGTGTCTCTGCCCAACCTTCCTCTAACCCAAAGCTAATGCTTGATGATGTGAGGTGCTCTTTGACATAGACCGCAACACCCCCCACCTTTCCTCTCTGTCCTGTTTCTTCTATATAGGGTGTATTCCCAAATGCCCGCTGCTTAGTCATAGGTAGGGTCCCACCAGGTTTCTTTGAGCTCTACTAAGTCTAGGTTCTTACTCGCAATCAAGAGGCACAGTTCCTCCTGTTTACTCCCCATACTACGAGCATTAGTGTAGAGGCACTTGAGGCCTCCTTTTATTTCATTATTATTTAGCATTGACATTAAATTAGCTCTTGGCACCAAGCCCTTACACCCGGCATGTAAAAGATTTAGTATAGTCTCCAAATACATACAACTAAAGAAAGAAATTGTGTAGTTTCCTACAAGACTAAAATAACCTCTTATGTTTAACTCAGAAGCAACCATCACAAAACAGTAAGTTTCCCTTTCCTCAACCTGGCAGTTTTGAATAAAAGCACAATACAGAAAGGTTCTGCATTGGATTCTAAATCCAAGCAAAAGCAGCGTCAGCTTCAGGAATACATGATCATTTCTGGGTGATATTCTTTCACTATCTATCATCAAAAGAGAATACTGAATACTGGTCAGAATTAAGCCAGAACTAATGAAAGTAGACACAGGGTACTCACTGTGGATGTAACTTGTATAAAGTCCCATCCACTCCAACAGTGATTTTCAAGTGCTCTACGCCTCTGTTTTCTCTCTTCTTCTCTACTACCGCAGCCAGTCCTGCCCCACAGAGTTGGGCTGCTCTCCTTGAAACAGCACCACACACCTCCTTCACAATAATGCTGTCGTCACAAGTGCTGTCCAGTCCAAGTTGCTGCAGAATTCTTCTGACCTGAAGAAGGGCTAGCCGGTCACTGTGTTCATGCAAACACATACAACAGCTTACAGTTAGGGGATACTATATACATTTCAGGATTTTCAGTTTTACAAATGAAACCAAATTCTCAGAGATACATTTTAACCAAGTCTCCAGATCTAAACACTTCTATATTTTGAGGTATGATCTCATGCAACCCCACACCTAAATTTTGTTTCTGTTGTGATGAGGTAGATTTTCAAAGGCACAAAGTAGTTGAGCACCTAATTCTCCTTGAAAGTCAAACAGATGTATGCCCCTCACTACCATCTGTGCCTTTGAAAAAATCTCCTTCTAATGGCTCACAAGACAGTCACCTTATTGTTTCACTGTCTATAAAAGTTACTGAAAAAACAAATACACATCCTCCTGTATACTCACACTCCAGAGTTTTTAATACTCCAGTATTTAATACTAGTAAGTAGTATTTTAACGGCTTCACTGAAGTTTTTGAGTAAGGTGCTAGAAAGGTTCATGGTGCTAGAATACCCAGGGTGTCATTGTTGGATGGAACGGCGGTAACCACTCAATTGTTACAGAAACATTACAGAATTCCCTGTTTTCTTTATTTAGCAACGTAATAGGCCTCTCTAACAGAAAATGCTCTACCTTTTTTGAAAGGGAGGCTTGTCTAATAGCACAAAGAATTCAGGGCCAGGCATGAAAGTCTTCATGAAAGCCAGGACAGTCACTTAGATGATCACTGTGGGCCGGAGTTTCTATTTAAAATGTGTAATATTTGACATGGAATTTATGCTGAAAAGTAACTTACTTTGGATGCAGACAGACTTAAATTGCTCCAAGGATGTCATTGATTGGGAACTGATTCATAGTTGTCCCTGAACTAGCTGTGACACCCTGGTTGAGAATCACTGGACCAGCATCTCAACTATTCTCCCAATATAAAAGTTGAGTGACTGGATGTCACTGTATCAGCATTCTTATGTTCTTGTAAGGTTCAAATTAGAAGCCATTTAAACATAAAGAAGTTTGAAGATTGAAATGGATACCTCAACAGTGGTTACTTTTATCCAGACAAAGTTCCATTGAGTTGAACAAGAGTACTGTCCTGAGTGAGGACTTCAACATTTAAGCTAGTAATTGTCACTGCCTCACTGCAATCTACCTATATTCACAAAAACAGATGGCAGTTAAAAAACTGGAACCACAAAGATATAATGAATTACTTTACCTTTCAATCTGAGACAGGAATTTTGTTTCAAATATTCCTCTTGTCCTGAGCGTCTCTGAAATCTGACCTCTAAACAGAAGTCCATGCTTTGTTAAGTCGATCAGAATTTGCCTCACTATTTCACCCAAATACATTCCACTGGTCATTTTTTCATACCTATTTTACAAAAACATTTTTAAAAATAGATGGCAAGTCAGTGTTTTAGTATGATTTATGCCGTGTGCTTAACTTCCTAAAAGCATTCAGAAATAAAGTACTCCATTATCTGAACTCAGTGCTGTTTAGCCATAATACCTGTATCTGGTATAATGACATCAAATGCAAATGCTAGTTGCAATATTTCACATATTTAAAAATTATGAAAGTATACAAATACACAATATTAAATGCAAAATAGCAATTAAAACCAGGGATCATACAAAACAAGAACATTTTTACCAAACCTTCCCTACCTGCAAACTTTGGTGATTCATATAAATTGGTACCTGCAATCAAACCAAAACCCAGCCTCCTTAATTCATTTCTTACAGGATTTGTACGTTTGGGGGAGGTGGCAGGAGAGGAAGGGAGTAGAGGGCATTATCACAAAACTGTCATAATTAATCTTGTACAGAAAATATTCAGCAATTAGTATTTTAACCTACCAACAAGCTAAATGAAACAGCATAGGGAGAGCAACATACAATGATGATGTGTATGTCTAAGCTTTGCTGTTTTGTAAGTTATTGTTGCTGTGGTGACAGAAATAAAAAGCCCTAACATATAGAATGAGGGAGAACCATACAATTTACCAATTGGACAAATTAAGTTTTTATAGATTTTGTAATGACTTTTCTTAAAATAGGGTAAACAAAGATAGCCAGCCTAGTTCAAAGAAGATGAATTAGGTTATTCATAGCTTAAAGACAATACTATCAGCTTTACCTCTGTTTCCCAGGATTTAATGAACCTTCGTCCACTTCTTTGTCATATTTTGTTCTGATATTATTAATGCACCCATTGTCACCGAAACCTCCCCACTCTGTGTTAATACACATTTTTCCTTCATTCCCTTCCACAACTTCTATATTCTTCATATCTTCCATATAACACACATTGCTGCCTGTTCCTAAAAGAAAACAGCAAGGTTTCAGTCACAGAAGTGTAAAGGAGTTGAAAAGCATAGGAGAAATGCATGGTACCTATGCTGTACAATACCTAAATATTAGTTCTCCAGATTCCAAACTACAAAGGTATCCCCAGATCTTAATAGAAGTCAGTTTCAACAAACGATTTCTCCAGTAGAATCTTCTATTTATTTGGAACACAGAATCATAGAAAGTTAGGGTTGGAAGGGATCTCAGGAGGTCATCTAGTCCAACCCCCTGCTCAGAGGAGAACTATCCCCTGCTAGATCATACCAGCCAAAGCTTTGTCTAGCCTGGCTTTGAAAACATCCAAGGATGGAGCTTCTCCCACATCTCTGGGGAACCTGTTCCAGTGTTTTACTACCCTCCTAGTGAGAAAATTCTTCCTAATATCCAACCTAAACTTCCCTTGCTGCAACTTGACACTGTTACTCCTTGTTCTGTCATCTGCAACCACTGAGAACAGTCTAGCTCTATCTTCTTTTGAACCCCGCTTCAGGAGTTGAAGGCTGCTATCAAATCCCTTCTCAGTCTTCTCTTCTCTAGACTAAATAAGCCCAGTTCCCTCAGTCTTTCCTCATAAGTCATGTCCCCCAGCCCCCTTACCATTTTTGTTGCTTTCTGCTGGACTCTCTCCAATTTGTCCACATCTTCTCTATAGTGGGGGGCCCAAAACTGAACACAGTGCTCCAGAGGTGCCCTCACCAGTGCTGAATAGAGGGGAATAATCACCTCTCTTGACCAAGCAGCAACACACCTACAAATGCAGCCCAGTATGCCATTAGCCTTCTTGGCATCAATGGCACACTGCTGGCTCATATTCAGCTTATTGTCCACTGTAACCCCCAGGTCCTTTTCTGTAGAGCTACTGCCCAGCCAATCAGCCCTCAGCCTGTACTGGTGCATGGAATTGTTCTGTCTTAAGTGCAGGACTTTGCACTTCTCCTTGTTGAACCTCATGAGATTTCTTTTGGCCCAATCCTCCAATTTGTTTAGGTCACTACTCGCTCTGAAACTAGCTCTCCCTCTAGTTTATCTACTACTCCCCCCAGCTTGGTGTCATCTGCAAACTTGCTGAGGTTGCACTCCATCCCATCTTTCAGGTCACTGATGAAACCACTGAACAAAACCCACCCCAGGACCAACCCCTGGGGACTCCACTTGATACTGACTGCCAACTACAAATCAAGCCATTGATGACTGCCCTCTGAGCCTGACGCTCCAGCCAGTTTTCCATCCACCTGACAGTCCATTCATCCAGCCCATGATTCTTTAGCTTGCCTGCAAGAATGCTGTGGGAGATCGTATCAAAAGCCTTGCTAAAAATCAAGGTACACCACATCCACCGATCTCCTTGCATGCATAGAGCCAGTCACATCATAGAAGGCAATCAGGTTTGTCAGGCATGACTTGCCCCTGGTGAATCCATGCCGACTTCCTTATCACCTTTTTCTCCTCCAAGTGCTTAGAAATGGATTCCTTGAGGATCTGCTCCATGATTTTTCTAGGGACTGAGGTGAGGCTGACTAGTCTGTAGCTCCCTGAATACTACTTTTTCTCTTTCTCTTAAATATGGGCACTATGTTTGCCCTTTTCCAATCATCTGGGACATCTCATGATCACCATGAGTTTTCAAAGATATTGGCCCGAGGCTCTGCAATCACATCAGCCAACTCCCTCAGCACTCTCAGGTGCATCCCATCTGGCCCCATGACTTGTACACATCCAGGTTTTCTAAGTAGTCCCTAATCTGTTCTTTCACCACTGGTGGCTGCTCACCTCCTCCCTGAGCTGTGGTGCTCACTGCAGTAGTCTGGGAGCAGACCTTGCCTGTGAAGACGGAGGCAAAAAAAGGCATTGAGCACTTTAGCCTGTTCTGCATCCTGTCACAAGGTCCCCTCCACCATTCAGTAAGGAACCTGCACTTTCCCTGATCCTCCTCCTTTTGCTACCAACACACTTGTAGAAACCGTTCTTGTTACCCTTCACATTCCCTGCTAGCTGCAACTCCAGTTGCACTTCGGCCTTCCTGACTTCATCCCTGCATGCCGGAGCAACGCTCTTATATTTTTCCCTAGTTATTTGTCCAAGTTTCCACTTCTTATAAGCTTTCTTTGGCGATTTAGTTTACTGAAGAGATCCCTGCTAAACCAAGCTGGTCTTCTGCCATACTTGCTAGCCTTCCTGCACATTGGGATGGTTTGTTCCTGTACTCTTAGTAAGGTTTCTTTGAAGTACAGTTAACTCTCCTGGACTCCTTTCCCCCTCAGTCTGGCTTCCCTGGGGATCCTGCCCATGAGTTCCCTGAGTGAGTCAAAGTCTGTTTTTCTGAAGTCCAGGGTCTTTATTCTACTGCTCTCCACCATTCCTTTCTTCAGGATCCTGAACCCAATCATCTTGTGGTCACTGCTGCCCAAGTTGCCATCCACTACTACATCCCCCACCAAGTCTTCCATTTGTGAGCAGCAAGTCAAGAAGAACATGGCCCCTAGTTGGCTGCTCCAACACTTGCACCAGGAAGTTGTCCCCAGTACTCTCCAAAAAGCTTCTTGGATTGCCGGAGCACTACTGTGTTGCCCTCCCAGGAGATGTCAGGGTGACTGAAGTCCCCCATGAGAACCAGAGCTTGTGATTGAGAAACTTTCTGCTAGCTGTTTGAAGAAAGCCACAAACATTCAAAACTGAAGCAGCTTTCCCACACAATATGCCATGTTAAGAGGAGCAAAGCTCTATTATAACAATACCTTATTTGCAAATCTTATTAAAAGAATGTTGGAAGGTGAGTTATGGAATAAGTGGCCAAATATTATGCAGTTGATGTTTGCATCATATTTTGCAAATTAGTCAGCCCATGCTGGTAAAATAGTTCTCTATTTGGTCAGCCATATTTTGTTCATCTTATGCCAATGTATCCATATTTATCTATCAAAACTGTAGCTTTAGATTGTCTACAAGGACAGAGGAGACTCTAAAACATGTCACATTTCCTATAGCTGCATTCAGTGCTACACTGATTGAGAATTAACTAACCCCAGTTTCTTGCATCCCAGCACAGGCAATTACCACTGAGTTAACAAGCTGGCTCAAACAAACCAAATATGAGTGATTCTTATTAAATGTAGGATTTCATCTGCTTCTTTGAATAGTAGGATTTTTTCTAGTACAAATCAAGATCCACACAAGTAATTTGCTTTCATTTAAACAGTAATTGTACTAACAAATAATTTACCTGCAATAAGGCCAATTTCACAGTTTGGATCCTCATAGCCACATGTCATCATTGTCCCAACGGTGTCATTTACCACTGCTACAATATCCAGGTCAAACTCCTGCAACAGAAATCACCTCGTTTAAAGGGGTGGGGAAGGGAAGGGGGGGGTTGCTTTAACAAACCAAATCAACAGAAACACAATTACTTACATTTCTTCGTTTAATAGCTTCTCTTAACATGTCAACAACATCTTCCCCTTCACAGTCTGTTGCCTTAAAACCTTTTGTCCACCCCACTAGTGTTCCCTGTAAGAAAACAGCACCAAAAATGACCAATGTAAATGGATGGGCATTCTGTGTACTGAATGAAGCAGGGGTCCAGTAGAGAAATAAACACATAGTAACTAGAGTGTTTCAAAGATGTGTGTGAACAAGGGACCTGAAATCAGGTGTCCCAGGAAATTTAATTCTGAAATATTTCAATTTGAGTACTTGACTTTGCACTTTAGCCTCCTTTTAACATAGCCGTGTTTTTTTGTGTATTTTTTTAAATGTAAAATGCATCTTTCTAGCCAAACAACTGCAGTTTCAAATATACCTTCTAGATGATCAGACAAATGCTGCTGTGCTCAAGGCTCAGTTGCTACAAGGAAACTATGCCGCTCAGCTGTTGGCAGCTTTAATCCATGGTTTATTTATGAAGTAGCTATCAATCCAATGGCAGCACAAGCTGAAGTATTCTCTCTACTTCATGCAGAGGCACTCCCTTCCCACATCCATCACTGAGGGGCAGCACTGGCTCTATCATTTGAAGATGAACCATGGCAAAAATTGTATTTACTCTAAATAATCATGAGTCAGTGTCAATAAATTTATATTGCAAAGCTTCAAATCATTTGATAAAAGATACTTGAAGATTCTTATGCTACCAAGTGATTTATTTGATAGATAAAACCAAACACCAAGCTTAAAACATAAACCAAAGACAGCATTAGGACAATGCTGGGCTCATACCTGATCTTTATTCTTTTTTTAAGACAGAAAATTCTTGTGACAGGAAAATACAAAACAAACTGGTTCTTACAGATTCTATAAATCTGTACTATCATTATGGTTTTTGCTTTTATTTTCCAGTTACTCAGTAATTTTAATTTGCCTTTTAATTGAAAGTGCTCTTGGTTATAGTCAAGGCCTATGAGAAACTTCCAATTAGCAGTATATTCAAAATAACTATTAAATATGGAGGGTTTTTTAAGTTTTACACAGCCTTAGGGGCTTGCCTATCCTACCTCCATTCAGAGTCCTAGAGCGTGGCTATGATGAGCACCTCACCCACATTCCTCACACACCAAATCCCAGAAATAAAGCAATGTGGTTCTCTTAAAAGGAACTTTTAGTAGCTCAAGAGTGGCTTTCAACATGTGCTCAGCAGCGCTCTAAGGCACCTACATCGCTTCATTTTTGTCGCTGTCACATGCTAAGGAGGACCAAGTGAGCAGGGCAACGTAGAGAAGCTTTAAGTGTAGATCAGAGCATGTAGGGAGAGGACACATCCAGGAACATTAGATATACCTGATTAACAGAACAAAATTCAGAGATGAGCCCTTAGCTGTGAATAGCACAGCTCAGCTCTAACCTGTGGTGCACCACAACTAGTGAAATATGGAGTGAAATTATATACTCATTGAAAATGTATTTGGTCTATACCATACTTCAGCAAAGTATTAGGGAATCAGTGTCTCTTAGACTAATAAAAAAGTGCAAATAAGAATGAGATACCTGACCAGTTAAAAATGTGCAGGGGCACTGAGTCATCATCATGGTTCACTTTTCTAAGAATGGAAGAATGAATCCTTCACAAGCTCTGTCTTTCTGCCTCCAGTTGTTATAAGCCAAATTTTGCCACCCTTTGTCATGGAGGGAAGTATTCAAGTATAATCAAAATGCAGAGTAAGGCTATGAAACAAAATAATGTCTCTGTATTTTACACGGGAGCATTCGTAAGTCAGAAAATTTGACTAAAATTTTATTTAAAGCTTGGAAATCCTTACTTGTAAGAAAAATGCATTTTAAAAGGTATTAAAAAGAAAGGTGTGTGTTAAACATCTGAACAGGGAATAATGTTAAAACACAACAAACTGATGTAGCCGTTTTCTAATAGGAATCAGACCTAGTACAACCATGCAACTTTTATTTCTGTTGCAGTCCTTACCTTATCAATACTAGCTTGCCTGCAGGGGAAAGAGAACGTAAAGCCCAGAGGAAGTCGAGCACCCTTAATTCCCATGTACTCCAAAAAATCTGCTATGCACTGGACTATGTGATCAAAAAGCTGAAAGAACAGAGACAACAGGTAAAACCTATGCACATTTAATGAAGGGTGATCCATTTGGATAGCTCAATATTGGTGTGGATGTTACCTCTTCTCCTGTTCCTTGCATGATTTCCAGAGGAATGGCAAAGATTTTATTGTACATCCTCACAGATTTTCTTCTCCCACTTCTAATTTTCACAAGCAGAACTCTGAAATTTGTTCCACCAAGATCAAGAGAAAGAAATTTTCCTTTTTCTGTAATAGAAAAATGAAAACATAAATACATAATCCTAGAATACTCTAATAGTTAAAGCACATTTGTTACTTTGAGCATTTTAAACACCACATGACATTAAACAACCACAAAGAAATATTGTCTCCGGAATGACATGCTATACTATTATTTTTAGGTTTATCTTCTGAAATCACGCACATTGAGAAAAATCTTTAAGTGTTCTCTACACAAAACTCAAGTAGAAGTCGCCAGGTACTCAGTATTTGGGGAAGGGGAGGAAAAAAAAAAAGAAAATGGAAATCAAGGCACATTTTTTAGAAGACCTAAATATGAATTCAGGGTACTAGCTTTAAGTACTCCTTCCTTTAAAATATTGGTCTTGGTGCTAATATCAAGTCTTTACCCCCCACCCTTCTTATCTTTCTGATCCTTTGCTAGTTGCACACATATGTATGCAAAAGGAGTAGAAGTGCATGTGTAAATACCACAGCATATATAATAAATGTTCTTTGACTATTTTTAAAGAAAATGGTAAACACCCATCAATTAGATACTCAAGTAGATATTTGTCAAAATATGCTATTACATGCATATTCAGAATATGTAACCTTCCCAAGAAGTGTCAGTGCATAACAAATACCCTTTGGCAGGGTCTTTGATTAAGGAACTATAATTCCTGTCCTGTGAGAAATTCTGAAATAAAAAAAAAAAAATATTCATTCCTAAACGGCATGAAACACAAAAATAAAACATTTGCTATGGAACAAGAATTTCAAAATTTCATTTTGACCTGTTTGAAATGTTTACAAACCTCCTACAGCTGCCTAAAGCCTAGCATCCAGCCAGGTGATCCATGGCTTCAACAGCTTCCAGCCAGCCAAGTATCAAAATCAGAATAAGAGCCTGGCCCCTAAAGTCCTAACACTGAAGCAGCCTGCCTTGACACTTACACCAGATCTGTCAATTCTGGAAGTTCAGGCTGCCAAGAAAATGAAGTTAGCAGGGCATCCATTTCATATCTCCCCATAAGGCTACCTGGCAGGGTGCCCCAAAGCCAGAGTCCTTGAAAACTCAGGTAGCAAGTTTCTCCACAGCCAGATGCCTGGAAGACTGAAGTTATACTCGCTAGATGCTGCTAGACCCCCCAAACGCCTGCAGACAGACTTCCGAGACCAGGGTACGCAAGTTGACAAGAAACCTAGTAGACAGGGTTTCCTCAAGAACTGCCAGATATTGACCAGAATTCCATCAAAAACAGATTGCCCTGCAACATTTAAATCTATTAAACATTTTATGACAGCAACATATTCCTCTGAAAAATTGCTGACCAGCCTTCCTGCATAGCCTCGTATTCTTTCATGATTTGCATAGGCACCTACCTGTCCCATCTGGTGTTCCACAGACATAAGTTGGTAACATTTTCACTGTGGCATTGGGTTGTGTTTCTTTCTTCAGGCCATATTCTAGTTCTGCCCTCATGTTAGTTTTCACTTCTCTAAGATTTTCCTTGGAGAGTTTAAAAGATGCTAGAATCTCATCAATGTGCTTACGCTGAGATGCTAGTCTGTACGCAACTGCTGTTACCATTGCTGCCCCCTTCCCACTGCCACTCTCAGAGAGAAGAAACCGAACGTCACAATTTGGGACCAGTCTCCTCACAACCTTATGCAGACGTTTGGCATATCTAGAAGAAAAATCACTTTTCTTAAATGCTTGCAAAATATTGTGTGGAATACATGTGTGCACATACACATAAGCATGCAACACTTGACAATTAAGAAAAGCTGAATCTGCTAAATGCAACATCAGAAGCTCATCTGGGGAATGGGCTGGACACTTCCGCAGTATTAGTTCTGTTACTATAAATATGGGGAAAACATGGCTCCACTGTTGCATGGAAATGGGAAGGGCAGTGAAGAAAAGGAAAGCCCTGTGTCTCAGTGGAAAAGGGTTAGAGCAAGGCAAACCTCCACCAGAACATGAGACAATCAGACTCTACAATTTGTAATATGGTAGATGTAGATTTTGATCCAAACCTTGCAAAACAGACCCTCCTCTGCAAAACACCAAACTCCTCAACTTAAACACATCTCTAGTCTGGAGGGGATGGTGCTCTATTGTGTGACTTAATTCCATAATGACACAATTCTATCCCAATTTTACTTTCTAAAGTTAGCTTGAAAATTCCAACATGTGACTCCTGTCTGTAGTCACAGGAAGGTAAACACTCAACAAGACTTCTGGTGAGCTTCCGCCTTTTCCCCTAGATGCAGTGCTGTTAACATTTTCTGAATATCCCAGACAAAATAATATCACAGCTAGCAACATCAACACAGTTTCCCCAGAACACAAACATGTCTCCTTTTACTGCTTGCCATCATGACCCATTAGACCACTGAAAACTCTTCTGCACCAATCAGCATTACAATGAAAGTGGTACTAGATATATGGGCCAGGCAGATATGTCTCTTTAAAAGCCAGAATGGTGACTGTTACGGTAGATACATGACTTCCTCTAAGCTTACTTACTGAGGGTGTGTTTTATACAAAGTTCCATCCATTCCAACAGTAGTTCTTAGTCTCATTAACTTTTTATTTTCTCGAAGACGTGTCAATATTGCTGCTAAGGCAGCAGCACAGAGGTTTGCTGAGCGAAATGACACAATGGTGCTGACATGCTGAACAGCAACACAGTCTTCTTCAGAAGGAAACAGACCCAGCTCCATTAGGATCTCTTTAGTGTTGCTGAGACCATCTTTGTATCTATCCCAAAAATCAAAGAAAAATAAAATACCTAACTATAAAAGTATACAGAACTCCCCCCCATCTAATTATAAAAGTATATAGTCATATCTAAAATTTTATGGCACATCCTTCTGGCAGAAGGATGAAGGGCTTAGACTACAAGCAATTAGGCAATACCCCAAACCACTGGTACCCACAGATCTCTTGGTGCCCCACATCTTATTTACATGGCACCTGCAGAAGTTAGCTACCGACAGGGTGCTGCTTCACCTACTTGTTTGTCACTTTTTAGGGTTCTTCCCAAGAATGCTTCCATCAAACCATATAAAAGTAAAACAGCTCAGAGGACCTGATAAAACTTCAGTACTGATAAATATCAGGGGAAAGGTTCCCATGGATTTCAATAAGTGACTTGGAGTGCTAAACATCTGCTTTAACGAACAATAACATACTACTCTCCATCTGCTTTAAAAGAGGTTTAAAGTTTAGCATTAAAAAGGTACCCCTTGGATTACTCGCTAAATGGATTTCAAGAAAAAATAGTGTGTTAAAGATTAGTATTAATCTGTTGATTTCACTCTTTTCCCTTAGAAATAACAACATTGTAAATCAATCAGTTTTGTGGTTGTCATGCTTAAACCAGAAGCACCAAAAATTGGACCACTGCTGAGCCAGTGTTTTCCAACACAACAGAGTCCTCAGTGATGTTGTCTGTGTGCAGATACACAATGGCCTTTACCATGCTTAATATAATCCACACACTGCCACTTTTCTGAAACACTTGAAGACAACCCTACAAATCCACATGCACGGTCAGGTCTGTTTGTGATGCACAATAAATACAGTGAATTTAAATAGTGGAATGCATTTGTGATTGCATTACTTTGTTAAAATGTTAGCTTAACACCTGCCATTTACCATTACCAATGAAATAAACCAATCTGGTCTGTTGTATTCCCCTATTATTCTATTGTTAATTTTATTTTGAGGAGGAAAAGATTAATAGTCTAAGATCAACAACAATCAATTTCAAACTCTTATTGATTATACTGTAATAAAGGAAATCTAGTTGTCCTTAAGTAAAGCCTCAAGGTTTTTAATAAAGAATATATAAAAGCTCATACTTTTCCATAGCAGCTACATGTTTCGTCTCAATCTTGCCTTTGGTGCGGAGAGCAGTAGATATCTCGCCATTGAAGAGTAATCCTTCCTTTGCCATTTTTAGAAGGATGAGTCTTACAATTTCTCCTAAATACAAACCACTAATCATCTTCTCAAACCTATTATTGAATACAAGCAATGGTTACAAAAATAGCCTAGTACAGGAGTGAATGATTGTTTCTACAGATCACTATATATTTTAAATAGGCTATACATGTAAAATAGGTAAAAATTATTTAAGCTCATGTAAAAACAGGAATAATAAGTTAAAATTTGGACATGAACTTTCTGGCTGTGACATTATGATGAACTAGGTGTTTCTGAAACAATATTACACTGCTTAGAAAGGAGACTATCAAGATTCAGTTTGAATACAGATTTCATTTGTGTGCACTGGATACTTTCTTAGGTCTATATAGGATGATATGCAGTGAATACTTTATGGGGTATTGTACAACAGAGAAGCAGTTCTTAACAACTGACATGCCAGGGCTCCCATGTGAATTACAGTGAATAAGCACATTAAACCAAATCAACAGTCTCAGCTAATATTCCTCATTACTTCACACCAAAGAAGCTATCCCCATGCCATTCTGAGGCATCCTATTAGCACTCAAGTGATTTGAGGACACCAGCTAAATCTATGCATAAAGAAAAAAATAAGCCAATCAATCACACTTCCTCACTCACCCCATCACAACACAAAAACAGAATTACCATCTAGTAATAACAAAGAATCACCAATTGCTTTGTAGGAACAGAAGGTGAAATCCTGACTCCACTGAAGTCATGGCAAAACTCCAAATAACTTCAGTAGGGCCAAACTTTGCCAAAATTTCTAAGAGTATCCTCCCAACTGAAAGACAAGAGGAAGTTATGAAAAGTGATGCAGAAAGCATTAGGGCTGCGGCTTTCTAGTCACCCTATGCATTCTGGATTCCACAGCAAGTGCAGGCTACTTCAGCAGTGTAAAACAGTTGTTTAAGAGATGCCCACATATAATGGTAGGTGGATCTTAACTAGAACAGGTTTGGATATAAATGAAAGGAGCTTCAAGCCAGCTTCTATTGCAGTTAGCTTCCTTAGTTCAGGGGTGGGCAAATACAGCCTCTGGCCTGGATATGGCTCACAGAGGGTCTTTGTCTAGCCCACAACAGGTCCTTGGTCCCACCTGGCCTAAGCACTGTGGCCATGATGCATCCTGCCACACCCTGGGCATGCAGCGGGGCTGGGGCAGCTCTACAGCTGAACTGTCTTTGTAAACAGCCCAAGCAGCAGTGGCTCCTTCTGACTATTGCCACTGCTTGCCCACACCCCGTGGTACCAATGGGGACCTGCACGCATAGGCCTGACCCGGCCTGCCCTGCACCTGTGCTGGGCTGCCTTGCGTCTTCACCACTGTCACCACCACCTCCAGGCTGCCCAGCGGGGCAGCAGTGGCAGCACACAGCAGATGCAGAGCAGCCCAACACAGGCTCTGGACAGCTGCAGCAAGACAGGCCTGGCAGCGGTGAGGAGCAGCTGCTTTTCCCCTGTACTGAGCAATAGTTTCTTTCTGGCCACCACCACTGCTCAGCGTAGGCCAGTCTGGAGCAGATGTGGGGCAGGCCTGTGGTGCTGGGACCAGTGGTGGCAGCAGCAGGAAGGAGCCCTTGCTGCCTAGGAAGGCAGTCCAGCCATGGAACCACTCCAGCCCCACTGTGTGCCCAGGGTGTGGAGCAGGCATGGGGCAGGCTGGAGTCAGAGCTTCACGCATGGGTTTCAGCTGCTTTGCTCCCACTGGGGTGAATCTGGAATGGGCCTGGGATGGGGCTGGGGTGCCACGCTGTTGGCAGTGGCAGGGAGGCACCACAGGATGCAGAAGTGGCAGGCTGTTGCAGGGCAGGAGTGGGTGCTGACCAACTCAGGGGGGCAGGCTCAGGGGGCACCCATGCATACCCCACTATACCCATAAACCCTCCCCTGCAAACCCCATAAGCATAATCAAAAAGCCCACAAACATCCCCCCACAAACTTCACACCCCTCCCCACACATGCATACAAATGCCTCTGCGGGGAGCCTCACTCATTGTTACATGCAAATTCAAACTTACACCCCGCCATGCACACCCCACCCCCAGCCACCCTCCCCCTCCACACCCCACATCCCCCCACAAATCCCCATACCCACCCACATCTACACACACACCCCCACACCCCACATACACAGACATACACCCAGAGCCCCCACAAACCCCGTACCCACCTGCCCATACCCCTCCACACACCCTCACAATATACAAGAGTAAGACTTCATTTTGAGGTATGATGCAATCACCTCTACATACACAATGCAAATACATACAGCTCAGGACAAAAAGAATTTTTTAAATAAAATTAAAATATGTTATTGTCAATGTTTGATTTTTGGTATAAAATTTGTTTTTTTTTTCCAGTTCCAAGATGGCAAACCCCCTTCCCAAAAGGAGTACTTCTGGGGGCAAAGGGGATGGACTTTCAGTGGCAAAGGTCAGGGGTTAGGAGGCAGGACTTCTGATCCCAAGATGGCAACCAGGGGGCAGGGCACCTGTAAAGGAGCAGGGCTACCCTTGTGGCCCTTGACAGTTTGCCAAAATAATTGCCAGCCCCTGCCTTAGCCTTATGTCTATTGCAAAAAGCTTGTATGGCTCTCTGCATTCTCTTTAAAGATATACAGAATAACAATGCTGTATAAAGCTTCACTTAAATACTTACAGCTGTTTTCCAGGATTGATAGATCCCAAGTCAATCTCCCTATCAAACTCAGTTCTGATGTCTTCTAATGACCCGTCATCTCCAAAGGCTCCCCACTCGGTGTTAATGCACATCCTCCCCTCATCACCTTCCACCAGATCAATGTGACTCATTTCTTCCATGTAGCAGGCATTGGTGCCAGTTCCTTAGTGTACGAGATGCAGTATGGAAAGAAACAAGCACACTTGCACATGAGAAATTCACTAAAAATTACAATTGCACCAATAGAGATTTTTGGAGCTGATACCAATACCCAATTTTTGAAGAGACAAATTGGCCAATACTGATCCAATTTCTGATACGCAGCCCAGAAGCTTGAAGAGCAATGTCCAACTGGTAAATTTGTTTTGGGGAGGGGGGGAGGGGCAGATCAAGGCCCCTGCAGTGAGGGAGGGAGTGAGACTGGGGCTGGTGCTGCCCAGCCTGGGTGGGGCGGGGCATGGGACACAGCAGCGGCTCATTTGGGGGCCTCAGGGAGGGAGAGGTACTTCCCACCACTGCACACACCCCAAGAGGACACAGGGCAGGAGGGGCGTGTGCCCCCACTTCTGCATGGGGCAGGGCAGGGTGGGCTGCCACTGAGGGCTAGGGCTGGGGATGCACCAGGCTCTTCCCAGTGTGTGGGGGGGTGGAGCTAAGCCAGGGCTGCACTCAGGGTAGGCAGCAGCAACTGGAAGGGGGGGCTGTAGTGAATTTTGGGGTGGCTGCAACCCCCCCATAATCCTCCCAGCGCCACTGCCACCCATCCCAAGCAAAGCCCTGGCACAACCCTCCCCATATACTTCAGGAAGAACCCAGCACAGCCTGCAGCAACAGGTCACCCTGCCCTACGCAGATCCGGAAGCACGCACCCCACCTCCCCGGTGCCCTCCGGGGATGTGTACAGTGGTGGGAGCTCTCTCTCCTCCCTGCGCCCCCTGACAAACTGCAGCTCCATTCTGTGGCCTGCCCCAGCTATGCAGTGCCTGCCTCAGCCCCACTCCCTTCCTCACCGTGGGGGCCTTGATCTGTCCTCCTACTCCCCTTCCCTCCTGCCTCCCCTTCCACCACAACAGACTTACCAGCTGCACACAGCTCTCCAAGCTGCTGAGCTGTGCTCCTCGCTGCTTACACACTGCACTGTGGCTGCACACATGCACAGGGCATTTATCGGTCATGTCAGGTCAGTTTCCAATACAGTCAGTTTTATTTATCAGTGCCGATCTGATATTGGACCAAGGTATCGGTGCACCTCTACTAAAAATAAATTTTAAGGATTGGATTCAATATTTTCTTTACCAGAAGAAGTAAGCCCATGTGCTCTCTGTGAGCCCATGTGCACCTGGAACCTGTTAAATAACCTTTCAGTACCAAAGAAAAACCATCAGAAATTAACATAAGGTCCGAGTCATTTAAAGATATTTGTGATATTTCGTACACACTCGCGTGCGTGCATGCCAAAAAAAAAAAGACAGGGAAAAAAAGTGAAGCGGATTTGTCATAGGGAGGGTATAGCATTCTTGCCGCCAGAGATAAAAGAATGTTTGCTTTTTCTAGATAAATAACATGGATCTTCTATATCATTGATACAAGAGTTTATTTTGTTGGCCAGAATATTCAAAAGAATTAGATTTCAACATACTGGGTGCATCTAAATGAGCATGCATGTGCAGGGGTGTGCATTTACTGCAGCAAAAGTAGCAGTGGCACCAATTTGTGCCTCTGCTTTTTGCTGCTGTCCATGCCCCTGCACATGGGCTTTCCTGTAGGGCAAAATGCCCCACTTTAGGGAAACTGCTGTTTTGCCACCCTTCCCAGCTCCCCACATGCTGGAAGAACCAGAGAGCTAGAAGAGAGGAGACACTGGCCAGCAACCAGAGCATCTCCCAGGAGGACCAAGCCTCTGTGCCTACTGGCACATGCTCCTGAACCATGTGCTGTACCACTTTTTGGCATGATTTTTTTGCTACCAGAATTTCCCAGAAGCAAGTGCTGGCCCCAAGCAGCAAATCTGCAGTATCACAAACCGCTGTGCCTGTACAACTGGATCCAGCCGTCATCTTCTTCTGGTAACTCTGAGTATAAATCAAGGTGGAAGATGTTTTGCAGTTATGCACCCATTGCTCCCTCACTGTAGAAATTATATACAATGCCACTTTTCCAAATAGCTAATAAGGAAGGCTATTCAATATATTCCTCATCCAGAGAACTGCAGGTACTCAGTAACTACTAAGGACCAGGCCCTGAGTGCCTTCATGGAAGTTAGGCAAAAATAAATAGACAATTATCTGGTATTTCTGATCTGGAACATTAAAGCTATTTTAACAATCTATGTACAATTCAGCTTCCTAATATTACCTTCTAAATACAGTTTTAAAAATGTACTGCCTCTCTCATTTGGTTATTTCCTGAAGTATGAAATGTTGGAAATAAATAAGAATTTACTTCAGTTACAATAATTAAAACATATAAATATCAAGTTTGTAGAAATGAAGGCTGCATTTTACTTAAGTTTGCTCTTGAAGAAATTACTGCAATGATAAACTTTTCATTGATATTCACAGCAATGAGGTTAACCCACTGTGACTGCTTTTGAAATACTCACCTTTGGTATCCGAACGTAAATCTATAATAATAGATGGTTTTGTTCTTTATTTATTTATTTATTTTTAAAAGAGCTAAATTTATGCATATCTAAATGGCAGACAAGGTTCTTTGGGTAAATGTGGTATCTTTTATTAGACCAACTAAATAGCTGGAAAAAACTGTTGTTTGCAAGTTTCAGGTAAACACCCTTTTTCAGGTATGGGAAGAATCTGCTAATGTTTGTGTGCTCTTCTGGATGGAATAGAAACCAATATGAAAAATGCAAGTCTGTGAAAATGCAAATGGTTGACAGGGAGGATCAGAGGGGATGGGAGACAATAGGTGAGAGACATGTGGGTGATGTGGGAAGAGGAAATGTTGACTTAGTAATAGAATGTAGCTGCTAAAATGTAGAGAGTTTACCTGGGGTTAATCCAATGGCTGTATTTAGTTCGCGATTTTTTTTGTATCAAAGTAGATTTATGAAGTGAAGTTCATAGGCTCATCTATGTCCTTAGACCAATGCAGTTATAACCAACACCCTCAATATGTATCCAAATGAAATTTTAGTATGTAGTGAATTAATTAAAAAAAAAAAATCAATAGAGAAAGAAGGTAAAACAGAACAAACAAGGAAAGGACAGGCAGGCACTAACCACAAATAGGATCTTTACATACTCTGCTGCCTGAATATGCCTCTTAAGTGAAATAACACTTGACAAGTAGCTTTGTTTTTTACAAGTGTAAATCAGATAAACAAAGTCAACAGTCATTTAACTGATTTGGGACTAAATTTATCAATCTAGCCTTAAACAAACCACTATTTTTGCATTTGCAATTTTTGCAGATGCAATTAGTGTCACTTAGACATTCAAGTTTCACTTTGCTCCCCAAAAGAGAGGCATCAGTGCTTGAAAATATGGTACGTCTTTCATTTTCTCATTTATCTTTTTGATTTATGAAGTCTGAAATGAACTTCTTTCCACCCAAGATGAGCCCAAACTAAATACACTGTTGCAATTTAAAGCAAAACCTTGTAACTTTAAAAAATATTACCAATTATGACACCAACTTCACAGCGCTGATCATCATATCCACAGGTCATCATAGTTCCCACAGTGTCATTTACCAGTGCCAAAACATCTGCATGAACATCCTAATGGAGTAAAGATAGATGCTTGATAGAAACCATGTTTGAAAACAGCTTCATAATTAAACAACTGTTCAAACAACACTAACTTTGGGCCCAGGTTCAGTGAAGCACTTTCACATATGCTTAATTTTAAACTTAGCTGTGCAAGTTCCTTTCAGATAACCTGTTTCATAAATGTATTACTACTATTCAGCATAGTACTTTAGATTAATTTACTTTAATAGGATTTAAGTATTTACTTAATGAGGTTGATCTTTAAGATATCAGTGCTTTATTGAATCAGGGCTAGAAGTTGAATGTTTTGAGCCCTCCCCCTTTCCTCCCCTCCCCCCCAAATTCATCATTCCTTTACCAAGAAATTTAAAAAAACCCACAAAAGCGTAACTTTTTATGACAGCACAAAATATCTGTAGGCAAGATATTAAGAAGCATATTCTGAAAGCCATAGCCACAATATGGAGCACCTTATCCCACAAGTATCCCCATTGAAAATCGGGAGAATTTGCAGGTGTAAAAAGCCATTCAGCATAAATATACCAGAATGAGGCCTAGAAAACATTTCTGTCAAAGCTGTGCAGATCCATTTCATAAACTTATTACCATATTCAGAAAGGGGTTACATGACAGAGGTGCCTTTTATAGCAAGAGGCCAGACTTGATAACCCAGGAGGTCCCTTCTAGGCCTATGTACTGCTTTTGCTAATCTTAGCATAGCAGGGATTCATTGAGAAATTAACAAAAAGCAGAGTTTTGCCATGTTAGAAACAGGAAAATATAGGTTTTCTATAAGGATGTCAATATATGGACAGATCCTTTCACATTTTTAAACTGATGTTACTAGGGATGAAGAACATTAAAATGCTTGAGATTTTTTAAATGGAACTACTGAATATCAATAAAAGCATATTAATTTAAGAATGCAAAGAAGAATTTTTCCATTTGAGTTGGTCTAATAAAAGATATCAGATTTACCCAGAGAATCTTGTCTGCTTAATTTAAGAATAGCTTTCATTATATTTCATCCCAAATTTTAGAATATAATAAATCATTCTGTGATTAATAACTTCTGCTGGAAGCACTCCAAAGTCCAGCACTAGAAACAAAATATCATTTAAAGATATGTAAAAATATATTAAAATACATAAAAATATTATATGCAGTATTGTATTCCTCCAAAAACAGGGGATCTCTCTCTGAGAGAAGGATTCTGTCAAGATATCCTTAAGCTCTCTTCACTCTAAAGCTTGCCTTATGTTTCCTGAGGGCGTTGCGCAGAGAGCTGACCACATCTGTCCCCTGAACTCCTCGTGCCTTGAAGTGTTTCGTCCAAGAAAGCAGCACACCCTTTAAAAATGTAAGCTAAGTTAAAAAAATGAGGCATTTGGATTTTTTAGCATAAAATTCTACAGTGGCACTGAAAACAGACTATGTGGTATTGTTGGTTTTTGAAGAACTTCCCTACCGCTATGCAGTGGGTGAGTTTGGGCAGAAGTAATGAACATGGGGGCAGAACATTTCAGCCATCATCAAAATATACTCAATAAGGTCCAAAAATAAGGTCCTTACCCTGTAAATACTTATGCATGTGCTAAGTTCTTATTAACTAGCTTTAATCATGAGTAGCTGTATTGACCCAAGTGGAACTACTCACATACTCAGTTAAACATACACATACAGTGTTTGCAGGACCAAAGGCCCATACAAGCTGCTACAGGCAGTCCTCAACTTATACAATGAACAGCATCTACAACATTTGTAAACTGACACCCTGTTTCGAAGTTCCCATGCCGGTTTGACCTTTACAACAATCAACACAGCTGTGTCCAGCTGGTAAGTCTGTTGTGGTGGGAGGGAAGGGGGAGAGAAGGGTGTGAAGGGGTAGATCAAGGCCCCCACAGCGAGGGAGGGGTTGGGATTGGGACTGGGACCCAGGCTGGGGCAAGCGATGCTGCGCGCCACCAGTCCGGGAGTTGCTCATGTGGCAGCTGTCTGGCACTCTCGCCACTTCTCCTGCCACCGATCCAGGGGGCATGGGGCAGGGGGTGTGCCCCAGGACCTGTGCAGTGTGGGCTGGGCTGGGGCTCCATCAGGCTGCACTCCGGGCAGAAGGCGCTACACCACCCCCACCACTCGCCAAGCTGCCACAGGGCCAGCGTAAGACTGAGCTGCTGTGCTGCCTCCAGACAAGCAGTATGCAGCAGTGGGAGCCAGCTCAGCCTTCCCATGCCACCCAGACAAACAGTGGCAGTGTATGGGGGGACGTGCCTCCCAAAAAACAACTCGCTGCAGCCCCCGCTCTGCCCTGATCCAGAGGCACATGCCACCCCACCCCCATGTCCTGTCACCACTCACCAGTGGCAGACCAACGGGGGGCTGGGAGGGAGGCTGAAAGGGGGTCATAGGGTACATCTGTTGTGTAACCTGCCCACCCACCCTGTGGGTTAGATGTTTAGTTACCTGTTCTGGCCAGAAATTCCAGCCACCACCCCTTCCCCCGCGTCCAGCGTGCCGGGACTTTCATTTCCTTCCCAGCCAAAACAGATAAACAAAACAGGGCTGGGGCAGGAGATTAAGTATTGCTATAAAAAGAACGGGGGGGGGCATATGCCCCCCACCCCACACCTTCCTGGACCGGTGGCAGGAGCAGCAGTGAGAGATGCTGGACAAGTTGCCACATGAGCAGCTCCCCAGACCAGCAGTGCACAGCAGTACAAGCCGCCCCACCCACCCCCTGGGCAGCTTGCCCCAGCCTGGGTCCCAGCCCCAATCCCTCCCTCATTGCAGGGGCATTGATCTCCTGGCCCTTCCCTCCCCCCCACCACAACAGACTTACCAGCTGGACACAGCTGTGTCAACCATCATAAAGAAACCAATCCCCCATTTATAACATTGTTCCTATGAGAAAACTGGTTCCAGGTTATGACGTTTTGACTTAAGACACAGTTTTCAAAAACCAATAGTGTTGCAAGTCTGAGGAATGCCTGTACTATCAAGAGTAGAGACAAAAATAGCCAGGAAGTCATTTGCAGCCCACCCCTCTGCATCCATTTGAACAGTTAAGTCATGTGGCTGCTATATTTGAAAAATAAAATTATAAGTACAACTAGCCAAGAGTGATTCAAAATAAATGCTTTAGGGCACAAAAATAATGTGTAAAGTCTTTTGAACTGTATACAGTTTTTCTACCAGTTGAGGTAATCATCACTGAAATCCAGTACTGACTAGTAAAAGAATAGCTTTAGATAGCACAAAATATGAAACTAATATTTGTAGTTTTAACTAACACAGTGATTATCCCCATCTCTCCCTTTCTCATAGGTGCCTAACACTTTGTAGAGGTTTTAGAGTGATTTAGAACTTAACTGAACTGCCATGTTGAATTACTTATCCTCAGAAAGCAGTACAAATGTTACCTTTACCCACTCTGCTTAACAACCCTGCTAAACATTATCCCTGAATTCTACTAGTACCAGGAAGTGATACTCCAACAATTTTTTTTAATCTTACCTCATCTAACTTAGCTTGTTTGCAGGGAAAAGAAAATGTAAACCCAATTGGTAATTTCTTATGTTTTATGTTTTTGTTTTCCATGAAGTCTTCCAGACAGTCAGCTACATAATCAAACAGCTGCATAACAAAGAAAAGAAAAGTAATTTAAAGTAATTATATTCTACACAGTAAGCATTTCCAGAGAGCAAAGTGGGTTGCATACTTCTGTCGCATTCCCATGTATGATCTCCTTTGGGGTTGGGTAGAACTGGCTCTCCATTTGAACATTTTGCTTCCCATCTTCAGACACTTTCACCTTTAAGACTCGAAACTTGGATCCACCAAGATCTAGGGCAAGAAAATCCCCCTTTTCTGCAACATAAACAACAGATATAAAAGATTATGTTCTACTGCACCAGTATACAGCAATGTGAAGTATGACCTAAAGACATGTTTAAGGTAAGTGTTCAGGATACTAATCATTTGCAACAGAATTCTTACCACTAAATACAAAAATAGGAATAGTTAATTTCTTAGTAGGTGCAGTAATGAAAATAATGGACAGTAGGTCTGTGCAAAGTGGCAAGTATTCAATTCAGATTCAGTCTATTCGGAGGGACAGTGATTCGATTTTGTGATTCGAGTCTCTGCCCTTATTTGATTCGACCAACTTGGATTTGAAGATTTGGCGCCGATTCAGAGATTTGGCCATAGAGTAAACAGGCAGCAGTCCTCAACCATGCTGGACACAGCTGCCTCCAGCTGGTAAGTCTGCTGTAGTCAGCGGAAGGGGGAGGGAAGTACAGATCAACGCTCCCACAGCAAGGGAGGGATTGGGGCTTGAGACCGGTCCATGAGGGCATGAGAGTGGGCTTGTGCCCCCAGATCTGCACGGGACAGGCTGGGCTCCAAGAAGCTAGCCCCAGCCACCCACTGTTGGGCTGTGCTCCACCGGGTGGGCAGAGCCAGAGTTACACTCCTGGGGGCTAGTCCCAGGTGCAGCCCAGATCAAAACCCTGACTCTGCCCACCCCCCAGAGCACAGTGGAGCAGCAGCTATGGGGGGGGGGGGGCTGCAGCCACCCTAAAATTCCCCATAGCCCCTGCCATCAGCCTCTCCCTGATATGGGTGCACGCATCCACCCCCATGCCCTGCCACTGCTCGCCCAGCCAGGCGTGGTTGAGCAAAGCCTCATCTTGTCCAAGAGGTGCAGGGAGGCTGGAGAGGCTTCTGCCACTGTGCACCACTTGTCTCAGGAAATGCAGTGGCACTGGGTGAGCAGTAGGAGGGTATAGCCCTCACTCCCAGCATCGTCTGCCCAGACCCAACCATACCTGCATTATGCCCCCCTACTCCCGCCCTGGCTGGGCAAGTGGCAGCAGAGCATAGCCCCCACTCCCAGAGCTGCTGTGCCCACACACCCCGGCTGGACAAACAGCAGCAGGCCAAAGCCCCCACTCCCAGCACCTTCCACCACCCATCTTGAGCACAGCCCTGCCCAGCCTGCCCTGCGCAGATCCAGGGGCACACACCCACTCCCATGCCCTCCTGGACAAGCAGTGCACGGTGGCACACAGTAGCAGGAGCCCCCATCCCCGAGTCCTGTGCTCCCCCGCCCTGACTGGGCAACTTGTCCCAACCCCAACCTCGCTGTGGGAGCATTGATCTGCCCTCCCCATGCCCCTTCTCTCCCTGTTCCACCCACCATAACAGACTTACCAGCTGTAGGCAGCTGTGTCCAGCGTGGTTGAGGACTGCTGCCTGTTTAGTCTATGGCCAAATCTCCGAATTGGTGCTGAATCTCTCCAAATCGATTTGGAGGCTTCTGATTTGATTCAGACCTTTTAATGCGTCTCCCAATTTGATTTGGATTCAGAGATTTGGCCACCAAATCGGGCAATCCCCTCCAAATCAAATCGGCTACCGAAGCTTAGCGCAGCCCAAATGCATAGTCTAGAATGCACTGAGAAATAACTGTAGTCCTATGAAGGTCAATGGAGTGACTCACACGATTTAACTTCAGCATGCACTTCACTGCCTTCCTAAATCAGTGTCTTAGGTGTGGAGTATACTGGTGAGATGATCACTGCTGACTATAAAAGCTACGAAAGCTTAGAACAGTACCTCTTGCACAAAAATGCAAGATAGCGGCTGGGGCAAGACTGAACTGTGGTGACAAGCCTGCCACAAAGAAAATCAAACTCTGCTAATGGCCTGCAACCCATTAGGGATAAGAGAAAGTGTAGTGCTTACAGTACCAAATACCAGACCCATGCCATAAAATAACAACAGTCATAATAACAGTTATTATTATCAACCTCCTACCACACCTGAGCTAAAAAAAAGAGTGATGGTTAAAAGTACTGGCAGAGACCTGATGCACTAATTACATGTGTGTAATGACTCAGGGAGTAAGCCAGAAAGTCAAGTGGCCTGGGGAGAAACCTACATCTACATATCAATTGAGCTAAGTATCACCAAAGGAAACAAAAGAACCGAAATACCCACTTCAAAGCAAAACCCCTAAAAGACTAGAAAAGCCAAGGTACACTTAAAACATGACTGTAAATATATCCTAGTTAACATCTGCCTGACATCTGATTCACATGGTACCTGCCTGACCTGACCTCTTACATTCCTTTTTCCCACCCCCTACCCTTTCTCTTTTCCCCTCCTATACTTCTCTGCCCTTTTTCTTCCTGGTTCCCTAACATCTGGGATTGGGTGAAATTATTGTACTGAATGTTTCTCTCTCTCTGAATATAGAAACTGCTAAAATAATACTTGTTGTACTAATAAAGTTAGACTTTGATTTTAGGACACTGAGTTGTCTGTGTTCGTATTTCACATTCCATTTAAGGGTTAATTATGATTTAATGATCCCTTAGCACTATGTGGGAGACAATGGTCCTAACAGTAGGGGTGTGGTTGCATTTCTTTCCTGCTGCCCAATCTCTGGACCCTTAGAAAGCACCGAGCCCTGCAGACTGGATCCCAGGTGGAGGCAGCACCAGGCCCCAGGGCCCAATCCCAGCACAAGGGGAGAAGAGAGGAAGGAAGTCCCAGAGCCACCTGCCACGTGAGTCAGGGAAGGGGTGGGGGGGAAGAGACACTCACCCGTCCCCTCCTTCGGTGGGGGGGAGGGACCCCCTAGCCCACTGAGAGCGGCATAACACTGGCAGGCCCTTCTGCACATGCGCGCAGTTTAAAAAGGGCCTGGCAATGGCAGAAGCCGCACTTGCTCCCCAGCTCTGGCAAGAGATGCATGGGTGGAAGCCCGTTGCGCCTGTGAGCCCCAGGACCCCCCTCCCCCCCCCCCCCCGAGGATCCCAAGGACCCCCCCGACAAGCCCCAGCTTACCTGGAGGTAAGCAGGGGCCCGTGGTGGGAGGGACTTAGCCCAGCTGCGGGGAGGCAGCTGAGAGGAGCCCTCCCCTGGCTCCTACTTCGCCCAGCCCACCAGAGAGCCATGTGACCAAAGCCATGCAAACAGGCGTGCTTCTGGGCCTGGCACACGAGTTAGCACAGGAGGGTGAGCAGGAGGGCCCGAGGCCCTGCCAATGAGCCCCAAGAGAAAGTAGTCAGCCAGACTACCACCAGTACAATGCGGATGGCCCCCAAGGATCCCTTCCGAGACCAAGACCTCCACCCAGACAGAGCCCGTGGTTCAGGGCTCCACGCAGATGGAGCCTCTGGCTCTTGGCTGTGGGGGCTGTCTGGCACGATTCCAGGCACATGGGACCGGGAGCATGGCCACCCCCCCTTGCGGGTTCTGCTCCACTTTGGAGTCTCTGAGGTGCCAGATAGAGGCGCTCCAGACTGCAGTCCAGAGACTGCATGCCATCCAGGATGGCAAGCAGGAGATCAACTCCTACTGCCAGGCTCTTCACCCCATGAAGGCCGAAGGTCGACCAAGGTCACTTTCCAGGACAAGGTGGGACTTGAGGATCTCCCACAGTCTAGCCAGGGGGGTGGACCAAGGTGGTCAATGGACCCAGGGCCTGCTGCACCAAGGTCCCCTCCCCTCTGGAGCTCTGCAACAGGTATGAAACCCTTTCAGGCCCAGTAGAGCCTGCAGAGCTGCCAGCTCCTGCAGGCAAGGGAGGTTCACCAGCAGCTACCACCCCCACTCTCCCTAAGACTAAATGAAGAGTGGTCATTGTGGGAGACTCCCTCCTGAGGAGGACCGAGGGAGTAATCTGCTGTGCCAGCCCCTTAGCATAGGAGGTCTGTTGCCTCCGGGGAGCCCATAGCCGGGACATAGCAGGGAGGATCCCAAGGCTTATCTGGCCCTCTGACCACTACCCTATGCTCCTTATCCCTGTGGGCATAAATGACATGGCTCAGAGCAATCCCAGCCAGGTCATGAATGGCTACAAGGCTCTGGGAACAGGGCATAGGGGGTTGGGGGCACAGGTGGTATTTTCCTTGATCCTTCCGGTTTTGGGTCATGAGCTGAGGAGAGATGAATCGAGGTAGTCAACCAAAGACTGCGGCGCTGATGTCATCACCAAGGCTTTGGCTTCCACAATCACAATCTGCTCTTTGGTGAGAGATGCAGCGGTCTGCTGGGGAGACCTCACTTCACTGTGGAGGAGGCTCTTCTTGGCCAGAATGGCTGACCTGCTTAACCAGGCTTTAAACTAAGCCCACCAGGGGATGGGTGGACAACCACCAATGCGAGCCCGCTAGGCAACCTTAAAAAAAAAAAAAGGGAAGCTGGGAGACAGCGACCACGAGCTGATCACTTACTATCCATCACAAAGCTGGAAAGTCAGTCAGCAATGCAGAGGTCCTCGACTTTAGGAAAGCTGACTTGGTTAAGCTCGGGAGGCTTGTTGTTGAGGCCCTAACAGGGTACTTTGCGTCGGTTTTTCATCAACCCAAAGGGAGCGCAATGCCTAGCATGAGGGATGGCCAGGGTGAGTGTAAATTTATACCTAGCATCAGCTTGGACCTTGTAAAGGAACACCCTGAGAGGCTGGACACCTTCAAGTCAGTGGGTCCTGACAGATTGCACCCCAGAGTACTTAAGGAGCTGGCAGGAGTCATAGCCCAGCCACTGGCAAAGATATTCGAAAACTCCTGGCACTCAGGTGAAGTACCTGAAGACTGGAAGAAGGCCAATATAGTACCCATCTTCACGAGAGGGAGGAAAGTAGATCCAGGGAACTACAGGCCAGTCAGCTTGACCTCCATCCCTGGAAAGGTTCTGAAAAAAATTATCAAAGAGACCATTCTTGGTAAGCTGGCTGATGGCAACATCCTGAGGGACAGCCAGCACGGGTTTGTTGCAGGTAGATCTTGCCTGACCAATCTCATCTCCTTCTATGACCAGGTGACATATCACCTGGACAAGGGAGAAGAGATTAACATCATATATCTGGACTCTTAAAAAGCCTTTGATCTGGTGTCCCACGATCTCCTCTTGGAAAAACTGGCCAACTGCAGCCTTGGCTACATCACAGTCAATGGCTGGGGACTTGGCTCTGAAGCCAGACTCAGAGAATGGTGGTCAACCGAAGTGAATCATTAAGGCTCTCTGTGACCAGTGATGTCCCCCAAGGCTCCATCCTTGGACCTGTTCTCTTTAACATCTTTATCAACAATGTGGATACTCATGTCAGAAGCAGAATGACCAAGTTTGCCAATGACACCAAAATTTGAGGTGGAGCATCCACACCTGAGGACAGGCTCAAAAAGAGGGCAGATACAAACCTGATGACATTCAACACTGACAAATGTAGGGTACTCCACCTCGGGGAAAAAACCTGCAGCACACTAATAGGCTTGGCAGTGCTATGCTCACTAGCACCATGGCCGAAAGAGACTTGGGGGTCATGATTGACCACAAAATGAACATGAGCCACCAATGTGATGTCACAGCTGGTAAAGCAAACAAAACTCTGGCTTGCATCCATAGATGCTTCTCAAGTAAATATCAGGATGTCACCTCCCACTGTACTCAGCCGCTTGGTGAGGCCACAGCTGGAGTAGTGCATCCAGTTCTGAGCTCCACAATTCAAAAAGGATGTGGAGAAGCTTGAGAGTCCAGAGGAATGCCACATGCATGATCAAAGGGTAAGAGAATAGGCCTTATGAAGAAAGGCTGAGAGCCATGGGACTCTTCAGCCTGGAAAATCGCAGGCTTAGGGGTGACCTGGTGGCTGCCTATAAGTATATCAGGGGTTTGCATCAGGATCTGGGGGAACACCTGATCACCAGAGCACCCCAAGGGATGACAAGGTCTAATGTTCACAAGCTCCTCCAAGACTGTTTTAAGCTGGACATGAGGAA
The DNA here is from genome assembly GCF_052110815.1 of Crocodylus siamensis. Taxonomy (NCBI): domain Eukaryota; kingdom Metazoa; phylum Chordata; order Crocodylia; family Crocodylidae; genus Crocodylus; species Crocodylus siamensis. The sequence continues at coordinate 53,582,006 of NC_143401.1, read as the reverse complement.
GAACTTTTTTTTTTACTGTCCGAGCCCCCAAGGCCTGGAATAGACTCCCTCCAGAGGTGGCGCAGGCACCTACTCTGGACTCTGGATCCTTTGACCCTAAGCTGACTTCCTGCCCTTGGGACAGGGGGCTGGACTCAATGATCTCCTGAGGTCCCTTCCAGTCCTAATGTCTATGAAATTTATGAAGTGCTGGCCCCCCAGGATCCAATCCCAGTGCACAGAGCATTGGGGCGACACGTAGGTGGTACACGTGCACCCCAAGTGTGGCGGTGCACCCCCTACCAAAAGGTACCGCCGATACTGTCGATGGTACCTGTGGGTAGTTGCCGCTCACTACCACCCCTCCACCCCCCAACGCCGACACCAGCAGCAGCATCTGTGAGCAGACAGCAATCCCCACTGGCCACCAACGACACTGCCAGTGGCATCCGCAGGTGGTCGCCAGTCCCTGGTAGGCGCTCACCAACAGTGCCAGTGACATCTGTGGGAGCTCCCGCTTACCACCGCCGCACTCCTGCCACCACTGTGCCCCCCCAGCTGCTGGGGGTATGCATCGTTCATGCGGAGGGTGAAAGGGGGAGCACCAGGTCCCCAGGTTCCAATCGTGGCACACCGAGCAGGGAGGAGCCAGTGCCTGCTCCCAGGATCCAATCCAGTCCACAGACTAGTCCTACACCACTGATCTGGCCTGCGGAGCCAAAAATATTCGAGTATCACTGATTTAGACCATAATATTGAAGAAAGTTGCCTAACCAATCATTGCCAAGTGCAGCCCAAAAGGCCCCTCCAACAAAAAATGTATGTGAATTGTCAAGGAAAAAAGAGAATTATTGTAATTACTAATGCTATTATAGTTATTTTGGAGGAAACTACGCATCAGATTAGTCTTATCTTGGAAACCACCTCAGAGTTTGAGCTAATTAAAATCATCAAATTTTACAAATTAAACCAACTATTTTAATTGGATGTCTTGAGATTTTCCTGAACATTTTACAAGAATTACATTTTTGTTAATTAACCAGCTCCACTTTAAGCTTTTACTCCCATACTTCTGATATAGCTTCATAACAGAAATGCAGTTTTACCTCCATGCTGCAAAATCTGCTTATTCCCTCTTCCTCACACACACGACAGCCCTCTCCAAAAAATCAGAAGTGTGGAGTGTTTATGCAGCCTTGCATGATCTAAGCTCCATGATACAAATGCCAGACTGACTTATATCGAATCTGGCCCCAATAAGCAAACAGGAAATACCGCCGTAATTCTCTAAGCTAGTATCATGAAGGAGAGAGAGAGGAGATAAACTGGTTTATTCAGTAAACTATGGCATTAGTCAGAAAATTAATAATTAAATGATGGAACATGAATGATGCTTTGTTAAATAAAACCTACTTCAAATATTCCAAGAGCTAATTATACTTAACAGCTTGATAATTTAATCACATTCCTATACTGCACTAAAATCTGTTGAAAGTTTTGTCTGCAAAAAAATAAATCAATGGATAGTTAAGTGAGACCACAAAAAAATTAGCCATTCAGAACAGAGTTTACACAGTCCTGCATTAGATCCCATCATGCCTTATTGCTGGTACAGGGGGAACCTAATCCCAGGCTCCCCCTGCATCAGCAAGACGCAGGCTCCTGTGACTGGGAAACCTATATACTGCAGTTAAGGCTCACAGCCACAGGCAGGGCTGTCCTTAGGTAGGCATGAATCGGGGTGACCACCCTGGGCCTTGCACTTTGGGGGGCCTCATGGAGCTGAGCAGAGTGCCCACGGCAACTCTGCGCTGCCCCTGGCTTCACGTCCAACTGCTCAGCACCCCCCTACCACTGAATCCTCCGCCTCTGGCCACTCTGCACCCCTTGCCCGCCACCGAATCCACCACCGGCTTCCTCACGTCCGGGGGTAAGGCATCGCACAAGCTGATCTGTCCCGGGCACTGCACCCTGCTCAGGTCGCTTCTGGCTACAGGGGCACCCCACTCACCTGTAGGACTGGAGAATCCCCTCAGCACCAGTCTCCCTGTGCAGGGTAGGGGGTGAAACCTGCAATCCTCTGGCCCGAGGGGGTTCTCCACACCCCTGGGACAGGGAGGTCAACCTGTGGTGATCCTCTGGCCCTAGGGGTTTCCTGCATCCTGGAGCCCTAAGGATCACAGCTGCTGCAATCTCTAGGGCTTGTGGGGTTTTCCACTGGGCATAATGCACTCCTGTAGTTGGAAGCCCCATTAGGTGATGGGACTCCCAGCAGCAGGGGAGACCCTGCTACAGGTGCAAATTAAAGTTTAGTAGCAACCAGCTATAAAATTAGTATATGTTTTCACAGTCTAACTTCATAGGTGGTTGGACCTTTTTATGGGTGATAGCTACTTTGTATGTGTAGCTGGTCTCCAGGTAATTACACAATTCCTGTAATGTGCAGAGGGGGCCTATAAGACGTCAACAAGTTCTTGAAGAAAAAAAATATCCATGCCAAGAAAAGTTGCCAACAGCATTTTAAGTTTCCTGCACAAACAGTTTCTGCATCTCCAATCTGCACCTGTGCCAGACAGAGCCCCACATCTGGGTCTTGGCTGCCTGAAAAGTATACATGTACAAAGGAAAGATTTTTAATATCTTTGCTAGATCAAGCACATATCAACTAACCATAACTTAAACAGGAGTCTAACTGAGATGAGTAAGAGGGAGATGTTGAAACTAATGCTATGCAAGATTTTAGTCACCCAAATGTTACAAGAACTTGTAGAAAAAGTAGAGATGAAACAAAAAGCTAAAAGTTTTCCAAACTAACCTCTGGCTTGCCGATAAAGCCCTTAAATCAGAGGTGGGCAAAGTCCGGCCCACGGGCCAGATCAGGCCTCTGACTTGACTATATATAGATTCATGGATTATAGAGTCAGAAGGAACCACAATGGATCCTCGTGTGCGACCCCCTGCCCCTGGCAGGAAAGAGGACCGAGGTCAGATGACCTCAGCCAGGTTGGCAGGGCAAACAGCAGGCAAGGAGCTGCACCGGGGCTAGGATCTTGCAGTGGTGACAGCAGAGTCCAAAGCTGGGGCAGAACTGTGATCCGCTGCCCACGTGCATGCCGAGGCTGTAGGCAACAGATTGTGGCTCTGCCCTAGCTCCAAACTACACAGTCACCACAGCGAGGTCCCAGCACTGGCCCCAGAGTAGCTCCTCACCCAGCTGCGTGCCCTGCCAGTACTGCTGAGGCCAGTCTCCACGGAAACCCTGGCCCCATGCTGTCATTGCCCCATCATTGCTGGGGTCTCCATGAAAACCAGCCACAGCAATGTGGGCAAGAGCTGCTGGGAAACGGGAGTCCAGCCACTGTCTGGATCCACCATTTTGCCCAACCCTGCCTTAAATAGGAGTTGGAGTACTTAAAAGCTCAGACTTAGGAAAGCCCAAGAAAGTTTAGTGAATCCAAACCCATGCTGCATTCCAGTGATGGGAGCTCTAAGAAAGAAAGTTCTTCTGTTCTACCTGGAAGGGGCTGATCTTCATCTGCCATATGAATATCACAAGTCCAAAGCTTACTACCCCAAAACCTGCTGCAACTGGGTCCTACAGACTGGATGAGTTGCTTTGGGCAGGTTCAGTTTCAGCTACCTTTTGTTCAACCATTTCAACTGCTCCCTGCATTTCCCAGGAGGGATCTGAAGGATAGAATATCTCTAGTTGGTTGATTTGGTAGTACATACATATTTCTAGTTGGTTTAGTTGTTACTGCTGCTCAAAATGAGTGACTTCATTATACACAATGAACAGCTGCCTGACAGATTACACATTCTGGGAGAGAGAGGGGGAGAGGAAGTTCACTAATGGAAACCAAAACTGAGGAAGCATTATATAGTTAACTCAAGAAATTATGGATTGGGAGAGTCAGAATGAAGTAATTAGAATTTGAGGACAACACAATACTTAGGGTCTCAAACAAAGCCCACAATCCTTCAGTTTGATTATCTCCAGCCTCCACACCCCACCTGGCACTCCTTTTAGCAGAACTTCTTATAGTCAATGATTCTGGTGTCTGTGGGATACATATTTTTCCATGTATTTATCCAGCTCAATAAGAAATGTGTTTGGCTGTGTGAAGCTATATCTACCTTCAAAATCAAAACATGATATACTCTTCAAATGGCATTTTTTCTACTGGACTGTAGTGGGGCCCCTCATCAGAGATTCAAAGTTGCTTTGAGCATTGCCTAGCACCAATGGCTAAGACTAAACTGGTATTTTCATGTTCAATAATAAAGGTTTTTGTAGCCAGCCAGCCACATGTCTAATAAAAGCAACATCCATACATAGGCACAAAAGACATTGTACATAGTCATCTCCTCTGAAAGAACATTTTATCTGAAATATATAAGGCATACTTAGAAATAACTTTTTGTTCATAATCCACAACTGACTTTTATTTGCAACACAGTTATTAGGTAAGCACTATGTAGAGCTGAGTCATCCCCAAGCTGCTGGTCTCCCCCTATTATGGTCAGCTGCAGCATTAACATTCTCTTGAAACTAATGGAATGCTAAAATGGACCTGGCACAGCATCAGAGCTATGTAGTACTGATCTGTAGTTGCCAAGATATTCTAAGCTTGAAACAGTTTTGAGCTGCCAAATGTTTAAGACCTCCTGGAGCCCTTTTATTCCAAATCACAGTTGCCTTGATGCATGCACAAGGTTCACTCACCTGAGCCATCAGGTATTGATCGTACAAATGTTGGCAGCATTTTTACTGCAGCTGTCGGGTTTGTGTCTCTTCCAAGGCCCTTCACCATCTCGGTCTGGAAGCGAGTCATCAAGTCAAGTAGTACATCATCAGAAAGACGCATGTGATAAAGGTACCTGTCGACCTGAAACAGGACATTCGGGACATCACTATTTACTATCTCCGAGATAACAGGTGCCTTTAGTCAAGGATTAGGGCACCTTTGTATAAGGCACTGTACAACAACAAAATCCATCCTAAGCATTTTACACTGAAAGTATATACAGGATGCTTCCTTCATCCTTACAAGGATTCACTAAGGCAGGATTTTTCTGCCCCTCCCTATCATTAATTTTGAGTTGCACAGAAAATTGTTTTGCTGTGCAAATACATATGTTAAGGAGTTTAGTGAAATGGTATCAGTACAGAGCTAAGTACAAAGATCTCTTTCAGCTCTGCCACTGACTGAATGACTGTTCAGACTCATGTTATATCTATAAAAAGGAAGTAATGATATATGTGCCCAACCCACAGATGTGGGAGAATTACTTAAAATGTATAAAGATAATCACAGTGGCTACATGTTAGATAAGTACTAACGCTGCTTGTTTGATCCTGCCCGCACCAAGAGGTGGGGAAGAAAAAAAGTCTATAATGGCATTCCCAAGAAGTTAAGTGGAAACAGGGTCTAGGAAAAAGGCTTATTCTTTCTATATCCTTGTCATCATGAACGCTGTGTGCCCCTGGAGGCTCGGGGGCACAGCAAACTCCTGCAGGAGGTGGCACTTTCAGCAGTGGAAACGCCAGACTGTTGACTAGAGCAGACAGCTACACCCAACTCCCTCTGGCAAGTCCTCTCTGGTGGATCAGGCAGCTGAGCTGATATGCTCATCTCCCTGGCTGTGAAGGCAGATGGCAAGAGCTATGTGGACAGTGTAGGGCATCAGTTCAGGTGCAACAGGACCTGATGGTCATCCACAGTGTCAGGATCTCAACACTCTTGTGCCACTGGATTCAGAAAGGGATGGACAAGAGAGTGAGAGCAACTCTGACCAACTTTTCCCCACTTAAATCCAGCTCACATGCAAGTTATGACATATCGTCCCCACAGACACTCAAGTCCTGTGGCAATGGGCAAGCAGCAGGTGTGAATACACTGGGAGCTGGAGCTGCAGATCTGAACACAGGCAGCTCAGGACATAGGGTCACTTTTCACTGTACTGAAGCAGTGGAATATGGCAGCCCCCACATTGCTTACCTCCCTAGCTTGAGGAAGGGGCTAGCAAAGGTGCCCTCATCGTGTGCTTCACCTTGACGCTAGTTAGCATACCATAACTGATGGGCATCCTACTATATTGGTAATTTAAAAAAAAAAAAAAAAAAAATCACACAAAAAGACAAAGGTGACACCACTCACCATTGGTGCTTGGAAGGTGTGCTAATGGACTCTACAACAGCAGATAAGAGCAAGAGAACAGCTGTAGTTGGCAGAGAACTGGACAGATTCAACATTCAGATAGGAACCCCAAGTGAAACTTGCCTAGATGAAGAAGGACAACTCACTGAACAAGGAGCCACCTATACCTCCTTTTGGAGTGGCTGTAGTAAAGAAGAGCAACATGAAGCTGGTGTTGAGTTTGCCATCAAAACACAGCTAGTCAGCATGCTTACAAATCTCCCAAAGGGACTGAATAACAGACTCACACTGATTAGACTGGACATTAGGAAGAACTTCTTCACAGTTAGAGTGAATAAAATCTGGAATGGGCTCCCAAGGGAGGTGGTGCTCTCCCTTACCCTGTGCGTCTTCAAGAGGAGGTTAGATAGGCATCTGGCTGGGGTCAACTAGACCCAGTACTCTTTCCTGCCTACGCAGGGGGTCGGACTCAATGATCTATTGAGGTCCCTTCCAACCCTAACATATACAAATCTATGATGACATTCCCACTGTCTGGGCAAAGATGTACAACTATAACCAGTGCCTATGCACCCACCATGACCGACCCAGATGCAATTAAGAACAAATTTTAAGACCTGGAGTCTCTTATCAGTTATCACAGAAGTGCTGAAGGCAGACAACTCATCATCCCAGATGATTCAAATGCTAGAGTTGGCACAGATCACCAGGTATGGCCAAGCGTCATTGGAAAAAAAAGTGGCCTTGGGAAATGCAACAATAGGCTCCTCCTGCTGAGAAAATGTGCTGAACTTGACCTCCTTGTCACCTGCCAAACCACAGCAAGAAGTCTTGGATGCATCAGCACTCCAAGCACTGGCATCTTGTTGCTTATGTCATCATCAGGAGAAGAGACAGACAGGATGTCAGAGTGACAAAGGCCATGAGAAGTGCAGAATGCTGGACTGACCACAGGCTCATAGTCTCCAAGATGAATATCTGGAGATATCTTAGTAGACAACCACAAGGCAAAAAAGCACCCAAAAAGCTCAGCACTTCCAGAGTGAAACAGAATGTGAAACAGGCATTTGTTGAGGAACCACAGAGCCAACTAGCAGCAATTGATGTAAACTCCAATAACATTGAGGAAAATTGGGCATCCCTTCAGAGACCGTCTACTTGGTTGCATCCAATACCCTCCATCCCACCATACATAAACATCAAGATTGGTTTGATGAAAGTGATACTAACATAGGCAGACTGAATGAGAAACATCAGCTCCATAAAGCCCACTTAGAAGACAGCACTTCAACATGTAAGAAGGCCTTTGGCAACGATTGTCCAACGTAAACTCAGAGAGATGCAAAACTCATGGCTGAGAAACAAGGCAGATGAGATTCAGTCCTGAACAGACAGAAATGATATGAAGAACTTCTGCAATGCTCTGAGGACAACCTATGGGCCATGGTCATTGGGAACATTTGTGATACTGAGTGCTGAAAGCACCACACTGCTCATTGACAAAGGAAAGATACTGCAAAGATAGGCAGGATACTTCAACATCCTCAATCAATCGTCTATTAGTGGGGATTTTTGTGAAACCGTGTACTTGGCAGTCTTCCATGAAATAACTGGTTCCCTGTGAAAAAGCATGGGGAACCAGCCATGTTAAAAAAAAAAACAAAAAAAACAGCAAAGAGCCAGCAAAAAGCTGTCTCCTGGAAAGGCAGGGGGAGGGGGAAGGGAGCAAAGAGAAAAAAGGCAGATTGCCCATCTCCTGAAAGGGGGAGGACGGGGGGCAGGAAGAGGCAAGAAAAGTTCCCATCTCTGTCTCCAGAAGTGGAAGGGAGGGAACGGGGGGGGGGGGGCGGCGGGAACAGGGAAAAGCCCATCAAAAGTCCACTTCTGGTAAAGGAAAGAGGGAGGGAGAGAGAGAGAAAGTGCCCCTGCCCTCTGGGGTACAGGGAGGCAGGGGGCGTATGTGTCTGTGTCTGCTGTGGATGAGGGGAAGATGACAGGGGGCACGTGCAGCAAAGCTCCCTGGGTTGTGCAGTGCACGTTGCCCCCACAGCACTCTGCATGGGACCAAGCCCCTCTCACTTGTGCTGGAGCAGTCTGCTCCATTCTCCTGCCAATGCTCTGTGACTCCTGCTTCCAGTTCCAGGATCTGAAACCAGACCCCTGTATGCCTGCTGGGAGTGGCACAGCGCAGTGTTGATGTTTATGTATGGAGAGGAGGAGCTGCTGCTGGAGGTGGGGGGTACAGAGCAGCACCCAGCTGGCTGCAGCTGCACCAGGAGCAGCCAGCTGAAACCTGCTTCTGCTCCTGCCCCAGGACACAGGGCTCTGGCTCCAGCTCCTGAGAAAGCAGCCAGGAGCTGAAATCAGAGCCCTGGCACTGTGGTAGGAGCCACCTAGCTAAAGCTGCTCGCTCATCCACCTGGCATGGCGTGGTGCAGGCATGGCACATTGCAGCAGGGGCAGGAGCAGCTTCCAGAGGGTTGTTCCTGGTGTGGCTGCAGCCAGCTGGGTGCCGCTCTGCACCCCCCACCCCCTCTGCCTCCAGCAGCAGCAACTCCTCTCATTCCTGCTGCACCACACCACACCACTTCCAGCAGGCACAAGGGGTGGGGCCCAGCTCCAGATGCTTGAACTGGAAGCAGAGGGCGCAGAGCAGCATCCAGCTACAATCACATCAGGAACAGCCCCATTAGAAGCTGCATGCCATAGGAGTGCCACAGGGGCAGCTGCAGGCCAGATCCAGTTACTTGGCAGGTTGGATCCAGCCACAGGCTGTATTTTGCCCACCCCTGAACTAAGGCTTTCAATCAATGCCCTGGAGAGGTGGGACTTGCAGCGCACCTCAGCCGGAGGCATGGGGGAGGCTGCTTTGCTCTAACTTCAAAATGGCAGCCCTGGCCATGATACAGCCATGAAATCAAGGACCCTGGCCATGTTACAGCTGTGTAATTGGCTGCTGAGGCCCATAAATTTGGTAGGTCCCTATCTATTAGTGAGTAGGTAATTGATTGACCATCTCAGGTAGACATTAACATTACTTGCTGATCCTCCAGTGCTGCCTAAGACGGTGAAAGCAATTAACCTGTTGTCAAATGGTAAAGCACCTTAAACAGGTGCTACACCAGCAGAGATCTACAAGGCTGGAGGTTCTCACACAGCTCTGAAGCTGACTGAACTCTTCCAGCCAATGTGGACTCAAGGAACTATACCCCAGGAGTATGAGGATGCATCCTTTCCACTTGCACAAGCAGGCGATAGCAATAAGCAATCCTGCGACAACTTGGGGCATCTCCTTTCTGTCAACAGGAGAAATGCCAGGAACAGAACTCCAACCTGTACATGACTTTCACTGACCTAACGAAAGCATTTGATACAGTCAGTTGGGTGGGCTTTCAGAAGATCTTAGCAAAATTCAGTTGCCCAGAGAAGTTAAATCACATTGGTTTGGCAATTCCATGATTCGCTCACATTGTGGACAATGGCAAGTTACCTGAACCACTTGCCATCACCCATGGAGTCAAAGAGGGCTGTGTGTTGGCCCCCACCCTCTTCAGTATGATATTCTCTGCCTTGCTTACAAATGCCTTTCATGACTGTGACACTGGGATTTGATAACAGATACTGAACTAAGGGCAAGCTCTTCAATTTGATGATAAGACTACAGGTGAAGATGAAGTTACAGGAAGTGACTGTTTGTGATATTCTGGTTTCCTGAATGCCAAACCCAAGTCTGACATGCACCAGAGTATGGGCCACTTCTCTTCAGCTTGTGACAACTTTGGTCTCACAATTAACACTAAGACAGAAGTGATGTACCAGCCTGTACCAGGAAAGCCTTGCATAGAGCCTACCATCACAGTGAGTGGCCAAACACTCCAGACAGTGGACAAGTTCACCAGGGCAGTACACCATCATGTGCAGTTCATATTGATGATGAAACCAATGACAGAATTGCCAAAGCACAGTCTTTGGCAGACCACATGCAAATCTATGGGAGCATAGAAGCACCAGTGAACAAACAAAACTGAAGGTCTGCAAAGCCATCATGTTGCCAATCCTGATGTATGCATGTGAAACCTGGACAGTGTACAGAAACCATGCTATGAAGCTTAACCACTTTCACATGGGCTGTCTGAGGAAGCTGATGAGGATAAGATGGCAAGACAGTCCCAGACACTGAGGTTCTCACATGGGCAGGCATTCCAGGCATCCATACTCTGTTGATGAAAGCACAGATGATATGGGCAGGCCATGTCACCAGGATGTCAGATGAGCAACTGTCAAAGACAATCTTCTGCGGTGAGTGAAAGGATGGAAAGCACTCTCAGGGAGCCCAAAGAAATGTTTCAAGGACTCCCTCAAGTCATCCTTGAAACATTTCAACATTGGCCCCAAGTCTTGGGAAGATCTTGCTCATGATGGTTCCATCCAGTGAAGCCACATCCATACTGAAGCTACAGCCAATGAGCAGAGGAGAACTGCTAAGACAAAGCAGAAGCACAAACAGTGTAAGTCTTGCAACAGCAGTACGTCTGCCATTACTCAAGCAACCCAAAGTGGCATCTCTTGCTCTTTGTGCCACAGACAGTTTAAAGCACAAATTGGTCTGATCAGCCACTCATATGCTCACAGAAACCAGACCAGCCAGTGATGTCACAGTCATCTTCAAATGCGAAGGACAAACAACATGCCACATGGCCTATTTTAAAGGTGTTTATCCCAATATTAGCAAAACATTATCTCAAAAAATATTAGCTATTTATCCATCCAAATGGTTCTAGCTTTTGGTTCCACAAAACATTTTTGTGGAAGTCTTGGTCAAAATTCTCTCTCCCTCTATGCATGCACACACACACTTGTATCTTTCCATGTGTTCAGGTCACAAAGAACTAAACAGGAATACAGTCTCAATGAGGACTCTCAGAATGAAACTACACTGCCAGTTTGATTTGACTTTATGGCTGCCCTCAAGTCCAAACCCATTGACCATCTACTCTGAAAACCTTGATGTTTCAACCTAGCTCCTTCCAGCCCAAGTCCAGCAGCTGTGCTGAATCTGCAGGGTTCAAGACTGAGCAGCCTCCTTACCCAGCCCTCTCTGGAGTTCACAGGGGTGCTGCCAACCTCCAACACAGGAAGTCCTCTAGCAACATTCCCACAACTCCCTGGTTCTGACTTCCAGTCCTTCTATACCTTGTTCCATGTCTCTCTCAACCAGAGCTAAAGCTGAACCCAGGAAAAGAGACGAAACAAATTCCTAACAGATAAGCTCAAAGAACAAATCAGCAGCATGCATCTAGATGCAGTGCAGGCACCAAGGTAAATACAGACAGAAGGGACATCTCACATGGCAGGACTTGGGTGTCCACATTCAAAACTGTAATCCTAAACACTGCCACTCACTTGTCCTAGAATGCTAAACTTCCTGGGAAACATCCTGATTAAATTTAAAGTTCCTGAGGCACCAAGTGTGCGCCAGCAATTACTACCATCTGAGGAGCTTAGTGCCCGTCTCCTACCTAAGGATACAACTGCAGGCACCATGCAGCGCAGCATACAGATGGAAACCCAAGCTAACTCCAGAAGTAGTATGGTCATGCTAGCTCAGAACTCTGCACAGGTCAATTCATCCAGCTTCTGAAAGCTTTGGTACCTTTGTATATAAACATAGTGATCCAGGACTTGATTCCTGTCACAAAATAAATATTTACCATATGACAGCCACTATGCTTTAATCAACTGAAAATATTTCTACGTTATTTATGGCAATATTTACAATGAAACAATGTCAAATGTAGATAGCCCTTTTTATGTTTAATTACCCATATATTCTATAGTTACAATTATAAATGTTATAAGGAAAAAGGAAACGTGACAATAAGATCATTTGTGTGTGTGCGCACACATGTATCTTTTTATATATTATTTCATTCCATTTTCATTAAGGAAGGAGTATGCTTTGATGTATACACACACACTTCAAACCAACAGCTCCCTCCCCCCATATATATCAAAGAAAACTCTTTCCTTAATAAAAATGGAATCTCCTCTCTCCTACCTCATGCAGATGCACAGACACAGTATATACATAAATTGAGAGTTAGAAATATAAAAATGAAATCTCAGGCTGATCTATTTACTTTCCTTGAACACTTTTAATTGTTACAAAGCAAAAGTAACATAAAAAGAACATTATTTAAGTTGCAATGGCCTTTGCGACCTTCCTTTTGTTTGTGCAACTGACTGTCTCGGTCTTGGGGCAGTTGATGGTCTGTATTGATTCTTTCCTCTCCTTAATCTGTGGTTTTGTAGGTGTTAATTGTTGCTAATTAACCAGTTACATTAGCTAGCAACTATTTATTGAGCTAGTCCCGGAGTGAATCATGATTGATTGGTAACTGGTAACACAATAGCTTAGCAGCCAGGCCTGCAGTAGTTCCCCCTCCCACCCCAAGCCAGACACAGTTGCACAAGCACCCATGTTATGAGTTTTGCCTGTCAGCAGCCAGAGGTACAGGGCCTCAGAACCCAGAAACCCTGCACCCATCTCCTTGACAGCTGGCAGGCTTCATGGCCACAGCAGGGGCCACCATCCCTGCAGCTTTCACCCTGCTGCGCCTTAACACACACAGTGTCACGTATGTCACAAGTTTTGCTTGTCCACAGCTTGAGGTGCAGTTTCCCCCAAATCCCTGCACTTATCTCCTTGAAACTTGGCAGGTTTCACAGCCTCAGCAGGGGCTACCATTCCTGCAGTTTTCAGCCCGCTGTGTTAAAACACAGACACGACAAGTTTTCTTTCAAGAATTTGGGGTGCAGTTTCCCCTGAACCCCTGCACCGATCTTCTTGAAACTTGGCAAGCTTCATGCTCTCAGCAGAGGCTACCATCCCTGCAAATTTCATCCAAATCAGACAAAAAACAACAAAGTTATAGATATTTTATTGATTCCCCATTATCCCCTATGGCCAGATCACCGAAGTGGTTTGGAAGCTCTGAACTGCTTCGGAAAGCCTACCGAAGCCAGTGCTTTGACCCGGACGTGCCAAAGCATCCAAAGCTTCTCCAGATCTGAAGTACGGTCAGAAGCCTCACACAGCCCTACAACTCATTCAACTACTTAAAGCAAGGTAAACAGGGGCCTTGTTATACTTTACCTATCAGGTTTTTGCAACTTCCAGGGTGTTAATGAATTTGAAGCAGCTACACTTCAGGCCAGCAGGGGCCTGGAAGAGTGAAAGGTAAGAATCCCTCCCACTCCCATTCTGGGCTTCCCCCAGTGTCCCCTCCCCTCTCCTACAGTCTCTGGGGAAGGGTTAATCTGCCTACCCAGCCACCCCCTTTGCCTGGCAGCTGCTGTTCTGACCCAAGGAACAGCAGCTGCTGTGGTGCCACTGCCAGGCAGGAAGATTAACCCTTTCCTGCCTACTCCCCTAAGACAGATAGCATGGGTGGGCGGAGAGGTAGTGGCGGGGAAAACAGTGAGCAGAGAATCCATATGAAAATCTTGAACCAGTTTACCTAGCATTATGACCTAAAATGATTTAATTAAAGGGGATGTAGAAAGTGATATGGACTTACCACAGGCTTGAATTTACTAAAGTGGTTAGGAATCAATTTTAGCAAAACCTAAAATAAGTTGCTCTTAAGCCAAATTGGTTTAACAGCATTGGTTTAAAAGACAATTTTAAGTAACCAGTGCAATAAATGCATAGACAAAAGCCTGAAATTAATTACATAAAAGAACAAGATTCTTCCACTGACATGCATACAGCTAGGGATGTGGCTTTAACGTGGCAAAGGAAGAACCTACCATCTATTTATACAGATTCTCTTTTTTTCCATTGTTTCTTCTAATTCTATCAGCCCTTCACAGGTTATGTTCAAAGGTAACAAGCCCCACATTTTTATATCAGGGCAGATGGCAGACTGAGCACCTGACAGTCGAGACAAGAGTCTTGACATTAAACCTTGAAACAGTTTAGCCAAGCTGCAGACAATCCAGCTTCCCCCCTTTCCCACATTTTATACTCAGATCACTGCAGGAGCTGCTTTTAGGGTTGCAGTGATACTCAAACTGCAGTTGGCTGGCCTTGGAGGCACTCCTATAGAATTAGCTAAGAAGTGAGTTGAGCCTTCCCTCTTCCCTTTTTTGACCTTTAAAAGTCCTTTCTTTGTTATCCTACTGAATTAAAAACATCAATTCCACTGTCCTAAGCAACTAGTGACAGCACAGGAGTTTTGTACCATAAGGAATTTCTCTGTGGCATCTTAACCATATCGCTTGAACAAGAACCCATCCTAGGAGGGACTGAGCAACTCTTGAAATAGAGAGCACTTGGGCAATGGGAGTGCAATGCTGAGGTTTAAAGGGGTCCTGCCCACCTCCCCCCCACATATAGAGTTTTCTACTATAATATGCACTCTCTTACTTTACTTGTTGAGAATACTGCATGGCCACAAACACTATTAAGTTTCAAAGGAGGTAAGCAGCTAAGGGAACAGGAGTCCTGGTGGTGACAATATGGGGGTTCGCTCATTCATTTAAATGGAACAGGAGATGAATATGTTGGCCAGTTCTATTATCAACCAGCCATCTATATTCATGTAGTGCATTTCTGGCTCTTAATTATCCATTCACAGTTCCATTTAAAACCAATGGGCAGAAATGATCCAAAGCACATACAAAAAACACGGACAATAACACAACCAGGACCATGGGAAAAATGTCATGGTTTATCATTATTGAATTAGAGATTGTTGAAAAAGTTATATTGGAGCGCATTGAGATAGAAAACATCATTGCACATGAAAGGAAGATGACCTGAAGCTTAAGTTACAAGTATGGAACAAAAGTTAAGTATTTGTTCTCATTCCAGCATGTACAGATACTTGGTGTTCTCTGACATTTTTGAAAGTGGTCTCTCATGGCAGTGGTGTGTGTACATGTGCCCGTGTCCCTTTAGTACCTGAATCCTTGGTCATGCCAAGGAAAGTTTACTGAAGGAAGACTCTTTTTCCTTCTAGACACATCCCCGCTACCCCCAACACACACTTCTCCAAATAGACTGATGGCAGAAGTATCTGGAAAAAGTGATAAAAAATTTCTATGCCTCCCCCTTTGTAGAATTCACACCTTAACCATTTGTTCACTTTAGGAGGGTGGGGAGAGATCAGATTATGATGATTTTGAAGTTTAAACACATGTATTGCAGTCAATGTTTCCTGTAAGGTATAGCACTCCGTGAGCGCGCCACTTCAGTCCTGCCTCTTAGAGGGAACCTTGATCACTACACCTTGGAGGGAGCATTGCTGGTAAGCATCTCAAACCCACCAGACTTCTCTCCCTCTGGTTTCCAAACCAAAACCGAGAAACTTCCCCTTGCCCTGAACCAAGTCTTTTCTGTTCAGTGGCTTCAGTTCTTCCCCTGAAGATGAGATTCCTCTTCATCTTAAAGTTCAATCCCTCCTTTAAATCCTGAACCTCAGTCCTGCCCTGCAAGCCCATGCCCTCTGAGACCTTCTTGGCCTGCATAGTACTTCTCAGCTGTTCGTTAATGGAAAGAACAGCCAAAACCCATTTGCCTGAGGATGAAGCCTACAGGGCTCAGGGCGAAGCTCACCTGAAGGGGCTGGAGCAGTTCCCCAGGGCCAGAGGATCCCATGCTGTGCCCGGCTCTGCCCCAGCCCCAGCCTCGCCTCGCCTTGGGGGCTGCACTGTCCCTCCCCATGGGGATGCCGGCACAGTGAGGAGCAAAGCAGGCCCCACTCAGCCAAGCATTAAGTATGCTGAGTGCAAGGGGTGGCACCCAAAGTTTCTGGGAAGCCGCAGCCCTGTTCTTCTCCAGGAAGATCCTCAGCACCAGGGGCGGCTGTCCCCAGGCACAGCCGGCAGTGGAGCTCCACTGCAGCCCTGGGGGAGGCCCCATTCCTCCAGCTGCGGAAATAATCCCCACAGTACAGTTACTGCGCGGCAATGTTTTTTATTGTGCACAGCTTAGAGGGAACCATGATTGCAGTTCTGTTTTCTCAGGCTGTTTGGACAATTGCCTTGTTTAGCTGACAATTACCAACCTTCTAAATTACTGCCCCTAAGGTAAGTAGCCTCTTTAAAACACAGACTCCAGAAAAATCCAGCAGACCATACTACAATCTAATCTGATCAAAGATTGAAATAGGGTTAAACTATCAAATCATTCATTTTAAAAGACAAGAACCTTTGTAAACAGCTGGAAAAAGTCTCTACAAGAAGTCAAATTCTACTTGATCAGCTTCCCTCGCATCAGGCCAAAACAACAGTGTTTAAGGTCTTTGTTTCATCTATAAATTACAATGGTAACTAGAGGAGGAAATTCAGGGATTCATTGTTAAAATCTTGCCACCAAAATTTAAGAGTGCAAGGAGGAGGAAGAATCCCATCTTGCATAAGTGTGGGACTAGCCCCATGGTGGAGCTTGCATCACCCATGGAGATCTTTAATCATTTCCCCTTGGGCCTTCACCCAGCTGTTTACTTGTGCTCCTGGATTGCTTCAGGTATGTTAAAAGCTGTTCTTGGGCTTCAAAACAGAGTCCTGTGGATTTCCCCTTGGTCACAGAAATAGAATTAGGTGTGGGACAAGGAGAGAGGAAGGAATTTCAAGGGACTTGTCAAAGATGTAGAGAAATAATTTGAGGGGGGAAATACTTAATTGGGGTTTTAGATGGAAGTAATCTTCAAGCTTATCCTAGTGCCTTCCCCCTAAAAAAAAAAAAAAAAGGGCTTTGCTATCTGCTGTGTCCCCTAGAGAGGGCACTAGTAGTTAGCCTGTTCCCACATAAAATGCTTTAAATTGTTCTGTCTTGGACTCAGCTGATTATTCCTAATTAAATCTCACATACTTGTATAATATTAACCACCTGGGTTGAGATTTTCTAAATAGAAGATTCAGGCATACATCTCCCTTTCCCAATAATGGGTGGCATATCCAGATTCTGACAGGTCTGATCTCTAACCCACTAAATATTACAGAATGATTTCCATTGATTTCAATGAGCTTTGAATCCAACCCCCTTCACCTTTGAAAATTTCCACCTTTGCTTCCAAATCAAATTGATAAAAACATAACCAAACAAAAGGCTGCCACATACTTTAGATTCAACCACAGTGGAATCTTGGTAAGCAATTTACTTTTTGACCATTCATTATTTAACCCCACCCCACCAAAAAACAAAAAACAAACAAACCCCCCCCCCCACACACATTACTATTTTCATTCCCCTTATTGAAAATTATTTACATAGTGATTGGTAGAGAGCTGTTTTTGGTTATCTATTATGTTAAGGTTATCAGTTTTGTTTCTATATAGCTTTCAGGTCTGTTTTGGGCCCTAAACACTTCTGAGTCCTTTAATCTCTGCCATTTTGCCCAGGACATATCTTCAAAAACCTGTATTTTGCTTGGACACAGTAAAACATTCTCTCTGTTCTTTTGTAAACCCACGACGTGAGTCTTGCCAAACAAAATTAGATCTTACCTTCTTAATCTGATCTTCTTTTAGTTTTGTAAAATAAAAGGCAACTAAATGTACAGCAAACATCTTCCTGAAGCGTATTGGTGTCTCACTAGTCCCAGTGCTCAGTCTGCAGTGAATAATTAAATTCCAAAAGTAGCAGATTTTATTCAGGAAGTAAGAGCTAAATCAAACTTCAACCAAGCAATTTCCCCCAAAAGTGAGATGTTAAAGAGTTCCCAGGAAATCAAATCCAGAACTAAATCCATTCAGTTAGTCTGGTTCAATGATTAAGCTTCAGTATTTCTATCTACACCCCTCCAATCCCTCCCCTTTCCCTGATACACAGTTTATTGTCTAAGAGGGAGCATCTGGCTAGCTGCCAAGATGGCAGGGCAAAAAAAATAGAAATGATTTATTGGCTCGCTTAGGAATTTTTACCACTTAACAATCCAGTCACTACACAACGTTCTTTGCTCAACTCGTACCAATATAGGCAGCATTTGATAAACTTCACAGAAAAAAGTATATGACAAACACAAGCCACTTCAGTGACTTTACATTATACAGAGCCTTTGGAACTGCAAACGGTTGTTTCCTTTGCTTAGCATCCTGGGTTTTCAGACCAATTCTTCAACAAGCTCAAGTCCAATCGACTATGAATCTGTTACACACAAGACATTTCTCCCTCAATGCTCACCCTTACCTAGCACAGTGAGGCTTTCCCCCAGGATATGATTTCCACAATTCCCAGTGCAGAGCAGCCCTGAACAGACTATTTTCCTTTGGTCTATGCTGGAAACAAATTTTAAGACCAACCTATATTCTTAGAGTTGCAGAGCAGAGGAGAAAAATTAACCCCAATTTAGCAGTTTCACTATTAGACTCAGACATATTCTGGGTTACAAATTCCATTGTAACCAGCAGAAGACAACATGGATACAGAGGACAACACTCACCTTTTAACTTCAGAGGTATTTGAGCTTATACAGCTTTTGATGATTTCTGTAAAATGAATGTTAAAGGATTAAAACAGGAACAACAACAGCAGAGTAGACCATAGAAATAGGCTAGTTCTAACTTAGATCTTGAATATGAGAAAAAGAAACAATGAAAAGTGTTTTGCCATACAGTGATCATGGTTCATTTCTCTGGTGTTTGTCTTTTAATAATTATTGGCTTGCTAGGTCAAATGCATAAAAACAAGTGGATCATCTCCGTACCCAGTTTACCATGTCATTTGAGTCACAACCATGGCTGGCCAGTTAAATAGAAAGCATCACTTTTTAAGCTCTATTAATCTTTGATCAAGAGTTCACTGTGCCTAATACAGTAGGTTTAGTTTTCACTTTTTCTTCGGGAATTTAAATAGATGCCACCAGTAAAAGGTCTCAAAGAGCTAACTGAGCTACCAAGTAGACAATGAGTTTTGTTAATCAAGTGACATGTTACTTACTTCAGTCACTTAGGTAATTAGAGCATTCTTACTTCAGCTTGGTAGGAAGGAGAGAAGGGTGGTGGGGAAACCAAAACAGTGAGATACTCCCATTTCTATGAAAATCTTTTTGTCAAAACAGTGGTGGCTTGATTTTCAGACACACTAGGACCTTTTCATGCCAGTCTGCGCTGGAAAGTGATGCAAGTGCAAATGGCAATCAAGGTCAAAATTACCTTCAATTACCTGTACCTGGTTTTCCCCAATAGAGACATGTAACCCAACACAAGTCAATTACAACCCCTTCTCCTGGCCTTTGCTTTGTCAAGTAAGCCTTCAAAATTACCAAGTGTCATTTTATGGCTCTCCTCTAATACTACCTTTGCAGTCCCATTATAGGGGAGAGGGTGAAAGCATTCCAAACGGGGCTCAGCACAGCTGTAAGCTGGTTTGTACAGTGGTTTTACATTTCCAGTGCTTGGACAATACCCTAGAGAGGATACAAAAGTGCTGCTCGATCTGTCAAAATATTGGTAATGATAACATGTAGTGTAGTTGCATCTTTCACATCTCTAAGAAATTGATTGGGGACAATCTACTCTGAGCTTTTATGGATAGATTGGAATTTTAATCTAACTAATAACAGACAGAGCTGTTACATCACCTCTTTCAAGGAATATACCATTTGCCATCTGCTGCTCCCAAGAAGATTCTTGGGACAAGGCTTGTGCTGGAAGGAGGCTCAGTGCCTGGTACCTGATACACACTTCTTTTACCCCCAAATGTAGCGAAGGGTCCATCCTTTGGTGTCATTGCAGTGCTTCGATGCCTTCACCGAGACATCTTCCCCCATTCTCTTCCAGGGAGATGTCACCCCACAATAGGGAAATTGTTTCAAATCAAGTACAACATGAAAACTTAGGCCTTTCTCAATCACTTGGTACCCTTAAAAATATGGTACTCTTAAAAATATTGCCTATATAGGATTCTTGTAGCCATTATGCCAAGTACTAAGTACTATATCCTAGGCAAGGACTGAGGATATGGTTCTTGTCCTGACCAACTTGCAGTCTAAAGCCCCAGGCCTACCATGACATCACTCCACAAACACAGGAGTCTCCCTCTGTTGATCCAGAGCATGGGCTGAGTTTGTTAGTACAGTGGAGTTGCATCTTACACAGGGGTTAGGTTCTAAAGTCAGCGCGTAAGGTGAAAATCGAGTATAGTCAAAATTACCCTTGGGCTTGCCCAGTGGTACAGTCACTACCTCCCCCATCCAGTGGTACAAACCCTCCTTCCCACCCAGGGCAGCCTGCACCAAACTCCCGCTCGGCAAGCATGTACAGCTTCCCAGCAGGGCTGCTCCCAATGTATCCGCTTGGCCCCGTGCTCAGCACTGCAGGGGGCAGCTGCAGGCTGAATCCACTCAATCGGCACTCCAGGGCATATGTGTACAATGAATTAGCATAAGTTAAATGCATGTATGATGCAACTCCACTGTAATCCACTCCAAACATTTTGATCTGTTAACAAATAGTTCTCCAAAAATTCATTTCCCCGAAACTGCTCCTGCGCACCAAAGTTCTTTTGAATTTTCAAATCAAATCTCACTTGATGTGTTTCAGCTAATTGTTTGGCATCCTTACTTTAATAATCTGTGGTACAAAAAAAAATTGTCCCTTTCTCACCCAGAGCTTCTCATCTCCAAAGCACCTTAGGACAGTGAGCTCAAAATTGAGTGAAATAAATTTAATGTCCTAAATTTGCTAAAGCTAATGCAAAAGAAAGTTGTTTAGACTTAGAAGACAGAAGTAGGGTTTCCCCATATGTTGTCTTACCAGAAATTGCATTCTCTTCCAATTCCTTAATTTCTTTAACTTGTAGAAACTAGTTCAACATAATGCCCTGTTCATATCCACTTCTTAAAGTAGACAAAGTGAGCTTTAGTAGTTTAGCTAATCAACTCAGCTCCCATGGAAACAGTCTACTCTCAGCTTCAAGATTCCAGAGCCTTAGCTGAATGTCAGAGCTGGACAATAACAAAGAACAGTTTACTTCCCTAATATCAATTGCTTTGCTTCACAGATCTAATTCACTAAAGGGGACAACACACATAGGTGAAATACATGTTGTTATACAACAGACGCATTAGTAAGAATTTGTGAACCTTGATATTGCCTAAGATTCTTTTTAGAAATAAGCAGCATCAGGTTATGAGATCTAGTGAAATACAGACTTACATTTTCAAAGAAATTGAGTATACTAAAAAGCTGGAGCCTCTGTCCAAGAAGGAGATCCACTATCTGCCAATGCTTAAAAGGGATGAAGATTGTACAGAACCAACCTCTTAAGAAGGGAAAAAGCACACTGGTTTGGAGAAAAGTGCCTTCACGGACAGAGCTACTGAAGTGGCTCTTCCAGCTTTCAATTTACATTTTGTCAGGGAGCCAGCATTTTCCCATTTAAAGCACCAGCTGAAATGAGTGCTGAGCTTTCACAACACAGGAACACACAGAACAAGCCCCATACACAAAATCATGACAGACCACTGAGAAATACCTTCCTGGGGTTTGTTTGCAAGAAGCATGTAAAAATGCGAGGCTAGCATACCTTTGCACCATATCAGTTTTGATCAAACCATGCTGAAGCCAATTTGTCAGCGACATTAATTAGAACTAATGGCAGCAACACCATTAGCTCAGAAGAAAAGAAAACTTTTATGAAAGAAAGTCAGCCTAGAAATGCCTGAGTAAACGTCAGCGCTCTTACAACAGTTACTATGGCATCACTATGGGAACAAGCAATGAATTAAGCTGAAGTGCTAATCTCAGCAAAATACAAAAAGAATGCTCATAGTTACTTAACTTTCTTACCAAAAGGTCTTTTGCTCAAAATAAGAATCTGGTTTATACCTGCTAAGCACCCCAATCTAATTCTTTCCTTATGCAAAACATACATTTAACTATAAGCAAAACTACTTATGAAGGACAAAGTGGATATCAAAACATAGTAGGAACAGAGTATACCAGGAATGTGAGCCTTCCATGCCCCACATTGTTAATTAAGAGCCTTAGTTTTTCAGGGTATTAATCTGGCTTGAAGGTTGTAGCCTGAAAGTTAAGAAAAGGTACGTGTAGAGGGGCAAGTAAAATTGATAAAAGTGTAATGGTCTAAGTTTCCCTTCCTAACATGTCTCCATGTTCTACTCCCAGCTGATGATCACAGAATACTTAGTGTTGTCCAACTGGTTTCAATTATTTGGATTGGAATATCTGTCAAAGGATTTAATCCTGAAATTGTATGTTAAGCCAAAGCGAAGTCACTGACAAGCAGAAATTGTAATGGAGCTAGGAAGGAGACTAGGACTGAAGCCCTTCAGGCCCAAATTAAAAGGAACGTCAATGATGCCCATACCATGAATCACCACTCACCTGCTGCTGGCTACAGAAGAACAAGATGGACATAAGTCACTAAGCATATTGGTAATGGTTGCATGGATTCATGCTGCATACTGACTCACACCCCTAACATTTGCGAAGTCCAGAACTGTCCACAACATCACATATGAGAGCACAAAGCTTTCTGCCTGGTGGACTCCAATTTTCACTCTTCATCTTGCACAACAGGTATTCAACTTTAACCCAATCATTTCGTGGAGGCTCAACCACAGAGAACCTGCATATATATATTTTTTCTGTTTATTGAACAAAAAGTGCAGCAGAAGCATTTGCAATAATCCATTCAAGAGCCACTTGGCTCTGTAAATAAAATAAGATATTACATGGACTTGGAAAACAATTATATACATTTCACATCTGGTGAAGATTATCTCACTTACATGATTACCACAGGTAGAATATAAAATGCATTCAAAATAGGAAATGAAAAGAAATTATACATCAACACTGATTGCTTCAGTGCAGGAGCTTATGGATTCCACTGCACTGTAACCTGTGCTAAATGAAAACTTGCTTAAATTCACAAGCCTTCAAAAGGCTTCTCTCCAGACATGTTATAAAAGTGAGAAATTTATTTAAAAAGTTAAACCCTGCTTTTACTTTTTCAGCAATTAATGAGAAATGGCACTTTCAGAGTGAACGCGTTCAAATCTTATGCCCACAAAACAGGTACAACCACAGTAACCACATTGCTTGCCTCTCAAAAGACATGCCAACATGCCTCAGTGCTGGAAGACCATTTCTACAGGCAAGAGAAACAATTTCGGTGTCTAAATATATTGGTCTTTGACCTCTATCAAGACACCAATAGTAACATCACCTCAAAATTAACTTAATTAGTTTGACCAAGATACCAGGATCATAGACCACTTATGAATATAAGAGATAGGGCACGAGAACACTAACCTATGCCTGGAAGACAGGAGAACGTTATACAGTGATTAACTTCTCCCTTTCAAAAAACAGCAAAATTGCATAGACAAAATAAACTGTGTTTATACAGACAATAGCCTCAGCGAGTTTGACCTTTCTCCCTTGTTTTAAGTAACCTACTTTTCAATAAAATGCTATCTAGGTAAGCATCTCTTAACAGGGTTCTGGATGTACAAAGATCATTGATACTGGATACTGAACTCTAATTTGTATCGGATCTGGAATTACACAAAAATAAAGCAAACACATTGAGGGGAAAAGAACTAACAACAAGTCTCTTCCCCTCTTAATGAAAGAAAAACAGTCCAACCTTTTTATCTTTGCCTGAATAATAGCAAACTACCTTTCCTCAGAATTGTTAAAGAGGTAGCATTAAGATGACAGAGCTGGAAGAACTATGACCTTTATTCCAGAATTTCTGTAATAGAGAAACATTGTTAATCCTCCCTACATGTAGGACATCAACAAAGAAAAGCTTTCCACCCGATTATTACAGATTAAAAGGCAGGCAAAGGTTGAAAACCACAAAATTCATTTCACTATTCTAATCCAATTTCCACTGACGTTGTACATTACCCTTTATAGCACTTATCTCTTGAACTCTGCACTTTGGTAAAGGAGTGGATTGATTAGTTACCTCTTTATTAGGGAAACATTTGGTCTCTATTTGTGATGCAAGTGTATATTGCACAAAGATGTTTTAAAAACAAACGTTTATATAGGAACACAGTAGTTTTATTACGCTGATGTCATGACTGTGTGAAAGTGTGGAACAAGCTAACAAAATCAGAGTTCATAAAAATAACTAACTATTCAGCTTATGAGACTTCATCTCTAAAACTGCTGCCTCATGTTTAACTAACAGTACAACTGGATCTGATCCACAATGTCAATTGTGCCTTCCACCACACCACACATCCACGGCAGGATGCACAATTTTGCAATCAGGGATCAGAACCCAACGGGGCCATTACTACTTGCCAGCATAAGGGAAGCCTGAGATCCCAGGCCACTTCAGCACCAGCAGGTTGAAAGCCAAGTACACACAGTCTGACTGAATTTGAGCAGTCCCGTGGCTGAGAATGCACCAGCCCTAAGAATGCACCAGAGCCAGTTCTAGATTCTGATACAGTCCTGAGGCTAGGACCAATAATCAGCTGATTGTCAGTCTCAACCCCAGGGCAGCACTGAAGCCAGTTCTGGCAAGTGTAGCAGGGGTACTACTTATGGCCCAATTCATAAGGTACCTGTGGTCTTAACTAATATCTGCCAGAGGCATAAATATCATAAAACCATCATAAGGAGAAAAAGAAGTTACTGAGAAGCTGCACTAGTAAAACCAAACAAATACCAAGAAAGGTTACTAAAGTAGTTTTTATTTTGTGCATAAAAGTTACATAGATTTAGGACATGATTTTATTACTACTCTATCACGCTCCCCTTTGAAGCATTCTGATGATTTCCCTTTGTAGCAGGGACATTTTTCTTACTGTACTTAAGCTGCCACTCTTTCTCCAACTGCTTCAGCACTTCTTTGGAAAGGTGTCCTCCACGCACTAGCCTGGTTGCAAGAGAATCCTGTACATGGTTTTCCACATCTGGCTGTACTTCAGCAGGTCTGTTACCCAAAGCTTTTGGTCCCCTTGCTCTTCTCTGTCCTAGGACCTTCCTGTCACTTGGGAGTTGTTCTTGGTTTTCTACCGGAAGATCTTCAAAGCTCAATATCCTGTCATTAACTTCAGTCTTTTTCCAAGGAAAGTTATCTGGTACAGCCAGGGGATCAGAAATATGAGCTTCTGAAACTCTGATAAGCCTTGTAATGTTGCGCACACCATTCTGTATAACATTGTCTAGTTCTTTCTGGATCTCTTTTACCCTGTCAATATCCAGGAACATGTCCACAAATCGGTAACTGAAAGGGTAGGAGGGAGGGACAGGGGGAAAAACACAAAAAATACAAGTTTTTAAAACTTAACTACCATAAGTATTGCTATACATCACTGGAACAAGTTGATACCAAGTTTGTCTCTCAGGTATATAGTATTTAAGTGCTGTGTAGCAAAAGGCTGAAATTGAAAAATATTTTCCAATCTGCTCCCACCAATGAGCCTCTTGATACTGTTTCATATTACGTATCATCAACTCTACAATTAAATAGAATTCTGTAGAAACTATTGTTTGCACAGACTACGCAGTTGCATCTGGAGTTCCACCAAGATTACCTGGGAGGACAAGGCATGTGACCCCAAATAATGCTAAGTTTGGACTGACTTACAATACGTCTTGCCCGTCTCTCAAAATTACCTTAATTAGGACAAAACCAAAATAAATCTTAAAGTTTAGAGTTTCAGTACCTTAACCACAGATACAGGTCAAAGACATCATGAACAGATTCCAGGTGTACAAGTTCCCTGATGTTCTTTGGTGGGGTGAATGGCCACTTTGTATGCTTGCAGAGCCAGTCAGATGTCAGGGGCTTGTTTCTACTAAACTGTCTTGCAAACTTTAAGAAACAAATTCAAGAGGGTTTGATATTAATGAGGGAAATGAGAACCAAATGCATTTACAACAGAGTTATCTATTAAACAAGAGCTGTCTAACTGGTGGCCTGTGGGATGGACACAGCCTGAGAGGTTAATGTGCAGCTCCCAGGCTCCCACCTGGCCATCACTACCCCTACTGCTTGGGCTGCAGCAGCATCCAGGGTCTCAGGGCTCCTCCTCCCTCCCTTGGCTTCTGCTGCATGCCCCTGCTCCAGAGGCTGCTGGCAGCCTAGAGTACCCATACAGCACTATGCTGCAGTGAAGTCTGCAGGGAGCTGAGTGCGAGGCAGGGTGCCACAATGCATAAGAGAGTACCTGTCTGCATACACACACAGTAGAGCAGTATGAGGGCAGCCTGCCTGCATGCATGCATGGTGCAGCTGGGGGGCCTGAAGGTGGGAGGGAGAAGGGTGAAGAACACTCACTTGCATGCACATGCAACCTGAAGGGCCTGTGGCCCTCACTAGTGCTGCCCCCCGCCCCAACACATTATGCAGCCCACGAGGCATGGGGCCCTGGGTACTTAGAATTTGGACAGCCCTGTATTAAATTCTTATACCAAATTTTCTCTCAAAAAACTACGGAACAGGTTGTATTGTTAGCATGAATTAAAAATACCACTACTTTGTAAATACACACAAAACCCCATAAGATGTCAAACAAGCCTTTAGGTTATACATGTTCTGTTGTGTAGCAATGGAAAATAAACCCCCACAAAACACATTCTAACATTTTGTCTATAGTACTTCACCAAACAAAATTTGATTAACAAGGCTGCATACACTTCTGTGATCTCGGGCTCTATTATATGGACTTACAACAGGCAGCAGTTACTGGAGAATAAGGAATTAAATTATCAAAGCAACTCAGTACAATAATTATGCAGCTGCTGTACTTTAAGTGATATTTCTAAAGTTGGCCTGCACATAATATTCTGTATAATGTATCCTTTGATTTATGCAGGACAGAATCTTCTTCAGATGACATGCATTCTTTTATTTAACTATTCAACCCTGGAGCCAGCCCTCCCCTCCTGAACCTCATTAACACAATTTGTATATGGACCATGCACACAGCTAAAAAAAAGTGCAAACTATCCAGAAAAACAGAGCAGAACTTTTGTGGTTGATCTTCCCTAGCATGGTCAGCCACACAGACCTTTGTCCATTGTCTTAAATCTGTTAGCAGCCTGCTCATGTTCTACTGAACAATGCTTATTTCAGAGCCACTTTCTGGGTTGAGAAAGTGATGCTGCATACTCATTCCCCAAATACAATAATGGCACTATTCTCCACTAAAAATGAATTTGTAGCAGAATTCAGCCACCCAAAAAACATACAAGTCACTCAAGTAAGAATTATGCCTTCAATTTTCAGAAGCATTTAATGATTTTAGGTGAAGTGCTCATCATTTGTCAAAGATCTAGCCCTTTTAGGCAGTTCAAGCAAGCCTTTCAAATTTGTGGGAAGTAATTAGTCTTTTTTTTAAAGCATAGGTCTATACTTTCACCCAACCCAGAGACATACACTGATTCGCTGACATGAGACAAAATTTAAAGTTAAAATTTTAACTTAAAGGTTGACTATAGAAAAAGATGTTTCTACAGACAGTAAGATAAAACAAAGGAGGCACTATCTGAAAAGCTAACAGGAAAACAAAGCAATTGTTTGGTTCTGCAAAGCTACTGCATAAGGTAAGATTACTCAAACTGAGCTTTACAAGATTACCCAGTAAATTTGATCATGTATGGATTTACGATCTAGTTTTAAGCCAGAATGAACTGGCAACGTATTGGGTTAGTACGTATCTGCTTTTTTGTTTGTTTGTTTTATACGCTACTTGAGTTTAACACATCAATGTTCAAGCATGAGCCTATACTCTTCCACAGTTTACAGACTGGTGCTCAGAAAAATGAAACGCTAGTGCCACTCTCTGACTGTAGGCAAGCTATTGCTAGCAAGGGTTGTGCAAAGGTAATACCACAACTGATTGTGCACCTTATCCCTGACCATTACTACTTCAGGGATTATTCACTGTGCAAATTATAAGATTCTGTGATGTAAGTAAAGGACATGGAAAATCATATTGTTTACTTTAATTCATATCTCAAAATAAGAACTGGGCTCCCAGAGCAAAAAGTACTTATTACTGATATTAACTATACAGATACCACTGTATATTCTTTATCATTCTCCACCTAGAAAATATTTCTACTTCTCTGTGACCATTTTAAAAACACATTTAAAATACCATTTGTGCAACAATCAGGAAAAAGATATATTCTGTTAAGAATGATCTAGTCTATTATAAACACTGTATATCTAACAAACTTACCTTCAACAGTGAGGTGCAGACAAAAGGCTCTTTCCTGTTGATTGGTGCTGTGCAGAACACATACCTTGCTCTTAAATTTAGAGGAATGTGCTGAATCATATCTGCTACAAATTTGAAGTCAACAATATTACAGACAAAGTAGAGGCCATCCACTTGTGAGAGACTCACAAAAATATCCTATTTTTAAAAAAAAAGTAAAATACAATTATTAGTTGAAGTTATAACAAAGGAAGGCTGTCAGTATTCAAATAGTCTTGCCAATGGCTGGTAAGGTTTTTTGAAGTCTGATTGTATTAAAAAGACAGTTTTAAAAATATCTAATTTAACGTATATTAACTATGTGTATTTGTTCTCTCAACCAGAAGCAGGAAAGAGGGCTTAATTGTTCATTAAAAAACAGAACACGTGAAAAAGTTATAGCTAACAGTATTATTGGGGTATACAACTCATTCACACATTGCTAGCTGTTTCTACACTAATAATCTGTTGGGTCATGTTGATGAATGATGATAAACCTGCAATATAGCCTTTGAAATAAAAAAATAAATAAATCTGTCAATCATTTAACTATTCCTAGTTTTGCTTTAGGATTTGAGATCTACTACAATGCAAAAAGTCACAAAGTAACTAAAATTCTACAAGAGATTAAGATTGTTTGAAACATTCTTTTGTGGGGGTGGGGGAGGGAGCATCTTAGAAAGTAGGGAAAAAAGCTTAGAAGTTTGTGCTTTGTGTGGATTCAACAGACTCTATTATAATGCAGCTAAGATTGGACATTATACTTAAATAACTTAGTACTGTCAACTAATAAAAATCTTGTCACACCCTGACAATTCTCAGATATTTCGGAGGTTTTCTAAGATTCTGGTCACCTTTTTGAAGAATTTAATCTAAATGATGTTTAAGACACAGAATTAAAGGTTTCCTTAGTACTTTTAAAAATATTTAGGTGTGCACTTTGAAGAACATAAATTAATCACTTCTCATATGAGCTAAATCGAAATTAAATAGGGATAGGATCAAATGGTTCCACCAGAATACACATGACCATTTTTTAAGAAAAGACATCGTCTCATCAAAGAACAAAGATCATAAGAGAAAAAAAAAAATGTAGCTTCCAGACACAGCAAAATCTAGGTAGCCAGTTTCATTTTAAAGGAGTTCCACAAACATAGTGATATATATTTTAGCCAAGGAGCTGTGTCCACATCTCCAACAAAAAAAAAAGTCCTCTTAATGGAACATAAAAAGTGATTGCTGCAGCTAATGCTCTTGCACACACACAATACCCGCAGACTTCCTTATCCTTAGTGACATAAGTATTTACACTGGTAGAAAGAAAAATAAATTGATTGATAAAACCCACAAAGCAGCACCTTGGCTTTTGAATTATACTGGATTGTTGTAAAACAGAACAAAGGTAGAGATGCTAACTATTTATCTCCTCACTGTTGTAAAGTTTATATTCTATTTCAACATTTAAGGGTTTTTAAAGGTGACAGCTATTTTTTAAATAAATTAAATCAGCCTTACAATGAGATTTGACAGAGTGGCATCAGGGAGATGATATGCAAACAATTCTATCTGCTCAGCAGTAGGATGTAGACCAGCTGCCTAAAGGGGAGGGGGAAAAAAAGAACTTTCAATAAATCTTGACAAAAAAATAAAATAAAATAAACCTTTAGTGTCTCTGAAAAGCAATTTCTTGCAAGATAAAATGCAAGTAATCAAAGCATTCCCAAGAATTAGCCACACTAAACTACTGTGATGAATTTGATGAAAAACTTAAAGTTCAAGCAGAGAGAAATTGTGAAGAGCAGGCTCAGCATGAAAGAGACATGCAAATCTATAGAACCTGCAAGTGTCCCCCATATTCAGAGTCAAGACAGCATTGTACAAGTTGCTTTTCTAACTTAGATTTAACAGAGTGCAATACTGGAAAAGAATGTACCAATGCAGTTCCAAAGTATGTCATTAAAATCAGAATATTAAGCCATTTACCTGTATAGGGTCCACAGGCCTATTCAAAATTTCTTTCAGAAGCCTAAGATCATCCTGATGCACTGTAGTTATTTCTCCTTCCTTGAACATAGAAGTAAATCTTCCAGCTCTGCCTGAAATTTGTAGAGCCTGAGAAGTAGTAATTGCCTGCATATCTTTTTCTCCCTTTTCATTGATACTCGGCTTTACTAGAGAGTTAAAAATTATTCTTTTTATACTCCTGAAAGTTTAAACAAACACAAAATAAATCAGGGCAGGGTCCTTTCTTCTTGAAAAGTTGTTATGTCTTTGGACAATGGATATTATTTTAATGTGAATTTAGTCTTCATGACAACTGCAATATAGCCACAGAATAGACACAGCATGGGAACAGCAACGAATTACTTACTTTGCCATCAATCTGTCCTAGCAGAAAGACAAAGGGCAATTATATTTCCATGTCCATTCAGTCACTGGCAACATCATAAAAAAACTACATTTCAAACTTGGTACTGACAGCAGATTTCTGAAAATATTCCCACCTTCAGCTAAATCCCATTCCCAAACAGAACCTCCAGGACTAGGTCTAAATGATCAAAACTACTATATTTACTCAAATCTAACAGGAGGTTCTCTCCCTGCCTCATTACAAATGGAGGAAAATGCTCATCTTAGATTCAACTATGGGCCAGGAAAGAAGCTGCTGCAGTTCTAGAGGGAGCCAGGATTGCTTATGTAGCATGGCAGGGGATGCATGGAGCCAAGGGGAGCACAGGAAGGAGGGACAGAATGGGAGGGAGTAGGAGGAGGAAGGAGAGTGCAGAGTGGTGGGAGACAGCTGAACCAGCTCCAGCCCCAATTGGGGCCAGAGGCCGCAGCCAGAGCCGGGGCACAGAGTAGGAAGGGGAGTGGAGGAAAGGGCACTATGGGCAGATGCCAGAGGAGGACAACTGGTGGGGGGGGACGACCCCCGCCACTGCTTTCCTTGCTGTGGCAGTGGTGAGTGGGATAAATTTAAGAAGACCCACCAATAACTAGATAGTACTGGACAGAGAAAAATTAAAAAACACATTTATGATTTTCCATGTTTAGAACCTAATTATGGGGATTATCTTAAATTTGAAGTCCCCTTGATTTGAGCTAAATGTGGTAAATCAGTTTGATAAATATTATTATTAGATCTAACCAGTCAAGTTAATCACCACATTGTTCAGACATTTGTGCACATAAAGGGCACTCAACACTTTATCAACAACTGGGAAAAACAAAACTATGTAACATATTAGTCTTAATTTGTTCATAGTACTTACAAGTTGAGCCCCATTCCAATTGCATCTGTAGCAACTAAAATTTTACAGGGATCATCAGGGTCATTGAATTTCTTGGCTTGGGCAAGTTTTGTCCCTAGAACAGAATCAGTAATGGGTACTTTTTAAGTAGCTGAATTTCCCCATCAAAATGAAACGTAAAAATCATTATATCCCCACATTAGATGTAATTTAACAAAACAAGAAACGTTTGAAGAATCAACATTATTTTTTTCAAATTTTCCTACAGCTGTAAATCAGTCCCTCCACAAACTAATCAAAATAAAATAATGTATTGTTAGATTTGTGCAAATAACACAGGTCCAACTCCATTACTATAATGCTGGACAATGGAAGTCTACTTGTTACTAATTCTAACTCAGCATCTAGATAGATAGATAGATGGTAATATTTAAATCTTTTTATTAAATGTTTTTCATAGGAGCAGGAACAAACAGGAGTTTTTCTTTTTAAAAGAAAATAAAGTTAGTATTTTACCTGGTGGGAGACTGCCATATATGACAGCACATTCTAATCCTCGCGCTTCAATCTGTCGACTCACAGAATAAATATCAGCCTTACTAAAACAAACAATGCAGTCACCAGGACGAAGGTTATTTAAAGATCCTAGTGCATAATCCAGCACAGTTATAGGCGTAAGTCTCTTGTAGTTTCTGACCTAGGATTAAACAGCCATTGTTAAAGAAAGACACAAATTCTTCGCAACATTTGTAACATCTGCAAATTTTACTCAGTCTGTAATCAGAACCCCAGTATTCTAGAAGTGCCTCGTTATCCCAGTAAGGCAAGTACCAGGAAGCCAATAAAAACCATTCTTTCTGATAAATGTTCCTTTTGCCATGCAACCTAAAATGGACCTCTCATGAGCATTTCCAAAGAGAATACTTTAAAATGTTTACAGCATTCAGACGTTACAAACCATTTTCTAGCACTGAATTAGGTTACACTGCAGACAAACTAGTTACTTGCAACAACATTAATATCCAGGAAGAAAGAAACGTCTAATATAGGAACTATTCAAAGATTATAGCTACTGTCATTTTGCAAAGCAAGAGATTTCACAAGCTACTGACTGGGAAAAATTTCTGCTGGATTCTCTCAGAAAGGTTACCTGCAAGAGCAGGATTTATATTTGTAAAATATTAGGGAAGACTCTTTCTTGCCTGACAAATGATTCCATGAAGGTGGATAAATGGAATTCATCCATTTCTTTTTGATAATTTTTCCCTGGAGATAAATCCCCTTTCTACTGTTTGGTTTCTTAAGGGAAAATATATAACAATAATGTGACATGAGTAAAAGGAGGGCATTGCATTCTACAAAAAGGGAAATGTATGAAGTCGATGCACACATATAGCCTGCCCTCTTGGAAAGCCAAGGAAACTAAAACACCCACTGTTTCCTTATTAATGGTATAATTCTTTTTTTCCCCTCAAAAGCGTTAGTGTTGTAGAACTTCTGGGAAGCCTTCCTTTGATTTAGGAGTTAAATGGAGGTTGTATTTATCAAAATGTTAGCCAGGTACAGCAGATCCAACCAGTATTTTCACAAATCGAGTTTACAGCAGTCACTTGCACTGTTGTAAATGGCATTTAACAAAAAGACAGCCTAAAATGTTTTGTACACAATTTTATGCCAACTTTAAAAAAAGTAGTAAATCTACCTCTACTTCCTCTCCTGTTGTGTACATGAGCTCTCTTATCAAATTAATAGCAGCATCTTCTCCACAAATGTGAATTTCTGTTGCAGGAATCCCTGAAAAAAATGAAGTTAGGTAAAGAGTCAAAAGGTAAGTGTTTAGACAAAATAACAGAATCTATAACCAACAGACAATTACGAAAACAGACAAAAATACTACCCAAGAACACATTAATGAGAACCCTTTTTTCCTTGCTGATTTTAGCTTTCCTCTGTAACCAGCAACACAAATTTACCTGAAGCAAGGTACCAAAATTACCAAAGTGCAATGCCTTCAAATGGCAGGATTCTTGCTAATTAAATGATATTTTATATCCCAAAAAGTAAGTCTCTGCTGACATTCTCACTGAGCAAAAACTCAGCCACTAACAGCATGAATGTATGCCTAAGGTTTCATTGCTTCATTTGCAAACAGAAAAGTAAAACTACCTCTTTTCATCAGCCTTTCAACATCTTTTCAAGGATGGAGAAGTTAGAAATTCTCTCATCCATTTGAACTTTTAAAGGAGGTGATATTTTGAAGAGTCAACGTGGAAAGGGAGTGAGAAGACCACGTTCTGAAATGTGATATTACAGATTTTGAAAAAAACCCCCAAAGTTTAATGTTGAAAAAATTAGAAAATTCATTTAAAAATAATTTTCCTGCAAGAAATAAGTTCTCTGACAAAATGCAATTTCTACAAGTTAGTCATTTAATGTAAGATTATAGAAATGCTGCATGCAATTACCAATGTTTAAAAAATTAGAATTCTGAAGAATCATCTAAAGTTATAATGTTTTAAATACTTATGTAACATTTTATGCAAAAGTGCCATAAATATATGAAAG
Organism: Crocodylus siamensis; assembly: GCF_052110815.1. Taxonomy (NCBI): domain Eukaryota; kingdom Metazoa; phylum Chordata; order Crocodylia; family Crocodylidae; genus Crocodylus; species Crocodylus siamensis. The sequence goes on along the minus strand of NC_143401.1, from coordinate 53,547,839 downwards.
TGATGCTTTCTACTAATTAAACAGGTAAGTAAATGGAGGCAGATAGTGTTAACATAGTAATAAAATGCGTTTAAAATTATAATTCAGATAATATTTATGGAAACAAAAGTAAACGCGACAAATGACATTACAGAAAGTTGATTATCTAAAGATCCCTTTCTATAAATTAAATTTGTGAAGAATCAATGCTACAATATATACGTTGCATCATACATTTATACGGCAATCCATACACTTTTAGCTAGTTTATGGCAATAATGGCATACTTTCAACACTGACAGGCATACCTAAAAGTGCTCGGGTCCAGGCCCATCCTCTTGCTGGATCTCTGATCATCTGAATTTCATCAATGACAGCCACTTCACCTTAAAAAAAAAAAACACACAACCAAATTATGACGATTCACTAGAGGAAGGCACCTAGATAGCAACACTACATCTGAAGGAACATCCAGACCCAGCAGTGCTCCATCCTTCTTCATTCATCCACACTACATTCCAAGATAGTCCTAAGATGACCTGCTCCTCATTCAACATTCATAAAATAGTGTTAAAAGATAGTTAAGAAATCACCAAGTTAAAAATCAATAAATACAGGATATGCATGACGATAATGGGTTGCTGAAGTTAAATTTTCCCTAAGAGGTTTAAGCACTGCTACATTAAAGATTGCTATGTACTGTATATGAAGCAAATGAATACCTACAGGGTGTGTTAACACTGCACATCTCAATAGTGCAAGCAATGTGGGCAGCTGGTTTGCCTTCTGGATCAACACATACACGTTCTTCTCCTGTGACTAAATCACATGGCACATTCTACGAAAATTAAGAGAGTCAATGTTAAACTCCTTTCCTAAAAGAAAAGTAACATAACCCCAAACAAGAAAGGTTGTGAAATAAGCCCAAGTGTGCTACATTTTTAAATACACAGTGTAAAATAAGAACAATGTTGTTAATCTTCTGAGCTGTTAAAAAATTGGTTTGTTTAAAAATGGAGAAGAAATGAGCAAAGGAAGTTGAGGGTAGTACTCCTGTCTGGTGGGAAAGTGTATAGGGCAGGAGTGGGCAATACAGTCAATTGATTGCATCCAGCCTGCAGTTGCCCCCATGGCACTGCACATGGGGCCAAGCCCTGCCCACTCACCTGGGGCAGCCTGAGCTGCACTCCCACCTGCACCCACTGATGGCACCACTCCAGCCTGGGCCCCAGTTAGCATGCACAGCTTCCTGACAGGGCTGCTCCAGCTGCTCTTGCAGCCATCCAAGCCTTGCTCAGCTCCTCCTACCTCCAGTGGCTCCTCCTCCTGCCCCTGCTGCACAGCTCCAGGCAGCAGGTAGCACAGGGAAGTAGTGGCAGCCATGGAGCTATGTCAAGCACCACATGTTGAGCCAGGCAAGGAAGTTGCAGCTGGGCAGCTCCTGCCCCAGTACACAGGGATCCAGCTTCCAGCCACCTTTCCCCCCACTCAGCCACCTAGCACAATGAGCAGCCACCTGCAGGTAGAAAACAGCACTGCCTGGGACAGTGCCAACAGTGGGCATGGGTGGGAGCACAGCAGGGGATGCCCTGGGTAGGGCTCAGGCCCCCATAGAGGTCCACAGGGGCAGCCACAGGACATACTAGGCATGGAGGGAGGGCAGACAGGAAGACACTGCACCTTCACTGCACTACCCAGGTGTGCTCTGCTGCACGTGCCTCCAGTTTCCTCCCTCCCCACCTCCAGCCAGCTCCCAGGACCTAATACATGGGCACCCCCCACCTCATACACAACACAGAAGAATAAGATTATTTTGAGCTATTATGCAAATCACCTCTATATACATTACTCAAAAAAAACCTTAAGTCAGGACAAAAATTATTTCTGGAAATAAAATTAAAATACATTACAGCAGATGTTTCATTTTTAGTATGTTTTGTTTTTTTAATCAGTAATTTGTTAAAATGATATCTTCTGAAAGATTTTACATACACAGCCCTCGACAGCTCACCAAAACGCGTTAAGCTGCCCATCACCTGAAATAACTGCCCAGCCCTGTTATAGAGTATGGGTAGTTGGGGCAAAGGGCCTTATGTTGTAATGTACTGTATTGGTCAATTTCAGGAGGTGTGAAAGGACAAGGGAAATGCAAACACTGTTACATTGGATCAAATATTATTGCAATCCCTATGGTCCTGCACTTTTAAAAGTCATTTGTTTTCTTAGTTTTTTGTTTTTTCCTTTATTTTTTAAAAAGCTACTGATCTTAATGAAATGGTTTTGGACATACTGTATAACAGAGGTTATCCAAATACAGGGATTCCTTGCATTAGGCTGCTCTGACTTGCATTTTGTAACTCAGACTTACATTTTGTAAGTAATTAAGTTCTATACTGAAGAAAAAATTCAAAGAAATATTGCTCATTTATGGAATAAGATTCTCTCTTTTTCTCCTGGATCGCCATTCCTGAAAAGTATCATTACATCTTTGTTTTCTTAAACCAATCCCAGAATGAGATATGTTTTAACATCAGTAATAAAATACACCAATGATACTAACATTTTTAGACACACAGGCCTGATAAATGGTGCAGGGATAGTTCACGGGCCAGATCAGGCCACGTGCTGGCACTGGGCTCTGCACTGCCCTGACCGCTTAAACTAGACTACAGGGCCACAGCATGCAGAGCTCCCCACCAAATATGTGGGGAGACCTGCAGGCTGGATTACATTGTGCTGGTGGCCCAGATCTGGCCTGTGCCGGGGGTTGAGCACTAGGACTGTGCGAAGCTTCGGCAGCTGATTCGATTTGGAGGAGATTCAGCCCAACTACTGAATCTCCAAATCCGAAACAAAGCAGAAAACTAAGTAAAAGCGCCAATTTGATTTCAAACATTTGAATCAATTCAGAAAAGCTTCATAAAAGATCTGGACAATTCGGAGATTCGGCCGTATACTAAACAGGCAGCTGACAGCTGCCTCCAGCTGGTAAGTCTGTTGGGGTTCAGAGAGGGAAGGGGCGTGGGGGAGGGAGGGACTGGGGCTGAGGACAGAGCAGGAGGGACATTACTCGGGGGGGGGGGGGGGGAGGAGGGGGTACAGGATGCAGATGTGGCAGCACGGGGAGCAGGAGCTCTGCCCTGCTGCCTCTTGCCCAGCCGGGGGGGTGGGGGAGAAGAGCAGCATAGAGGTGTGGCTCACTCCAGGTGGAAGAGAGCAAGTAGCAGCACGGCAGAGCCTCTGCTCCCAGCACTGCTGTACCTACATCCTGCACTTCCCACACCAGCTGGCAAGCGGCAGCAGGGCAGAGCCCCCGCTCCCAGTGCTGATATGGGTGTGGCAGCACTGGGAGTGGGGGCTATGCCATGCTGCTGCCTGGACCGGGCCGCGCCTGCATCACGACACCCCGCCCTGTGACAGCTAGGCAAGAGGCAGCAGGACAGAGCCCCTGCGGCTCCCCTCACTGGGCAGAGGCAGGCACAGCTGGAGAAGCCCCCATGGCTGCCCTGAGTGGCCCCATCCCCCACCCAACCCCAGCCTCCCAGCACTAAAAAAAAAAGCCCTACACTCACCAGCTCTGGCAGCAGCAATTAGGGACTCTGAGTGCTCATGACAGAGCACCCCCGTGCAGCATGGGGCAGCAGGGAGTGCTACCCCCCTCACTCGGCACCCACATGGCAATTGCCCCATGGCACAGGTGCAGCATAGCTTGGCAGGGCACCAAGCGCTGTCTAGGAACTGGGGCAGCTCCACATGTCAGCCAGAGCCTGGCAGTGCTCAGCTCCAGTGGCCCCAGATCCCAGACAGCACATGGCAGCACCCTGCCAAGCCACACTGCATCTGTGGAAAGTGACAGCTGCCACACAGATGCCAAGCGAGAGGGGGGAAGTCCCCTCTGCCCCCCACTGTCCCATGGGTGGGTCTTACCATGAGTGCCCAGAGGCCCCAATCACCATTCGTGCACCTAGTGAGCAAGGGCTCGTTTTTTTTTTTGTTTTTTTTGTTTTTTTTAGTGCCAGGAGGCTGGGGATGGGGAGCCATGGGGGCTTCTCCAGTGGCTCCCCCCACCCAGGGAAAGGCAGGCACAGTCAAATGAACTGGGGGAGAACCTGAGGCCACCCACCTGTGCCTGCCTCTCCCCAGCTGATCCAGTCATCGAATCTCCCTGAATCAGCGCCAAATCAATTCAGGACAGTGATCCAAATTGAATCAGTCCTCCAAATCGGCCAGATCTGAATCCAAAAATCGAATGCTTCCCTATTTGTACAGGCCTACTGAGCATCCCTGATACAAACCCCACAGTGGCCATGAACTTCTGACTAAAGTCAATTTTTAGTTCCACAAATACACTGCTAACAAGAAACACATACCTACACATCATACTGTTTCTCATTACTTATTTAAAAGGAGATGTTGGATCCTTGGGGCTAGAACTTCCTAAGGGAAGTAACATTTTAGAAACCAGCAGCATGATTACAGGCTTGCCATTGTTAAAGAACCACTGAGTATCAGAATGCTGTACTGAGATAATTAATATGGAAAATTCATAAGTAGCTTATATAGAAACATATGAAGTATTTTATATTAATACTTTGTAACAGCTGTAATATTAGGAAGCTGCAAACAGGCTGGCAAAAAAAAAAAAAAATCTATGAAAGATGCTAGAAGCAAATCAACAGAACTAATGAAATCTAATGGGATTCCTGCACAAGGAATCCAAAGAAACATCATACTATCTTTTAAATATTATTTTCTAGAATCTGGAATAACTTATTGCACATCAACTGACATTCATGTAAAAATTAAAACAAGAAGAGAGAAAGTCGCTGAACCAGGGGCATTTGAACAGAAGAGAAAGTAACTTAATACTGAATAAGAAAAAAAGTTGCCACTAACTAAAGATCACTGTCCTGTCCAGAAGATCATCTTTAACAGAAATACTTCCCTGTAACTGCATTTAACAAGCACTTGAGGATGTTCCATCTTCTTCCTGCCTTCTGTCAAGCCCAAGTAAGTATGACTCAAGACATGGTTTACTATTGCGTATAACTTTTTAGTTAATACTCGGACTGCTTTAAATAATGACGACCAACGAAGGTAACTTATTTTAAATAAGGTTTTGTAGTTTGCCAATGACAATTTCTATTTTATTTAACTGAACCTGAATTCAGTTGAGACAAACACTGACTGGACATGTCAAAAAGAACCCTACTGTCCTCAGGTCACAGCCCATGGGTGATTTACTTAACACAAGATCACAAGCAACCAGGGCTATAGTCTCTACACGAAAAACAAACCATGAACGGCCTGAGTTACTACGAAGTGGGAATAATAGGCAATAGACTACATTACATGGATGAATGCAATGAAACAATGCTTTGAAACTATACTGTCCCATTCTATGCCTTCTATGCTGAAGGTGCACCACTGGTATAAACATAAACTAACAGCATCATAATAGAAACTACACTGTCGTAGACTCTTTCAAAGTGTTTTCCAAAATTATTAAAATAAAATGGTTTGCATAATACCATGACAGTCCCACAAATGCACATAAAGATTTTTAAACATACTTACAGCATCATTACACTTTTGAAAGATCTCATGGGCCAGCAGTTTTAATGGACCACAATATATTCCTGATTTTGCTGACAAATATCGCTGGATAGCATGGTATGTTTTTCCACTATTTGTAGGGCCTGCATGGAAGACTATCTTTCTTTGAACAGCCCTGGCTTCTGGATACCTAAAATGCAAAACATATATAGTTTAATAAACAACACAAATTTAATTTGATTTTTCACCCAAACTGTCAATCAACTCATTTTAAAATGCCAATTATTAACATTGATATATCCTCCTACCCTTTAATACTTAACAAATATAAAGAGGTTTTAACAATCTGTCAAGTACTAGTACCACACTTGATCATTTTACAATTAAAGAGAAAACTGAAATAAAAATATGCGCGCTTAATTCTCAAGAAATAATTCCTTTATTGTCTTACTACTGCATCTTTTCTTGTTTACTTTTTAGGTCCTGAGGTACTATTTACTGAATAACATGTTCTGTGAAGAGGCAATTTCCATTTAAAAATATATATATCACTTGAGGGGGAAAGACAGAAGGAAAGGGTGATGTGGTGGTAGTTTCATAGGTGAAGTCATTTTTATTTTCTTCTTAAACCACTGGCACAGTGCTGAATAGCAACAGACTTCACTCCAAGGAAGTCAAATTTCTGGCACAAGGAAACTGTGAAAGCTGCCCAAGAGCCAGGGTAGAAAAATTATTTTATGAACAAAAGGTTCAAAATTTCTACAAAAATAGGTATTCCCCAGAAGATGGTTCTTGCCCACACTGGACTCTATGAAATGTCACCATGACTCTTGATTTCAAGCTTCTGCCTGTTCTTCCAAAACCATTAACTATCAAAGACTGGATAACCACAGATATGAGATTAATATCTACCTTACAGTTGGACATTACATAGCAAAGCTTTAACTAAACCAAAACCAATTAATAAAAAAAACTAGTGACCTCTTAGCCATATATTATCTTCAATTTGTACTGGCACTGACATTCTTAGCCCCAGTATTTGTGTTCAAAACTAACCACAGCACTAAGCACATCCTCCTTAGAAAAAGTGAACTTTCTAAGAGTCTTCTGCAAGGAGACTGCAGGTACTAAAAGAAGCAATATGAAATTCTGCAACATGTAAAAAGCACTAACCAGTTGGGTGGCCATCTTAAGTCACTGATTTTGCGCAGATCATCCATACAGTCCAACATAGGAAAGATCTGTTTAGCATGGTTCAAGAAAAATGGAAAGAGGTCATCCACATGACCTGAAAGACAAACACTGTTACGAATCTGTACACTTGCTCATCCAAAGATAGGTCAATTGAACAGAGATTAATAATACTATCCAACTCATGGATTGTGTTTTTCATCCATACATTTCAGAGCACTCTACAAAGACGCCAATATTATTTTTCCATCTCACAGCTGGGAAAAGACAAAGTAACATTACAACATGGACTTAAACCTAAGGCAGACACAATATGTTAAAAAAAAAATCCATCAACACAACCACTTTGGTAATTCAAGTATTCATTTTAGATACTTGACAAATTTTTAAAGGCATTTGGTATGAAAAACTTTCTCTGTCCTGCAAGACTTTTTTTTTTTTTTTTAAATCTTTAAATCACCTGCCTACACTGGAACAAATCCACATCCTTTCTTTTTTTTTTTTAAAGGGCAATTACGAAAGCAAGAAATCCCCCACTTCCAAATGCTAAGAATAGCATGTAGCATTGTCGTCAGGTCACTTATCCAGGAAAACCAGGTTTAAGTCCCCAAACTTCCAATATGTCAGGGGAGTGCCCCAAACACTGAGCTTAAAAAAAAACCAAAAAACAAAAAAAACCAGTCTCTTACATTAATATTAATGCAGAGAAAGAAAATTAGAACAGCACTAGCTAGAGAAACAGACCTTCAGTCAAGAGCAGTCTGTTGATGATAGCATTTACTTGTAATGGAAGAGACCCAGGTTCAACTCATTGCTCTGCATCAGGCAGAGCAGAAACTTAAATGCAGTCATTTTATGCTCTAACTCAGAACTATGACACCTTCCTTTCTCACCTTCAACATTTAATCTGGGCCCAAGAAATTTCTCTCTCATCAGCAAAAAAAATTTAAAAAAAAAATCCTACAACTTTGCACATTAACATTACCTTCTAAAAGTGGTATAGAAGCATGTTAGAGTAAAATTAGTTCCTTGAGTTCTTCAAAGATATTAGTTGCCACTGAGTATAATGAGACTTTAAAAATAATGCTAGAAAATAAATTAGATTCATAATTTGACCTGCTATAACCAGCACCCTGGCTGACATGCACGACATGATGGGATCTGATGCATGATCCCCACAATCATGCTTCCTGCCATGCCTGTAGAACTGACTATCAGATCCCATCATGCCTTTTTGATGGTGCAGGGGGAGCCTCGGATCATGATTTTGGGCTCCTCCTGCACCAGCAAATAGCAAACTCCTATGGCTAGGAGGCCCATCAAGTGTACTCCAACCATGGGGGCACATCCTGATCAGCTGACAGGACTCCTAGGCATGGGCCCAGCCAGGCCATGTGTTCACATAATGGCATACTAGGAATCAGCCACAAAAGTTATTACCCATTTTTTATGTAAACATTTTGTGGCTTATTCCTTGTTTTAATCACACTATTAAGTGTATTAACCTAAGGCCGGCTAACAATTTAAGACGTAATTAACTAGTTAATCACTTCTTAAGTGTAACATATGCCAGCAGCTTTAGATTATATTTCAAATGCAAAGAACCACTGTCGTATTTAACATCTGAACAATATCATCACTTAATGAAGCAGTATCACCTGCTTCTGTAGAATATGTTTTTTAAAATAAAGGAAAAAAATCTATTTGTGCTCCTACGAAACTTCTACAGCCATCAACTAACATTTCCTCTTCGTGGGCACAGGCATTTTATATTAATCATCATGAGCAAAGCAGTAAATGAAGTGAACATACCCTCTCTAACTTTTGCAGTGGCAAAAGTAAAGTAATACAAGAGGAAGAGCAGCACATACTCAAGCTTTTAAACCCAACAGTACAGCACAATGCTCAGAAAGTGTCCCTAAATACCACCAAAGGAGTTACACATGATAATGGATGGGATGGAGAAGCTGACCACCGTCATCAGCTTTTTTCCTCAAAAAATTTAACCATGGTGCCTATATAACCGAAGACAGATACTTTGGACAAATTTGGTAAAAGGGACACCATACAGGATAATACACCAACAAGGTGGCCCAGACAACAATAGTTCCCTCTTCTCCCATTTTGGAGAATATAAGGACAGGGTGCACCTTCCCACATCAGGGGGAATTGCTCCATTTTTATCCCCGTTATAAAAAGCAGAGGAGGTAGCAAAGAAAGAAAAGAAAAATAAATATATTTTTATTAAATAACAAAGAAAAATATAAAGGCACTATTTATACTTGCCTGCACCACAACATATATCATTTAGAATAATATGTACATCAGCACTCAAGGACTGGGACTCCAAGATGTATTTCCTAAAGCTTACAAATGCCTGGTGAAAGAGATAAGCTGCAGGAGTAAAGAAGGGATGGGGGTAAGAAAAGCTCAGTGTTAGATTTAAAATAATAACAAAAGATTTAAAGAGTCAACCTAAGTAACATTTCTTCAGTATAAGTGCTACCAATAAGCCTAATATACATTTTTTCAAAGAACATAATTTTTTTCAAAATCCCAAGAAGTAAAACAAAATCCAAGCTATTCAACAGCAAAATGGCAGCACATGGATCAGTTATTCTACTAGGAGAGGGGAAAAGCTACTCACAAGAAGCATCCAGTTACCTCTATTTAAGAAAAGATACTGCATATCAGAAATATACTCTCTCTTACCATCCAGTCCATTCTCTGCTCCCAGTCTCTGCATTTCTTTCCTTTTGTAAAACATATTTAATTTGTTCAGAACTTCACCTGTAACAGACAAAATAGCATTTCTTGATTCAGCTAAGATGCCAGATTTACCTTTGCTTAAAAATAAAATATAGAAAATTCCAGCATTTTCTTCAACTCAATAAATCAAATGCAATGAATTAAGCTCTTGCAAGATAAAAAATTTCAAATATTATTTTTGTAACAGGGTTGAGTGTTGTTCTAGTATGATGGTCCAGGAAATGTACGAGGGGTAAGAGGGTTTTTTTTGTGGTACATTTTATTGGATCTGAAAAGTATAGCCTGCCTGAAAGCCTGTCCCCATCATCTTTCCCAGCTACTCAGTTGGTCCAATAAAATGCATTTTTATTTATTTGGTTGCAACTGATACCTGAGGCACATATCAGAAATGGCAAATTTGACAATACAGGTCACAGGAATTACCATACTGGATCAAACTCAGTTAGCCCTTCTCTAATAGTTCAAAGGAAAGGCACAAGAAAATACAAAGTAAACAGTCAACACACTGAAGGAAGTTTCCTCCTACTTCCATTGATTAGTATTAGATCCTGATTTGACATACGATGGTTGACAACCCTTAACCATGGCCACTTACTTTCCTAATAGTCTTTTGACAGACTTTATCAGAGGCTTTATTCAAGTCACTTATTTCTTCTTTTATCAATATTTGTAACAGTAACAACGTAAAAAGCCCAATCAAAGAGAATGAGTTAGTTCATTTCCAAGTGTTTTTTTGTTTGGGGGCTTTTGGGATTTTTTTTAAGTTTCAGGAAATAAAAAAGCTATTTACATCAGGGCTGGGGCAGAATTTACAAGTTCTACAAGGTTTGCGTGAAATTACTTCCGAGAAAATAATCCTCAAGATGGGTTGATGTGAAAGGCAAAGAAAGCCTGCAGTAGATAAAGCCCCCCAAATCCACAGAGAAAACAACACCCAAGTCAGTTAATAGGTGGTGCGTGGAGACGCACACTATCACAACAGCACCAAGCTTCTCCCTGACAGCAGCCTAAAAAGAACTCAGACTTTCTCCAGATGGTGACAATGGGCAAGGATCTCTGCTAATGATATCTTGTACTGATACAACTGCATGGTTAGGAGAAATTTAGGTAAGCTTTCAGGCACACAGTACCCCTCCCAACCTAAGAAAGCACACCTTGTGCCCAAAAGCTTGCCTAAACCTTTCCTAACCATGCAGTTGGTCCAATAAAAGATATCACCTACCCTTGCTTCTCATACGTTTCACTTATTAACTAACATTACAATGACCATGAATCCACATTCACAACTCATTTGCCATATCAGAAAATTAGAGGTCAAGCATTTTGGTATTTGCTACTTAATGCCAGGTCCCTCAGTTTCAAGGTTACTCTTCCTTTCTATACAATTCTGTTTCCCATTTCCCTTCATGTCAAGGGAATGGCCAAACAGCCAAATCAAAGCATGATTTCAGCATGTGTCCCGTGCATTCTAGCATTAATTACCCAACACAGCAAGAACAGTGTATAGCTGTGTTGGCATTCATTTCAGCATGGGCTAATAGCCAGAGCATGCACCCATCACCCTTACAGGTTTTGCAATATACTTACAACCTTTCCTACTCTAGCGTAGTTTGTATTTGATTATTTTTTCTTAGGCAGTTTCTAAATCAAGAAAAATACTTCAGCTTTCGCTTCTTAACTGCTTAAAAGAATTAAGAATTGTTCTGTCAAAGCTTTTTTAACATTGCAATTCAGTTACAGAATTTCTGCAGGTTAGTAACCCATATATATTTATCTATACGGTTTCAATTCATTTAAATAATCAAATATCAACCATTTTCCTGGATTGGATGCAAAGATCAACAGTTCACAATTCCTAGTAGTTTTCAAGCTAAGTGCTAAGTACATTTGTTGTTCTCCAGTCTTCTGGGCTAGTAACTCATTTCAATAAGAGGATAGTATTTGGGGGGTTTTTTTTCCTTGCAACTCGGCTACTCCTTAAATTCCTTGAGACCTCAAGACCTGCTGCTCTTAATTTTATCAATTTGTACAAGACTCTCCAATTTCTAACATGTCAGCCTCCAAGAGCACTTTATTCTTACTACCTTTTGAAGGCATGAAGATACAATTGTGCAACTTCTCCTATAATTCTGAATCATCTTCCTTGCTTGGGTCCTTTTATGCCCTACTAGTCCAGACGACTAATTGATGTTTTCTGACCCCAATACACTCAAAACATTTCCTGTTATTTATTTCTAAATCTGTGGTGATTTGTTCTTCACAAACCCTTTAATAGTTAATATCCATGTTGGATTTTACTTGGCATAGTTCATGTTCTTTTCTTTCGCTCTTACAAGTATGTACCTCTGAAGGATATCAGCTTTACTCAAGTAACATTTTTAGCCTTGCCATATAAATATGATTTTGTTTTGTTTTCTTTAGGATATATATGCATTCCTTGACAATTACAATATGCTTAAGCAAACTCTACACTGAATCAAGTCATTCTGATTTCCTTACCCTTCACTTAGTCTTGTTTAAAAAAATGACAAAGCCAAATTCCTACTTTTTAAAATCTCACACCATAGTGCTAGTTTTTGTTATTATTCCTACTTCAAAAATGTTCAGTTATATTATGATCATTTATTACTTACTTGTTCAACTATACTTATTTCTTGACCAACCTGTAAAGCTCTCTAGGACTAAGCTGAAACTAAATGTTCCAAGAAATAAGCAATTTCTGTACACTTTATTTGGTTATCTAAACCAGCGTTTCCCAACCAGTGTGCCATCATTTGTGAACAGGCGTGCCATGGGATTTTGGAAAAGTCACACAAATAAATGAATGCTCTGCCTGTAGCATTCGGGGGGGGGGGGGGGAGGACACACGTGGCTCCAGCCAGTGTGCCCCGCCCCCCCCGCTCCGCGTTGCAGCAGCAGCATGGGGCAGTGGTTGGTGGCAACAGCAGCTACATTATCTGTTGGAGGCAGGAGGAGGGGGCGCGGGCAGTATACAGCAATTTTTTTATTTAAGTGTGCCATGGATAGAAAAGGTTGGGAAACACTGATCTAAACTGTGTTTCATTTTGACATTTCACCTCTTTTATAGGCAGAGAGCTGACCTCCCCCTTTATTATTCTTGAAATACAGTTAATTGCCTCCAATTTCCCTATGCACTCAATATCCTGTTTCCTGAAGAAGATGCCAACAATATACACATTTAATAGGATTATTCTCAAAATTCAAATCTTTACTGCTTTAGCCAACCGAATTTAAGTTCTGCTACATAATCTAATGCTCTCTAAATAAATCAACTATCTTTACTAAAGCTAACTGGAAGAGGACCAAAAATACAGTGCTTTTCTTATAGTATGCCTGATAAACAAATTCAGGATTTCTAGCTACAGGTAGACTGTTAATCAAATATGTATTTGTATTACTATATGCATTTACTCCAGCAAGAGAAAGTATCAAAATGCAGTTTTGCATTAAAAAAAAAAAAATCTTGCTCTTCCATTTTATTCTAGGGGTGGCCAGACTTACTCACCCTGGAAGCCATATCCAATCCTCCACCAAAGTTCAAGAGCCAGAGATCAGTGGAGTGGGAGGGGGTACTGAGTGACCTGGAGTGAAGGCGATCACCCGCCTTGCCTTCCTCCCTATACCACTGAACCACTCAGGCTTTTCCCACAGGGAGCGCACCCCAGGGTAAGTGGCGTGACAGCCCAACACTTGAGCCCGCAGTCCTGAAGAGAGAGAAGGAGGAAGGTGGGCAGGCTTGGGACATGATCTCTGCGGGCAAAGCTAGAGCAGCAGGAGGTGCTGGGCTGCGCTGTCCTCCAGAGCTGCCTTGGGGAAACACTTCAGCCAATTTCTGGAGAGCTGAAAGTACCAGGCAGGCAAGCAGCATGCGGCTTGCGAGCCAGTTTAGCCACCGTGCTTTTATTCTATTTGATGGTCTCAGATTAAAAGCAGATGTAACCTACATGTCCTAAAGAACAAGAAGAAGAAAAAAAATCACAAACATGTAAGTGTGAATCTGCAGGCTGTGTAGATTTAGAGGAAAGCAGTAAGTTTGTTATAAAGGCCTTCATGCAATGGAGGTTTAATCATTAGACTGACACTGCAAGTCGCACAGAATCTTTGGCTAGTCACTCATTAAAATTAACAAAGAATTCATGCCAGAGTTATGCTCACTGGAGAGAATGGCCAGCCTCCTTATTCAAAACAGTAGTAACCAAAAAAAAAGATGAATCTTTCAGAACATAGGCAGGCAAGGATCTGAGTAGATGTTGCATTTTTTGTTAGACCAACTGAGTAGTTGGAAAAAAAGTTCTTGGCAAGCTTTCAGGTACAGTCACCCTTCTTCAGGCACAGGGAGTCTCTACTGTTCTAAGACTCCAGGAAATTGGCTTACCCCCTCCCTTCCCTGCTTTACCTTTTGTTTTCCTAATTTCAACCTATTTACATTCTCACTGACATCCTGTCATGCTTTTAGCTTCTCTCATTCCCTGGAGTCTCAGAACACCAGAGACTTCCTTTGCTTGAAGAAGGGTGATCACGCCTGAAAGCATGCCTGCTGAAGACAAGAATGGGAGACTACAGTTGTAGTAATTCAAGGTAAAAAAGAGACTGGTTGTGAAAAAGAAAATAGCTGGAAATTAGGAAGACAAAGGGCACAAAAGTAGGGGAGAGAAAAGACAGAAAAGGAAAGTGTAAGAGGCATGCATAACACTGAACACAAGTCAGTTTCTGCACTGCGTTCCACATAATCCTAGGGATACATAACTTCAGCCCTTTAAACCAGGTCAACAATATTTAGCTCAGATTTGTCCCAGGAAGTAGCTGGATCAGCACCAGGCCAAGGCAGCACAGAAGATCAGGCAGCATGGAGCTATGAACAGCCCCCTGCCCCCTCTGTAGCACCCTCCTCAAGAGTCCTCCCTGCTGTTCTCTGCGCCTACCATCACTGCAGAGGGGTCACCCAGCATCTGCAGTGAAGATAAGCACAGAAAGTTGGGGGGGGGGGAAGAGGAAACCCTGCTTTAGGCAACTTTAGAATAGCCATTATTTGTGGGAAATAAAAGGATTAGGCTGATTTGCCATGCCCCACTCTGCCCACAAATTATCAGAGATCAAACAGTTTCTAATCCTCCTTTTCCAAAAACATTATATAAATTTGGAACAACAAACAAAATGAAAAAACACCAACACAAAAATGCACATTGAATACGTATATTCACATACACTAATACATTATATATATAATTTCTTTGATATAACTAATACAAATACTGGCACTACAGAACACTCAGCCAGTTAACCTCACTATTTGCTATCACTATTTGCTTTTGTTTAATTCCACTGTACACAAACATTTCTTTGCCAGAGGGATATAAAGGAAGCTAGAAGATGTAACAATGAAATTGAGATCAGATTTATTGGTACTCAAGCTGTCAAACATACTGAAATAAAGGCAGCTACAGCACAGTAGTTTAGGACTTCTCCCAAGCAATCATGTCTCTCACTTACAAAGGCCATACATTCTCTTCCTGGAAAGTGATTCCCTCCCCTGCCCCAATTATTTAGCTTGCTACCAACCAATCGAGATAACATGCTTACCAGTTCTGATGTTGATACCACTAACTGCTATATAACCATTAAATTAGGAAAGTATTTCATAATCTAGTATATTTTGTATCTGAAGTTATTTTAAGTTAGATAATGTATTCCTTGGAAATAGTATCATCTTTAATTTCACACAACATCAAGATTTAAGACTGATGTTTTGTTAAAAAAAAAAAAAGTCCCAAAGATTTTCACAACATGCCTTGATGAAATAAGTTTGACCCTGAATAACAATCCAAGTATGTTAAAAATTGACAAAATAGTGATTTACGATGTTTTTAATAACAAAGCAATAAAACAAAAGGACATGGCCTGAAAGCTTCAGAGGTCTGGGGAAACACGCATTACATAGAGGCATCAAAAACAAAAGAAAATGATGACCCCTGAAAGTCCATGGGGCCTTTCTAGGGATGTATTTGGTAGCCATGTTGGTCTGGGACAAAACAAAAAAATGCAAAACTCTTGAACTCTTGGTTCAGAGATTATACCTTTTATTAGACCAACTAAAAAAATCTCAAAAAAAAAAATCATCTTTTTCTGCAAGCTTTTGGGCACACACAACCTTCCTCAACCTCAGGAAAAATTAAAGATGGTAAAATGTCCCCAAATGTAGAAAATAAACTTCATTTTGTACAGGAGCTGAAGGTGGTTGTTTTAATTTAGACTAATTAGAGATGGCAGAAACTGCAACTGTTGTACATCACTTCTTAAACAAACTGAGGAAACATTTCCTTTTACTTCCTGGCAAGGCAGAAGCCCAAGATTATGTGCTGTTTCTGTCACACTTCAGCTTCAGAAGCATATAATGCATTGAAATTAATACAGTTTTCTAGTTAGCTTTAACTATTAATAATCCTAACCACTGAAAGACATAGAACCCTGCACTGTGGTAGCAGCTCATTTTTAAAACAGACAAAAACTAAGACAACAGCTGAGACAAACCACAGCCAGACAACTTACTAGTCTTTAAAGATGATCCACACGTGGCATACGTAAGTTTCTCAAGTAGGTAGTCTAAACATGTCTGTCTGAACAAAATCCAAACACCTTGCAGTGGGCAAGTGGGAAATGCTACCCTGTGGAACACGAGCAAGCTAGTATAATTCAGACTTGGACCTGACTTGGTGATGTAGAAATTACAGGGTTATTGTATATGAAAATGACTGCCCACAAAAACGCAACTGAGTTACTGAAGCATATTGCATAATCATGCTGCCCTTTCCAAATTAAGGTGTAAAAAAACCAAACAACACATCAGATTCTTCCTCCAAAACTCACCTGTAATAGGACCTGACATCTGAGGCTGGCTGTAGCACACCCCAGTGGCCCCACCCATCCTGCTTTGCTCTCCAGCCTCCCTAACCTCCTGCCTCTCACTTGCCACACCTTAATGTTCACATGATTATCTTTGAAAGGATGCTTCTAATCTACAAGACGGAGTAGCTCCTCTTGGTGCTTTCTCCACAGATGAAGTCTCTCAGGGCTCTGGCCCTAGTTTCCCTTACTCTCTCTCAATTTACTCTTGCCCTAGGCCAGGGACACAAAATACGGTCCACAGGCCACATCTGGCCTGCCAGGTAATTTCACCCGGCCCGTGGGCACCCATCAATTAATCATACTCTGCCCAGCCCACCCACACTTCATTCCAACCCTTCTGCACATGAGGGCCCTGGCCAGTATGCAACTGCTCAACCTCCAGCAGCTCCACCTCATGGCCCTGCTGCAAAGCTCGATCTGGGCACAAGGTAGGGAAACTGCAGTTGAGCAGGGACATGGGACTGGGACTGCAGAGCCTGGGTCCAAGCCCAGCAGGGCAGCAGAAGCATGGGTGGGCCAGGTGTGGGATGTGAGAGAGGGTGGGGATACCCCCCAAAATGCCCCCCCTCCTATGGCGCACAGCCCCTGCTGCCAGTGACAATAGCAGCAGGCCCTTGGGGTGTTTGTGGTCCATGCAGATGCAGATGCAGCCAACTAGGGATGTGCAGCTTTGGCCACTTCCAGGAGCTGCATATGGTGGCAAGGAGCAGAGCCAGGTCCCAGCACTCATGCGTCACTGGGGGGGGGAAGCCCCATGTGATGGAGCCAGCAGCCTGGTCCCATTCCCTGCTACCACATGCAGCTCATGGGACTCTGCCAGAAGTGGCAAGGAGCCCTGGCCCTGCAGCTGAGTCCCATGAGCTCCACATGGGGACAGGGAAAGTAGCCAGCTCCATCATACAGGGCTTCCACCCCAGTAGCACAGCAGCATGCAAGCCCTGCATGATGCAGGCAGGCCAGCCGCTCCTTACTGCCTCATGCAGCTCCCAGAACTGACTACAGCTGTGCACCAGCAGGAGGCTGAGCCTGCACAGGCCACAAACATCCCGAGGGCCTGCTGCTGCCACCGCCATCAGTGGCAGGGGCTGTGTGCCAGGAGGCGGGTGTGTTGGAGGGGGGGGAATCCCCCGATCCCCCCTACTCTCTCACCTCACAAACCCCACACACACCCACACCTTACCCACCCACCCTGACAACCCTCTCACATACACTCAGCCACATCTCCCAACACACCCTACATGCCACCATGCACATAGTGCAACTGCTGGCTCCTGTCCACACTCACCTTACTAAAAACAAAGAACAACCTTCCCCCCATCCAAAAAGTTTGATTTTTGTGTCACTTACACAAGAAATTCTCAGTTCACTGCAGTGGAATTACTCCTTTGTTTATATTACTTTAATTGAGTTAGAAAGGAAGCTTGGAGTGTAAAATAAATTAAAGTGCTATTCTACTTTTTGTCTTTGAGAGGCTCCTGTTGACATGAATGGAGTAGAGTGGAATAAAGGTAAAATACTTAAATAAGTTAGGACAAACCATGTCAGTTTGACTTAATTTATGTAACACATTTTTCATCTCTTGGATTTACAGAAAGTAAGCAGCTGTGAACACTTTCAAGTGGCAGACTGTTTGAGCGGGAACAAGGCTTCCTGTAATGAACACCAATCTTATTTCATTTTTTTTCATATAAGCATTAAAATACCATGAGCTCTGTTGGCATATCTGTGAACTCTCCTGTCCTAAGGTCAGTGGCTTTCAATCAGGGTGCTGTCACCACCCTAGCCAGGTGGAACTGTACCTGCAAAGCAAAAATAACCAGCAGAGTGCCTACTCTTCCCATAACCCTTCCCAGTCCAATCCAACATGCTCTTCCCAGACACAGAGGTGGGTAGGACAGCTGCAAATGCCCCACATGCTTCTGTTTCCAGAAAACACTTCTGAAGTTAGAGCAGGAAGGGCTGTAGCACAAAGGGGCACTCCTGCTGCATCCAGTTTCTAATCTGGTTCTGTGGATGCCTTTTCACCTGGCCACAGCAGCAGCGGTGGTGGTACCCATGCTGTAGCACCTCAGTTAAAAAACATTATTCTAGTGCCTTAGAGCAGTGTTTCTCAACCTGTGGGTTGCAAGAATATATGAAAGGGTCATGAATAAACTTTACAAATGGATCAAACTTTAAAAACAGATTCTCCTTTAAAGGAAAAAAAACATGGGAAACTGGTTTTTTCCTGGCAGGCTGGCTGAGGTCCATCCTACAAGGGGCTGCTTGTATCTATAGCTTAACATAACTGTTTCAGGTAACAGGTAAACAGAATTTAATGTACTCCCCCTTATGGGAGCAGGTGTGAGCAGCTCAGTTAAATGGATTACAGGATCCAGCTTGCAGACACAGCAGGAGGCTGAACTGCTGATCAGGAGTTAGCAGCACCCTGCTAACAGTGACGGATAAGATGATCATAAGGGGGAGGATGAAGGAACCATATAAGCCTAAACCAGGGGCCAGAGGAGCCTAGAGAGTCTCAGAAGCTGAATGAACTGTGCTGGGAGCTTCACAGAGATAAGAAATTTGTCCATGACACCATATGTCCAAAGATGAGCCTAAAACAGGGGTACTCAAGCCCCAGCCCATATGCCTGATCTGGCCTGCAAAGCCGTATCATCTGGTCCATGGGTCTTGGGGATTTCCAAGCCCCATGAGCCAGAAGATATGGCCTCAGGTACAGGGTGGGGGCTTCGGCTAGGGTTCCAGGCCCGATCTGGCATGAGTAGGGTTGGGACTGAGGCCATGGGTCCAATTCAGTGAGCCTGGGGTCAGCCAGGGCTGGGGCCAGGAATAGCCTGGGGTAGGATATCCAGGGCAGCACGTCCAGGGCTGGGATAGCAGGACCCATGCAGGGCCAAGGCCAAGATCAGTGACAGCCCTAATCCAACACAGATGGGACTGGGGCCATGACCCTGCTCCATCCTAAATGAGGTGAGGACCAGAGCAGGGGTTAAGGCAGCAAAGTCAAAAGCTTGAGCATCGCTGGTGTGCAGGTAACAAGCACCTGGGAACATAGGGGAGCGGCTCCCAGTGGAAGCACCAAGGGGAGAGCAGGCAAGAACTGACTGCCATGGGAACACGGCACGTTGCTTTCAAATTGCGAGGTGAAACCCAACCCACGCAAGAGCTCGAGCTCTGGTCCCCGCTTGATTCCCCGCCTTCTCCGCGCCCCCCGCGGAGACACTTACTCTTGTCAAGCGAGCGCGTAAGCTCTGCGCCCACGTCGCCGCCGACCCCGGAGCCCTCAGGGCTGAGCTTCAGCGGCACGAACAGGGACGTGTTGGGCGCCCACGACCCGTTCCCGCCGGAGGAGGCGGCGGCCCGGCTGGGCACGCGGGCGGCGGCGGCGGCATGGTGCAGGGAGGGCCGCGCGCGGACTGGGAGCCGCCACAGCATCCACGCAGCGCGCGGCACCGACATTAGGGGCTGCACAGGGCAACTCTCCAGGCAGTATGCGGGCCGTGCCTATGGCGTCATCACATAGCTCCCGGGCCGTGCTGCTCCCAGCCAGAGGGCGCTGCTGTGGCGTCATCACGGAGCGCCCCAGGCCCCGAGAAGGGCTGACCGCCAGCTGCCTAAACAGGTGATTGCGAAGAGCGAAAATAATGGCGGAGCTGCGCTGGCCTGTGCCTGAGAAAAGCGGAGTGCTCCCCGCCTGCCACTTACACGCTGCTAGCCCGACGTTCTCCTAAGGCATGAACCCTGACGCAGGCAGCGCTGCAGGACCCGACAGCGGGGTCAGGGGGAACAGGGGGACGGTGCATGCGCGCTGGTCGCAGCGGCAGACCCCGCCCCCTGCTGGTGCGGACTCGCACTGGCCGAGTGTCCGAGTGCCGGGCCGACTAACGCCGTCCCGGGCCCGCGCGGCCGCTTCCGCCGCTGCCGGAGCCGCGTTGGTTTTTCCGAGCTCGACGCCAGGCTTTTCCGCAGCCTGCCCCGAGCACCTGCGCCAGCAGGGGTAGGACATTTTGCTGCGAGCCAGCTCCGCGCTTGCCCTCGACTCCCAGCTCCCTCCTCAGCGAGGGCAGCGCGGGAGGTCAAACAGGTTACGTAGAAAACATTCTTTATTTGCAAACCCGATATAAAAGTTATAAATGTCTGCCCAGTCCGCGGCCTAGCAGGTGCTCTGGCCAGCCCCCCAGCAAGGCTTTCTCCTACTCGAAGAGCACCTACATCTATCCCCATCTGCTTTCCTACAGTGCAGCTTTCACAGCCCCTGGACTCTGCAGCCTTCTCTGATAGAGACACTTGCAGCCATGCTCTTGTTTTGTAGTATGATGAATGGGGGTATCAGAGGGCAAGGGAAAGCATTCAGGACTCCCATTTTTCATTTATTGCTCAGTCTGTGTAAGTGACAGGTACCATCATAAAAAAAAAGTACAATCCCTATTTTAGAGAACAACAACATTGAGTCAAAGGCATTTGAGGGGGAGGGGAGAAAGATATCTTTAGTCTAAAAGTCAGAGGGAGGCCACTGGGCAAAACCTAAGAAATAGCTAAACTGAGCCCCCGTATGATTCAGGGAAGAATTTGCACATTAAAAAAAAATTCACAGGGCTGATGTTCCTAGTAACAGCCACATTAAAGTACAAACAGGATAGGTTAGGCAATTAATGAAAAACAAATTCCAAAATAAATAATTAACCTGAAAAGGGGGGCAATCGGCCATTTAGTAACTATTGGTTTTCCCATAAACTATACAGTACCATTAAGATTTTGTCAAGCAGCATCCACAATTCTAAAACAGCCAAGATTTTTTGCAACTTAATACTTCAGATTGTTAACATAGTAGCCAGTTTGAAATGGTCTAAAGGAGCTTGACTCACAATTTTAACAGGCCTATCTGAGCCTCCATTTCAAGAAAGAAACATAGTTGTTAAATTTAATTAAACTACCTTGATTAAGATGTCATCATTTCTTTATTGAAGTGTTGTTTATGGTTGTCCAGGCTTTCAATTCAAAGATCTAAAACTGAACCAAATCTGATATTTGTGCAGTAATTGTTTTGTGCATGTATAACAGAAAACAAAATGTTTTATGCATGTGCAATTGTAAAATAGAACCAAATTCTGTTGTGAGAAGAAAAGGCCACACTAGACTCAAAAACCTTCAGTCACAATTAGTTGTGAGCCAGCTCAGTAATGGAAGTGTAACAGGCTTTCACACACTGCTTTAAAAAAGTACAAACAAACTCAGGCTGAGAAACTATTCTCAATCTCTAGATTTGTCATGCAGCCTGACTCTTCAGAGGTATATTATAATTCAGATGTGTGGTAATAAATTTAGTTGGGCTTCTGGCCTACTTGACTAGAAAAACAGAGACCAGAAGTGCTGATACTGCTCATTTCAGTTAAATGTTCTAAGATAAGGAATGCTGCATGCCTTGCTTTTGTCTTGATATATTACCCTGTGTATATATGTTAAGTTTATTTTTCTCTCTGAGAAAGCAGAAACTGATAACTATTTCTATAAGCACAATGTTTCACTCTCCTTTGAGTAAACAGCCTGTATTTCTCTGTGTGTGTTAGATCAGTAATTTACTGTCCAAGGTCATATTTTATTTTATTTTTCTCTGTCTTAAGTATAAACATGCTTGTAAACTTAAGAGAGTCCGAGAAATCCTTCGAAACAGACAAGTGGGCAATTCCCCTTTCTGTATGGAATTCTCCCTGTGATCACAGTATAGCCCTAAATAAAGAAAAGCTGGCTCTGTCAGTTCTGATTCAACTACAACGCGAAGTTTGATTTCTTCCACAATTTGGTGCCGTGACTCGGATAGAGACGCCTGGAGTGATCGGTTGGAACACAGACATCTCTTCACTGAAGGCCTGGCACCAAACCAAGGTAAGAGACCTTTTGAAATCTCTACTGGGGCTTTTCAGTGAGAGGCTGTCTCTGTGTCTTCCTGATTCACTGCTTGAGGCTCACCCTATACAAACTTTTTTTCTGCCAGAACTGTCAGACCCACCGTGTAAGTAGTAACTGTGAGTAGAAAGAGTTAAGGTTAAAGGCTCTGTGTTGCTGTTGTCAATGAAAGTATTTCCCCATGTGAATTAAGTTCTGTAAAGAACTATGAGGTCTCTCTGAGGCCAGGAGTGGAAACCTTGTACAGCTGCCCCAAAGACAACAGATTTGTTCTGTGTGCTCTTCGAAAGCAAGGGTGCAAGGTGGAAACTCTTTGAGTGTTTTCCACGATAAGCGTTGACCAAGATTGAGACTAAAGAAATGGTCTTGAACCTCATGCCCCAGTGCAGAAATTCCCTTGTGTGAATTAAGAGTATGAATTGAGAAATATGAGCCACTGACCAGGTCTGAGACTATGGTTGGGTTCAGCCACCCCAAGACTGTCCAGAAGGGCAGTTTTGAATGCAAAGGCGCCCAACTGGAACCTCGTGACCCAGTGGACAAGTTTACCCTTTCCCCACCTTCATAAGTGAGCTGTGTCTGACCGTGAGTAACTGCATGGTGTGCCATTATTGCAGTGGAGTCTTGTCTTTGGACTTTAGCCACAGCATCTCTATGCCACTAGCAAATCTCACAACCTGACGGGACACCCTGAATAAGCCATTCCTGTATGAAAGACCTGTGTGAAATGAGTTTAAAGATATGAGGAGCGGAGAGTCTAAAGACATACCGGCTCCTCCAAAAGGGACTCCAGCATTATACATGTACACACACTATGGCCATAAAAGTTGTAAGTTTCTAGACAAATAGAATTGGTATACCAGAGATGATTTTAGCTGGCAGTTTCCCCTGGAGGGAACATTTAAGTAAAATTGTTCATCTCCACAAAGACCTTGAATTAAGAGGTAGTAATATACTACAGACTCCGTGGGACACATTTTTTTGATTAGTATAAAGAAGCTTCCAGAAAAAACCTCTTTAAGTTTGGAGACTTAAGGACTCCCAAGAGAAATTGAAATCTCAGATAAAAAAAAAATTAGAAAAATGCACCAAAAGGGGACCCCCCATCAACAGTACCATCAGCACCAAAACAACTTTATCCACAAATAACTGAGAATGAATCTGCAGAAGATATAATAGATTTTCTCAATGTACTACCCCATATCAGTCCCAGGCACAATCTGAACCTGAAGAAGTCCAAAGTAAGAAATAGGCTCTTCTGGCAGGATTAGCCCACCTCACCAGAAAACTATCACTCAACAACCGTCACCTGCCCCTGGGGCATGCTCACGTCCACTGGAGGCATGGCATCTGTCTCCTAAAATCTCAACCTCCTCCTCTTGTTTAAAGTCTGGTACCCAGTATGGTCCAGCCCCTTCTTTAAAATCTAAAAAGCCTCAGCTTATGCGTTTACGCCAACTTCCAGGGCAAGGTGCAAATGGTCCCCTAGACCCCAGGAGATCTCTTAAACCTGGTTAAACAATTTCCCAACATCAGGGAGAAGCCCCAGCAATTTAGAGATGAATTAGAAAATGTAATCCATTGTTATAATCCAACATGGGCAGATTTGAACCAATTAATGAAAAGTGTTCTGCCCTCTGAGGTCTGCAACCCCCTCATCGCACAAGCTACTTGGCCTACTCAAGACCCCGGAATTGGAGCTCGCTTAGCAGATGCTTGAAGACACCTCCTTGAGGTTGTGCTTAAAATTTGCCCCAGGAAAACTGACTCGGCCAAAATACATAACTGTAAACAAAAATAAAGGAGAATCCCCAGCAGACTACATGGACCGCTTGAAACAAGTATTTGAAAGACATTCTGGTATTGAAAAGTGCAGCTGAAACTGCCACAAAAGCAGTTGCTTCTGCTTTTGTCCATGGACTTCTTTCTAAAGTCCAGGAACAGTTGTGAACAATTGCTGTAGGTTGGCAGACTAAGCCACTTGCAGAACTAGTCACCATTGCAAATCATTGTACAACCTGCCAGGAAAAGAAAAAGGAATCCAAGGAAACTAAGCTCATGTTATTACAATTACAGACTTTAGGCAGGGGCAGAAGCTGAGGTTTCCATTAAGGACAGTTCAGAGGCAGGGGATGTGGTCGTGGGATGGGACGAGGAGGATTTCAGTCCCAAAATAATTACAGTTTTGTCATTATTGCGGCCAACCAAGACACTGGAAGGCTCAATGTCCTCACTGGCCTGGCCAGCCAGGGATGACATTTAACTCGCCACCACCTCTGCTCACTCAATTCTCTGTCCCAAATCAGAGAGCCTCCTGTTAGGGCAGCCTGAGGAATAGTAACATCATCACAGCCCCACTTCTCCCACTTAATCAAGATGATCCCTTCGTTTCCTGCGTGATAAACGGCATCTCTACAAATGTTTAGTAGACACCAGTGCAAGCCGCTCTACCCTTCGAGCTGAAGAATTTTCCACAACTCCCCTCTCCTCTGCTGTTGTAAACGCTGTAGGAATTTCAAATCAAATAGTTCCTCATCCTGTTGGTCCCAACCATTACATGTTTCTCTTGATCCTATTTCTGATCAACATACCTTTCTCCTTAGTCCTTGTTCTCCTGTTAATTAGGCAGATTTGCTTTGTAAACTCGGCTGTACTATCTATTTTTCTCCTAATGGTGTTTATTTAGATGTTCCCTGTGATAATGAGATAGCGGTACTTGCCGCTTTAGCTAGCTCACCTCCTGAGCCTGAGTTCCCTGATCTTTCTGTGTTGCAAGAAGAAATCATAAAAGCTGTCCCTCCATTTCTCTGGTCCCAGCATGCTAAAGTAGGACAAATCCATACTGCCCAGCCTGTAAAAATTAGATTAAACCCAGCTAGGCCTTTACCCAAAGTTGCTCAATACCCTTTACGTCCAGAAGCTGAAGGAGGGATATGCCCTGTTATAACTGCCCTTTTAAAGCAAGGTATCATTGTCCCAACTAAGAGCCCTTGTAATACGCCTATTCTTCCCGTAAAAAAAAAAACCTGGAAAGAATACCTATCTATCGTTTTGTAGAAGACCTCCATACAGTAAATTCTGCAGTTTTACCTACTTTTCCTGTTGTACCAAATCCAGCTACTATCTTGTCCTGTATTCCTCCTAATGCTTGTTATTTTACTGTTGTTAACTTGTGTTCTCCATTTTTCTCTATTCCTATATACCCTGATAGCCAGTTTCTCTTTGCATTTACCTGTCAAGGACTTCAGTATACCTGGATGCAATTGCCCCAAAGCTATACTGAATCCTCTTCTCTTTTTTTTCCTCAAATTCTGAAAAAGATCTAGATGACATAATATTTAAAAAAAAATTCTGTGCTTGTGCAATATGTTGATGATTTGCTCTTGGCATCGACCTCCCTTAAAGCCTGTAAAAACAAAGGCGGCAGCACATCCCCCACATTGGGGACCATTTGTAAATTTACAATTAGATTTTATTCAAATGCAGAAATGTTGTCCTTATGACTACGTTCTTGTTATTCGATGCATGTTTTCTGGATGGGTAGAAGCCTACCCATATGCAAAAGGTGACACCATCACTGTAAGCAAAAAGTTGCTCAGAGATTCTATTCCAAGGTTTGGTATTCCTTTATCCCTAAACTCTGATAGAGGAACTCATTTTACTGGACAGATAATGAAAGAAGTCTGCAAAGTCCTGCAGATCCAACAGAACTTTCATTGCCCATACCATCCACAGGCCTCGGGCCCATGTGGAATGCCAAAATGGCATTCTGAAAAATAAACTGGCCAAAGTTTATGCTGAGACTCACCTAAAACGGCCAGATGCACTTCCCATAGCCCTATGAGTATAAGATCTACTGCTAACCGAAAGACTGGGCTTAGCCCACATGAAATTCTAATGGGAAGACCCATGAGGCTCCCTGCTTCGCCACCTGTTGCCTCCCACTTTTGCGATACATATTCACTTGATGATACCATTCTGGACTATTGTAAGGCACTAATGAAGTGTGTTAAAGCTTTTCATTCACAGGAACAGGCAGCTCTCCCCAAAGAACCAGATGAGCCATGCCATTCTATCCTGCCTGAAGATTGGGTCCATATAAAAGTCCATCAACGAAAGTCATTGCTGGAACCTTGCTGGAAAGGCCCATTCCAGGAACTCCTGACCACCAACACTGCAATAAAGTGTCGATTCCAAACATGGATCCATACTTCACACAGTAAGAAAACATCAGTCCCGTTAGACCCAGAGTCTTCTCCATGTCAATCTTGTAATCAGTCTCCATAAACCGGTAGTGAGCCTAGTGCTTGCCAGCAGGAGAGCTCAAGACCAGTAGTAAGCCAAGCGCCTACTGGCAAAGAGGATTTGCCACTACAGAGCGAAAAGGATGTGCCCCAACAATACCACTATGCTCTTTGGGACAGGAAAAAGGCCTCTACCTAGTTCCTGACGTGGAGTTGGTTAGTTGTGATTTGGGTAGTTCTCAGTATTTCTTTTTGGGCTATCTTATATGAACTGACTCATCAGTTATAAGAAACTCTGTAAACCAAACTACACTCCCACACCAACAAAGAAGTTCATTTAATGAAAATATGTTCTTGTCTTTAGTTAATCAAATCGGGATAGATTTAAGTGTCTCTCAGTGTTGGATATGTAGTCATGTCCCTATCTATTCTACCAGAGGGATACCCATGATACCGGGACCCTTGAATGTAACTCAGATGTTAGCCCCTTACTATTCAAATTTTCATGGGAGCGAAACCTGGCAGAATGTAAGTTGCAACCAGTCTGACTATGTACGATTAGCATATGCCACCCCTGGAAAGTTTTGTTGGACCTGTAATGGATCTCGTGTTGCAGGAGTCAGTAAACATGAAGCAGAATTTAATAACCAAGGTGCATGGATCAACGGTTCCTGGGACACCAGTATTCTGTCTGTTATGTAATTAATCAAAGGATTTTCAGGTTATTTTTAAAAAATGATGAACTGTAATACAAGTGGATTTACTGCATTAGCTGGTCACTATTTTGTGTGTGGAGATAAGGCCTATAAAAATCTTCCCTCTGGTTGGAGAGGAACATGCTATGTCTCCACAGCATATCCTGCCTTTACTTTTAGATCTCACTTACCTAAAGGAAGAATTTGCAATGTTCACGGAATTACAGAAAAATCAAAGATTTTGGGGTATAATGTTCCCCAGCTATGGCGCAGGCTTAGCTATGTCCAAGATAAAGAAAGTTGCAGCATCTTTGGAAAAGACTGCTAATGCTACTGCTGCTATTTTTGACAAAATAAATACAGAAATGAAGGAAATAAGGCAAATGGCATTGCAAAACTGACTTGCATTAGATCATATACTAGCCAGCAAAGCAGGAGTCTATTCTTTAATAGGTAAAGAATGTTGTACTTATATTCCCAATAATTCAGAAGAAATCCAGGATTTAAGTAAACACTCTAAAAGAAACAGCTAAATTGCATGAGTCAGATAGTTGGAATTTGAATTCTCAGTTTAGCTCTA
Source organism: Crocodylus siamensis (assembly GCF_052110815.1). Taxonomy (NCBI): domain Eukaryota; kingdom Metazoa; phylum Chordata; order Crocodylia; family Crocodylidae; genus Crocodylus; species Crocodylus siamensis. The sequence goes on along the minus strand of NC_143401.1, from coordinate 53,519,994 downwards.
TTTTCAGTTCCTTAGGCTCTACCGTCATTCATAGTTTGTTGATACTATTTGTTGGTTTTATTGGAGTATGCCTAGTGTTTAAAATACAATGTTGCTTAAGTTGTGCTACCAAGCAAATGAGAACTAGCCCATCAACCAGAAACGAAGTATATAATTTTCACGTTGACACAGGAGAAAGTAAAGAGAAAGAAAAACTAGAAGTTAAAAGGCTAATGGCTGTAAGTAGCTAACTTGCTGGAAAAAAAAATATTAGGGAATGTAGGAGTAAATTTAGTTGGGCTTCTGGCCTACTTGACTAGAAAAACAGACAGAGACCAGAAATGCTGATACTGCTTATTTCAGTTAAATGTTCTGAGATAAGGAATCTTGCATGCCTTGTTTTTGTCTTGATATAATCACCCTGTGTACTGATGTTACGTTTATTTTTCTCTCCGAGAAACCAGAAACTGATAACTATTTCTATAAGCACAATGTCTCACTCTCCTTTAAGTAAACAGCCTGTATGTCTGTGTGTGTTAGATCAGTGATTTACTGTCCAAGGTTGTATTTTTTTTTGCTCCGTCTTAAGTATAAATATGCTTGTAAACTTAGAGACTCCAAGAAATCCTTCGAAACAGACAAGTGGGTGATTCCCCTTGCTGTATGGAATTCTCCCCATGATTGCAGTATAGCCCTAAATAAAGAAAAGCTGGCTCTGTCCATTCTGATTCAACCACAATGCAAAGTTTGATTTCTTCCACAGATGGGACTGCCAGAAAACACTAAAAAAATAAAATTAAGACTAACTTAGTTCCCAAGGGTTCTTGAACAGGTGTCAGAGGAAGTAGATTCTTACTGAGGTAGAATAAATTAAGGTTAGCAACATACCATTACTGTACTTCAAAAAGTGCCATATACCATGAAGTCTTCCTGAACAAAACCCCAGTTTTTTTATTCATAAAAAACTGTATTCAAACCTGCTTCAAGTAGTAGACTTCAGTAGATACACTATACATCTCCATTAACAAAGACAATCCAAAATGTTTTAGTGAGAATACAGCTATTTTAATAATTCAAATAGCGGCTCAGTATGTTTCTCAGTTATTATACACAGTTGCACAATCTGAGGCTGGTTAAATACAATCAGTTTTCAAAATCTCTTGGAATATTTTCCAGATTACAACATGCAAGTGACCATGAAAATATTTGGCTTTTTCATTTCTGAACAGGCACTTACATGAGGGAGTTAAATTTGCTCTCATTCAAAAGACATCCACATTTAAGAGAAATTCCCTTGCACAAAGTAAAGAGAATCTTTTGTCTGCTTTATCAAAGTGCCAAGTAGGAAAACAGTTCTTACAGAAATGTAATTCAATTACTTTGCTTACTCATAAAGTAAGGTTACCAATGACACTTGCACTGAAGTTTAGAAAGAGTCTTGGTTTATAGGCCAAGTGAACTACAAGCGCAGTCTTCCACACAGCAGGCTTCATTTTGTGCCCTAGTCACATGTCTGATAACAGACTACATGCTCAATTGTGAACAGATTGAGGCTATTTTGTTCAAGCAGTTTGTTCAGACTCAAATGCACAAAAAAAAAAAAAGATTCAGTGATCTGTTTTGACAAGTTAACTTTTTGGAGCTCAACTAAAAACAAAAAGAAACCAAAAATAAGTTTTCCTTGAAAGCAGCTCATCCCCCCCCCACATAATAGACCTAAAAGGACTAAAATGAAAATGTTATTTGGAAGTCTGTTATTTTTCCTCCTCCCTCAGAACAGCAAGGGAGTAGGCAGTGAAAGTGAGGCTGATGTACACATCCAAGAACTAGGTAAGCACTGCATGCAACTTTTTATAGCTTTGAGATCACTACACTGAACACGCTGACACCAAGAAAAAATGGGGCTAAGCAGCACTGCCATGAAAACATGCCCTGCCACTTGCTGCTGTTCCAGATGTACCAAATACCAAAAGATATCAGAAAGCCATTTTTTGGCGTACACCCATCGCTGCTATCAGGCTCTCAATTGCAGGCATGCACACAACAGTGGTTCTGGGTGTGCCTAGCACTACTCATGTACCTACTGTAAGATGTCTTTCAACTTGGAACAGGAGAGAGTAGACAGGTTGCATTTGTTTTAACAGCAGGAAAGTTTTCCATTGTGGAAGCGCCCACTCTTTTTTCCATTTCAATGATTAAAGTGACAGGGATGTTTAAAACACTTCCATCCATCTATCATCTGAGTGAAAGAGCAACAGGGAGACAAAGAACATCCCTGTCATTAACTAATTAGCAGTGATCATTGAATCTGTGAGATGACCGTTGCTAATGGCAATTTTAAGAAAAATGTGCTAGAATGAAATCAAACACCTAAAAGGCTCCTCTTGGGAACAGTGTATATTAATATTCCTGTTAAAGATAAGAGATTCAAAGCCTCCAAGAACCATGGCATGATTTCAGAAGCCTCCACACAGATCATGTTTGCAATATGTATATGATCTAGACTACTTTAAATATTTTTTGAACAAAAAAGGTCCATCATAAACCCTGAATTTTTAGTGTAATTGAAACAAGTGTACTTATCTGTTAGTTTTAAGACAGGCAGATAAGCAACACTGGAGGTATGCGTGCAGTAAGTGACATGGGAGGGGGGAAAAACACTTTAGTCAATACCTCGTAAGTGACAAGCAAAAATTAAATACACCAGCCCACATGCATGGAAGTTACTAGCTTAAGCTTTATGCATATCCAAGTGCATAACATTATCAAATAATAAAATGTGCAGTATAAAATAGTAGCTTAAGAAAGTTCCAGTGTTTGAGAAAGCACTTTTATTTTGAAGGTATATACATACTTGAATGTTTAACTGAAGAATGCTTTAGTATTATGGTAAATGCAGCACTGTAAGATGAAGGAAGACAGTTGTAATGGGAATTTTGGCCTTCTTTTCCTACAGGCTGTCACCATCTTTAACCTGCAAGTGTCACAAATGTTCTTCACCTTACACCAGTTCACATTTCAGGCTGCTCAGCAGATGCTTGCGATTCTGGAGATTCAAATCTCTGATGAAAGTTAGTTCGTTGTTTCCTCAGTTTCTCAGGTGCTTTTCTCCACAGAATTATTTCCTATTTTAGGGAAGCAAAAACTCATTTAGCATCCATATTTGTTTAAAATATTAACCCCCGATCACAATACAAAATCATAAGCCTCTACTGATGCAGTGTTTCCAAATTACTTTCCATTTTCACCTCAACTATACAGCAAACTGTTTTTTCTATGAATTCAGGTAGAGATACTCACAGAGGCAAAATAGTTTCAGAACATTCAAGACTGTTCATATATTTTGCAACTTCTCCTGATTACAGAGTCATCCCCAACCTTAGCTCCTCCAGTCCCCCACTTTCTCTGTCTGCATCACCTCATCCCCCATCCGCTGAGTGGCCAAAAAGCAAATCATGCCACAGTTTTTGCCTCTCAGCCACTCACTGGCAGGGAGGGGAGGTATGCAGCCAAATGCAAAATTAGAAGTGCTGTTGCACCATGAACTTCTGCCATGATTTAGCCAGGTCCCTACTTATAGCACCTCTTGTAAAGTGTTTTGTACAGTGTTAGGTATGCTGAAAGCCAGAAATAGAAGACATGCTTTTTCCATTCAAAGCATGAAGACATAACTTGTTTACACTTCCAAGTAGGAACATTTAAATCTGTCCACACAGTTCTAGAAATGACCATGCAACAAAGTTCTAGTTTGCACAGCACTGTACCTGTTGTTTGAAGTATCGTCTGTCTTCTTCATCTACAAGCACTAGATTCAAAAAGTATCTCACAGAAAATTTTTTGTTCACATCCCTCATTGTAGGAGTTGGGTCATAGCCTGCCAAGAAGAGTCTTATAGGAATTGATTCACCTTAAGAGAGAGGGTGGGAAAACAAAGGAAGTTAAGTTCCTCCAAAATGAAACTAATTATGTGACTATAGTTCACAGACTATACAACTCAGTTGTGGGGAACCTAGCAATTACCCAAATACACTCTACAGATTCTAAAGGCAAAAGGTCATCTGCAAGAAGAACCACTGCTATAGGCTGAGTAGTAGTTTTTAAGAGCTCTTTAGTCAATGGTATCTATCAAAAGAAGGCACAGAAAAAGTCTGAGCCTTATAAAACTATTTGAAAAACTGCTGCTGCTAGCTCATGGTCAGCAGCGTAATTCATCACTGATCAGTTAGTGTTCTTTAGCCATGTCTTAAACACATGAATGTGTGTCATGGATGCAAGTTTCAGCTGAAATTTTTGCAACACTGCCTCTAAATATCCCTATCAGAAAGGACGGCTTAATCTACCGCTGAGAGGCGCTCCCTAAAAAAGCTACCTAATCCTCCCCTCCTGATTAATCTACTGTTTTCCTGTCTTCTATTAGTTCTCAGATTTAATTCCTGATCCCTTCTCTCCCTCTAGTCCTAGCCTGTCTTCCCCAATCTCTTCTCTAGAAGCAAATTTGTATCTGAAGTAATGCACATCCTTTTTCAAAAATCAGAATTGCACCAGATCTGCTTCACTGATTGGATGCACCAAGTCTTTGTGATCTCCAGCTCTCAAGGTGCTTGCTGCCATATCCCAGAAAGGATAAATTTTCCAAGGACTTGTTCACACAAATTTGTACTAAAGACTACTCCTGCAGGGACACATTTATGACTAGTTTTAAGCCAAGGTGAGGGTTTCCAGCACAGGAGTTTAAGCAGACTTATGTTAGCCTATTTAACAGTGTTGATCCAATTCAGCTAGAATAAGTTCTTCAAAAAACCCAATGAGTAAACAAACACAACTTTAGCTAGCCTAGTATAAAAATTTCCCATTTATACCAGACCTAAAGAAATATTTCCCACATAGTTTAGAGGCAACCAAATATTTATAGTTCAACTGCTACCCACAATCCTTTAAAGCAGCTGGGGGTTAACCATTTTGGCAGGAGTGCTACAAATTAAGCCCTGGTATTCTCTGAGTGCTACTCCAATCCCCTTCCCCTGCTGAATCTGTTGCATTGCTGTGCTCCCTCCCCTACCGACTGCTGTTCTCCCTGCTTTCTCCCCATTCTGCCATGCATCTCAGACACAGGCTGTTTGTGCTATTTGCTGAACGTGTGCCATGGGTTGGCTACCCCTGCCTTAGAGCACTTAGTTGTAAGCTTATGCTCTGACAATTGCGTAGAAGCCTAGTGAAAAAGTCTGCTTCCAAAGGGCAGATATGAAGAAGAGAGATGGAAATACTGTGTCAGAACTTTAAAAACAGAAGCAATACAACCAGGTAAGAGAAGGTGAAATTCTTAACTACCTAGATAGGTAGTTGAGTGTAGTAGAGATAAGTTTGAATGAGAACCCAAAATCTAAGCATCCACAGATACAGATTTTGCTGGAGTTAGAAGAGGAATGAATTTCTGATCCCAGGAAATTAATGAAGCCCCAATCTGTAGATCACCACAACTACTCCACTACCAGTTCTGGATATTCCGTTACACAATGCATCACTTCTATAACCCAATTTGAAATTTAGTTTTCCAAGATAACCAACTCTGTCCATACAAAAGCAAACTCATTTTTAGATACAAATGCATTTTAGATACTATGATCATCTCCACTCCAAACATAAATATTTACCTTTAACGGGTGCACCATCCATGATTTCATACTTCGCAATGGTTTCAGTCTCTGTTGTGGTACTGGGTCCTGATTAAATAAAGTGTACCTTGTATTCATTTGATAATTTAAATGTGAATGTTTACTTAATAGCTGCCTCCCTCCCCCAAATGTAGGCCTTAAAAACAAGAGTCCTATCATGGCAATCCCAACTCAACAGTATTTCACAATCAAGTGACACAATTCTGTTCATCTTTGTCTTCTGACAAAGGAAAACCATTTCATTCCTTAATTTAATTCACCACACCGCATCCAAGAGGGTTTCTGATCCTCAAAGGGTAAGACTAGTTATGCTTTGCAATAATTCAGCCACCTCTTTAGAATTCATTTTACCAACTTGAAGGCAATTTTCTAAGATAATTAGAGAAGAGTAATCCTTCAAAAGAACAGCAAGAGTATCTCTGTAACGAAAGTCCAGTCTACCACCAGTAGCTCAGCAAGGTAGGGTAGGGCCTTCAGAATGTGCAAAGTAAACAAAAAAACCACCAAAAAACTTTTACCCTGTTTTCATCTTCATACCATTAAAGCAGCCAAGTTTCAGAAACTAGTTGTTTGCTTTACATATTACAGACTTGTGCAGTCCATCGTGGAAGTACATATAGTGACTAAGGCCTTTAAAAATCCTGACATTACAAAACAGTTCCTTTCACTTTTGTAAACACCCATTTAAATTGCAGATATCTGAAGACAGGATGTCAGTTAAAAGCAGCAGCATCCGTACCTCTTTAAATGAGTGAAACCTGACAAACATACCTGAACTCCAAGCTGTCCTCAAGTTCGACCTTTCCCATTTTGCTGAATATTTTAAATTTAGGTCTTTTAAATAGCTCTTCCAGGCTTTTTTAAAAGCAGATAAGCTACCACACATGGCAAGTGCTTTTGAAGAAAGGTAGTTGCGTACATCTACTTTAATGGAAGGATGAAGTAGTAAACAAAGGGTAAAGCTTCTAAAAAAACCAAAACTATGTAATTTAGGATCCTGTGGTTACTTTAGATGAAGTGCCAACTGACTTTCAAAATGTTTACCCTGGCTATTCGTTAGGGGTGCGCCAATAGAGGTTTTGGGGGCCAATACCAATAGCCAATTTTTAAGGAGGCATATCAGCTGATACCAATCTGATTTCCAATACAGCTGCGTGCAGCCAGTAAGTCTGGTGTGGTGGAAGGGGAGGAGGGAGGGAAGGGGTGTGCAGACCAAGGCCCCCCTGCAGTGAGGGAGGGGACAGGGGCAGGTGCTGCCCAGCCAGGGCAGGGACAGAGCCAGGGCTTGTCAAGGGGGAAGGGGGCAGATCCCACTGCTGCTTGCACCCCAAGAGAGCACCAGGGGAGTTGGGAGGGGGGAGAAATTATGCCCCCAGATCTGCGTGGGGCAGGGAAGGAAGTCTGCAGCTGTGGGCTGGAGACAGGGCTGTTCTCGGCAGGAGCTACAGCCACCCCAAATTTCGCCATAGCTCCACTCACAGCGCTGCCATCACTACACACCCAGCACAGCCCTGGATCAACTCTCCGCTTCCACCCATGTGCCAGGAAGAGCCCGGGCTGCGCCATGTGCGTGGCAGTGGCAGCGCCAGGAGCAGGGCTAAGGAGAAGTTTGGGGTGGCTGCAGCCCCCTCTGTAGCCCCTGCCCCAAGCCCAACCCAGCCCTGGCTCCAGCCCACAGCTGCAGCCTGCCCCCCCCACCCAGATCCAGAGGCACATGCTGCGCCGCTCCCCCCCAAATGAGCCACAGCTCCATCCTTTGCCCTGCCTTGGCTGAGAAGCCCCTGCCCCCTTGCTCACCAGAGGGTGTTGATCTGCACCCCCATGCCCCTTCCCTGCCCCCTCCCCTTCCACCACACCAGACTTACCAGCTGCATGCAGGTCTCGACACACTGCTGAGCTCTGGCCCTCACTGCCTGAATGCTTTGCTGCAGCTGCATGCACACACAAGCATTTATCAGCCAAATTACTGGCTGCATTGGGCTGATTTCCAATACAGCCAATTTTCTTTATATCAGTACTGATCTGATATTAGACCATTGTATTATACAGTACACCTCTACTATTCATCATTGTCTGGTATTCAAAAAGACATTACCTACAGGCCTCAATCTTATAACAACCTGCCTATTTCAACTAGAAAATTAAAAAAAAAGAAGAAAAAAAAAAGCAACAATTAAACATTCAGGGGTATACTTAATGTTTGTTACAGAGTTCTGTTAGGGACTTAAATTTAAAAAGACAGTATCTGAGATAAATTTACACATCCTCAGAACAAACTGTAGACTAATCTATAAAGTGGAAGATATACACTATTGTAAAAGTAACTAGATTTAGTACACAGTTAATCTCACTCTGAACCCTACAGAAACAGGAGCATAAAGAATATTTTTGCAGAACCAAAACCAGAACTTGAGTTTGCCTATCTAGTAGGTCTGTATCAACAACAATGCTGACATACAAGTGTAACAGAGCCTGGGGGACTCTGATACTTTAGGAGAAGCAGCAACCTAGCCAGGGAGCTCTGCAGGCTAGGCAGGGCAACAGGCAAATGAGACAATTAGCAGGCACCTATAGCCAGCCCAGGCAGTCACCTGACTGGAAGGAGGCAGAGGCCTGGGGGTACATAGGCCTGAGGCTTGGGCTGGCAAGCCAATCCAGCCCTGCTAGCTGCATGGTTAGAAGCTCCTAGCAGCACTTAGGGACACTGATCTGATTGTTTGCTGCCAGCAGGAACACTGAGGCTCAGGGAGCTCACAAGGAGCCAGGCTCAGAGGTATGCCAGCCCAAGGGTAAAAGAAGGTTTGTCCTTTTAAAGGGGCAGAGCACTGCTTTCACTGTTGCGATTTATATTATAGCCTGGGGGTTTATATTTACATTACTATTTATACCAGCCGTTTGGGTTGGGATTCTAAGGAGCAGTTATGGAAGTCCCATTAGTGCCCATGGGGCACCCAATAGCCTTGAGCCCTGCCAGAAGCAGGCTCAAGGCTCTAGTACAGCTGTTCCCAAACTGACAGATTACATACCACCAACTTAAAATGATACAACCTTAAGTACAACCACAAAATTTTGTAATATAAGGTAATTATAATTAAGTCTGTAATTGCATACCACTGACAGGTCATCTGCATACCTCTGATGGTACACATACCATAGATTGGGAACTGCTGCTCTAGTGAGTATTGAGCCCAGAGTGGCCATAATGCAAGGCAGCAGTCACAGCAGCCAGGGGCCCAACTCCTGAGAGGGCTACAGTGAGACAGGGGCCAGGGGCTTGGCACTAGAGAGTAAAACAGTCACATGAGGGGTAGGGGCACAGGAGATGGGGGCCAAGGGCCTAATGACTAGAAACAACAAGCAAGAGTTAGCGCATCAGAGCTGGGTCCGATACAGTGGGCCGCCTAGAAGGCCTAGCAAGATTCAAGGGGCAGAGGCTGAGGAGGTAGAGGCCCCAACAGAGGAAACAACATTACAGTACCACCTGCAAGGCATGAGGCATGTTGTAGGGGAGGATTTGGAGCCACCTAATTAGCCCTTATGGATTTGGGTGCCCTGCTATAACTTGAGCAGCCTAGTGAGGGGCCTGAGACTATAAAGGACCAGTAGGGTGCCAGGAAACCCTAGTGAAGGAGTTCAGTCAGACTGGGGCTATGCAAAGGTCCTTGGGCAGCCTCCCTATTTATCATAATACCAGGCACAGCAGGAGAGGTGCCCTAAGGCAGGGGTGGGCAATTATTTCAGGAGAAGGACCACTTACCCAGTTTTGGCAAGCTGTTGAGGGCCACATGGATAGCCCCACCACGTGACAGGTGCCCCACCCTCTGTTCACCATCTTGGGACCAATGTCCCAAAGCCAGCACCAGCAGGGCCCAGAGCAGGGCACAGGCTGACAGGGGTCTGTGGAGCCAGGTTGGGCTGCACCAGCAGGAAGAGGGGGGAGCTGGCCCAACTCCAAAGAGCCCCTGCCAGCTGGGACCCTGTACTCCTGCTACCCTGCTCTGGGCCCTGCCAGTGCTAGCCCCAGGACACTGGTGTGGGCCCCGTGCACCCACTCGCTCCCATTGCCCCCCAGCCCTGTGATACAGGCAGGGGGGGCAGTGCGCAGCCCTGGCCTCCTGCTCTCTGGCAGGGAAGGAGCTGGTGCTGAGCGCAGGGGAAAGGTGGCCCCTCACCTGCCCTGTGGCCAGTGCTCCCTGTTTGCAGCCCACACAGAGGTGTCTTGAGCAGGCACAGGAAGCCCCATGCAGGCTGCAAGCAGCTGCAGCACAGGGCACTGGCCACAGGACGGACGAGGGGCTGCTTTTCACTGTGCTCAGCACCAGGTTGTAACCCACCCCCGCTGCCAGCCACGAGGTCCGGGCTTGCCCATCAGGGCTATGCATGGCAGCAGCAGCTGCGGCCCCCCCACTTGCTGCGCCAGGCAGCGTTTGCCACTGCCACCTCTAGGCTGCCCAGTACATGAGCTCTGGGCAGGCAGCAGGAGCAAACACTGCCCAGTGCGGCAAGTGGGGCCGCAGCTGCTGCCACCACAGCAAAGCCCCTAACGGGTGAGCCCAGAGCTGGCATGGGACCCAGGCTGGCAGTGGGGGTGGGTTACAAGCTGGTGCTGAGCACAGTGAAAAGCAGCCCCTTGCCCACCCTGTAGCCAGTGCCCTGTGCTGCAGCTACTCACAACTCACATGGGGCTGCCTGTGCCTGCTCAGGACAGCCCCACGCAGGCTGCTAGCAACTGCAGCAGGGAGCACCAGCCACAGGGTGGGCAAGGGGCAGCTTTTCCCTGGCTCCTTCCCTGCCCACAGTCCTCCCCTTCCCTTTCCCCACCCCCTTACCTGAGTTTCCAGCACAGTGCAGTCACATGGTCCCAGGCCAGAAGGCCCTCCTGGGACTTCTGGCTGGGGAGGGCCAGACAGGCCCTGCTGTTCCAGGAGCTTGCTAGGCTTCCTCTGGATTTTTTTTTTTTTTTTTTTTAAACAGGAACCAAAGACAGATAAATATTCAATTTTCTAAATTTTTTAGCGGCTCTGTGGGCCAGACAGAATGGCTTCGCGGACCAGATGCAGACCACGGGCCATGTTTTGCCCACCCCTGCCCTAAGGGGTGGGAACGGGGCATGGCTGCAGAGCCACCGGGGGTGTCATGGCCACCCCTGGACACTAACATGCTACAAGTTACTAGTTCACTTTACTTTTACTCATCTTACCAATTCCAGTGATTTCTTTCTTAATCAGCTGCAATTCCATGTGCTGAATTTTTATCCTGACTAAGAGGAAATAAATTTTTCCAACAATCACATCCTTTAAGTGATACCTTTAGAGAGAACAAGGAAAACATTAAGTTAAAGGCTCACCAAATGCCAATTTTACACGCTCAAAAACTTAAAATAATGTATCTGCTTAAATAGCTTATTTCTGAAACAGGAAGGTTTGATTTTTCTGCTAAGCTAATTTATGAGCTACCTATATGAGGCTAGAACAGTGTTTCTCAAACTTTTCCAGCCTCAGACATGCTTACATTAATCCAAATTTCCCACAGCACACCTGTTAAGGCATTCCCCATCCTCATACCTATTGTAGCTCATTGCCATGGCAAAACTGTGCAGCCCACCTGTTCATTTATGACAGCACACTGGTTGGGAAACACTGGGCTAGAATGTTCCCATGACTATAGTTCCAGCTGAGAATGCACTGTAGTCATCTAAGCAGATAGTACAATTTCAGAAGCCAAGTCAAAACTACTAGCAAGTTTTCAAGAGAATGGACATTAGCACCCTAATACTGCACCTAGCAACTACTGCAGAAACGTAATATTTGCCTTTATCTTGCACCTGTATTTAAGTAATTTTTAAATATCTCAGAATACATAACTAACACTGTAATCAGATGTTACGGACTTAATTTACATCATACTTTCCTCATCCCAACTGCAGTTTCAGCATTTCTACTTGTGCTTTTTAAAACTGTACTTACTTTGACTTGTTGTATTCAAATTCTATATGCAGGCAGTCTTCAATGCCTACTTCCATTTTAATAGAGTTGTTAACATCTGGATATGTAGCAAGTTGGTGAACAATAAGGTCATACTCTTTTACCAAGTCTGACAGTCTTCTTACTATTGTCACTTTAAGAAAGTACCTAAAAAGTACAGTTAGTAGAAACTCAGTTATGCAAAATGTATTATTTATGGCTGAAGTGACCAAGGTAGCCACATAAATTAAAAATAAGTTTATAAGCAGATGATTTTACTTTTAGTAATTAAACCTCAATTCCTTATTAAACCCAATCTACAGAATTTCAAACACTATTTGGCAAGGCTACAAGTGTTGCTTTATAGATCTCCCCCAAAGATATCCTAGTCTCTCTCCTAGGCTGTCATATCAGTAATCTGGACACAAGTCAGTGCATGCCCTTGTTGCCAAGAAGGCTAACAGCATACTGGGCTGCATTATTAGGAGTGTTGCCAACAGATTGAGGGAAGTGATCAATTCCCCTCTATTCAGCACTGGTAAGGCTACATCTGGAGTACTGTGTCCAGTTTTGTCCCCACCCCCCCAAAGAGATGTGGACAAGTTGGGCAAGTCTGGCAGAGGGCAACAAAAATGGTTCAGGGGCTAGGGCACATGACTTCTGAGAAAAGACCAAGGGAACTGGGCTTATTTGGTCTGCAGAAGAAAAGACTGAAGGGGGATTTGATAGCAGATTTCAACTGCCTAAGGGGTGGTTCCAAAGAAGACAGAATCAGACAGTTCTCCATGGTGGCAGATGACAGAACAAGGAGCAATGGTCTCAAGTTGCAGCAAGGGAACTTTAGGTTGGATATTAGGAAACTCTCTCAATAGAAGGGTGGTGAAATCTCCAGCCTTGAAGGTTTTTAAGCTCTGGCTGGACAAAACCCTGACTGGAATAATCTAGTTGGGGACTGTCCCAAGGTGAGCAGGGGGTTGGACTAGATTATCTCCCAAGGTCCCTTCCAACCTTAAATTTTCTCTGATTCTATTTCCTGGACTTTCACAGCTACATCACTGCAACAGTACCACTACATGGAAAATATCAAAACTTTGATATCTGCAGAGGAAAATTCACTACTTGAAGGGGGAAACAAAAAAAAAACAAAACCCCAATCAAACATAGAAATAAAAAGGCAACCAGGCTACACCTTCCTCCTAAACTTTTGCAGGTAACAGATCAGCCTCCCCAGGGGACTTACCATCTGTAACTCTTCAACTAAAACAGCTCCAAATATGCAACAACTATACAAGAGAACCTCATAAAAAATTAGACGTCATCATCTTCACCTCACCTACTCCAAAAGGGATTAAGTGAAACAGGACGTACTTACCTATGATACTGACCTAAAAGACACAACCCAGAGACATACTTTGTTACTATGCAGCAGGCCCAAACCTACCCAAAAGCCTGACTGACATCTATCCAACGTTGTGATTTCACTCCTTCCTCCTTACAAGAACCACCTCACACAGCATACCAGCAACAAAGGAGAAAATCAAGAAAGTACTATCTGGACCACCATCATCATTAACCTACCACAATGCTTCTTTCCTCGCTCTCCAAAAAGTCTGCCCAGAGAAACAACTTAACAAAATACTGAGATGTGGAGAACCCTACTGCAAAACTTTGCCTAAAAGAATACGTCCACAACCAGGACAGAACTACCTGGGACCACAGTCCCACCACAGGTCAGACTGAAAACAAACAAAAAATACATACACCACCAACTGACAACTCCCAGTAGATGGAACCACAAGTAACTTGGACACCAACTACTGTAAAGAACTTATGGAGGATCTCATACCAGTACCTGTATTTGCACCTTATAAAGACATTATCCAAATAGTTTCCATACTAGCTGGGGGGGGGGGAGGGGGGTAACAACACAAACTAACAAAAAGAAAAAAAACAAAAAACACACACCTTGTTCATACTCATCTCCCCCACTCTCCCATCCCAGAAACATTTTATATGCTTCCAAATCCTGGCACATATCATATCCATCTGCAGTACCCTTACTGAAAAACTAATCAAGGATCTATAGAAATCCTGAAAGCTTAATCACTCAGAGCCACTTTTTATGCGAGACAGACTTCATCAAAAGATCTGGAACATAAACCACCTCTCCTCAAGAAGGCCATACTACCAACCATGGATATCTCCAAATCTCCAACCACCCCATACCAGGAAGGCACAACTGCTTTCCTGAAATGCCGACAAGAACACAAACTATACTCAAATTTGCATCTATGAAGTCAAGCATACAATTACACAAAATCAGCCACTTCATCCTCACCTACAACTTCACTTTCAACAATGGGAAATAGAAATTTTAGAAAAAACTCACACCACAGCTATGTTATTTTCATGACTTGGGGCAGAACACCTGGACTTGCTTATAGACTTCCACACAGGTTCAGCTACCAGCCTTTAATCAAAGTTTCACTAGAGTACTCTCACAGGGTGCGTTCACCAACTACTGTACTGTATGTGCGCTTGCAGCACCTCAAATAGAAGCAGTGCAAATTTGAGCTGGGGCTTTTTGCCTCAGCGCATGTGCTCGGACAGGCACTTTGTTGTGGAGCAAATTGTGCCACTTGGGGCAAAATAACCCTGCCTGATTCCTCCCAGATCTTCAGCCAGAGGGAGCTAGAGCCTGGGACCAGCACCTGTGCTGTCCCCAGCAGTATAAAAAGCCACCCTGGCAAGTAGCTCAGGGCTACTAGCTCTCAGGAGCTTCTGGGGCCTAGCCAAGTGGTACCTGGGGACACTACCCCTTCGTGCCAGCTGGACTGCTGAAGCAGCCCTGAAAGTTCCCTGCAGCAGTCTGGCCATGGGGGCTGCTGCCTGGCTGTGACCTGCTGTGCACCTGCCAGACTCAGATGGGGACTGCAGAGCCAGTAGAGGCTTCTGCCCCTCTGGGCCAGCTGCCAGTGGACTGCGGTTGCCGGGGTGGGTTCTGTGCGCCACTACTGCCATTTGTGCCCCATGCCCGGCCATCTGGGCAGCTATCACCCAGAAGATGTTCTGGGTGTGGTGGCCTGCTCTGCACTGTCAAAGCATGTCCTCCTGGCCCCATTTGGCTGGACCAAGGTGCCAGCTCTGAGCAAGAAGGGTCCTGCCACCAGCCTACCTAACAGGAATTCTGGTGTTTCCTATTGGAAAATTGAAAAATCCCTGATAAAAAAAATCCCAAAGTCACTCTCTAAAATACCCACAAATCCATGTTCCTCCACAAGTAAAACAAACGACCACTATAAAGAGAGAGACAGAGACAGCGATCAGTTGGACAACGTTTTATTGATATACCTACAGTGTTAAAGTAAGTCTCTTATAATAATAAAGTGAACTCTAAATACAGGTTTCACGAATTCAAGAATATGTATTTTGCAGCCTTCCCACAGGCCGATGGCCCCATACAAGGGCTACGGCCCCCAACAGGGGATTCAGTCCCCCTCCCCGCCCCCCCAACTGGGTCAGGGACCATGCCCTGCCCCACTTTTTTATACTTCGCTTTTTTTAGACCCCTGCATATCCAGGAGTCAAATTTTCTCCCCACACTAAAAGTTTGCAGTGCAAGGAACATTTTTTTGTTCATGCACATACCTGTTGCCCCGCCTCAAAACGGTTTGAGGCAGGGCAACAGACACATGCATGCTCGTGTGGACGCACCCACAAACAGCAATTTTCTAGATAGCACAATCCATAGGACAGGATGGCACCCAGTAAACTATACTATACACAAAAGCCCACAGACCACCATACTTCCACCCACAAAGTAGCAATCATCCCAAACGCACCAAAAAAAGCTGGAACAGTTAGGTCCCCAGATACCATTCCATCTGCTGTGAGAATACTTGCAATGCCCACCCAGCCAACCTGAAAGCTGCCTTTACCCAGCAAGAATGCCCATATCTTTGAGTCAGCCAAATACCCAACAATATTATAAAAACAAACAAAAACCCAAACAACTGACCAGACAACACTGGTTGTAACCATCCCACACTTGAATCAGTAAGAAGGATCAAACAATTACAATCTATATTTGAAAAGGACCAGACCTTGAGAAAAAATTTCTGGAGTCCAACCCTTCCTCCACCAGATTTCAGATAACCCCCTTAATCTTGCCAAACTCATCATCAGAAGCATGCTCGCCACTGAGCAACAGGCACCTAATGAGACCCAACTCTGATTTAATACATGCAAAACCTAGCAATTCAGCTCTACTGCATCCATATTTAATGCTGCTCCTCTCTCAACAAAACTATGTAAATGAAGGGATCCTCACATACATCTACTCCAGAATGTGGTATAAACTCATCCAGAGCACTAAGTGCCCTCAGAGAAACTATGTGGGTGAAACCAGACCAAAAAAACAAAAACAAAAACCTAGCCTGTGCACCAGAATGAACACAGAAAAAGGATCACACACACACAAAAATGGGAGAGCACTTCATTTCTGACCTCAATCCTTGTGCACAGGGGATGTGTACAAAATATCTTCAGAAGACAAACTTGAGATAAAAATTCGTAAGTTTACTGGACTCTAAAAACAAGACTAAGATACTGACTCTGATCCATACAATCCACCTGCAATCACTGCTAATCTCACTGTACTTCACACATGATAATGACCCACTTCCCTCTTGAACAGTCTTGCTCTTCCACCAGTCAGGTTATCCTTTCTATTGCATTTTCCTTTTATGTCCCTTCACTACCATTCTACTGTGCTGCTCCACTTCTTTAAGCAGACTGTTTTTATTGACATAGGGCATTTTATACAGGTTCTATCAGATACTTAGCTCAAACTGCATTTGCTTCTTTCCCAGACCCAAGGAAGCATATCTTGTGCTCAAACACTTATCTAAGATTTCTGCCAATTATGCAGCTGGTATATAAAAAAAAAAATCCCCAAAATATCCTTGCCTGTGACTAATTTTTTCTAGAAATTTTAAATCTACATCCAGAATTATTCTGAACGGTATAAAACAAAGGTCTCCTTATATTCTTCTCTATAAGATGTCTCCACAGACACCAAGTCTTAACTTTGGTGTTCAGATCAATATAAGCAGTGTGCCAGTAAGTGCTATTTTCTTAACAAGCATAAGAACAGAAAACAAATTCAAACAATGTATTGAGCAAAAGAAAAAAAATCTTTATAAGCCAACTTCTTATTAAAATTGGACCTATAGCCTCTTTACCAAACAGAGAAAAAAAGAGGTCAACCCTTCAGAGATGACCAGTTTGTATGAATGGAACTGAAAACAGAAAAACAGAGCCAAAAAAAAAAAAAAAATGCTACTTCTTGTGGAAAGCCTTTCTACAAACAAATCCGGTAAAGAATGATCCTTGGTTTACCCTCCATGTGATCCTGCCATCGCCAGTAAGCAAACGGAAGTTCATTAATTGAAAACAATATAATCCCAACCCCTTCCTACAAGTCAGGATCAGCATCCCTCCTTTTTCTCCCCACCGCCAGCATGTACAAACAATAAATTTTACTTTTAACATAATGCCAATATTTTAAAATTCAACAGCACGTATATACTTGACAAAACTACATTTTGTTGAATACGTACTGAAACTATTTTATATATACACCCCACCTTGAAGAAGTCCAATTCAGAAGAATCCTAACTTTTTAGGAAATCCCTGAAGATTACAAGTCCCTTACCACTGAGTTATCTGCCAAAAAGGATTTACCAGTACTACAAACTAGAATCAGCATTAATGATTCCCCACCTCCCCAATAGATACTTCAAGAGAGCCAAGACTGCACATAGTTAGGGCACACTGAAGTTTTCAACAGAACACCAGGCCACACTGACCTTTCATATCTTAACAGCTGTACTATCAGGTTTAAAATCTGCTGTTTTGTTGTGTTAGGGGCTTTATTTATTTATTTTTAAGTGCATGTTCATACCTCAATCTGACATTGGCACCAATGTAGGATTCATATGGCTTCTCAACTTGCATAAACTCAAAGTCATAACTTCTGCTCTGTGTCAGTTCTCCAGGCAAGGCCAATTCTTTCACTAGGTTTACAAATTCATGTGTATTGCTCTTGTCATTGAAGAGTTCTGAAGTGTAGAAGCAAGAAAAAGGTCAAAGGAAGGTATATTTTATAAATAAACAAGCAAATACCACTTAAAGTTTAAAAACCTCCCCATTTAGAACAGGACCATGACTACCAACTAATCTCATAAGTCAGCAAGAGAAAAAACAGTCTAAAGGTAGATCACTGATAAATTCTGTTAACCATTTATTTCAGTTCAAGCAGACCTCCATTTTCACCACAATTGAATACAGCACCTTCCATTTCATTTTGTTGTTAGATTTAAGCTGATGGCTCTCTCAATATACATTTTTTTAAAGTTCAAAGAGAAGAAAACTTAAAGCTGTTGTCTAGGAAGTGGAAATGTAAATAGTTATTACCCACTATCTATTAACAGCAATCAAAGTATTTTATTATGCTCAATTCAGGTTTTTAGCCAGAGAATTTACAGTAAATTCATTAGGCTAAACATGTTCCCCCTTTCAAGAAGATCCCACAACTTTAAGCTGATTTTGCTGAAATTAAAATGTATTAGCAACACAGGAGATAAATCCATTACAAGTTACTTTTCCTTGTATATTACAAAGTGAACCTAATAAAAGTGACTTTGCAAAATATAATTTTACTTGCTTATTCTGACAGCTATTTCATTTTAGTTACTTACAGAAAAATCTAGTTAATTAGTCACTGCAAAGGGACTAGTAATGATAACTAATTACAAGTGACCAATCAGAATTTAGGTTTTTTTCTTGTTTTTCATGATTTGTATTCTGCATGGAATACAATAAAAACTGGTTTTTGACATTTCAGAAAGGAAGAAAAAATATATTAAACTCCAAAGACAAATGGTATATACTTTTGCTTACTAAAAATTATCTGAACCTGAACACGTGATGATTCTTCACAGCACTTTACTCAAGTGTCTAAATCTGAAGGTGGAGGGGGATGGGAAGGACAGACATCTGCTTTCCTAATGCTGTATTACCAAGAAACATTATAGGATCATCATTTCTAGAGGCTTTTGGACACTTACATTAGGGAACAGTATGTAACTATACATTAGAGAGCTAAAAATGCCGCAGAAGTATTTCCAGAAATATTGAACTGTAGGCCATATTACCCATTCTTTCCTATAACCTGCAGCCTTCTAAAGAAGCAACCAAAGACTAAAGGTTCTCTATACCTACCTGGTAGGCAAATGCTTAGCACAGCAATTCTCGACCAGGGGTAATGCAACATTCTCTGAAAGGTGAAACAAGATAAACCAGGTGCAAGGACATAAGCAGCAAAGTACAGGCTCAGTCCTCACCTGGCCATTCCCCTGCCCCACCCCCCACTCCCCCTGCAAGGAGGTAAGCACTGTAATAAGTTGTTTTTTTTCTTTAAAAGGCGTGCCACTCAATTCACAAGAATTATAAAGGGCTGCCTTGAATCTAAAGTGGTTGAGAACCACTAGCTTAGCATTTTGTTTTAGTGCTTTAAATAGAGGCCAGATAAGGAATAAGCAGGATACAGTAATTCATGGACCTCTTTCTCCAAACTAGTGCCACTGGTGGTATAAAAACATACCCGTTTTCCAGGTCTTAAATTTGAGTCTGCAAATCAGAGCCACCACAAGCCACATGCAGCTTCAAGAAGTTAACATGTGGCCCTCAATCCAAATGATACTCCTGCAACTGCTTCAGCAACTGCTGCCAACCTCCAGGTTCCCCCTCCCTTTAGCTTCCACTGCCTGAACCCACAGCTGGATTGGGCAGCCCTGGTGTAAATGACGACTCTAAAAGTCCCAGTGAAGCAATAATGAACTTAGAGTGTTTGATCAAGTGTCAGCCACACTTTCTTCTCAGTCAGAGAAGTCTGGAAAGACCCCTTATTTCTTGCTCATCTTTTTAAAAAATAGGCTTTGAAGGGCAAGAATTGAATAGCAGCCCCTTTATTCCAATTTCTGACAAAGCATAAACAGTATATTAAAAGTAACCAGGACATATCTTCCTGCAGAACTTGTTTTGCTAACCTGATGAAGTTGTGATGACTGACTAACACAACTGACAATCATGAATTTAAAAAGCTAAGTCACATCTACACATCTATACTCCATTGTAAAAAACTCACCAATTTGTCCTACAAATTCAATTCTAATTCCTTGGTGTTCTAGCCTCTTCCCATGCTGTTTAAAGCATATGTTCACCTGCAAAGACCAAAAAAGGTTTATTCAAGTTTTCCAAGCTTTACCTGTAGTGCAGCACACCATCTTGACAATTATCAGTTATCTGGTCAAGCCCAGGAAGATGTCTCCATCCTGACTTTTCTATATCAGTTTGTTCCCTACAGGATGCAACTTGTCTTGCCTTATACTGTCTACTCAAAGAACATGATTTAAATTAAATATGAAGACTGTCCAGAGGATAGTAATATTATCTTCAAATTAGTAATGCTCCAGTATGGCATCAGAAATGTATATAGAAATTTACATAGTACTTTACTCCTGGCAGGCCAAGCTTTCCATTTAAAATAACTGTCACCTAACTGGCCAGCTTTTCCCTCTTCTTGGTACAATCCTGTAGACTAGAGTACCAAGAAATAATGTTAGACGAGGTCAGCTGCCAAAAGATTATCTTTATTAACTGCTCAAAACAAATTATACAGGTATTTAAAACTCTAGAAGGTCATTATTTTAAACAGCACTAACGCAGATAAGTTGGCAGCTCTTCAAGCCAGTGTTGCTACTCAAATTATTACAATGATGATTAAGTTCTTACTACTGGGAACATCTAAGGAAGAGAAGTTGAATTTGGCAACATGAAAGTACAGCTAGATATGGGCTCATCCACTACTACCACCTGAAGTCCTACAAACATGTAAACCCAATCCAACTTTAATATATGGCTTCCTCAAAGGCTTGGGTCTAGAATATAAATACAAGAAAAAAAAAAAAAATCAAGAGGTCTGCAGCAGAAAGGTTCACAGAGAAGTGGAAAGCATGCTAAGGAATGCCGATACAACCAGATTTAGTGAAAGGATCTTGGAGATTCTTCTCTCCTTACTGCAAATAGCAGTTGCCACCTGTTTTCAGGAGGAGCAGCAAAATTTTCTAGACTTCTCATAGGATACCACTTCTGCACTATGCCATTACTCCCTATCAGCTTCCTCCTTCCCCTTCCCCACCCCAGCTTGTTTGTACCAGACTCATTTCACTGGCAAACATTTGAAGTCTTAACAGCTTCCCACCCCTTCAAAAAAAACAAAAACAAAAAACCCAACCTACAATAAACACCAAGAAGTCTACCAAGGCATCTAAGCCTCACAGTAGAGGAGCCCAATCAACTTTGGCATCTCGCACAAAGTTCTTCCCTAATAAAACACATTAGCATAAACATGCATGAATGCATACATACACTAAGTAGTACTGATGGGAGTCTGAAAGGTAGTGTTCCATTTCACTTAAAAATAACAAACCCCAAAACAAATACCAAACTACCCCACCCCCAAACCTAAAATTCAACTGTTTAACTGACAATACTGAACAGCTGTCAGTCCCTACAAAAGGTTTAAGGGCACACTTATTAAGTTTTGTTGATGCTCTGAAGTTTTGTGTCCTTGAGGCTTTTTGAATCATTGTATACCCCGCGCAACAGCGAGACATAAAGCAGTGTACCTCCGGCAAGTGAGTGAGGGAGAGAGGCAGGCAGCCAGGTGGACACAGAGCAGCAGCAGCCACCACCACATGCAAGGTTCCCCTGCTCCCTCCATCTTGCCGGGTGGGTAGCACCTGTGTGGCAGCGCAGGATAGTGCATGGTGCCAGTCCATCCCCACCTGCCTGCCTAAGGCCTTCTAACATACCCCAGTTTACAACCCCTGCTCTGAAGTACAGTGCCTCAACTCCTATCCTGCCACATACTACATTTCATTTTTTCCAGGAAAAAGAAAAGGGGGGTGGGGGGGGAGAGAAGGACAAGGAGGGACCGCAGCTTTCAAGACTTCTGGTAAATGCATATTATGCAGCATCTGCTCACTTACAGTACTACCCCTTTACTCTTTCCTGACCTCCTTGCAAAGCCACAGGGCAAGTATGGCCTCCTGCAAAGCTAGCTGGGTCTCACCCATCTAGTAAAGGGAGAGGAAGCCAAGACCTTTGTGAAAGGATTCACAAGTTGCATCAGCCTTTCCCACTGCAGGCAATTTACAGCACAGTAACATGGGCAGGGCCAGGAGGTGAACCACATAATAGAAACACTATATTTCCTCTTATCTCTTCTACAAGGGCTTAACAGTAGTCCACTTTCCTATTTCACATGGAGAAACTAGCACCCTGCAGCATCCCTTTGAGCTCCATCTTATTCAATTAATCTTTAATTGCTAGAGGTGTAAGCAACCCCTATACCTACCGTAACTACCCCAAATTCCAAGTGTGTATGCTGCAAGGCTTCAAAAAGGCCCCCCACCCCCAGCTGTACAGCAAGATTAGAACACAGACTGCCATAGCTTTATAAAATTTAACCATTCAGTAATACAATATCATTAACACAACCTGAAATACCTGCTCACTTGATGGAAGGGGCTAAGATAAAAATTAAACTGTAAGCTAAGGATCACTGTCCTCCCACACTGCAAGACAATTTCTTTTCCGTTTTAGACAGGAGCTTATCATATTATACAATAAAACAACCCATGAAGGACCATGTTATAAGCATCCCATATACAGGGCAGCTCAACTGCTCCAGCAATGAGAGAAAAAAAAAACAAAACACTGACTCCTTGCTAAGTCCCCAGAACAAGATTATTGACTTTAAGTTCCTGTTTAAACTCACTTGCAGAAACCTTCACATAACCAATACACTGCCCTAACAGATACCTTTGAGGGCTCAATGATCTAATTTAAACAAACGGAGAACCACAAGGGCAAGCCTGTAACTAGCTAATGAGTCTCTCACACCCAAAACCTCTCTACTCTGAGCATCAGCTCCAGAATTACCCACAGGAAGCAGCAGATTCTTTCATGATATCTGGCACAGCGGTCAGGAACTTAAACAAAACGTTCAATTTTAAAACATGTTCCCCCTAAAAAACAAAACAGTGTTTTGACAGATACTCACTTTTAAGATGCGAATCCTGTGGTTTCAGAAGCTTTGCACTTGATTTCCCTGGCCAGTTGAGTTTAGGTTCCCCTCCTACCCACATCAACCCTTGAAACATGCTGCTCTGAGATTTAACTTTGTTTGCGTATACTAAACAGATCCACCAGCAGGGAAGAGAGCCAGTGATGGGTGTCAACTTGAGAGAAACCCAGGCAAAAGTTATGGAAAATTAAGTTTTAGACAAGGGGTTATGTGTTTTGTTTTTAAATAAAAAGCCTAGTGATCTTCCTTAGGAGTAAAAATTAAGATCTCTCATCTTCCTGGGACTAAAAGTTATTCCTTGGAAACACCAGCTATCAGAAATATATGCAGTATTTCCTAATTGGGCAATGATGACCTCAGAAATTCCTGGACCTTGGCAGGTAAGTTACATTTTTCAGGACAGGGACAGTAAGACTATGCAAGCTGTAATCTTGAGAGTAAAAGGCAAAGAGGAGAGAGAGAAGAAGATTGCCAGCCTCTCATGTAACTTAAGACTCTTGATCCAGCTGCAGTTGCTTTAGCCAAAGCTCATCAGGCATTTCTCAGCAACTGCTGAGCAAGGCAGACAGTCTTCCCTTTTCTCTCAAAGTCAGCAGGCTTATGAATACTATAGTTATTTATTTTCCCCTTTTTAGGAAGCAGGCCAACTCTGAGCTTGACACACATTGAGAGAAAATTTCAGGTCTTTGTAAAAACCCTAGGGGAATATGAACTTTAGATTTAAAGAGTCATGGCATGGAAAGCAGACCTGAAGAGTAAGAGGGCTTCCTAACAGCAGTAAGGCCTAAGAGACAGTGAAACAGCCATTTAGAAAAGAGTCTAAGAATGTGCCACATGGCTCAGTTTCTTCAGTGAATTTCAGTTTATTCAGACAAAGAAAGCCTTGTTAAGAAAAGCCCACAGTAAAAGTCGAGACAGTCCTCAATATGATGCTGAAGGATAGAGTCCTATGGTTCCTCACTGGAAGGAAGCTGGAGTTCCTCAACTTTTTCTCCCTCAGTGAGAAAAAATCCTCCACCTGAACTAGCAGCTAGCTGAATGTAGGTTGCTCTTCTGATGTGCTACAGAAAACTCCTTCAAGATTCAAACACAGTTTATAACCTCAAGATATGCAAGACAAGCTGCCCAATGGGACCCTAAAAAAGAATGTCACTAATGATGCTTTCTTTGCTTTTCCCTTCTGTTAGGTTTCTACAGACAATAAAGCCTGCTTCTTAAAATAAAAAGTTAAACTGACATGACTAGATTTGGTTTCACTTCAAGCTAAACAAAAATAAGCTATAAGCTAGAGAATGTCATTGTGCTGTTAATGAGAATGAAGGTTCATAGTTTTCCCACTATTGGCTAAGGCAAAATTTTACATTAGTCACAAGCAAACTAAAAATAAATAAATAAATACTTCTGCATAAGGGTAACAATGACAGAAGCAACCTACCTTATAGACCAGTTTACCTCCTGCTGACAAACTAATCTCGAAGTATACTATCTGATTTGCATTTGTGTTCTATACCACATGCAAGTATTATTAGAACAACAACAAAAAGTTACCTTTCCTGAAACAGATTCTCCATCATAGAAAAGATAATGTTTTTCTACTTTACCATCTTCAGTTTTGATTTCTGCTGTTTTTCGTGTTTCTGCATCATTAAGTATAACATCAATTTCACAAACAGGACCAAAAAAGCCACCAAGAAAACTCTGAAATAATAATTAAAAAAAAAAAAAATTAAAATCATCATGGGGTAGAGATCAGCTAGGGGAAGGGGCATGGGGATCATGG
Organism: Crocodylus siamensis; assembly: GCF_052110815.1. Lineage (NCBI taxonomy): Eukaryota > Metazoa > Chordata > Crocodylia > Crocodylidae > Crocodylus > Crocodylus siamensis. The sequence continues at coordinate 53,495,385 of NC_143401.1, read as the reverse complement.
CCTTAGACTTTTTTCCCAGCTTAAAGTTATCTTCCCATTACACAACGTGCCCTTCAGAGATGGAAGGACCGACCCCAATCTGCAACTGTAAAACACAAAATTCTTAGGATTATCCAAATCACTTGGCTAGGATTTTTTTTTTAAATATATTCAGAGGCAATTTCATAATGGCCACCCAGACAGAACCCAGCTAGCAAATAATTAGAAAGGTCAGTCATAAGCAAAAGTCCAGGCAAATATCTACAACAAAAAGTAAGAAGAACCAGTTATGAACTTTAAAAAGAAATGCCACCATTGCATATGGCAGCAACAAATGACAAACGTAACTGACAACTGCAAATAATTCAGTCCTCATAATCCTAACCATATATCTTTACACCAAAATGAAGAAGAGTTCTTAAATTATATTTAGGAAGGCTTGACTAAAAAATAAGCTTTGAGATTCCTTAGAGTCAGGGAGACAAGACATGCAGTGCATGTCTACATTGTAAACTTACTGTGTTCAGAGGCACTGCTAGTTAACTCAAGTGCAGCAACACACAAATACTAGACTGCTTTATGTTAGGTGGGGGAGTGAAGGAAGGTGCACGTGCACAATAGTGCAGCGTGTTTGAGGTCATATGCCCACTGTCACATTACATGTTGTTCACAGGGACAGAAACAGGTAGGCTGTAGTCTATGCAAAAGGAAATCTAAAGGAAACTCAGCAAGATTGGGAAAAGTTTGGCCCAGTACTGTGCACTAATCCCCAAGTTCTTGGAAGAAGAAACTATTCTAAATGATTCACAACTGCTCCAGAACAAAAGTTTCAGATCACCAATCACAGTACTAGATGTGGACCTTCATTTAATTAGAGGCAGTAAATATAAACCTAAGATAAATAACCTCATTTTACTAACTATATCCCAAAACAACTACAATTAAGGGGAGTGGGGGTGATGAAATCACTTTAAAATGTCCTAAAGAGCAGAAATCGCTAAAATGACAGTTCTTGCACTAGCACTGGTGAGATTACATGGGGTAACAGAAGACAGAGAAAACTGCAAGATGCCAGAGAAAGGACAAAGGACCACTTCAGTGTTAAGATATTTTGAGGACTAAGTGAATTGAAAGTCGCTTCTTCACCCGTCTCTTTGGCAAACTGCTTCAATTCACTTTTCAAAGAGCCATAACAAACCAAAGGTAAATTAGCTTCACCTAACCCATGTTCACAGTTAAAAGTCCAGAGCTGAAAAGCAACACTAAAAGGAGCTTAAATCTAGCACAAAACAGTCTGTTATCTCTAAATAGAGATTTCAATTCATTTTTGGAATAGTCAAAGCCTTTCTGTGCATTGGAAGAAACAAAAAATACACATTAAAGGGTTGTAATATATATGCACTTTCCTATATAACTTCTCAAGAAGCCCCAATCCTTAGTATACAAGATTTTTGTTACTATTATAACACCACTGGCTTCCCCAGGAAGCATGGGCACATTAATCCCTATGCACACAATCAATGATCCTCCAGTTTTTCAACATTAATATAAAAGAGCTATTAAGTTTTATGCATGTTTACCACTAAAAGCAGCAAAACACAGGTTACATTCAAGCCCTGCATCACTTAAGATCACCCAGCATTTCACACGTTAGTCACAGCACCACGTAAGCAGTTAGTAGCAGAGCACCTAAAAAAAACCTATGAATAATTTGATTTCAATTTATTCCTCTTATAACTTGGTTTAGGATTTCATTCTGAGGAGGATACAGCTTTGAATAAAGATATGACCCTAGCTCATGCCAAAATGGTTTACAAGTCTGTTTATAAGTCAACCAGCTCAAGAGAGAAGTTGAAACCAGGCAGCGCAGACAGAAGTTACAGAAAACACTCTGTTTTGAAACATCTTCATCTGACCCCACATGCAATGAGGGGTCAGATTTTCACGTAATGGGCCATTTTTTAAGCTGTCTGCAGCTGTGCACTTGTGTTTATTCTTGACTATAAACTGCTTTCTGTGGCCAGACTGGACAGAGTGTCACGTCTATCTGTGCCCAAAACGCCTGTACAGGCATTTTAAAGTTTTCATAGCTTTCCTTAACATAGCTTAGTCTGAGACCCCTTGCAGGCTTTTTTTTTAAAGAAATGTGGAGAGTGGGTCTCTCACCAGAGCACGCTGTTACTTCAGCAACACAGAAACCATACTGAGTTGCAGCAAAGTACCCAGGGCCCGCATCCCCAAATAGCCGTACTACACCCCTCCGCGGGGCGGCCCCACAGCGCACAGTCTGGGGGGGGGGGTCTCAGGACGGGGGGGCCGCGGCTCCTGTCACAGTTCGAGGGAAAGCGCCGAAAGCCGCGGCCGGGACAGGCCGGGCTCCGACACACACCAGAAGCGAAGTCACTTGCGTGGAAGGCTGCGGCCGGGGCAGGCAGGCCCGTCCCCGCCGCACAGCATCCCACGGGCCCGGCGGGAAGCGAAGCAGAGGCCAAGCTCCTGCCCCGCGTTGCCCGGGGAGGCGGCCGAGCCCGGCTTCGCCCCGACCACAGCAGGGCCCGGGCTCGGGGAGCGGCCCCGCGGGACGGGCTGGGGGGGGGCGGCCCCGGCAGGACAGGCGGGGCCCGCCGAATCCGGCCACCCCAGGCGGGCCCCACAGCCCCGAGCCGGGCGAGGCGCCAGGGCCGAGGGCGGAGGAAGGGGAGGGGGGAGGAACGGGCCCCCGGCCCGCGCTCACCATGGTCACTTCCCCTCTACGTCCGACTCCCGCCCCGAACAGCAGCGTCCCCGGCCCGCGCCCCTGTCATGTGACCCAGCACCCGTCACGCCCCGCCCCCGCACGTGACCGCCGCTCGGGGCGGGGCGGGGAGCGGGCCGGGGGGCCGCCAGGGGGCGCTGCCCGCTGCTCCCAGCGCTCGCAACGTGGTCGCAGCGGTAGAGCGGGGCCCGCCTGCTTGACTACCCGCGGCTGCGCACAGAGGAACCAGGATTCGCGATTTTACCAATCGGGAGAGGCTAGTATCTCCAGCTGCTTGTGCGCCCTACGGGTCCCTTGGTTTAGCCACTCGTGCGGCAAACAGATGCAGAGGTGGACACTGTTGATCCGCCACTAGCTCCCGCCAGAGAGCATGTACCTGCGGTAACTCCTTAGACAACCGAACTGTGTCGCCTGCGGGCCCTCGCAGGCGCTAGGTGTGGCCTGCAGCGACGGTGCATCTAAGCAAGTGCGGCAGAGATGTAAATAAAGTAAAAATTGGCTTTAACCATAGGTTTCAAACATGGATCCTAGTTTGCTGACACGGAACAACTGCCACGTGTCTGCATGTGCAATAGGGGGAGGGGTTTCTAATGCGCTACCGGGGAAGAAATGAAAGACTGCTCTGTTCGATTTGGAAATGTACCAGCAGAATGAGTTTCTTTCAGTGTCACTACAGGTTCCCCTCGCTTTACGCTGTACACGCATTCCTGGAAAACAGCGCATAACTCAAATTCTCATAAAGGGAACCCACTTTATAATGTAGCAAATAGGGATATGTTCTAAGTCAACTGTACTGACCCTCAGACTCATTTCTACCACTTTCACAAGACAATTTTGGTACTCACGAATGGCAGACAGTACACACAAGGACAGGCCACTATCATAATGGGGATGGGAACTGTAGAAACGTCACAGACAATGAGCGAGGAGCACAGACCCACACAGGGGACTCTCTATTTTGGCGTGCACCGCACAAAGCAACTGACTGGGCTTCCAGCACACAGATCGCATAAGGGTGAATTTACCTCGTGTACAATGAATTTTTCATATAAAAAAGGTCATTGCATAAGAGTGAATTCACGCATACAGAACCTTCATAAAGCAAGGGAAACCTGTATTACAATTCCTACAGACTGCAGTAGTTCCTACAGGGCCCAGTTTGAAGTAGACCCCATGGTGTATATAAATCTAACGAAAAGATAATCCATAACCTAAAAAAATTGGCCCTTATTTTCAAAGTGCTCAAAAGCCTATGCCCTAGCTAGCTAAAAATCACCTAAAGCTCTGGGATAAGGACCATGGTCAACAACCTCTTCCTCAGGCACAATAAAGATTTCTACTGCAAGGAAATAGTTTGTGGAGGAGCCAGAGCTTTCTTGGCGGCAGGGTTGGCCCATCCCATCCTGTGAAACTTGCAGCCACAGGGGACCCTGCAGCCGAGGGGCCGCCTGCAGCCATGAACCATAGGCTGCAGAAGTCGGGGGCTAACAGGGCTCAACCGCCCCAAACGGGGCAGCAGCAGACATTGCCTTAAGGCAGCTTAGACACAGGAAGCTACAGCAGGGAGGAGGGGTCCACACACTCATACACTTCATTTGCAGCCAGCACCGCAGCTAGCCTAGCTGCACACAGGCAGGTAAGTTTCTTTTAATCTTTCTTTATCACCCTGGGCTTGGGGGATGGGGTCAGACTGAGACCCCCCACAGTGCAGGAGAGAGTGGGTAGGGACAGGGCAAATCATTCACCCCTGCCCTGCTCCCTATTGCACTGTGGGGATTGTCCTATGACCTGACCCAGCTCCCATTCACCATGAATAGAGCCCCAGCTGGGTTGGGTCATGGGACAATCAGAGCCTGGCAGCTCTTCCAGGGAGCAGGCAAGCGGGTCCCCCAGCTGCACGCACCATGAGAGCCAAGGGGAAAGGGAAGGAGGAGTTCCAACCAGCTCCCTCATGCCATGCCCCTGGATGAGCTGCCAGGCTCCGATCCTCTCACAACCCAGCCCAGCCAGGGCCCCATTTACAGTGGATCGGGCCCTGGCCAGACCGAGTCATGGGACAATTGGAGTCCAGCAGCTCCTCCAGATGCACGGCACCAGACAGTCAAGGCTATCAGGAGGGCATGTCCCCCCCCCATCTTTGTATGGAGCAAGGGTGGGCCACAGCTGTGAGCGGCACTCTGCTCCTTGTCTCCACACCTCACTGCCGCTCCTTCAAAAGCAGCATGGCACAGTGCCATGTGCCTCGCTGCCTGGCAAGGAGCCCTCCGGCCCGGTGATACAGCCAAGGCTGGCCCCACTCTGCACCCCTCCCCACCCCAGGCAGTGCGCAGCCAGGGCCAGGAGGCAGTTGGGGCTGGGGCCAGTGTGACCAGAGCCAGGAGGCAGCCTGGGGCAGGGCTAGCAGGACCAGGGCCAGGGCTGGTACAGCAGCCAGGCCTGGCACAGCTGGGGCCGAGGAGGCAGCTGGGGCGGGTGCGGCACAGCGCCAGGCAACGCTGCTCCCCACCCATGGCCCTTTACCCTCCCCCCACAGACTTTCCCATGGGGGGCATGTGCGTATGCATGCTCAGCCCCCATAATTTTTTCTTTCTCTGCCCATGCTGTGAACACTCTAGCACCACCAATCCGTGCTGCCACCAGCTTCGGCAGCTGCACACCTTCCCCACCCGCCCAAGGGTTCTTTGCATCAGGGAGCCCCAAAATTATACCTTGCAGGAGGCCCCAAAAATGGTGGGCCAGCCCTGCTCAGGGAATAGTGTGGATAGGGGCCCACAGGAACTGAGGGCCATGAAAATCCTCACCAACTCCTGCTCTGAATGCAAGGAACATCTGCTTTTGACCTTCTCTAGTATGAACATACAGCAGCATGTTCATGTTTAAAACAGTAAAACACTTCAACAAATACAGGACAAACACCATGCTTCACCTGAGGAAAGCACAAGAGAAAGAACTATAGATGAGCATCACACACTATGGTGACGAGGGCAGTACAAGAGAGAGAACAAAAATATATATAGACAACCCACAAAGTATCTGTGAGATGGTATAATACCCATATAGTTATAAATGTTCTTCATTCATAAATCCTATGTTTCCGGGAATAAAGGAAGGTATTCAGCTTATAGGCATAGTCTGCAGCAATGGGCACTGTTTCTGTCTATGTAAATAGATACACATATAAAGGGTAATTGTTTCAACTGTAAACGACCCCACTGGTGACAGCTTATCTTGGCTGCCACCCTAGCACAGGACTCCAACATCTAATTACTAAAATGTGTCTGAGTTTTTTTTGTTACCAAAAGCGGTTTACAACTGCTTACAAATGAAAAGCTGCCTCCTTAGGTTGAAGCTAGAAAGATGCTTCCTTAGCTTACGTGAAATGAAAAGTGAATGGGTGGAAAAATATTGCTATGTCACCACACATCCTTCCCTCTCTTCCACAACCTCCCCCAGTGCCTTGTGACTGGGGTATTTGGGTGACATAGTAAGAGGAGTTCAGTTTAGGTATTCAAATAACTCCATGATCATCAACTATTAAATTATTGGTCTGCAGCTATGATTGATGGGCAAAGGTTGAGTGCTAGATAGAATCATCAGCAAAAAGTGCAGGAGCGATCCAAGAGCGATTACTAATAGGGTGTATTAGATCCGTTTCAAGGGAAAGAAGAGAATCTCTCTCAAGGGAGAAAATCTTTTAATAGACATGAAAAAGATCATTTTGCACTCTATATCTTCATCTTAAGGATCTAGGATATTTACTAGATATGATATTTTATATTAGCATAACCCATGTGATACTGGGAATTCAATTTTGCCCAAATTCTGTCAGTTTAAATGGGATGAAGTTAATTTGCTCTGTGCCATATTATCCATCCATTAATGGTCTGCTTAAATGTTTTTTGCAAACCCAGACTTTAAGTGCTTCAACAGAGTTTAAAAGCAAAGGTGCTGTAACCTGTCTTGCTATTTTTTTTTTTTTTATTTACCAGTACTTGCTTGGATACAAATATATTTACACCAGGTCAGAATTTATAATCACGTGATAAAAACAGAGATGTGACAACCAATTTGGAACAAGCAAACTGCTTGCTTAAATCTATCAGGGGTTGATTTAAATTAAGCCAACCTAAGTTACTCATGAAGTTAAAAAAAAACCCCTCAATGCTCTGTATTAACTTAACTAAGTCTGCTTAAAACCAGTTTTAAGTTTAACTGATGTTGTTATTATTTGGTAGAGCAGAACTTTATTTCCATTATAGAATAGCTGTCTGTAAAGTGTATAGATTTCCATTATATTTGTATTTCCAACTATTTGTAGTGCTAAGTCATATCTGCTAAGAGACTCAACTACAAGAACTTTGTCTATTACCAGATATTTCTTGGAGCATTCAGATCCTAGGTTTTTTCTTGGCAGTCTACAAAAAGGTACTAGAGATCACAGCAATGATACCAAGAAAAATATAACAAGTAGAAATTCAGAACCAGCTGGGTTATGTATGGTAATAAGGCCACATCAATTTTTGGTTTAATATATAGCAAAAATTTATGTGGGGCAGTTTTATACACAAAGAAATTAAGATGCGAGATACTGAAAATTAATATCCCCTTCCCTTCTGCCCATGTTTTGGGATAAATATTCTTGGTGAAAGGAATCTTTTATGTAATTGAGTTCAGTATTTTGAAATGTGGGTTTGCTGTTTTGCCACTAGGTGGAAGCCTTACTTGGTGTACCTTGTGATCTAATTTACTTGGGTTTCAGTCCTCTGATTGCTGACACCTCTGGCCTTTGATCCAACAAAATAGGTAAAGGCATGTTTAACCACAAGTATGAGTAAGGATTTAGATTTCATACCTGCTTAAGTGCTTTTCAGGATTGGGACTTTAAGAAGAGTAATTTATGCAGGAAATATGACAGATTTAACCATTACAATACCACCTACAGAATTGTATCTGATCTATGCTTAAGAGCAGAACACTACAACCATGTATGTTTCATATAATTTCTTAGGGAACAGGAGGTTGTCCTGCTTCATCCTCATTTTATTTAAAGGGCAGATATGGGAAACCTTAAATATCTCTGTCATTTGTTTTAATAAAATTCCAGCCTATCAAGATTGTATTATTGCTATATACCATGTTGTTTTCCTTGCAGACAACAAAGCATATCCCTTTTTGCTACAGTTAACATATGAAGCAGGTGTGTATGGACCAGAAGCAATTGAAGACAATGTGAAATTAATGCTCCCCCACCCTTTCTCCCCATCAGGATGACAAAAATAAAAAATAAAACATTTGGCTTAGCTGCAGGACAAATAGTTCAGAGTTTTTCCTGAGTAGGTGAAAGACAGTTTCCTGTCTGCTCATTCTAAAACTAATCCCTGCTCCCTATGAAGTCAGTAGCAAAATTCCTACTGCCTTCAGTATAAGTCAAAGATAATGAGCAAAAGCTAGAAAGCTAGACATTCTTTTATTTCAAATTAATTTTAAATTTCTAAATTAAAATTTAAAACCTGAAAAAAGAGAAGCGCATAAATCCTCAGAATTGACAGATATCATCATGCACCCATGGATTTCTCTTCTTTAAGATTATAATGTTTTCACATATTTTATAGACAATTTTCATTAAGGTTACAGGGAAAAAATGTTTATTACCAATTTCCCCACACATTTTTTAGATTTTATCCCAGTATGCAAAAAGTGTAGCTCAAACCAACCCTTGGTTATATTTAGATGTTAATAGATTTGGAACTTAGTAGTTGCAACCATCTATCCAACAATTTAAAATATAACAAGTTGCTCTTTAATATTAGAGATGTTAAAGTTCTCACAGAATGAATGTAGAGGGTCTGTGGTTCTTGGATCTGCAAGGTCATGTCTCATATAATCATGTTACACGCAAAATATTAGTATATACTGTAATGAGGTATAATAGGCATTATAAAAAGACCAATTAATAAACTGAAAATTGTGTTAAAATAATATGGAATATATTTGTTAGATAAAATAATTTTGCAAAAATGCTTACTTATACTTTATTGAGAAAATTATCCGGGAAAACCAGATAAAAGGAAACAAGACAGTTAACTTTAAAGTTACATTAATCTGTAGGACAGTTACTCCTATTAAATATATATTGTTACAATCTTTTTTGTCTATATTAACATCTGTATCAGTGATATTATGAAGGCTATTTTAAATTCCAATTTCTCAGTATTTGCCTGGCTATTTTACTTACAGAAAACACAGAATAAGCTTACATAGTCTTGATAAAGAAAAGTAATAAAGATAAGGCACATTTTAATTGTTTATAATTTTTATAAATTTCCTTTTTTCCTGAGAGTAAATCACACTTAGTTATACAACAGAGAAGTGTGGGAAATAATCATCCTCATGGTAGAGGTAAAATTCTCTTTTACAGAATTAAATCCTCTTCTGTTAGTTTCTCCTTCAGGTCTGATTTTTGTTGGCGGAGCACTAAGTCAGGAAGTATCACATTAGAATACTCTACATTGTAATCCATTCCTGACCCAGATTCTGGTTCCGTTTCAAATGTGTCTTCCATCCCAGATCCAGATGCCTCTTCAGAAAGTGGAAAAATTTCACGCTGCTCCTGAAATGTCTTCGTCCTGAAACATAAGACAAAAATGACACTAAGTCTTGCTAAGGACATGCCCTGAGATCTTCCTTACCTGCTTTGAAGAAAACTGGCAATTAATTAAACTGAACTTCACTGAGTTCACTCAGTCTCATGAGCTTAGAGCAGTGCTTCGTAGTTGGTACCCTGGTGTGACTTGAGATCCATCCAGGGTGCCATGCTACGTTAGCACTGTTAGGTATGGAGATATGATTTACAAGATAAGAATCCATAACGTTCAAACCATTATGACCTGTTGTGGTCTTTATGTGTTCTTTATAACAGAAAAAATACTCTATTGTTTTTCTGTAGTCAAGAATGAAACTAAGATCTGGCAGTTTCCGTGGAGTGCCTTGAGTCTAAAAAAAGGTTAAGAACCATTGGTTTAGGGTGGGGGAAATGAGTCAAGATGATTTATCTCCTAATTTCCCACCTCTGTTTGCCATTGACACACTCTCACAATCCCAAATAGAGTTGATTAAAAAAAAAAAAAACAAAAAAAAAACCCCACAACCCCAGGGAATCATGAAATGTTGCAAATTTTTAGCTTTTGCTTAAAATATGAAATATTTTGATCAGCCCTCTTAATACACAAGCCTTCTGAAAGCTTTATTAGTCCATCTTCCAGCAGGAGCCAAAAAAAGACCTTTTTCCCACATCTCACCTGCCTGCTATCCTACGCTGGCAAACATTAACATTTTGAACAGTTTTTTGGCCATTCTGCTCAATATCAAGTAGCCAATACTGAGCCAATTCTCAATGTGAGAAAAGACAAAAAATATAAGAATTAAGGAAAAGTAATTAAAAGAAGACCGAATGGCAGGTGGTTTTGGAAAAAAGAGATGGTTCCCAGCTGCAAAGAGGCAAAATGGTACAAGGCAAGTTTACAGCCCCTTCTTCTGTTTTAGCGCTCTTGTGGGGTAAAAAAAATCCATTATAAATCAGCCTGTTTTTAAAGAGTAGAAATTTACTTATTACAACCTTTAGTCAAGCCTCACAAGTCACAGATACTAGAGGTCAAGTAGTGTCAATGGATATTTTGTAGATGGAAATGTTAGGATCATTTGGTGTCATATAAAATAAAACAACTGCAATAAAGCCTCATGCTTATAAAAACATGCTACTCAAAAGAGAAGGCAGGAAACAATATTTCCATTCCCCACCACATACAGAGCTGTACAATTGGGTCGGGGTACTGCTGAAGAAAAGATATGTTTAGTTTTTCTTAGATTTTTTTCTCTTTGTAACCAGATGGTCTCCCCCTCCAACCTTGTCTTTTGTATCTTCCTTACATTCTCTCACAGCATCTGATGAAGTGAGCTTCATCTCACAAAAGCTTGTGCTATATATCTACTTTGGTTACCCTATATGGTACATATCTACCCTTCCTTCCTCAGAAGCAGCAAGAATATGTCATCACTGGAAACTATACTGGGCAAATGGAGAATTGAGTGACTGAATATATAAAATACTAAACTGTATTCCTGTTCATTTAGAGCAGTGGTTCTCAACCTTTCTAGAGACTCAAGTCACCCTTTGTGAGGCCTGAGGTACCCCTCCACAATTTTTGGAGTGGCACCCCATTTTAAAAAACTAAGTTATGTATTACCGGGCTTATCTCCTTGTAGATGGGGCAGACAATGAGGATAGAGGAGCAGCTAAGAAGGAAGAGCATCAGCCTGGCTTCATCTGCTTATTTCCTCACACCTCACTAATCTCTCCACACTTCCAGTGGCACCCTTCACAGGATTTTGCAGCACCCCAACTGAGAATCACCAATTTAGAGCCTAGCAAAATATGGTCATAGCCGACACAATTATATTTGAAAAGTCCAATTCTTCATCTTGCCTGTATTAACACTTTTTCAAATTAATAAACTTTTAGCAAGGGGAGGAAATTCAAATGCATAATGATCCAGGAAATAAAGCTAAAACTAGAGTTTTAAGTGCCTCAAGCTAGACATATTTAACATTTATTAATGCCAACCCTAAATACTGAAGGAACATTTTATTTACTTACAGAAATGAATCAGCCATAGGAGGGAGGATTCTGTTGGCTCCAGCTTCAGGCATTTCAAACAGCGGTCCTTTTTCTTCAATGCAGTTAGACATCCAGGCGTTAGGTCTACATCTTACTCTCTTGTACCTTGCTTTCTGCACCGGAACACCTGATCAAGTTATCATACATTATTAATATGAATTATAATCAGTCTTAAGAAGTATTTGACTTTCTAAGCACAAGTTTAGAGGACAGCAGTTCATATAGCTGTATTTCGGTGACTTCCCAACCATGAAAAATCATCTGACTGTATTTTTTAACTATTAAAATATAACAAAGTTAATATTCCAGTTTCTATAATTGCATCTATATTGGCACAGTTTTCAAGGACTAAAGAAATTCTATATGGAACAGCTAAATGAACTTTCACAGATTTTATATTGGCACAGAGAGATCAAAAACTGAGAGGATTGAAAAGGCCACCAAAAGAGTAGATTTCACAATTAAATGGGCATCTATGAAATGGACAAATTTAGCATGAGAAGTGTAAGTCCAGTTTTGTGAAGTATTGTGTGCGCACAAACACAGGTGCATGTATATAAGATTAAAACGTTTCAACCTTCTTTTTTGGCATCATTAATTTAATCTGAAGCCTCATGTAATTCCCTCCTCTTGGAGTTTCACTTAATTCTTCAGGATTGTCTTCTTCTGTAATTACAATTCCTTTTAACCCTGTATATTACATACTGAATCACTCTGCCAGCCACCTGGAACACATATTTCTTTTTTTAGGGAAATAATGTTCTATAAGTAGCACTATGTCCTCTTCATTTTTTTATTTTGTACTGTGTATATATTTTGAAAAGGCAATAGTAAAAAAATCTTTTCATAATAGCTGTAAAGATATTATGACCATTCCCAGATTAATTTGTGTGAAAAATTCCAGATGATATTTGTGACGTTAATACCAGTACATATCTAATAAATGCATCTCTCTCATCATTAGAATATTTGTACACAAAACATACATAAATGCTTTTTAAGCTCTACACAATTCAAAAACTAGATATGTCTTTTAAGAAATAAATCTAGGATGTCGGTGTCATCATGAATCAACATTTCCTTTTAGCTGTGTTAGCACACTATTTTGCAATTTTTCCTGTTATGAATAAACCCTCTAATTTCCTCATATTTGCACATTTTCTTTTTCCCCAGGAAGCAAATGTAAAGCCATAATATAAGAATTAATTGCCATCTTAAATATGTGACTTATCTTTTTAACACTTTAGAGATTAAAAACATAGCTCAAAAAATATACTAAACTAAATAGATGGTTGGGATTTAATTGAGGGCAAAATTTGGCACAATATTTATTTTTACAAAGTAACATTCTATGATACTACATTCTGTTTGCAAGTTATTTAGTGCTGTCTCCCCCCCCCCCCCATGAGAACAACTCAAAAACAGTAAGGACATAAAGGAGGACCTTTCTGAAATTTAAAATGATAAATAGTTCAAAAACATAAGATCTGTAGATAACTCTGGTCATATTTACATATTCCAGACACTACCAAAGAGTTGGTTAAGAAATTGATGTAGAATGCCTGAAATTTGCTGTTCTTCATTTATACAATCTTATAAAATAAGCTCTAACGGAACATAGTAAGCGCGTAAGGGATACAGAAATTACTTGCCAAAGGTAGATATTACCACTTGCACTACATTAAGTCTCACCTTGATTTATCAAAATGGTTTTTATTTTGTAAAGGGTTGGTTTTATTACTTCTACAACAAGTTGAATTGCAAACTCAGAGGTTCCTTATTTGGCCTATTTCACACAGTTCAGAAAAAGGATTATAGAAAAAACAACCATTCAGTTTTACCTTGTGCTGTGTATCCCATGAAGAGGATTATACAAACAGCCAGGAAAATCCTCCCATTGGATCTGACAAGAGTCTGCATTTTGGCCTGCATTTCTCTGTGCTCCACCAGCCTTCACCAAGGCTTCGCACTTAGGAAATACAACACAGCAATGAGATCAACTTTAAGACTAGGTTTCCAAACCTCAAACCCAACCCATAACCTGCGTCACAACTTCCTGACTGACTGAAGTAAGACATTTACAACAGGAGCCAAGAGCCTAGTCCTTCAGTTCTTAATCAGACAAAAATCCCCAGACGTCAACGTAAGTTTTGCTAAACAAGAAAGATGGGATAGGGTCACCAGAGTGCACCATAATAAAAAGATGTTACTTAAATGATTAGGAACAGGGAAGATGAATTAAACCTGCTTGCTTATATGTTTTTCTTAAACATCCAGTACTTGCATATACCTGATTCAAGAGGGATGACGACTTCAGGGAGCTGGCCTTTCCAGACCAATTTTCCTATGATCTTGTGATGTATATTAAGACAAAAAGGAGCAGTTGACATCCCCAGTTTTTAGATAACTGTAGCATTCCATTAGGACCAGAAGTAAATTTTCCTCTCTACAACTCCTGGAAGCTTTGATACATTTATTGTTTACAGTAATATCAGTGTGAATAGCAAAGCTGCAAAACTCTCATTCTTTGCAAAAAGATGCATTCAAGATTCCTATTCCAAGTCTTTTTTTTTTTTTTTTTTAAGTGTTTAGAGGGTAGAAACCTTAACCTTCATAACAGGAATAAGAAGAAAAAAATTCCCCAGTATAAAATAATTCCTAGTAGAAATTCTACTAAAAATCTCCAACTAGTTCCCAGTGTCAGCTAGGTTTTGAAACAGAACAATAAGCCTCTAGTAGATGACTACAGAAGCCAGTACAAAACCAAGTTAGTCTGTGCGCAAAGTTCCAACTACAAGAATTTCCCATAGGAATACCTGCTTGAGTTCTGTAAGTTAGGGCTGTCCAACCAGCAGCCTACAGGCCACATGTGGAGCATGAGGGATTAATTTGCGGCCCCCCAAGACTCTCACCCTGCCACTGCTTACCACTCCTATTGCTCAAGCTACTGCGGTTGGGGCCTCCAGCTCCCCCTCTCTCCTCTGGCAACTGCCTCTGCTCTCACTCCAGGGAGCCAGGACAGTGCAGTGCACAGCAGAACTGTCTGGAGTCTCACAGTTCAGTGGGAAGTGAAGGGGTAATCATGTCCATGCAATGCAGCATGGAGAGAACACAGTACAAGAATATGGGGGGTGCCCACATGGGTGCCTGGTGTAGCAAAGGTGGGAGGCATTGCTGCAACATGGAGTGCTCATGGCTTACCCTGATGTGGACCACTACTGTCCAGTCCCAACTGGTGCATGGCGGGGGGGGGGGCTGCATACAGTCCCTGCCAGCTTAGAAGTTGGACAGCCATGATGTATGTTAAAGAAACAGGATCCCTTTATGAAGCATGAGCAGACCGCAATGCAAGCAGATGCAGCAGCATTGATTGAACCTGGGGAAGGCCTGAACTGAGCATACCAGTTAAATGGGAAGTGAGAAAAGCACCTGGAGATAAAGAAAAAGATAAATGAAGGTGGGACTTGAAATACAGGGAGAAAGAGAAGGGGCATGTATGCACAAGAATGGTCCTGGAAGCTCATGAACGAGCAGGGTTTTCTTTATCAAATAATATTCTGTATAGGTTCTATTTCTTGCAGCAATTGAACTATTTTTGACAACTGGTGCTGATAGCTCCTCTTAAAACCTGGCCTCTTCCAACCATGGTTAGACAGGAGGTTGGATAAGACCCAAAACCATTTGACATCTCTGAAGTCACAAGCCTTAAAAGATTCCCATCTAAAGATGTCAGAAAGAAAAAGCATTGTGCAAGGATAGGAATCTCCATAATAATTAGGAACAAACAACTTTGGAGGAAAACTATAAAGAAGCAGCTTGAAGAACTCTGAATCAATGCAGAGTCAACAACACAGAACGGAAAAGAAAAAAAACAAAACACATGATTAAATTAGTGCCTATTTGCTGGAGTTGGTCCTTAATTCATACACTGAGGAACCTTGAGAGCATTCCATTACAATTCTTCTAGTGTGCACTCTTCGAATTTCTACAAAGTATTTTATCTGGATTCATAAAGGTACAAGATGAAAGTTCTAAGACTTGATCCCTGCTAATAGATGCTCAAGTAGTTAATTGTACTTTAAATATATATTTATTCACCACATGAAGAAACTGTGCTTTGCTAAGCAGGAAATTACTAAAAGTGGCCAAAGATCAGCACATTACTAACAATGAGATAATTCAGAAGCACTGAACCAATTAAATAGTATTCATCCGCCATCTTTATATAACTTAAAGAGTTGATTACATGATTGACCCTCTAGCATATCAGTGTGTTTAGGAAGCAATTCCACATTCCTGAAGTTGATCTACATGTTCACATGTAGATCAGTCTAATGAAAATCACTGAAAAATCTTACTTGAACACATTTAAGTCACTTAAAAATTGGTTATCTATTATCCTGCCTGTAAATTTATAGGGCAAACTTCAATAGTTTTAAACTTGGCTTATATCAGTTAAAAGAATCCACATAAAAAGCACTGAACCTTGCCAACCTCATCACCAGAAGCAAATTTCCTGTGGTCCAAAGTATACTGAATGGATCCAGACCATGCCAGGACAAGAAATGTAAAACCTGCCAACATATCTCCATCACTCCCACAATAACTACATCCCCTAACAGAACCATCACCATTCCTGGATCTTACACCTGCACTTCCAGAAATGTAACACATCTCATCCAGTACACTAAATGCCCTGATGGAAAATATATAGGAGGAACCAAACAACAACTGTGTACCACAATAAACGCACACCAGAAATCTATCAAACAGAAAAACACCCAGCTACCTGTGAGTGCACACTTCTTACAAGACAACCACTCTCTCCAGTCTCTCAGCTCTAATCCTCAAAGGGAATTTATAAAACACCTTTCGTAAATGAGCCTACAAACTTACGAGCCTATAGACAAACTAGGGAATTGACTTCGAGGTTAGACCTAGAGAGTGGTAGTTGATGGAAGCCAGTCATTGCGGTGCACTGTGACCAGTGGGGTCCCCCAAGGCTCCGTCCTTGGGCCTATCCTTTTCAACATCTTCATTACTAACGTGGACACTGCTGTCAGAAGCAGACTGGTCCAGTTCACTGATGACACCAAACTTTGGGGAAAAGTGTCCACACCCGAAGACAGGATGGTGATCCAGACGGACCTTGAACAGGCTCGGAAAGTAGGTGGATGAAAACCTGATTGGTCTTCAACTCTGAAAAATGCAAGGTACTCCACCTTGGGAAGAAAAGCCCACAGCATGCTTAAAGGCTTAGCAGTGCTACGCTTGCTAGCACCATGGCCAAAAGAGACTTGGGGGACATGATTGACCACAAGATGAATGAGCCACCAATGTGATGTTGCAGTTGCCAAAGTGAGCAAAACTCTGGCTTGCATCCATAGATGCTTCTCTAGCAAATCCCAGGATGTCATCCTCCCACTGTACTTGGCCTTGGTGAGACCACAGTTGCAGTACTGTTTCCAATTCTGAGCTCTGCAATTCAAAAAGGATGTGGAGAAGCTTAAGAGAATCCAGAGGAGAGCCATGAGCATGATCAGAGGGCAGGAAAACAGGCCTTATGATGAAAGGCTGAGAGCTACAGGACTCTTCAGCCTGGAAAAGCGCAAGCTATGGGGGGACCTGGTGGCTGCCTGTAAGTATATAAGGGGTGTACATCAGGATCTGGGGGAATACCTGTTCACCAGAGCGCTCCATGGGATGACAAGGTCAAAGTCACAAACTTCTCCAAGACCGTTTCAGGCTGAACCTAAGGAAAAACTTCTTTACTGTCTGAGCCCGCAAGACCTGGAACAGACTGCCACCAGAGGTGGTGCAAGCACCTACTCTGGATGCCTTTAAGAGTCAATTGGACTTTTATCTTGCCGTGATCCTGTGACCTCAGCTGACTTCCTGCCCTTGGGATCTTCCGAGGTCCCTTCCAGCCCTAATGTCTATGAAATCTATGAATTTCACTTCATAAATCTACTGGATACAGAAAATCATGGACTAAATATAGACATTGGATTGATGGTACATTATAACCTGTTTGACATCAGATAACCCCAGAGCTGCAATTTGCATATTGGCTTCCATTCCATCCAGGAGAGCAAACAAAACACCACCAGACTCACCCTATGCTTGAAGACGGGTATTTGTCCCTAAAAGCTTACAAAGAACCATTTTTCCAACTATTTAGTTGGTTTAATAAAAGATATCACATTTACCCGAAGAACCTTGACCACATAAAAGCTGCATCAAAAGACACATCTCAAGTTAGACCAGGGCAATTGTGGATTCAGATTAGGCCTTAGGTGCTTTTGTTACCTCAAAACGAAGCTGTGGCTGAGCTAGTAAGCACAGATATTCATTATAGTAATTTAGTTCTGTGCTGGTATAGCTCCACTGAAACACCTCAGAAGTCTGATTTTCCCCTGCCTTTTATCTCATGTAGTCATTTACCCATGGGCTGGGCAAGAGTAAAGTGATAGGGCAACATTTTATAAACAACTGCAAAACAATTGCTAGAGGTGTAATAGTAAAAAGGTGAAATCAGAATGACTGTTCTTTTGCATTGTCCCAGTTTCAGCTTATGAAAGTGTCATTTGCCAAATAATTTTAACCAAGAAAAAGCCTAATTTATTCTATGATTTATGACCTAGAATTGAATTCCAAATCTCAGAACATATTTTTCTGAAGTAGAACAAACGGAGGACCCAAACTTACTGCAATACTTGAGGTATCAGGCTGCAAGGATAAGGCTCTCAGAGTAACCAGTTTAATAAAAAGTTTGTGTTGCTTTCAAACCTCTTTCAATAATAAAATAAATTTGCTCTACAAGTTAAATGCATTTTATATATTTCTTACTCCAGATTCTTTCCTCCACATCATACAAAGATACCGAGCGTGTTTTATTAGGGAAATTATTTCATTTCAATTCCATCCATCTTTGTTTGCATCCTACTGCCTGTCAGTGAACTCAGAAGATATATAAAGGATGCAGATAGAAATCACATGCCAAAAAGCTAACCACATTTAACAGTTACTCTTGCTTGCTATTTCCTATTTTTAGTGTGAACATTTTGAAGTGTTGATCAAAACCAGTAGGAAAGAAACTAAACATGACTATATATTTCCTTTAGGTTATAGAAATTACTCCTACAATAACATCAACTTTCCACTACCCATTGATCATGGGCAAACATTGTAGAATTTAATACAGTGGAGAGCTCTTCTTGACACTACATGTAGTTGTAAATAAGATTCTTCAGCCAAACTTGCACCTTTTGTATCTTACACTAGTTGATTGCCTTTCCCTTGTTTGGGGTGACACTTTAAAACTTCAGACACTAGTGAGATTCACTGCCTAAAACCACAACCCATTACATTAATTTTCTGCTTTGCTATGGTTACCCTCATCTTCCACCACCTCCTCTTGTTCTCTAGCAGATTGTTTTGGTCCTTTGAGCAAGCCCTGGAGACAGAGGAGTGTAGGCTGGATCTTTTAGGGGATGGATGGTAACCATGAAAAATAATTTCTGGAAGTGGAATGGATAGGTGGAGATTAAGGACCCTGTTACTTGTTTCATTCCAACAGCACAAGGAAGGTATAGAGCCAGCAGTTGTGGCCACTGAGGAATGATCTGAATATTTTAGGTTTCATCTGTACCCATTGAAAAATAAAGGAGATGATAGTGTGTGTTCAGCAGCCGCTAGTATAAAAGGAGACATGCAGATTATATTTCTCACAGTGAGCCAATGTTCCATTCTTTTGCTCCTCTTGTAGCAACTGATACCTGCACTGAGTAGGCCATAAGTTCTGTCAGCCCTGCCCCATACCAATCATCAGTCACATTTCAGCCTCTTGAGGCTGTCTGCAGCCAAGGTATGTTAAGAATGCCCTTGAAGCTGTTCTGACCCAGCTGAGGGGGCTGGCCTTCCACAGAGCTGCAGTACAGTATAGGGATTACAAAGCTTCTTGGCCTTATATACACTACCAACCAACTGCCCATCAAGAATGACCAGCGGGAGGGAGTGGACGGGGATGGGGGACAGGCAGGAGGAGCAGGCTCAGAGCTGACACGGGGCAGAAGGGGAATTGGGGGAGAAATGGGACCAGGTCCAAGGGGGCATGAAAGAGGCCCACCTCCCCCTGCCGCTGCCTTCCACCACTGCAGCAGGCCAGTTTCTCCCCTGCCACGGGCCCAGTCCCACTTCTCCGCTACTGCCTCCTCCCCCACATTGGGCCCAAGCTCGCTCCTCCCCCCACCATCACCCAGTTGGTCCAGGCCTGCTACTTCTCCAGCCGCAGCAGCCCAGCTTCTCCCCACCCTTGGGCCTAGTCCTCCCCTTCATCGAGCCCGGGCCCACTCCTCCCTCCCCCCACCACTGCCGTGACAGCACGCCCAATACTCCCCACTCCACTGTCATCTCATTCCATGTCAGGCCCTGTAGGCAGTGGTGACAATGGAAGGGGAGAGGGGAGGCCGAGGCCAAAGCCAGTGGCCTGCCCCCACCCCCCAGCGGTATCCCGAATCCACTCCCTCCTGCATCACCACTGCCATCACCTGCAAAAAAGAGTGGGGCAAGGCCAGCTCTGGTGGACTCGCCCCTGCACTCTGCTTCATCCTTGCCACCTGCTCCATCCACTGCATTGCCCCCACCTCCAGGGAGCAGGGTGGGGAAGGCGAGGCCAGCTGTGCTGGCCTTGCCCCCTTCCTCTGTCCCGAGTCCCCACCATCATGGCGGCGCTCCACTGCCACCAGCTTCTGTTTAAATGCTTGTTTGCACTCTAATTGGCTGTTTGTCAGCCAATCAGAGCACGAATAAGGTGTTACAAGCAGACAGACTTAGGCTTTTATAATATTAGAATTCTGAGAAAATTGGTGGTCCTCCGGGACAACTGTGAAACATTACATTCATGAATATCCAAGGTTCTAGTCTAGGGGCAGACATTACACACAAACTGATTTAAGTGATCAAAAACTGATCTAACCTGTACCCAAGCAGGTATTCAGTGCACATAAACTGGTTTGAAAATGGCTGAAACCAGTTTGAGATTAGCTTGGTTGAATGTGGTATCAGATGTAACTGATTTGGGTCAAACCTGTTTATACAGCGTCTGTCCCAGACCCCTTGCTTAAGATAAGCCAAACTCCTGCAGCATCCCGGCAGGGCTCTCTGCTCCACAGCAGGGCTGGCCCCTCCCCTCTGCTCCCTGTCTGGGGCTCTGGCAAAGACTACAGGTACATCAGGGTCTGCCTGGCTTTCTTCTGCCCTACCCCCGCCCCCCCCCCCCCTCGCTGCTCAAGCAGGAATCTCCCCCTCCCTCCCCATCTTCCACAGCACGGACCCCAGCCCTTTGGACCATAGGCATGTGGTATGCTAGTCAATGCCAAGAGGTGCTTGTGTGTGTCCAATTTCAGTGGGACAGGCAGATAGGGCATTTTGGAGGTAATCAATAGGTCAGCTGGTAAGCTGTTTAAGAAGAGTTTTAACCAATGGAGAGAAGCTACTGTTTTGCTGATGAGGTGATAAACAGTTAGCAGCTCCCTGCTGGCTTCCCTGTCAGTTTGCTGCTGACAGTATGAAGAAGCAGGGAGAGGGAAATTGAAAAGCTCCATATCATCAACAGATGCATGCACTGCACACCCCACCCCGCTTTCCTCAGAGTGCTAGCATCACTACCACCCCTTGAGCAGCCAGCAGGGAAAAGCCTGGGATGGTGCAGGCAAATCTCCCTAATCAGAGGTCATGCCAGGGCCTAACCATGCCCCCCCCCCCTCAGCTCAGTACTGTGCAAGGGAAGGGAGGGCTGCTCTAGCAGCCCCCAGCTTCTAGCCTGAGCCACTGTAGGCATGTGCCTGAATTTCCTCAGTCCAGAGAGAATGTCTGTCCAGTTACAAACCAGTTCAGCCAAGGCAGGTTAGACTAACCTGCAAAGATTGAATCAATTTAGGCTTAGGCTTTTTGAATGTCTGTTCCTAGCCCTAAAGGGCAATATAATCACCATGCAAGTCAGACTTCCTTTTGGCATGATAAACTACTGTGGTTTTCTCTACCTGAGCCAGTGGTGGCAGAGATAGCTGGCATAAGAGTCAGTGGTGCAGAGAGATATACTGTGTATAATTCAGTGTAACCATCACTTCTTCTGTCATCTGCTCAATTTTTTGTACTAGCGTTTAGGTGGGTGGAAGGCTACAATGACACTGAAAACACACAATAAAGCTGAACCTTCATGCTTATTTTCACAGTGATGAACCTCCTAATTTATTCAGTTTAATCTGGTTCTATTCCTGGCATGTCTCTGGGTACAGACAGAAGTGATAATTTTCGCCTGATCTGGCCATAGAAAGCAGTTTATAGCCATGACCAAACAAATGCACAGCTGCAGACAGCTTAAAAAAATAACTGATCTGATGAAAATCTGACCCCTCATTCCATGAGGGGGCAGATTAAGATATTTCAAAATAGAGCATCTTCTGTAACTTCTGTCTGCACTGTCTGCCAACCTGTTTTCAGAATGCGGGGGGGGAAGAGAGCAGAGCGAGTTCAGTCAGGGGGAAGGGTTCAGCCCCTGCTGGAAGGTGGGGCATGTGAATTGGAGCCCTCCCAGATTTGGGGACTCCAATTTATCCACCCCCGCTCCAGAGCCAGCTGGGGAACCCCTAGAATGAGCTCCCTCAGCTCCCTTTCCCCCCTCCCATTCTGAAACAGGGACAAGCTAGAAGACAGCCCTGGCCATGGCTGGGGGAAACTGGCTGCAGACTTGAAGCCAGCAGCTAGACTCCCCTCCCCCCTGGGACCAACTTCTGTTTAGTCTGGGGGATCACTGCAACTCAGAATACTTCCTGCAAAGCATTCTGAGTTACAGCAGGGAGCTGCATTTCTGTTGGTACTCTCTTAGTAGGCCTTTCTACAAAACTGTTATTAACTAGTCTGAAGCCAATGTACAGGTGTGAGGAGAAAAGGAGATCTATTGGCAGTCAGACTATCAATCATGATAGGCAGTTCATGACCACATATTTGCCTCAGTGCATGAGGCAATGCCCTAAAATAATAATTGAGACATAGGACAGCAGCAGTCTGTTTAGTTCAGTGCCAAAAATCCACCCCTTTTACAAAAAGCTGGATTAAATGCTTGGGATTCTTGCTTCCACACAGGCAGAGATACTTCCGGAAACAGTAGGATAATGAAGTATGGTGGCCCAAGCTGAGAAGAATACCAGCTCTGTGAACAAGGTAAATCAGTGGAAGGAGGAGCAGGATGAGGATATCCTGGAGTCATTGTCAGGGTTTCCCTGAGTGGGGAAATACAAGAGCAGAGATGGCTAAGGAGGAGGAAGTACAGCTCACAAGGAGCTCAGTACCCCAGATATACAGGTTTTTATTGTAAAATGCCTGATTTTGCAAGCAAAGAGCTAGAAAAGAGTTTTCCAAATTCCTACAAATGTTAATATTAACAATCTTTTCTAAGATTTAAAATATAGTTAACAGAGTCATTACTAACTTTTAGATCTTATTAATTTCCAATTTTCAGATAAAGTCTCACATCAGATAAGAGAAACAGAAGCCCATATGACTAAAACATCAAAGCTGCTAATCAGCAAGAACAAAGGCTGTTTCCATTGCACAAGATTACATGTGATGCACTTCACACTCAACATTATCTACCAAGAAAAGGCCACATGCTACTTCATGGCCATTTATTCAGAACAAAAATACAATTTCCATCAACAAAATGGATTCCTCAGTGTCCTGCCTTTGTCCAAGGGTACTCATCGGTACTAATACTAGTAGAACTAGTAGTAGTACCAGCAGCAGCAATAACAATAATATAATTGCTTAGATTTGTATCCTGCCCAATCCAGAATGGCACAGAGCAGTTTACAATAGCAGACAAACAACCCACAAGATAACACAATAATAAACACGCCAAAGAACACCATAAAACTTTAGAAGTCCATCTGATCCTAACAGGGTAAATATTACCATCTTGTCACTGGAATGTCAAAGTGGGAGTACAGAATACAAAAAACTTCTTTGGCAGGTCTGGTGGGAACAGGCTACTAGACAGACACTGAGCAGGTCAGAGTATGAGGGAAACCTGCTCAAACAAATTGACACAGACACTTTCTGAAAGAATGTTTGGGCAATGTCTGCTGCCTACAGATATTTTCATAGCCAAATAGATACTGCGCTTAGCATTGACCTCACTTAAAAAAGCTGAACTGCCTTCCTCTTCTGTTAATAATTCTCTAAACTTTTAAGCATAAACTTTCTTAGAGTACTGTTCACATGCAGTCCTTATCCCCTTACTTTCATTTGATTAAACTGTAACTGTTCTTTCTTCTTTGGCAATCCCTCACAGTTAAGGATGGTCGTCTTCCATGATTGTCTTATCTGTGGGTCTGAAGATGACTGATGGAGCTGGGATTGACAGATTCTGCTGCAACTCAGGCACATGTTTGTGTGGGGTGGGGGGCTCGTGATTCTCGATTCAGTTCATAATGCACAGTTTCTGTTGCTCCTGCCTGCTTTTCTGCCTTCTGTTTGTCGTCATAAGGTTTCAAGGTATTGAGATCCATGCAGGAGACTCTTGCCACATTTGGGGCAGTCCTGGGCAATAGTGTCCCATGAGCTGATACCACTGTTGTATTGTTTCGAGTTGGCCTTGCAGACACCTTTGAAGCATTTTCTCTGCCCTCCTCTTGAGCAAATGCTTTTACCGTGCTGAGAGAATAAGACTTGCTTTGGGAGTCTGGAGTCAGGCATCTGGAAGGCATGGCCATTCAAGTGAAGTTGATGCTGGATGATCATCACCTTGATGTTTGTAGTGGTTACTTGCAAGAGGATGCTAATGTTGGTGCATCTGTCTTTCTACTGGACTTGAAGGATCTTCTGCAGGTAGCATGGATGATACTTCTCCAATGACTTGAGGTGTCTCCTGTACTTGGTCCACATCTCAGTTCCATACAGTAAGGCAGGGATTTCTAAGTCTTTTCTGATGTTCCAGACAGAGATAGATTTATTCTTCTTGGTGATTTCAGTGCCAGAGTAGGAAACAACTCAAACCTGTGAACTGGAACCGTTGGCAAGGAAGGAGTACAAAAAGTCAACTCCAACAGCATCCTCCTCTTTATCAAATGCATGAAACAGACTCATCACCATCAACACTCTGTTCTGCCAGAAAAAAACAGGCATAATACATCATAGCAACACCTGCAATCTGAGCATTGGCACCAGACTGACTACATCTCTGTTCGTACCTAGGATCACAAAGGTATCCGTATCATCTGAACTATGCTAGGAGCTGACAATTGCTGAACCAATCACTGACTCATACCTTTGGTTACGTCACTCAGATTGGCTCCCAAACAATGGCTGCAGCAGAAGCAATGCCAATGGAAGATCAGCATTGAAGGACTTGAGACCCAATCAAGCAAGACCTCTTCCACATGTGCATCAACAAAAAGAAATGATGAATTCCAATCAACAACAACGGGAGAATGTCAGCAGCACTTAGAGTGCCTTCAAGTCCACTGCCATCAGTGCCTGTGAAGACACTTGGATTCTCTACCAGAAAACATCAAGACTGGTTCGATGAGAATGACCAGGAGACCGAAGAGTTGATAGACTGCAACCACAAGGCCCGTGCTTGGCAGAATGACATCAATTTCAAACAAAAGAAAGTTAATCTCCAACAACTCAAGACAGAGGTCCAAAGGGGGACTTGCAAGATGAAGAACAGATGGTGGGAAAACAAGGCAAAGGGGATTCAACATCTCACTGACATCACAGAATCACAGAAAATTAGGGTTGGGAGGGACCTCAGGAGTGTTATCAATAGGATTGCTTTTGCCAGAGACCCCCAAAGACTGACATGGCCCCTCATCCAATTTGGTATCAAGTGAACTTTAATAGTAATTCCTAAACACTATTACAAGTTCCCTCCCTGTAATACAACCTGGCGGGTGGCTCCTTTAGATCAGCGGTCTCCAAATTTTTTTGATCGCGCACCTTTATCAGTAAAACATTTTTGAGCACGCACCCCCAATATATGTATATTTCTATTTGCGTACCCCTATCAATAAAATTTTTTTGAGCACGCACCCCCAATATACATTTATTTATATAAATATACATCTAAATGGAAGTTCTAATATTTTCTCCCTGCACCCCAATGGATCATGTTGCGCACCCCCCACTTTGGAGACTACTGCTCTAGATGTCACAGCAGTGACCTGCAGTGGTATGAGCCTCAGGTCCTTCACTGGGTGTGTGGGATGTTTGTTTCTGCCTTTCCCACTGTTCAAGCAGAAGTTACATGACTACCCACATCTTCCCAGAGTAACAGCATGAACACAGCTGTCCCTTTGTTTGCCCATTACTTTTGTAACTTTCTTATCCCAAATTATCCAATCCTCAAGTTTCTTACCTCATCTTTTTAGATAAGGTACTCCAATCCTATTCAGGTTTTGATTTCATTTTCTTTTAGGGAAACTGATGCGACTAGTATGGTAGGTGAACCAGGTACAGCACTCACTTTTTCCACTGCCTTATAAGTCATTCTGTACAAGTGTATTGCTTAGTTCCAGGAAGGCTTAGATGATGACTAAAAGCCTTAGCTTAACTCAGTTTGCCTGCTACAAGGAGGTCATCTAGGCCAACTCCCTGCCCAAGTAGGACCATCCCCAGTTATATATTCCCAGCCAAGACTTTGTCTAGCTGGGTCTTAAAAATCTTCAAAGATGAAGATTCCATAACCTCTCTGGGTAACCTGTTCTAGTGTTTTGCTACCGTCCTAGTGAGATATTTAACTTAAACTTCCCTTGCTGCAGCTTGAAGCCATTGTTCCCTGTTCTGTCATCTGCCACCACTGAGAACAGTCCAGCTCCATCCTGTTTGGAACTCCCCTTCAGGTAGTTGAAGGCTGCTATAAAATCCCCCTCTCAGTTTTCTCTGATATGTGCAGTAACCATAACTAGAACAAAAATATCAACATTTATTATTTATGGCAACATTCTCATCTTTTCATCTTGTACTGCAAATACCCATAAGATGTTTCACACATTCCATAATACCAAACATCCTTTCAAAACACTTGTGTTGGAAGTCAGACAGGCAAAACACAGGCTAGTAGGGGGACCAAAACAGGCTACAACCAAAATGAAGGCATAAGGAAAAATTGTCATACAAAATTTGAAGAAGATTTTTGGCAAATTTTAACCTATTAAAGTGCTTGTAACTGGGTAAAGTAAATAGATATGACTGCTATAAGATTTAACTGAATGATCCTTCGGTAAACACTATCTTTATCCCTTGCAACCTTGCTTCACTTCCAGCTTCCCACAGATGAGACAATCTTCTATACCTCTGCTTGAATTGTAATTATGTAAAAATGAAATGAGATGAAACATCTCTTACTCGCCATTTGTATACTTTAGTTGAGAGGGAACCCAACTGTTGCCTGCCTTTCATCCATGTAGTCATTTGAACTGAGTAAAGCAACAGTTAAAATCAGTAGTATCCTCAAAAGGCTAGTTTGACTGTTTCCCCATTGCTTAGCCAGGATGATTTAATAGTATCCTAACAGCATCCTATTGTTCCTGTAGGATTAATCTGAAATAGCACACACTTTCAGATTTCAGTGAAACACTTTCACTTGCTTAGATATGAACTGATTCTGGATGCATGATTACCAGCACTACCAGCATAGTATTTGTGAAACATTTAATACGAGTACTGGATGATCATGCAGTTATTTATTTCCCAATAAATCATTTGCTTTCCCAAATAGAGACAATTTAAAAAATAAACAAGTTCTTGAGGGAGAAAACACAAATCTTAGAAAATAAATTAATGCAGTTTGTTCTTATGTGGCACAGTATGCATATTAATATCATACCTATGATATCATCTGTAATGCACTGTTGTATAGATATTAAAAACTAATAAGATAATAACCTTCAAATCAAAATATTTTAAATCCCCAGTGGAGAAAATAGTCATTATATTCTCAATGAGTTTGTCATAGATTACATATGTATTTGAAATGTCAAATCCTGCAACCTAAATAATTTTTAGGAAGAAAGTAGTTTAAAAATCAGTTCATGCTTTTGGGGTTCTTTTTGGCACTTTTAACTGACCTTTAGAAAGGGAATTTCAAGCATTTTATCAAAGCTTTAAAAGTATCATCCTACAAATTTGTATGCTGTATCTTCATTTTCAGAAATCTTGTATTTCTTTCTAATTCACCTTACTCCACCTTAACTTCTTACAGCTACTGGATAAAGGTACTAACATTATTGTCAAATCACATGGAAAGCAGATTAAGAGCTTTACATTTTTCTAAATAATTAGTTTTGGGGGTTTTTTTGTTTGGGGGTGACAGCTTTTCTTGTAATATGAGGTGTCTGATCCTTCAAACAGACACATAAGTCTCATTGTTGCAGGTCTGGGATTCTTTTTTTAAAATCCAGGAATAACCATTACGCAGTGAATAAACATCTTGAACATTTAAATAAGTATGAAACACCCAGCTAGTCCTAATTCTCAGGGTTATTTACCTCCCAGGTCATTAAAGGACTATAACATGCATATTATTAATTGGGACCAGACTGTAAAATTACCAATTCTGCCATCATTAACTGGGATTTAAGAATGATGTTCCCATATGAATTATAAAGCTTAATCCCATGTGTATAGTAAGTGGAGCTTGTGATGATGAAGAGATGGATACATGCTGTTGGCTCTCTTTTAGCCCAAGTATTTGGTCCATATTTGGGACCTTAACACATTGGTTGCAGTAGAAGAAACTGATGGTAGTTGTGAGGAATTTCTTGGGTGCATTCCTATATGTTTACAAAGGATGAACAGGAAGTCATGGCCCTGATTACCTGCTGTTGTTTGCTTCAGCTGTACTTTCCTTGTTTGTGGTCCCCAAGCCTGCCTTTTCCAGCCAGTCCTGTACACCAGGGGCTCTGGCCTCCTGCTGTCTCTTGGGGGTGCCTTCACTAAGGCAGACTAGTGCCTCTTTTTCCTACAACCCAGCTTTCTAAAGAGTCCCCTAGCCCCTGATCTTGCAACCAGTCCCAGGGAAACCCCACACAATTTCTCTCTGCTTAGGTATTATCACACAGCTGATTTCCTGGAAAATTTCACTTCCCTCCTGTTATCCAATTCCATAAAGAGGCTTTAGCTCCTTCTATTTATCCTCACTTCAAAGTCATCAGCAATTGATCTCTATATCAAAGAAAGTTACTTGATGGCAACTATTAACACTTTCCAGCATAACTAATACCAGAATTAGCTAAAAAGTTATTTAAAAATGTAATAATTCACAAAGGCGGATATAACCTTTTAATATGGCAGCTTATTGAGAACATCACAAACTGAGTTTGCTTTTGTGGTAATTAGCTTGTAGCTGTTAAGAATGAATGAATCAGCTATCTAAAAATCTGTAGTCTGGAAAAACAGAACGCCCCATATGCAGTCACATACCATGAGACAAAGCAGAACCCAACCCTTACTTACATCTTTACAGAGCATTACATACAGCTGTTTAGTGATGGAAACAATCCAGGGGCCAGATTTATAAAGGTATTTAGGTGCCTACAGTGCAAATAGGTCTTATTGTAGAGCTTTCTAACTAACCTGCTTCTGTGAATGAACTTAGCAACCAAATGCCTTTGTAAAAAACTGAGCCCAGGAGCCACTTCCTCCATCCCAGCTTCACACAACCATGTGCTGAGTGATTCCCGATTGCTTCCATCTCTGCAGGGATCATCATACCACTCCTCCTTGGTGACTCTGTAGAAGGAGTTAGAATTCAGGGGTGGGTAAAATGCAGCCCGAGGGTTGGGTGTGGCCTGCCAGGCCATTCTTCCAGCACGTGGGGCCCCTAAAAAATTTAGAAAATTAATATTCATCTGCCCCTGGCTGCCTATCATGTGGCCCTCGATGGCTTGCCAAAACTCAGTAAGTGGCCCTCCACCCAAAATAATTGCCCACCTCTGAGTTAGATGGAGTTTACCAGACATATAGAACAACCCTTGACATGCCAATACATGTCATTAATAAGGGAGGGCCAAGTTTTCATATTACAGGCAATACCCTTTAGCAGTTCTAGTTAGACACAACCAGGAAGGCAATGGCTAGGCTTGGCAGGATTCCCTTTTTTATCAGTAAACATTGATAAACTGCACTTTCACCTCACACAGTCTGACGGGAAAATATTCCTGTCTGCAATCACTGAAATTTATAGAAGAGGACTGTAACAAGTACCCTTCACCCATTTACTGGACAGTGGAAAAGGAGAGCTGGAGGGACAGAGGGCTGAGAGGTTAAAGAGGAAAACAGTGGGAGGCCTAACTTTCCTATTCTTCAATTAAGCAATTAGCCTAAAGGAGATAACAGGATACTTAAACAAACCCCTACCCAAAAAGGGAGTGGAGGAAGGCCATGGGCATTTGAGGCTCCAGCTGTGTGGCAGCAGTTTCCTGCCTGGCTCAGGCCCACCAAGTGTGGGACAGTGAGGGCAGCCACTGCCACGGTTGCTGCTGCTGTCACTGGTGCTACCAGCACCAGCACCTCACCCCATGATAGATACCAGAGCTCTGGGAGTACCACTGACCTCCTCTTCTACCCCTGCCTGCCCAGCTCTTTCCTGATGAATGTACAGAATAATATAAAGCAGGTATGATTTACTGATATTTTTTAGATGCGATTTTTATAAAGCTTTTAACCGTATACTGTCATTACTAAATTGCCTGTCCCCCACAACTGAATTTCATGCAATCCTGAAAATTTAAAATCAATTAAAATCTAAATAAATGCTTTAGAGTAAACATCAATTTTAGCTGTCTAAATAATTGAAAAAATAAAAATCAAATTCTGCCAAGCCTAGCAATGACTCACTGTACTGTCTTCCATGTACATCACTTTAGCAGTGAGTAGATGATACGATCAACCTATTAATCGTCTCCCAGTCCAGCTGGTCAAAGATATTACATAGCTGTTCTATTGTAGGTTTTTGTTAGAAGAACTCACTACCTTCATTACAACATAAATTTTCCCCTCAACTTGGTATTACAGACTCAGGGCAAACCCAGAGGGTGCAGTAGTGTGACTGTACTCCCCTTTTTGGACTGAACTGTGGTGTGGGAGCCTCTGGGGATTGTTTTAAACCCCCAAAAGCATGTAAGAATTCCCCCTTCCCCACTGTGCTCAAAAGGCATGTCTCCTTCCATCCCTATTCCCCCATACTCCTGCACCTGCCACTGCTGCTTCCCCAGGAGCAGAGAAAGTTTTAAAGCTCCCTCTGCCTGCTTCAGCAGGGTTGCATGGGGGTTGGGCTCAGCTGGGACAGTGGCAGCAGCGATGATGGGCTGGGTTCTCTGCTCCGCCTTGCTACTTATGGCAGCAGGCGCAGAGAGTAGGAACCACACACCCTGCCCTTCACTGTAACTGCCTCCGAGACTCTTCCCAGCTGAACCCAGCCCCCACATAGCTGGGGGAAGCAGACAGGAGTAACTTTGAAGCTTGGAAAGCAGTAGTGGCAGGTGGGGAGTAAGTGGCAGGAAGGAGACCGGCCTTGTGGAATGAAAGGTGGGATTCTTGTATGTTTTGGGGTTTTAAAAAGTCCCCAGAGGCTCCCACAGTGTGGGCAGCTATTCCTGCACCCGGCTTTGCCACACCCTGGATCTGCCCCTGTACACTAAGTGGCAGGTTGTTGTCAGCGTTAGATCAGCACCTGTAAAGTAGGCTGCAATACCTCTTGGCCTAAGTATTTCTATGTTTACCTTTTAAGACTAGTCATTCTGTGTTTTCAGTATTTAAACTAAGGCATCACATAGTAATGATAAAATACAGTATTTACCCAAATCCAAGACAACCCTGCAATAATTAGATTCTATACATGGAAAATTGTACAAATTTGTTATAATTTTCCTTGTATAGAATCTAATTATTATTTCAGGGTCATCTTTCCCACAGCAGGGAAAGCAGTTCAGGGGAGCCAACAGTAGACCACAGGTGGTTGGGAGGCAGTAGGGTGGCATGGGGGCAGGGGGAGGGGAGTCCAGCAGCTTGATCCATGTACCTTGCTCTCTGCCACCTGTTTGTCTTCACCACTTGCCCCCTCCCCCTAGCATCAGGTCCCCATTCCTCATCTCCCCTGCTGCTCCTATAGGGCAGGGATGGGGTTAGAGCAAGCACATGCTTCATGTCCAGGTTGGAGTAAGGTTAGAGCCTGCCAGAGCAAGGGTAAAAGGGAGACGGGGAAGGTAGGAGGGAGAAATGAGGAAGAGAGAGCAGGCAAGCGAGGGCCCTAAGGCTACATGGGTAGGGAGAGAGGTGCCAGGCAGCAGCAGCTCTGGCTTTGACCCAGGCCTGAGACTGGGGGCAGAGCCAAAACTATAGCAACTGCCTGCCCTCCCACCCCCCACCTCATACTTGAATCCAAGGCAAGGTGCTTCCCCCACCACATTAAATGGGGAAGAAGCCCTCATATTGGATTCAAGTAAATACAGTTGTTTCTGAAAACATTCTGTACATATGAGTGATCACACCAAGGCCAGACTTTTATGAAGTTATCTGCTTATTAAATGTTTGTTTCCCTTTCTGCACATGCGAGAAATTACCCTTTTATTCCCGTTTTCTCTTTTACCCCTACACCAAGCTAAACATACAAACACCAAAAATACTCTTGTAAATGTGCATGCAGGCCTCAAATAACTACACCCTTGGGACTTAGCTCCAGGGGAGACGATAAATATCTGCAAGTTATTAGGTCAGTGGGTCAGTCTCTACCTTCACTCCCCTATTAGCAGCAGCTGCTACTGTCAATGCTACTTGCCTACCATCCCCATGATGGTTTGTTACCAAAGGGAAGACAGAGGATAATTGATGGCTATTGTAATACCTGCCTTCAATTATTGGGAAGAGGAATTGCAGCTAATAGAGGAGTTTGTTATACTGGAGGCATGACATTTAGCAAAGCTAGTAAGTTTACCTTATCAAGAATTACAGAGAAAGTATTCTTTATCAACA
This sequence comes from Crocodylus siamensis, assembly GCF_052110815.1. Classification (NCBI taxonomy): domain Eukaryota; kingdom Metazoa; phylum Chordata; order Crocodylia; family Crocodylidae; genus Crocodylus; species Crocodylus siamensis. The sequence continues at coordinate 53,462,944 of NC_143401.1, read as the reverse complement.
CACCCAGGAGTTCTACAAATTTATCAGAACATCTTTTCACTAGTAGTGGTTAAAATAAGATAAACTTTAACTTTTAATAGTTCAGTACAGATCTGTTATAAGATCTCCATTTCCCCTTCATGAATTGACACAAGTTGGCTTTTTCAATTGTATTCAGTGACCTGGTCTGTACTTGCCTGCCTGTTACATTCACTCTAAAACGTTGCTTTCAGCCTGATATGTGTTTGCATGTGTACTTAAAGACATATTATCAATGTAAGTGCTGCTGCTAACTTCATTGGTAGTAATTACAAGCTTAAGATTTTTCTCCTTGACTTGCATTCCCCCTTTTTGTGCAGTGAAGAATGGAAAACAGTTCCTGGATGTTACACAGATCTATAATAAGAACAACATTGTATGTACACAGAGAACTTGAAGTTAAAAGTTCTTGTAGCTGGTAAACAGCTGTTGGAGCTTCTCATTATGTCACGTGTTGTTTACAGTTTAAAAAAGTAAAGCTGAATTAGCACTCTGAATAAGTAAAATCATAATAAGTTAAATATCCACCTCTCAACATTCTTGTCATTCTGAAGCCTAAGCTCTGTCTAATATTATCTTTGTTGGGGTGAATACTGGTGACCTAAAACAGCATTCAGGCTCACCTTGTAACAAAGATTAAATTATCTTCCAGATTTCTAAGATCAAAGAATCATCTGTCAATATTTATGCACCTGCATAAAAACATATTAAAAAATTGGAACAGAAAACTGCTGATGTCACAGGTTTATAATACTGTGTCTTGAAATAATTATGTATTGCGTGTGCCAGATTTCTACTCAGTCTGTTTTCTAAAAACTTGCTTCACTGAAATCCTGCACAATTTACATTTTGTTAAATAACAGCCCACATACATTTCCTGCTGCAAAAATATTTTTGATATAATCATTAGTACTGTTGAGTTGCTCAGAGCTAGCGCTCTGAATTGTAAACAACAATAACTGTTGAAACAAATATATCTGAAAATAGGAATGCAGGGTTTGCTGGTGTATTACTAGTAGCAACTACAGATGGGTAATGTACAAGCATAAAAAGATGACTTCTGCCCTAACAAGTTTACAGTCTTCCTGCACATTCTTGTAAGTCTCTACACCTCCAAAAATACATTGGTGTACTGCTGACAAAAGTAGCTTCTTCTATGCTGAGTCAATAGTTTCAAGACTAACATTATTATAAAAGCCTCCTCACTTCCTCACTGAAGAAAGAATAGAAATGTCTATGTAATGTATGTATTTTAATTCCATCTATCACTATAGGATGGAGGAGCCATTGAAACAAAAGTATTCCCATTAATTCAGTGTTTGCAAAAAAACCAAGTGACACTATGTGGTTGAAGGGTAAGTCTTTCAAACCCCCATTCATCAGGTAGTAAAGCATCAGCCCAGCCAGCCATCTGTCATTGCAACAATGTACTTCAGTATTTCAGTAATATGGTTTCCAGTTTAAAGAATCTGAGAGCCTGGAATAATGAAATGGAAGAAGGATGGACAGTTCTACATGAGCAAGAAAACAAGTAGGTTTGAAGGTCATCAAAGGAACAGACAACATGAGGGTCAGGTAGACCCATAGTTGGAGTGCAAATTTCCCAAGAAGATGCCCTTTTTAGGCATGGTAAGTTTGCAGTATATATATGGCTTCAATATGCAACTGTAAAATTCAAGAGCATTTGTCAGCTGTTTTCAAAAATGTAGTTGCATTTGTTCTCAACATCATTACTGGGCCTCCATAAACCCTGAGGCTAATCTCACCTGTCATACCAAAACTAATTTCTAGCTGAATAGCAGCATGGCCTAGTAGATTCAACTAGACTGAATGGTAATATTAACCATTTCTGATATCTACTCTATGGCCTTGTTCTAGTCACCCAAATTCTCTCCTTTTGCTTCCCTTGTACATACCTGGGAAGATGCTTCTTATTTACCTCAGGGCATTTTTCTGAAGTTGTTATAGTTATAAAAGCACTACATAAAGTGAATGCTGCACTTCATAAAGGGGGCAACTGGAATAAAGATAGAGGCAAGAGAGAGTGATGGTAACTATGAGCAAGGGGAAGGAGACATTATAGAACGATCAAGGAAAATGGAGCTTGAACTACTGGAGAAAGAAAGTAAAGACTATTGCTGCTGCTATTAAAAGGTGCAGAGGAAAAAGTGAACTAACAAAAAAGAGAGAGAGAGAGAGAGAGAGAAGTAAAGACAAAGTTACTCCCTGAAAGTATACAGACTGTGTGGACATGACAAGAGAGGAAAAGAAAATCTAAACATGGAGAGAAAGGATGAAGAAAGGATAAAGTATTATTTCAGATACTTAAATGAAGTAATGTTCCAATTCATAGTTTCATAGTTTCTAGGGTCGGAAGAAACCTGAGTAGATCATCTAGTCCGACCCCCTGCCATGGCAGGAAAGCTTACTGCGGTCAAATGACCCCAGCAAGGTGTTTGTCCAACCTCCTCTTAAAGACCCCCAGGCTAGGAGCCAGCACCACTTCTCTTGGAAGTTGGTTCCAGACCCTAGCTGCCCTGACCATGAAGTAGCACCTCCTGATATCCAGCCTAAATCTACCCTCTGCCAGCTTGTGATCATTATTCCTGGTCATTCCTGGCAGTGCTCGGGGGAACAGGGACTTCCCCAGTGCCTGCTGGTCCCCCCTGACTAGTTTGTAACAGGCCACTAGATCCCCCTTCAGCCATCTCCTCAGGAGGCTGAACAGGTTCAGGCCCCGTAGCCTCTCCTCATAGGGCCTGCCCTGCTGCCCCCTGATCACATGAGTGGCCCTCCTCTGGACCCTCTCCATGTTGTCCACATCCCTCCTGAAGTGCGGCACCCAGAACTGGATGCAGTACTCCAGCTGCGGCCTGACCAGTGCCGCACAGAGAGGGAGAATCACCTCCTTGGACCTGCTCGAGATGCATCTGTGGATGCATGACAAGGTACGGTTGCCCTTCCTGACTGCTTCCCCACACTGCCGGCCCATGTTCATCTTGGAGTCAATGATGACTCCAAGATCCTTTTCTGCCTCTGTACTGATAAGAAGGGAGTTCCCCAACCTGTAGATATGGGGCCGGTTGTTCCTCCCGAGGTGCATCACCTTGCACTTGTCTGTGTTGAATCCCATCCTGTTCTCATCTGCCCACCCTTGTAACCTGTCTAGGTCTGACTGTAGCCTATTGGTTCCTTCTAGAGTGCCCACATCCCCCCACATCTTAGAGTCATCAGCAAATTTGAACAGGGTTCAAATCACTGATGAAGACATTGAACAGTGCAGGCCTGAGGACTGAGCCCCGCGGAACCCCACTGCCCACGTCCTTCCAGGCTGAAAATGACCCATCCACCACCACTCTCTGGGTGCGGCCCTCCAGCCAGGTGGCAACCCAATTGACTGTGTGGGTGTCGACACCACAGTCCCCCAGTTTCTTAATGAGAACAGGGTGAGAGACAGTGTCGAAGGCCTTCCAAAAGTCCAGGAAGACTATGTCCACTGCTACCCCTGCATCTAAGGATTTGGTGACCTGGTCATAGAAGGCCACCAGGTTGGTCTGACAGGACCTGCCACTGATGAACCCGTGTTGGTTGCCCCTAAGCATGAAATCCCCTGCTGGCCCCTCATGGATATGTGCCAGCATAATTTTCTCGAACAGCTTGCGTAGGATCGAAGTAAGACTAACTAGCCTATAGTTTCCCGGGTCCTCCTTCTTCCCCTTTTTGAAGATGGGAACCACATTGGCCCTCTTCCAGTCCTCTGGCACCATGCCAGAGCACCACTAGTGCTCGTAAAGCCGCGCCAGGGGTCCTGTAATGATCTCTTCCAATTCCTTTAGTACTCTAGGGTGATCGTCCAGACCAGCTGCCTTGAACACATCCAGTCCCTCCAGAAGCTCCCTAACTAGTTCCTCACTAACCCTTGGCCCAGGTGTGCCTCCCCTGGGGCCTGAGGGGGGCCCAGCAGGGGGCAGCTGTTCCAGTCCCTGCTTAGGAAGATGGAGGCAAAGAAATCGTTAAATATGTTGGCTTTGTCGTCTGGTGTGACGATGAAGTTTCCTAACGTGTCCTGCAGGGGCCCCACATTACCTGGAACCTTCTTTTTACCCGCTTTGTATTTAAAGGACTTCTTATTGTCCTTAATCTGGGAAGCTAGTCCCAGTTCCATCTCTGCCTTGGCCTTCCTGACTGCCCCCCTACATCCCTGAGCAACTGCAGTATGGTCATCCCTGATGATGTTCCCTCATTTCCACTGGGTGTATGCCTCCCTTTTAGCTAGGAGACATTCCCAGATGCTTTTGGTGAGCCATGGGGGCTTGTGTGCCATCCTGCTCCCTTTGATCCTCGTTGGGATTACTTCTCTTTGGGCTCGGAGAATCATCTCCTTGAGGAGCGACCACTCTCATTGGACACCTGGCTCCCCTCCCCTCTGGGACCTCAGTGCATCCCTGACTAGTCTCCTTAGCTCGGTGAAGTTCACCCTCCTGAAATCCAGGGTTGCTGCCTTGCTGCAAGCCTTTGCCACCTCGCGCTGGATGGTGAATTCCAGCAGGCAATGATCACTGTCGTCCAGGTGGTCGAGCACCCGCAGTCCCCTGACCAGGTCATCTCCCATGGCCAGCACCAGGTCCAACAAGGCGTCTCCCCTGGTGGGGCTGTGCACCTCCTGGGTTAGATGGAGGTCCCGCATTCTGGCTAAGAACCTACGTGAGCAGTCAGACCTGGTGTAATATCATCCGCCGCCAAGGAGGATGAAGAAGTAGGCAGGAAAATGGTTTATTAAATTGTTGTATTGCTGCAAGACCAACAGGCAGACTTGTAATTCCTGCAGTAAAAAGGAAAGACAAAGATATATTGAATTGAAGGTTACACAACCCAGAGGGAAACAGGAGAATCCCAAAGAAACACACACAGCTTCACAGCCATTCCCTGAGAGGCTACGGCCAAGGTAGTGGAATCTTTACTGGAGTCCACAACATGGGTAATTTATAATCACCTGCATTCATTGAGTTCCTCTGCATGTAGACTGGGTGCACCTGAATTAGAGTCTAATACCATTCCCCACGCCCCCATCTCTCTCACTGCTCAAACAGCCCCTTTTGCTTGTGGTCTGCAAATTTATCAGTATTCTTGGCTCCAGCACTGAGATGATAAACTACCTTTCCCATGACCAATTTGTTGCTAAACCCAGTCCTAGACACATTTTTTACCTTTGTTACATGTATGATCAGGTTTGGATACTCTTATTTACTTTGAATAGCCTTCTTGGTGCCTGAGTTGTACATGTAATACATATGCTATTCAGTATCATTTAATCTCACTGACTTGGTGCAACTATGAGAACGTGCAATTCAGTCTAATTAATGAAATGAAAAACTGCTTCACTGATAAGATATTGGTTTCATAAGAAATCATTTATGTGAATATTTAAACAAGAATTTTACATCTGATCCAATCTTCAAAGAGCAGAAAATAACCCTAAGTGATAACAAGCAGTGAGAACACAGAGAGAGATCAGAACTTGAAAACCACAGATACATTTTAAACCAAAGATGGTGACTTACAGGAAGTTTAGAATATCAGCTACAAACAGTTTTTCAAAGCCAGCCATCCAATCTCCATCAATAATATTAACCAGGAGATGAGCTGGTCAATAGATAGCAGTAAACCGCTTTCCTTCGATGTCTCAAAGTACATTTTTTTCCTGATTTTCACACATTTACATAAAATCTGACTCATCTAAAAAATCTAAGTGATTAGCAATTGCCTGGCTCCCAACTTGAGCATTGACAAGGCTGTTAAAACAAGTCATAGCAGCATAATAATAAAAAAATATGATTATGATATTTATTGTAGCTTTCTTTAAACCTTCTCTTCCCCAGTTGTTCCAAACAAGCTTTCTAACTATAACTCTATACATCACTGAGTCAGGAAGCTACATCCGAGGGTAAGGACAACCACCAACATACCACAGACTATATGGCATGTAGAGAGCAGTTGAGCTGAAGTAGCAAGCTATACAAGACACATTTTAGCTTTTATTAAAAGAGCAATGGCATCTTTATCACAGAACATCACCTGAAAAATACTCAAAGTGTAAACTATATGGAATTCAATGCAGCTACTTGAAAATGAGAAGGGCTAAGCCTGTTTCAACAACATATAGGAGTTTTGAATGTAAAGTTTAGAACCCAAAACCACCTGCTGCTTCAGTACTTCTTGAGAGGTACCTTCTAATTATAATTACTGTGCACATTATACGCATGCATAAAGGAGCTGAAATTAGATTACCTAGTTACTGGAAGCAGCTATTGATAAACAGAACACCTACTAACCAGTGAAAATGTAGCCATCAAACCTGGAAAACAGTCAAGGATATCCCAGCAGTCAAGGATCCAGTCTTTCTACCTGCTAAACATTTTAAGTGATATTTACTGCAAATTAGTATCTTTAACTCAAGGATAGTGCATAAATAAGTGCATCATCTTGCATACGCTATTAATTTGTGCAGGTTGAATGTGGGAAAAAAAAAGAAATGGAGAAAAGCAAGTGCCCTTCCATCTCCTAAGCTAAGAGAAAATGTAGTCCATATACTCTGTGGTATGTTGGTGGTTGTCCTTACCCTCGGATGTAGCTTCCTGACTCAGTGATGTATAGAGTTATAGTTAGATGACTTAAATTGAGATTTGAAAGCAGAAGACCCTCAAGGAGAAGCTACAGGAGGACTAAGAAAATGCCTCAAAAGCAGATATTAAAAAAGGTAAGATACCAGCTGATATGCTAGACCAGTGTTTCTCAACCCATGGTATGCGATTGCTATGTTTTGAGCTTGGCCCGCCCCTGCCTGGCAGGTTGGAGGCATCTTTGCCTGTTCAGGCTGGAAGTTCCAGCCACCGGCCCTCCCGCCGCATCCAGTGCACCGGGGCTTTCACTCCCCAGCGTCAGTGTGCCAGGTAGGGCTGTGCAGAGCAGGTAATATTCAATTCGACAGCCACGTCGAATATTAAACCGGGTCCTGCTTCGATTTGCCATCCGCTTTGAGTTGAAGCGGACCCGCTTCAACTCAAGGTCGAAGCTCAGTCAAATATTTAAGCTGCTTCGACTTCCCCATAGGCTATAATGAGGAAGGCTGAAACAGGCTATAACTCTAGCATTTCTTGTCTGATCTTGATGAAGCTTGCAGGAATGGTAGCTCCTGAGGAGCCCACAAAGCCTGTCAACTTTCAACAAGGTAAGTTTAGGGGGTTTGGAGAAACTGCACCCCAAATTGAGAGAGAACCTCCTGTGACTTCTGTGTGGAAAGCCTCAGGAAGCTCAAAACTGCAGGCTTGCTAGCCCGAGGAGCCCACAAAGCCTGCCAACTTTCACAGTGATAGGTGCAGGGGTTTGGGGGAAACTGCACCTTAGGCTGCTGACAGACAAAACTCGTGATCCAGACAGAGCGAGAAGGGCGGCATTCGCTCCATCTGCACCTGGCGGTTGGGAAGCCCCGGCAGCGGGAGATTCACCTTGAGGAACACCAGCTGCTCCCCCAAACCAGGATCCAAGCAGGTGCGGTGGGGTGTCACAACACCCACAGCCATGCTGAACACCTTCTCGCTTGGCGCACTGGTCAGTGGACAGGACAGGTATTCCCGGGCAACTGTGGCCAGATCCAGCCATAATCGAGCTGCGGGTTGCCCAGTAGGCTAAGGGGTCGCAGTCTAGGGGCACCACAGGCTCGGCAAGATAGGCAGACACCACGGTGTGAGGGCTGTCTGCCTGATCCTGGGATCTGGTGGGTCTGGACGCCCTAATGTTTGCCATGGACTTAGCACATATTGGCAGCGCCTATGGTGGAGGCGAAGGCTGGCTCCAGGCAGTGGATCCCCCTGTCCCACTTCCCCCCGCCTCCGCCGTTCCACCTCCGTCACTTTCTTAATAAGTACCTCCCTCCAGTGACTCAGTGTCTTGCTGCCACATATGGTTCCCTTCACCCTTGGGTCACAGGTGGCAGCCAGCATATGCACTGTGTTGGACCCCAAGGGTTCAAGCCTTTTCCTAAGGCCCTTCAGCCGCCTCACCAGTGCTTGCACATCTGGTGAAAGTGGCCTGTCCCAGCCTGGAACATTGGCCCCCAGGAAGCTCTCCATTTGGCTGCAGAGCTCCTTCTCTATGGGGACCACCTGGCTGAGGAAGGCATCAGTAGCACTGAGGGTCTCAGTGTCCTTGAGGACCAACAAGATCTGGGAGATGGCATCCCACTCAGCTTTGGTGAGGGAGCCGCAGATCCCAATCTCCCCAAGCAAGGCCAGCTCGTGGATGACCTTGTGTTGCTCCACTGGCCTCTCGAGCATCAGGTATGTGGAGCTCCACCGAGTCTCCACATCCTGCATGATTCTGTGCTGCAGGACATCTAGCTCTTATTTGTCCCGCAGCATCTTGCCCCCCTTGATGCTCTGGTGGAAGTAGCCTGCCACCTTCCTGCATCTGGAAATGAGCCTGCTGGTATTGCTGGCGCTGTCACCAGCAGCCCTGTCCCCCTCCAAGGCATCCCTCACAATCAGATGTAAATTGTGTGCCGCACAGCAAATACCAAAGTTGGCATCACGGACTGCCTTGACCATATTGGCCCCATTGTTGGTGATCATGAAGCCGTAGGTGAGCTCAGCCTGCCCAACACCCAGCCACCCCCGCACCATGCGGTTCATGGCCCCCCTTATCTCTGCTGCTGTGTGGGACTCATCCATCACCTTGGCGTGAAGGAGAGCCCACCAACAGCCTGACTGGCCACACCAGTGCCTCATGAGGGAGAGGTATGCACGATCTCCACCCCAGCTGTTCCAGGTGTCTGAGGTGAAGTGTATGGTCACCTGCAGCCCTGCCTTGTGCAGCTCCTCCGTCAAGTGCTCCCTGCATGCTTCTTATAGGGAGGGCACCACCATCCTGCTGAAGGTGGTGCATGTGGGCACCTGGTAGAATAGAGCCAGCAGTGCCAGGAGCCGCCTGAACCCTGGCCACTCAACAAAGGTGAAGGGCTGGCCATCCAGAGCAAGCATCTCCCCAATGGTCTGGGTGACCTTGCTTGCATTTGCAACTGGTCCCTTTTGCCCACAGTGTTCCAGGGTGCCCTGCCCCTGCTGGGGGGGGCGGGGGCTGTGGAGTGAGTGGGGCTGTTCCTGTGGCAAAGGGGTGGTACCTGCAGAGATGATTCAGCATCCCTGAGGTGGTCATGCACTTTGTTCTCCTGCCCCAGCTGATTTTGGCTCAGCAGGGCATGCAGATAGCAAACGCGGGATCATCTGCCAGCTTATAATGATCCCAGACCACGCTAGTACTCAGCCTTCCCCTCTGGCGTGCGGGTCCATCTGCGGATGCTGCTGAACTCTCCCCCTCTTCAGCAGTCAGAGGCACAGCAAGAGAAAGAGCGGACTCAGCTGAGCCGTTTGCCTTCACCTGTACAGAGGCACCTTCTGAAGTGCCTTCTGGGGAAGACCTCGTGGCTTGAAAGGAAAAAACCTGAGCGGTGTCGAGCACAAACTCAACTGATTCCCCCTCCTTCCCTTGCCAGGGCATTGAGGTCCCGATCCAGCGCCAGCTCTTCTTCTGGCGCTGGAAGGCTCAGCATAGGCAGGGGTGGAGTGCGCTGCTGTGCTGGTTGCAGTTATGGTGGGAGAGGTTGTGGCTGCTGTGTCTGGACATGAGAGAGTCTCAGGCACAGGCAGTGGCTCTGGTGGCACTGCTGCTCCCCTCTCTTTACTGCTTGTAGCAGTCTCATTCCTTGTAGCAGGAGGAAAGAGGCTGCATCTGAGTTTGGTGGGGGGAGAAGCTGCAGCTCTCCCGCTTGCAATCCCCCTTGCTCCCCTTCGTGCAGGCTGGCTAGTGTGGCCACCTGTCTTTCCACCCCACTTCATAATGTGTTCCTTCATATGTAAACTGGAACCTCTAAGTGTGCTGTGCACTGCGGGTTAGATTTCTGGATGTTATGTAAATGTGTTTGTATGTGTAGATAATATATTAAGAAGCATTGGTGTGGTGGAAAGAATTAATTTTTATACACACATACACATTTCATTCTTTCCACCACACCAATGCTTCTCAATATTATCTATACTTATCTTCTATATATATAAAAAAACCTAAATTCCTATATATAGAATAGATCCTAGGCTCCTACTAACCCTATCCAATATAAGCATAAACTAATATGAAAAGTAGTTATAAAATAAAAGCACCAAGTTCTCAGAAACCCCTGTTGCTAGCAGTGCAAGCAGGGAATCTGTTGGAGATCAGGGCTTCCAGCCGTCGTGGTCTGATGCAGAGGTGCTGGAGAATACCAGCAGCTCAGAAACTGACCCCAAGGCAGAAAGCAGGGGAGCTGAAGAACTGCTGCCTTTTTTGCATTTTCTCTGGCCCTCCCCCAGAGCACTGGGATTGGAAGGGACCAAAGGTTGAGAATGACTGTGCTAGACCACTTGAATCCTACCTGCTGGGAGGCGCACTTCCTTGCCCATTCTTAAATTCTAACCTTTTGTTTGGCAAGAAATAGTTAAACAAAGTCCTCAGCTTCTTTAAAGCTGGTTTCAAAACCTGGCCCTTCATAAAAAGGATTTATATTGCAACATTGCATTGGTCTCAGCCACCTTTATAAATATGAACATATTATATGTTCTCTAGCATTTAAACAGGAAAGAATTCTCTGTGCATGACATTGGTAGCTGATGAAAATGAGTATAAATAGTTGGGGGGGGGGGGTGTAGAAGAGCAGGAAGTCAAAACATAGACCTAATGAAGATCTTTCAATTAACATGCTCCATTTCAAGCCCTCAATTTTGGGACTGGTTTTGAAATACCCATTTCAATGTTTCTTTGGGCTCTGTCTTGCCAAGTAAAGAGTCAGCATCTCTGGAAACACAGTCAATTGATTCCTGTTTGTTATCCGTTTCCTTTACGCTAGCCCATGCCCCTAGTGTTGGGGAAATATTTTTTCAAATTTATAACATTCCTTTAAGAAACAACAAACTTGCATTCATAGAAAGTTTTGTAAACTGTTCTGATCTAGGATGGCCAGTCTCCATTGTTCCTGGAATTTCTTATCTTTTCCCTCCAAAAGATTTCCATGCCTATTAAGTAAGAAGGCACGGGGTCCCCACAAACATCATCACTATTTATATCTCTACAGAATCCTGTCATTTGCACAGTGCATCAAAAAGGTACAAGATTACGTTCTGTAATCATCCAGCCCCCTGCAAATCAGCGAGCACAAACCTGAATGTTGTAGTTATTTCCTGTCACAGGCAAGATTGCTTCATACTGGAGATGTTAAGATGATGTGTTGCAAGAAAACAACGCAATGCACCACAAGTGCACACGTACACACACGTTCAAGTAGAGAGCTGTTTTCAAAATACAATTGTAACTGCCCACTTGCTTAACTGGCTCACACGGATTGAGCACTCACAATTAGTATTCAGGTTATTAGCAGCTCACTAGCAAGATAACATTCACTTAACTAAGATGGTTACCAGGGTTCAGATTCATTGGAATAATTAAAAATGGGTTAATGATTAAGATCAAGACAAAGATTAAGGTGGATTTCAGTGATTAAACCATGTCTGATTTATGGGGTAGAAGGAGCCGATAATATTTTAATTCGACGCGTGGTCTGTGGCAATGACGAGGGGCCACTTTCTGCCCTTGTTCCCACTCGCGTCGAAGCAGGTTTTGCCTAAAGCACAGCAGACACTTATGGATCCTGACCAAGGAAAGGAAGAAGCCCCTCAATAACTTGTTCCTATTCCCCTGCTTACCTGTTCAGAAGTTAAGGCAGTATAGCTTATTCTTTTATCCTTTGTGTGTAGTTACCTTCCATAAAATAGCATCTTTCAGGATTTTCCAGCCTGCTACTTACCATCTCAATTTACTCAATAGATTTCTTCATTCTGTATAATTTTATCTTCCTAGAATCTAATATAGTCATACTACTAGTACGATTTACACACCAAATTTATAATAGGCATTTGTATAAAGTATCGCATAATTAACATATAACTCAGCAACATGAGAACTAATTAAAGTGAAAGACCACAGTAAAATCAAAAAGTAGTTGGCATTTATTAATATGGATAACTCAGAATATCATCTCCAATAAGATAGCAGTACATAAACTAACCGTTATGTCGCTATGGTTACATTTTTTTTTAAACAGGAAGGCTATTCCTGAATTTTCTTTCACCCTCCTTGCAAATCCAGTCACTATTAGAGCCAGCATACCAATCTGGATTTACTAGCAGTCTGACCCAAATGTGATTATGTAGTACTGGGTATTTATTACTCAGAATTCAAATATCTTGTAATTACTAGTACCAAATGGCTCCATTACCTTCAATCAGTTCCTGTCTATTGATAAGATGATTCAAGGCTTCTCCAATTGCATTCTCTACGCAGACATCCATGTTATAATCTGAAAACTAATTTAGGAATCTCTTTAGGATTTAATTACTTTTGTTATTCAGAGTACTACTGCACATCTGTAAGAGGCACAGCCTGCAGCTTTTGCTACTCAAGCTTCAAGCCCTTTGAAAATATGGGCTACTGTAAATGCATTCTCTCCCCCCCTCTGGTTTTAGTTCCTTTTTGTCTGTCTTTTTACTGTTTTGCCTTATCACTTCCAGAATATTTATCGTAACATATAGGTACTATAAATAACATAACTCTGTGAAATACCTACCCTCTTCCCTTTGTCTCCCTCCAATTTGAATCCCCTTCAGTAACATTCCAGTTAGCAAGATCAACTCAGGCTTCAGTTATGTCCATCACACTTTGTCCTACAGTAATACTTCTTTTTACTTTGTTTCCTATCCCAGTTTATTTATACAGATTGTTCAGAAATTAATATTTCTTTTATTCTTCAAATTCTGTTCCCAAACATCTCCAAATTTATTGTTCACACATTATGAAACTTGCCGGGTTATTTGAGCCAACAGAAACATTCTTCATCTCTACCTATGTGGATTTTAAGGTAAGCCCTGACAAGTTGGATCATCCTGTTTTTCTTCTGTTTAGATCTGTTTTCCTGAGAATCTATGCTTCAAAAATCTTTTCTAACCACCTACATGACAACTATCTTTCATTATGTAAAGCACTGCATTGCTGCTCTGAGTCTTGCTGAAAACTGTCTAGCCAAGTAGTTGCAATAGCAAAAGTGTGAATTATCCCCTCCTTCCACACCTGTGGGACACCAACCACTGAAACTCCACTAAGCAAGCGTTAGAAACACCCATGCAGGTGATGGTAAGACTTTTTGAAGCAACAGGCCAGATCTTGGCTGACAATACCTCTGCTTTGTACCATCCCAGCAGAGCAAATGGCCCTGAAGCTGCCCTAACCCTGCAGTCAGGGATTCTACTGTCATTGGGCAACCCATCCCTACTTCCCCAAATCAGCAAGCTTGTCTGGGACTGACAGTGGTGACTAGACCACCACCATCGTGCAGCAATTTTCATCTGGAGTTGCTACGGCTCAAAAGCATTTAACAAGTTAGGAGCAACCCTGAGGCTGCTTTAAGTTGTACCAGGAATGGTTCAGAATGTGCATCAAGCAGCGGTTGGCCAGACCCAGGTCAATTAATTTGGACATTCTTCTCTATTGCCTTTATATAGGGCATTTTGTTTGAACTGAGTATGGATAGGAGTTCAATATTCAAACAAGCAGAAGAATAAAAGGGAGGGAAAGGGAGAGAATTTTTACAGTTTGGGGACCCAACAAGAACATTTTCAATAGTTTCTTTTATAAGCAGAGAAGTACAAGTAACACATAAAATGTTAGGAATATAGACAAATAAGAAAACTTACAATTGTATACCTTTAATTGTAATTCTAGGAGGCCTGAGCAAATTCTACAGTAGGGCTATGCACTGATGTCATTTATACCATAAGGGACAGGCAGATGAGGGGGCATGCATCATCAGCCACTGATAAAAAATACATTTGAATTAATGATAGTATTTATTTATAGAAATACCAAAGACCATGTAAAATTGTACATGTTATTTATTTGGCAAATTTTGATCTCAGTTACACCATTGGGAGGGCAGAGAAAATCCAGCGACTTGAGATTCACATAAGCTTAACAGCTCTGACTTGGATCGATAGAACTGATAGGTTTGAACTATAGATGGTTATGAGTAATGGCTCCTCTTCTCTTTCCTTCTTTCTAAGTGAATGTAATGCACAGACTGGCAAGGGTACTTCAGAAATGCCACTGCTGCTGCTAGCAGGATTCAAAGCAGGCACTTCTATTCCAGGCAGAAAAAATAAAAAAAATAATCAGCTTTCTTGCTTAACGCACCCAGTTTGGGGTACTGATTTTGGGGGGGAAAAGGTACTTATGGTATATGAGGCCGCCTTTTCAGATTACCAGGTACCACGCAATTAACTGGTTTCTTTTGCAATTACCCTGAGACCGACTACATGTGCAAAGTAGCTATTATGCCATAAAAAGCTCCAACCAGCTATAAAGTTAGACCTCAAAAGTATATATGCACTTCATAGCTAGTTGTTATCAAGCTTTAATTCACACATGTAGCAGGGTCTCTCCTATGGCTGGGAGCCCTGGGAGTTGATGGGGCTCCCAGCCACAGGGGTGCACCATGCCCAACCAGGGCTGGGAGTCCTACAGCTGAGGGGACTCTCAGCCCCAACAGCTGCCAACTCCAAGACCTTGCAGCACAGCTGCTCCAGGGACATATGAAACTCTCAGGCCTGGTGATCACAGCACCTGTGGTCCCCCAGCCCTGGGGATGCATGGGTTGTCCCTCCTTGCTGGTGCAGGGTGAGCCCAGGATTGGGCTTCCCCTGCATTGGCAATGAGGTACAATGGGATCCAATACATGATCCCGCAATCATGCCTCCTGCCATGCATATGTGGCACTCTCTGCAACACATCTATCTACATGCGACTTAAAAGATGCATCTGTCTAGTTTGTTTAGAATAAATGATAGAATCCATTAAAAAACAAAACAAAACACTAATTGTCATGCGACTGGCTTTAACAATGAAGCTGGAAGGTGTCACCTGAAAATTTTGGGGGCAGGGGGAAGAACCAAACAAACAAGATTCCCTAGAAACAGTATGGCTTCAGACATTTAGGACATGCATAAAATGAGCATTCAAGCCATGTCCAAAATCTGCACAAGGTATTTGTCAAGATCACAGCAGCCCCTAATGTTGCAAATGAAGAGGGAAGAGTTACTCAATGCTCTTAACCACAAGTTTATGCACTTGATTTTAACATAACAGTTTTTGTCTGTGCAATGTCAAGAGTATCTCAGGTTTACCTTAATAGGCAAGTCTTGCTTGGAAAAATTATTTCAGAATAACACACACAGCTATCCATATTAACTTCGCAACAAAATGCTTGAGTATCAAGTTCTACTTAATTGCTTGCAAGCAATGTCCAGGTAGGGTGGATTCTCTTCCTTATCCAGGGTGTTGAACAGTATGCAAACAAACACCAGCTGAACTCAAAATGTAGGACACATGTCAAAGAAGCCTCAGTTTCGCTTCTCATCACATGAAATTTAATCAGACCCCTGCAATATTTCCTGCTACAGAATTATAATAGTAATACCTCAGATACTTCTACACCACACTGATCGAAGTTTAGTCCTCCCACCTTCATCTTGCAGATAGCAACTCCCCAAACTTCCCTCTAAGATCACTCAAGTGCGTGCCAGAGCTAGAACTGGGATTTTGGAAAAACCAGCTTTTTGGTCCAAACTGGTTTTGGGACCCTCCAGTCTACCAAGCCAACAGAGAAAACAGATTCCAAGCCCATGGATCTATGCAGGCCAACTGCTTTCTTCATTGCTCCATAATTCTCTGAGGATACACCGAGAAGCTTGTCTACCACAGTTCCCTCTTCAGTACTCACATTCCCTTTCCTAGAAATAATGGGGAAGTGAAAGTAGCTATAATACAATATCTGCTAGTTTCCCTGCTAATACAGCTGCCAGGTTGAGAGGACTGTTATGCAGAAGGGCAGATCTCCCTCTAGTCCACCTCCAGCTCAACACATACACCAGGGGTGAGAAAATATGGCCTGGGGGCTGGAGCCAGCCTGCCAACTGATTGCATCTGGCCTATGGGTCAGCACCCACAAGGTTATAGCATCTGGTCTGTGGGGAGCAGGCAGCTCCAGCTGCTGCATTATGTTGGGTAGGCAGGCACATCCCAGCCCTGTCCACAGCTTACATCACCTCCCACCCACTGCACTGGAAGCAGCGCCAGCACTGTGGATGGTGCCTGTAGGTTCCTGCTGAGGATTGGGGCAACTGCCTGGGAGTGCAGCCGATGCAGTGGGAACATGCCAGCTGCATCCACAGCAGATACCAGTGCCACTCAGCACTGCTTCTGGTGTGTGGTGTGAGAGCTGGGGTAAGCTGTGGGGATATGCTGTAAGTGTGAGAGTTTGGGGAGGGAGGAATGGGGGTGGCAAGGCAGCAGAGAGGCAGCCCTACCCATGATGAGTGGCACACAGCCAGTGCTGGGCACCAAGCAAAGTCAGGACACTGGTGGCAAGCATGCTTGCTGCTGCTGCCGCCAAGGCCCTTCTCACTAGGGCTGCTTGGAGCCTGCACCGAGGCTGCCCTGCAGCTCCTCCCTGCTGCTGTCCGTAGGCCCAGGGCAGCCTGGAGGTAACGCTGGTGGCAGTGGCAGGTAGGAGCCACAGAGCAGCCCCAGCGCAGGCTCCAGGATGCCACAACCAGGGGGGCCCTGGCAGGGGTGATCACACCTGCTGCCAGGTCCTGCTTTTGCCTGGCACCCAGCACTGGTCACCACCATTTATCATGGGCAGGGGCTCTTCTCTCCATCTCCTTCTCCCTTCCCAACTGCCCTGCACCGATAGCACGCCCCCACAGCTTACACCAGCTCCGAGTGTGCACTGGCATCAGCTTTGGACACAACTTGCAGGTTCCTCCCGAGATGGAGGCATCTAGGGCTGTGCAAAGCTTCAGGTGCCAATTTGATTTGGAGGAGATTCGGCAGCCAAATCTCCAAATCTGAATCGAATCAGGGGACCAATTAAAAGGTCCAAGTTGATTCAAAGTTTTCTGAATTGATTTGGAAAAAGATTCTGAGAGCTTTGGCGATTCGGGCAGTCCCTGCTCACTGGAACAGGGAGCTGGACCTGGACTCCATGCTGGTAAGCAGGGGGTAACGGAGAAGAGCTGGAGGAGAGGGGAGGGATCCCTGCCAGGCCTGCTCCCCCTAGCCCTCCTAAGCACCCCTGACCCCCACCCACTCCCCCAGACCCACCACATGGCTGCCCCACCTCCTAGCCCTTTATAAAAACAAAACAAACAAAAACAAAAAACCACACCTGCACTCACCAGCTGCTGTAGTGGCCTCAGGATTTTGAGTGCCTCATGGCAGAGACTCTCACACAGCACAGGGCAGTAGGGATCACCCCCTGCCAGGCAGCAGCCAATGAATGGGGGCTTTCCCCCCCGCACAAAGAGCTGGGAGCTGGGGCCTGTGAGATTCAGAGATTCAGCAGAAGCCAAATCTCTTAATCGAATTATTGCTCCCAAATTGGCTGAATCCGAAGCAAATACTAGCTGCTTTGCAAGGGCCTAGAGCCATCTGCCCGAGCTCCTCCTGGGGGTAGAAGCTGAACCTACTACCTGTCCCCCCCCCCCACACACACACACACCTGTCTGCAGCCCTATCCTACACAGGGAAGTTTAGTGAGCTGTTGCAGGGAGACGGAGGTACTGACCCAGTTTGACACACCTCTCCAAAACTCATGTGGCCCATGAGCCCAAATAATCGCCCACCCTGGCAAACACCCTTTAAACCATGCAACACACAGAAAAGGCCTCCTGGTGCTGGTGGGAAGGATGAAGAACCAAAAATGAGTTCCACCCTTCCTTACTTGGACTCTGCCTGATGGGCTCTTCCTGTCCCTTTTTAATGTTTTATTTGCCTGAATAGTGCAAAGTCACAGGAGAAGTGCTACCAAAAAGCTGGAGAGTTCACCTGTAGAGTTAGCCACTAGAATGATTTATGCAAATTGTGCACGAGTGAAGAAGCATCTTGTAAAATAACTATTAAAACTTTACTCTTTCTATTGGGGAAGACAGGAACACAGTAACAACAGAAGTTATTGCCTCAAAAATCTTACCAATTAAAGCAAAGAAAGGAATAAAAACCCAGGAGGTTATATTGAGTTCACAGTAACCTAATCTTTAATTAATCTGTGAATTAAATGCCTGACCTCACACATGCTTTGTAGTTAAAACTCAACATTCTTGAACAAAGCTTTGCCCTCTAATCTAATAAAAGTTTCAAGGTTGTTACTCACTATAATTATCTAGATTAATGCTAAAGAATTACTGTCCATGTAAAATGTATAAAAAGAGCTTCCAATATGAATTTGGTATCATTTCAAAGCATAACACAACAAGAGTTTTTGGTGGGCATCTGACATGATGTGGCCTCAGCAGCAGACTGAGTCTTGCTATTCATATTCTTGAATGTTTAGAACAGTGGTCTCCAAACTTTTTTTGATCGCACACCCTTATCAGTAAAAAATTTGAGCACGCACCCCCAATCTATGTATATTTATATAAATATAAGTAGAAGTTCTAATATTTTCTTCCCACACCCCAATGGATCATCTTGTGCGCAGCCCACTTTGGAGACCTCTGGTTTAGAAGACACGGAGAACTAATGTCACTGATTTGTCTATCTTTCAGGAGATCAAGGAGATAAGCTACTTAAAATTTAAGGTTCCAGCTGGAAGTCAGAAATGCAACCTCAA
This sequence comes from Crocodylus siamensis, assembly GCF_052110815.1. Taxonomy (NCBI): domain Eukaryota; kingdom Metazoa; phylum Chordata; order Crocodylia; family Crocodylidae; genus Crocodylus; species Crocodylus siamensis. The sequence continues at coordinate 53,444,124 of NC_143401.1, read as the reverse complement.
AGAACATTTCACCCAGGCTTAAACTAGCAAGATTGGGTTACTTTATATTTCTTGACAATTACCATCTCCTTGATATTTAAGCCAAGATATTCAAGCGCTTGGTCAACAACAAGAGTTAAAGTCTCTTCCCTCCTCACATTACACTGTGCACATGTAAAGGAGTTAAAAAAGCAGAAATAAAACCAAGTTAAACCTAGAATCCTGAAAAAAACCCAAGGTTTGACAGAAAACAAAAACAAAAAAAACCCAAGAAACATTCAGAACAAAAATGAATTTTAACCATTTTCAAAATTCTGTGAAATATATGTCAAAGTTGATAGTTTGCTGGCAATACCACAGAATGCAACAGAAATGTTCAGGATTCTTGACTATCCATCTCATTTGCCCATACAGTCCATGGTAACTGTCTGACTCAGTGGTTCTCAGTGCTTTTAGAGTCAGTATACTCTTCCACAACTGCCTTGAATTCAGTGACACCTTAGTTGAAAACCACTGTTGTACTGCCTTCACTTACCTTAGTGGCTCTCCGCCAGAGTGCTGCCACTTCTGCCTGTATTAGGGTTTTCTGATAAACTTAAAGCAGGCAGGAGCAGAAGCCTAACTAAACTGCCCCATGCTGAAAGCAAGTAGGGGAGGAAAGGAGGGAGGTCTTACCTGCCCTGGGCATCCCCTGCTCCTCCAGTCAGAAACTGCAAAGGGCCACTGCTGGGGCATTCACTCTTTTCGCACCCCTTCCTGGTCCAACTCCATACACTCTTCCTGGAAAAAGGGGTTTTCTACCATCCCACCTGCCCAGCAAACCTTGTTTTCTAGGAGCATGTTGGGTCAGACTGGGAAGGGCTGCAGGAAGGGTGCAGGCTCCAACTGCAGCTACTTTCTGATCTACCTCCACAGGAGACATATAGGGCATTTCAACCAGGCTGCAGCAGCACCCATATTGTAACACCACTAAAGGGGGCTCATAGTATCTTAGCTGACAACCACTGGTTTAAATAATGCAATATGGGATACGTCCAAAGGAGATAAGTCTCAAAAAGCTGAGAAACTCCATCTCATATATATTATAATTATAATATATATGAGATGGAGTTTCTCAGCTTTTTTTATATATATAAAATTTAGCTATAATTTAAGTCCAGCTGTTATTTTCAGCCTCTGTTAAGTGTTGACCTGGTTCTGCTGGGCTCATTAGAAAACACGCAATCAGTCCTCTATACTTCTACCAGAAGTTCCACCCCCAGGAAGCACAAGCATCTCAGAGGGTAGGTGTATCATTTTATTTGTTTGTGCCATCCTATATCAGTAGTCTGATTAGAAGTGGCACTCAGCAATATAACCAAGTTAAACACAAGTTTGACCATTCTGTAGTTCACTTTATAAACTTGCATATTAGGGCAAATATTTGACTTCAATATTAAAATTATTTGGAGAAACAAAAACTTATTTGTGTACCATTTAGTCATCCAATTCATACGATACGGCTTCATATCCTTCTTTGAGTTACAAGTAGAGAATGATAGTATTCACTAGCCCATCATACCAAAAACCACACAAACACTCACTTTTCACTACTGCAGTAGAACAAGCACCAAGATGAAAACAATTTTGTGCATAAGCCATTGAGGTCAGCTACTATTCAGAAATGGTAGATCAGCTCACTCATGTCACAAGGAAAGACCAAGTAAATTAAAGTTAAAACAGTGGGAACTCTTGAAGGCTAAGTAATTCAATTTCCAGAGTTGACTGCCCTCCACACATTTACAGATATACTCAAGTTAGACATTTGCCATTTCCAGGGTCTGCTTAGTGTCAATCTATTTCAGTCTGTGGTTAGGAGTCAGACAATTTGTCCTCTGCTTTCAACAGAATTTCCGCACAAAATTAGAACTTCACCACATACAAACCAGCAGTTCTTTTGTCTCACAGTAAGAATGTTCTCCCTCTTGATCAGTCACAGCTAAAGACACTTACTTCAAGCCCACCTCAGAATAAGTCCTCCATAAATATCCACATTCTCCTTAGACACTCCTATTCCATGAAGCCTTCAAAAAACACAAAAAGTTAGGCTGCTGGTGTGCCGAGCCCAGTGCCTATCATATCAACATCTCATTGTTTCCTTGTCCTTACCTGTCTGTTTCCATCTGTTGTTCTTCCTCTTTGGAACAGGGACCATTTCAGTTCTACACCAAGCCCAATAGGCTCCTAGGCTTTAGGCACGGCTAGGACATTAGGCACATAGTAATACAAATAATAAACAATTCAAATGCATGCATTTATTGTATTTATAGGGGTTTTAACTTGACTAGTGACATATTTGGCAGGGAAGAATGGTTTTTTAAACGAGCTGTTTGCAAATGACCCATTTACCCAGTGGATGACTATTGGTTGCTTTCTTGCTACATGCTAGGCCAAAATTTCTAATTAAGCCAAACTATTCTCTCAGTACAGGAGCAGGGGCAAAGGTGACACTTCATTTCTTCCCGATCCTGGGGACCAGATAGGATCTAGGTTGGTCCTTTTAAAAAAACAAAAACAAAAAACAGATTTTTTTTTTTTTTTTTTATAAAAAAGGATCACACACAAAGCAGGGCTGTCTAGCTATTAAGTGACCAGAGGTCACGTGACCCACTGGCTGCACTGGCAGGGGCCACACCACAATGAGCCAGGTTTTATGCCATGGACACCTCCTCCCCTGCTGCACCATGCACTCGCAAGTCTGTAGCTTCACCCTTAGCTCTCACAGCAGCAGCCAGAAGAGAAAGGAGGAACCCAGAGCCTCCCTCAGGAATAGCCAGAGCAACGTGAGTGGGGAGCAGCCAGGAGAAAGCGCAGGGCCACAACTTAATCCTTTGTGGGCCTCAAATACTCTGTGGGGACCAGCTGGATGCCCTGCCCTAACATGTCCAGCTAGGCAAAGTGCTCTTCTAGCAGCAGCGGGGAAAAAAATCCTGTGTTGTAGGGAGATCTTGGCCATATCTCCTTGGTTCTTGGAATCCCTTGAGGGGACCCAGGAACATTACGCTTTCCTTAGTGTATTTGATCACCTCTCTCACCTGCTCCTGATGCCTGCCTGTTTGTACAACAGTTGGGAAGAGGCAAAGGGTTACAGGATTCTACAATTAAGTGAGGCTGAAACATACTTAACTCCTGCAAAAAAAGTGACGAGTTTCTACTGCCATTCAGGTCTTAAAAAAAATTCAAGAAAAAATTAAATAGTAAAAAGGATGCAGTAGAAGAGCTTTTAGTCAAGCAGGTCCATTTATTAAGCTTCTATAACAGGTACTTTGAGACAAAATAATTCATTATAATATACAAAATAAATATAAGACAACATAAAATAACCATGTCAAGGGAAACGTGTTTCTTAGGGACAAGTATTAGGAAAAAAACTCTAACATCATCTGTTGTTGGCAGAATGTATGTTTTAAGGTTCTTAGAAAAGCTCTCTTGGATAGAACAAGCTACTCAATAGGTTTCCTTAAAAGAATATCTGAAGTACAGCACTGCATTTAGAAATAGAACCAAATTCTGGAGGAAGAAAGGCAGGAAGGATTTATATTTCCATAGAGCAAGCAAAACTAAGCACCAGATGGACATTTACTTTACATTTAGAGAGTTTATATCATTAGTGTAGGAGAGCTACTAAACTGAACAGTTCTCAGTTTTACAAAAGTTTCTATCACTGCCTGCCACAGCTGGAGCTCATAGCTGCAGACAACTGAGTTCTAAGAGCAACACGTAGGATGCGAAATGTCCAATGGCACTTCTTACAGATACCACTTTAACACTGCACATTTCCATTCAGTGAAGACAAAGACTTAAGTGAATGGACATAGTTTGGCTCTTAGTCTCTCCATTCTTGTTGGAAGAAGACCAACCATCTCTTTACTGAGTTCTAGTTCAGTTTCTATGGCATGAACAGCATCTGGATACTTCTCACAGTAATCTACCAGAAATGTGTAATACTCCAATGATGTCTGCATATTTTCCAATTGTTTTTTGCCATCAGAAGTAATAAGCTTGCCATAGAGTCGTGCAATGTGAAATTTGGCCACCATTGCAGGGCGAAGAACATCGTCTTCCAGTTTTTCTGGAAATATTTTATCTGGATTTCTCAAAGAATCCAAAAAGAGTTCATAGTACTTGACTGCCAACTGAGCCAGAGAATTAATTTTTTTTACTGTGTGAGAGTCAAGTTCCTCCAGACGGTTACCAATAGCTACCTTCAAATCCATCATCTCATAGTAGGTGTCTGCCAGTTCAAACTGGAGTTGCCTACTAATCAGCAAATAATACTGTGGATTCAAGTCTGCATATATGGGCTCCAGCATATCTATTCTACGCTTGTGCATCTTGCAGCGCCTTTCATAATCTTCCTCAAAGAAAGCAAGTACCTTAAACAAAGCACTGTGGTCCTGAACAATTTCAATGTGGTCAGTAACATAACCATCAACCTGAAAGAATTCCTTTGCTTCCTGAACATAATTCTGACCCACAAGAAAGATTTCTCTGGCTTCTTTAAAATCTAAAGGACAAACACAGCTCACTTTCTCTTCCATAGCTAACACAGAGTCACATAGATCACTGGTTCCAAATAAAACAGCTTTCTTCCTTCTCTTTTCTTTTTCATCCTCTTCCTTCTTTCTTTGGGCTTTAAGTTCTGATTGCCTGTCTGGATCCAGCTCTCCTATGTTGTCCTAAAATAAGAGAGCATGTTACATAAGAATGCTTGTGCCTTCAGAGAACCATATATATTGAAGCTGTTTTTAATTATAGTTTTCTGTGCAAATACACATGTAAAACGATAGCAGTAGCAAGACAGAAAAGGGGGCATGCTACCATTTTAAAAAAATTACACACACAAAAGTGCACGGAAATTGTGATCCCTGTTCTGTACGTTCTCTCTCATGCAATACTCTCCCTCCAAACAGGCACTGTACTCCAGGCTCCAGTTAAAGCATCTGCTGAAGTACTGTGTCAATTTTAAGTCTGCAAGTAGTTCCACTGGAAAGCAACAGAGCAACTTGCATGCTTAACTGCTGAGTAAAGATGGGCTTATTTACATGCTTAAAACACCTATAAAGGCTGTGCTGAACTGAACACTAAGAGAATGGTAGGCAAAATCTAGAAGAATCAAGATGTTGCGATATGCATGTTCTATGAATCAAATTGCAAGTTTGATTGTGCACCTTGTTTTCAGTCCTCTGTCCATGACTTCCTGTTGCAACAGCTGCATTAAGAGAATAACACAGCTCTTAGAACATGCAGAGCCTAGAGTTTGAACACCTGTCCTTCAATTATTGGTTGTGCAATTATTTCTATTACAAGCATAACTGTTCCCCGATTCTGTACTCATGATTTTTTAAATCAAGCTTTCAATTACCTCAAGCAACTTGCGAGCACTTTGCAGAAGATTTAAACAATATTTAATCCAACACCTTGCAATTTCAGCTTTCCGCTGTTGAAGATCCTGGTGGTCTTGTTCAGCTTCATCTGATAAATACACATATCACAAACAAAGCTGAAGAGAAGTGAAGCAGTCTGGCTCAAAGCTCAAATATGCCTAAAGATAACATCTTGTTACTAACATTGATTAAGCTGTTATTCTGCCTTTCTATTATTTTCAGATGAACTAGCCCTGAGTGCATTTCTGATTGTAGTACAAGTGGCTGGTAAATTACCATTATATATACACATCTTTAAAACAGTTCATAGGAATGTACACTTAAAATGGGAAGAGCTTCTGAAATCTGACTCCCTTAACCCCCACAATGTAACAAGCAAATGGCAGCTGTGGGGGGGGGGGTGTCTTCTCTACAGTGAGAGGGAAATATTTGTTTTCTGTTCTGAAGTAAGGAGTTTATAACAGAACAACTGTGGCAAAAACTGCTTTCAAGGCACAGTTGTTCTGCATTTGCTCTCTCAATGGGCCTAAGAATTAACGTGAAAGAAAACAACAAATTAAGTCCGCACAGAAGAACAGTACATCTGCTAACCCACAAAAACTTACACTCTCCTCCCCCCAACACTACCACAATCATAAAGATCAACATTGTTGAAATACGAGTTTCAGGAACTGAATGTGAAAACTGAACCCCTGTGAGGTGAGGCAGAGAAACTAGTAGGACAACATGGAGAAGCTTCTACCGTTGCTAGTGGTCATCTCAGAATACAAAGGAGGCTCTCATGTTGGTGTTACCAACTGGGACTTTTCTGTAGCACTACATTCAGTTACATGTTTTTTCATTGGGGAACAAAAAGATGGTTCTAGCTGTAAAGTTATCCCCATTTCTCTGCTGGAGTTGGAAATACAAATCTTTTCCACTGACCACAACCTTGTGACTGAACTAGAGACCATATATTTGGACAAGCTTCTGGGGTAGAAGCATAACCAGACCCTTTAAATCCAAACCCTTCAACCCAAACATTGCTCTTGGCTTGCAGTTGAGTAGAAATTTAACAGACACCAAAAATATCTCGTAACCTTTATTCAAAGATGTCTTCATAGACCCCTCCTCAGACTGACAAATCCCAGGTTTCAGATAGTCTCAGGTTTCCCTACCTGATATCCTGGACTTCAGTGTTCATGTAAAAGGTAGGTTTTTCCCTCTTTTTTCAGGCTTCAAAAAAATTGCCATTAGAAGTCTATGCCCCAAATACTCAATTGACTGAATTTGGGCAGCTTGAATGAATCTCCTTAGGTTGTACTTTGTCCTGACTAGCACTGCCAACTGGATTTCAAGGGATTACCTTCCAATTAGTAGAAGCCCTTTACAATTAGCCAGTAGTCTCACTGCTCTAGTACCATGGCAGAGGATCCCCACAGTGCAGTACCACTGGACCAGCTCCAAACACACTCATGTTCAGACTCACCCAGAGTCTATTACCTTTCAAAAGAGGAAAAGGGGGAAATCTTGCTCTGAATTCTTACATGCCCGAAGTTTGGAATGATACAGATGTAGCAAAGTACTTCCAACTTTGACACTGCTTCATCCAAGTTAAAGATGGAGCAGCTTTGCTACATTTGTGTCACTCCCGGTTTACGCATACTTAACTATTAGAATGTAATGGCTGCTGTGTGTTCCCAATCATCAGTTCCCTTTTTGAAAGGGCCCCAAAACCTGTGTTTTTCCACACCATCCTCCACCACTGAAATGCTACCGATTTGAAGCTATCAGTTGTTTGAAACCTGTAATACAGTTTATGATGCAGTTGTTCACGGCCCCCCATTTACTATTTTACAGGAAGTAATGGAAAGAAGTGATAGTCAGGTGATCCTGACCCTCAGATCTGAAAGGATCTCTAGACAAGTATTTTCAATTCCTCTGTACGTTGCCTTAATACACTGACATCAAACAAAGTCAAGGATGGCCCCTAGTGAGACTGCACTGGCATCAAGTGACAAAACACGCAGGATTTTACATGCATGCGCTCTCCCAGGAACAGTACTGCTATAGTCATCATTTTTTATTTTATTTATTTTCAGGAAGTGTCTACTGACACATTCACTTACTCATCTTTACTATTTCATTTTCAGAACAGCCTAATTTGACTATATGTTCTAAAATTAGCGGGTAAAACAGGACACTCACTCTGTAAGAGTATGAAGGAATTTTCTTCTCTTTAAAGAAAGTAGGTAGAAGTGCTTATATTTTGAGAATTGTCCCTACCCACTGTGCTCATCTAATCTCAATTTTTAGCATATAATTTTTTTTTGATAAACACTAGACCTCAGCACGATTATTTCTGGTAAAGGTCCTGAAACAGCTGCAGTGTTTATGTGCAGCAGATAACTATTAAGTCAGCAATTTAAACTGTTGAGAAAAGGTTTAGAAAATTAGTTGGACTAAAGGGACCTGGAACTATTACTAGACTTCCCAGCTGGCTAACATATGAATATTTAACATTTATACTAATCATGTTTAATTCACAGCTACCTTATAGAAACTAGCCAGCACTGAAATAAAAAACTTACTGTCCTCTGCAGATGGAGCCTGCCCAACCTGGCTAAAGATGACGCTGGCAGCTGCTAAACAATGTCGAGACTCCATAAAGCATTGCTGTAGGGAAACAAAAGCAGTTGTGTTCACCAGTTGTCCTAAATAGTAAAGCGATGCTGTTTTAAGGTTTGCTAAACCCTCACATTGTATAGCTGAAACATGTGAAGATGGGGGAAGCTGCAACATTGAGAAATCCAGGACACTTATAAAAATCATTTTAGATCTTTTTCTTTGCTTAAATATGGAACACCACCTTCCTACCATAACGCAACTACTATCCAACACTACCCACAGTGGCAGCCCTTGCTTTTGATATCAGGCACAAACAGTAGACTTTTTCCGTGTTACTCTGATCTGTTATTGTCATTTCCTGTGGCTTGCGATAAAGACAGTCATGAGGTATAGTATAGCATTGAGCTCAAAAAGCAACAAACGTTGAATCATATCCCAGTTCCTTTGCTTGCATTCACTAGCCTCTTTCTTCATGGTTAGGCCCATTGATTGACCTACTCAGAAGCACAGAGCGCAAATTGTTCCTGAAATTCTATCCATAAGCAATTTGATTACTGTATCCAGGTACTGCAGAAGTCTCCACAATGCCTATTGAATTACTCAATGTATTGTAACTTGAGTTACTTGGAGTAGAAAGTGTCCTAAACAAACAAAAATAAAATACTTCACAAAGCATCAAGTTACACTGAGGTAATGCAAACACTTGGGAACCAAAGACTGTAGCGATTATGGACTCAGTTCTAAAAGTCACAAAGCCTTACAACAGATGTTATCCACTTGCTGGAATATCAAAGGATAATAATTTAAAGGGTGCAATCTTATAACTTGAACATGGTCTTTGGTTCTTATCTACTTCTATAATAAAAATATTAGAATTGTAGTTGCCTTAAAATGAACTGATTGCAGTTACTTTCCTTTAGTTTCACTTTTAAAAACCCCATTTACAAGACCATATCAAACACCATCCTGGTTTATTTCCCCTCTGGCCCTTTATTTTTAAGTCTATCCACAGTTCATTTTCACAACACATTCTTCTAACAATCCAAAAAATATTCGACACCTGAGGATAATTTGTGGGCTTAAAGGAACACATTTTAAAATATAATACTTGTACATGTCTCAGTGAGCTGCTCAAATATTTGCTGACTTTGTAGTTATGTTTGTGATAGCAACTTAATAATTCAAACATAAGAGAGCATTTAAATGATTACCTTAGTGAGATAATATTGCGACAAGGTAGCAGCATTAAGAGCCCATTCTACTGGGTAGTAGCCACTGTACTCAAGCTGTCGTTTAAGGGTGGTATGGCAATATTGAGCAGCCTTCTCAATCATTTCCAGATGTTGGTAGACTTGGGCCAGATAATAGAGTGTATGGGTATAGGCCTTTTCAAATCTGGAAAAAACAATATTGGTCTTTCTTTAGGGTTTCCTTCTTTCTTTTTTAAACCGCTATCACTCACACAGTTAAAATGCATACCATAGCTGGTACCCACCTTTTTGATCTCTCTTGATCTGTCAGTTTTTCTTCTTCTTCCATGAAGTGTTCACTGGGATCAAGGGGAGGATTCCCATTCTGCAACAAAACAAACACAGCACATATAGCTTATTTGGTGACACTGTGCTCCCCCTGCTGGCTGCAGTGTCAAGCATGCTCAATGCAATACAGGAGGGGGCCTGACTGCACATATACTGTTCTCCCAAATCCAGCAAGCCTTAAAATACTATTTTTTCCAGAAAAATCTCTGAATGATACATACTGAACACTATCCCCTAAAATCAATTAGATGTTATATAAAAGATACAAATACTATATCTCATTTTTTACTATTATAAAACACCCATACAAAACTAGTGCATACCATATTTACTCAATTTAAAGATGATGACCCTCCCTCCCAATTATCATGGGAGAAGAAGCTCCTTGTCTTATCATATACAAGGAAGTATCACTAAATGCATTATTTATCATTTAACTGCTGTCCAAAGCAGCATGTGCTTAGCGATGGCAATGGGGGACTGCTTTTAACCTTTTCCCCTAGCTTTAAAGTTGTGGAGAAGCAGAGAGCTATCCATTTTCTCTGCTGTAGCAGTGGGAAGGGGACAAAGTCAAGGCAAACCTCCAATAAATTAGATTCTATACCTGGAAAATTGTCACAAGTTTATTAATTTTCCATACAGAGAATCTAATCATTGGGGGGGGGGGGTGTTACTTGTCCACAAGTGCAACAGTGGGAAACTACCCACAACCGCTTAAGTTTAGGTCTGGTCTGCCCATAAATTTTTGTACCGATAAAACTACTTCTATGAAATTTAATTAAAATGTTTGTACCAGAACAAATCCCAAGCGAACAGTTATTTTGATAAAGGCATCACACAGTATGGTTTATTCCCCTTCCTATACATGACAAATTGTATTGTTATACAACACCTTTATACTAATATTATTACAGTCACATAGTTGGGGTGGTATGACTAAGTTACACCAGCAGAAATAAGTACAAAACTTTTGTGCACAGACAAGCCATACAAGTCTAAATCCGTAACTCTCAAGATAGAGCACTAAGTTGGTCAATTAGCATGAGGACAACAGCGCACACACACACACAAAAAAAAAATTAGCGTAGGTTAATCTGGGCTACACACTTCTTCCAGCTTGAGTAAAGTGTTGTGACATCTCAGATCTCTTAATGTCCCCCAAATGTATAAGGCATGGTTTACAAAAGTATTTACAAAAACATCAGGTTTCTACAGTCACTTGTAAGAGCAAGAAAGCAGAAAGAGTGGAAGGACGTCATAAAAATCCAGCTGTGACTCCATAAGTGAAGTCTCATTGATTTTACAAGGAAAAATGCAGTGTTTATAAACTTTTCAATAGGAGACAATGAGACATTCATTCCAAAGAGAAGAAACTGCACAAAAAAAAAAAAAAAGGGTTTCTTTTCTCCTGTCTCACCAAAATCAAAATAATTGCCTTTGACTAGTGATTTAAGTAGGTTTTAGTAGATATTTAGAATGCACAAATATACATCATTCTCTTTTAAATTAACATGGTTTTGTCCACATATCAGGGGGCTTTACGGGGATTTGTATACAACGGTTCTGTCTACGCTGAGGATAGCTGTAAGATCCTGTTCAGCCTTGCCATAAGACAATTTTCAGGCACAGTTATGGCTACTGTGGATTGCAATATACAAACAAGTATATTATATAAGCAAAATTGTGCTAATCTGTGTCCACACTTAATGTACATCCAGAAGCAGTAAAATGAGAAGTTAAGTGAGAATTCTGACAAGCTATCCCATAAAACCTTAGGTTTTGTTGTCTGGGTTGGGGATAAGCTAGTTTGGAAAAAACGTGCAGTGTTTCAACATTTGGATCTTTAAGCCTTACAAAATGGCTGGCCATTAGCATACATGATATGACATTACAACAGGAGCGGGCAATTATTTCAGGCAGCGGGCCACTTGATGAATTTTGGCAAGCTGTCAAGGACCACATGGGTAGCTCCGCTTCTTCAGTCACCCCACTCCCTGTTTGCCATCTTGGGACCAAAGTCCCGCCCCCTAACCCCTGACCTTTGCCACTGGAAGTCCCTCCCCTTGCCCCTTGAAGTACTCCTTTTGGAGAGGTAGCCTTGGAACCTGACCCCTCCCACAAACAGGGACCCAACCCACCCCATCAGGCCCCAGGAATCAAAAGCTGGCCAACCCCCCGCCCCCCCAACATCACTGGTGCAAGCATGACTTAGTCCTGACCCATCCCATCCCAAAACCAACCCCCCCCCCCCTTCCTAGCACCGACTGAGCTGGAGCTGCAGCCCATCTAATGCTTCCCATCCCCAGTGGCAGCCCAGCCCAACCCTGCACAGCCTGAGTGGCACAGCACAGCACAGGGAAAGCCTGCCTAGCAGCCACTTTCCTGGGCTTACTTTTAGGGCAGCACCCTTTCCAGTCCCATGCAGCAAAGCAGAAGGTGGCCCAGAAACTGTTTCCCCTCATGGGCACCACAGGTACTAGACCAGGCCCCCCTCAAGCTGCAAACGTGGCCTGAGCCAGGGGCAGGGTGAGGCCAGCTGGGTCAGGGTTGGTTGCCTTACAACCGGAACCCAAGTAAACAACCTGAGGTGCTGCAGCTGGCGGCTGTTGCCGCTGGAGGCTTTTAGACAGGCAGCCACCATTACCTGGGTTTTGAAGGGGCTCCGCGTACCAGAGAGAAGTGCTTGGCAGACCATATCCAGCCCCCGGGCTGTATTTTGCCCATCCCTGCATTACAATCACTTGCAACATGGTGGCCAGTTTAGAGGGACTACCAGAATCACATGCTCCAACTTTGCAACCTTATTGCTCAAGCACTTGAAAAACAAGGCACAGATACATAGTTCCATCGTACTACTTAACTCTTGTATAGAGAGATCCTCAAACGTTACATGGAGGATGACAAGTATGTTATCCTCGTGTTATGAACCGAAGAAGAGTGAAGCAACATCTCTCAGCAGCTCAATAGAACTGCTAGAACAAAACCCAGTCCTCTAGAGATGTACAGTCCTGTAGCCTTCACTGGACCACAGATTTCCCCAAAAGAACAGAACATCAGGAGGCAGGACCTTCTCTAACAATGCGTGTCATTCTCAAGTTGTGTCACGAGACAGAAGGAATCGGGCTCAAGATTGTAAGACAGACAGAACTGGCATGCAAGTCACTGTATTCTTTATACTTAGTATTAAAAATAGGCTTTTCCAGGATAACAAACATCTCTATAGCAATAGAATATCCCCTACACAGGAGAGTCAGTTGACCAACATATACAGAGGCAGCATAGGTTATACTCTTCATGGGTCATGGCTGGGAGCATTACCTGAAATCTACTAGGGAGAATGGGAGAACTACACAGACAGGCCTTATGCTCTTTAAAAAACAAAACAAAACAAACAAACCTCCCTTGTCTATAAAGAAATATTGTTATCTTTTATTCATGTTCTATCTAATCTGGAAAAGCATGGTGACTAGAGAACTAATGAAGTGATAACATAAGAGTGAAGGCTTAACAGCCTCAAGAGGAAGTCATCTGTTTATTTAATCCTTTTTGGCTACTCTGTTTAGCTTCAATTATTTAAATTTATATTATGAATGTTAAATATTTGCTAGTAAGACATTTCTACACCTCTAACTGAAATGCAAAAGCTCATAATATCTCTCCTAGTAGCTTCCAACAAGTTTTTCAATGCTCAACAAAACCAGTTACAATTCTCAACAGAAACTAATCTGCACCTGCAACCCTTCTTAATCCCTGTGAGTGCCCAACTTGTGTCAGGCTTTGGGCCTTCCCCTCTCCTGGAGAATTCCACAGTTCTCTTCCTCCAAGCCCAGGCCCTAGCCACAGTACCTAGGCATCAACAATGCTTACCAGCAACTCTGAATTCAGCACTTGTGGTTCCTCTTAATGCTGTACTGCATGATCTAACAGCTTTCTTAAAATCATAGTGGTGTTTTATTTTGCTATAAGAACAAGCCAGATTTTAAAACAGATTCAATAGAGAATTTATCATCCTGCTTAAAGCTCTGCCACCCAGTAAGGATGACCAAGGCATAACCAATTTTTCTGGATGCCCTCAAAAGGTCCTTGTGTCCATCTTACTCTAAGTAACTACCTGTACTTTTGAGAGGAGACAATTCTGCCAGAATGCCTTTGTTCTCTTGCTTACTAAAAACAGACCTGCAAATTAGCTGAAGGCACCAAGTAGAATCTTTAATGCAGAGAGGCACATCTCTTAAGACATGGTTCCTCATCCTGCTCATAGTTCTCATCACAGCCCCAAATTATCAAACCTGTATATTCACACAGCAAACTTCTCAGTAACTAAACACAGAGCTATTCTATAATAATTAAGGAACATTCCAATTCTGTCACAAGGAATTTAAGAGCATTTGTTCCACTCTTCCACCCCACTCACAGCAGCGACGCCATAAACTTGATTTTTAATTTTTTTTTTGTATGTTGGGTTTAATATTCAAAGCCCAGATCACAAGCAGTTACAAAATAAACAGTGCAACAACATATAGACTTTCATAGACGTTAAGGCTAGAAGGGACCCTGAAGTTCATCAAGTCCAGCCCCCTGCCCCAGGGACAGGAAGCCAGCTGGGGTCAAAGGATCCCAGCAAGATAAGCATCCAAACTCTTCCTGAATGAGAAGCATTTGGATGCTTAGCCTGCACCACTTTCTCCAACTAAGTGCATGTTAAAACTACCCTGACAAACAGCCTTCCCAAATTGACTGTTTCTCTTGCTTTCAACTTCTCAATTCAATCTTTTGAAAAGAAAGCTGGGCAAGCTACAGAAATTGTGTCAATCCATCTTTTTTAAAAAATTCTAGTGTATGGTTACATAGTGCCTTCCTCGCCAGGTGCTGCAAGCTTGATTTTATTCTGCAACTGGATCGTTACAATTATACATGTAAATTCAGACCTCACAGCAGAGCTCCAGGAAGAATATTTAACTGCCATTGCCTAGCAACAGAGATGCCCAACACATTCAGAAACTCCATTTCAGAGCTTAGCCATTTCAGACAAAGTCTAATATTAGAAGTTACCCAGAGGCAATAACATATTATGTACTACTGAGGCAGAAAAGCATCAGTTCAGTTCAGCTCCGTAATTATAGAATTATAAGACCTAGATGTGTGTAAGACTCCCGTTCCAGTTTTACATGGTAGTCCAGCTTCCAACAGCAGAGACAGAATTAAGAGCTGCTTCCCTATCAGGCCTAGAGCCAGACCTCTAATATAGGAGGTCATTGTGTTGCCTGGGAGACACCTGGCTGGACATGATGCATCACTACTGGATATTAGCTAATGAGGACTAAACAGTTCTAAAATTCCCACCAAAAGAGTGGCTCTGATTTGAATCAAATTCATACATACCTAAAGTAAGTGAAAGCAAATTCTTTAAGTACTGTTGGTTTAAAATGTTACCTACCAGGGTGTGTTTAACAATGCTTTTTTTTTTTTTTTTTTAAAAAGGATACAAGAGGCAGATAAACAAGCCAGGAAGCTGTCCTGAGGGAGGTCTCAATGAATAAATAGTTCTGCAAAGTGCCTAGCAAAGGCTCTGTTGCACCCTTGCTATCACAGTCAACAATTCAGAAGATTGTTTAATATGCAGGAGAAGCTTGATCATTTATGGTGCTACATTTCTGGTAGAAAGCTAAGCACACTTGTTTTAGCATCGCTATAAACAGTCACAGCAAAAACTATGCAAACAGTTTAGTTTAAGGATATTTTAATTTGTATTATTTTTAACTAAAAATAATAAGTTTGACATCTTACATGGCTTTGTAACTTCCAGTCTAGGGTCAGAAATGTAACTAGAAGCTAGATTCTACCTTGTTTTAATTCAGGTTAAGCACTGAGTTGTTACAACAGTCTACTTTATTTAAGCAAAAGCTGTTTTTCTGGATTATTAAACCAGTACTGAAATACCATGCAATCCAAGATTTCAGTTCTTCCAAGTGTTTGCAACACGCATTATATCACTTTTCAGAATCTCAGTACATGTGAAAAGGAAACTCAGAAATTCATGCTTCATAGATTTTTCTCCCAGATATAACTCAATGTAAATACAGCAGGAAATGTCTCCCAGCCTGGGAGGACTCAAAATGATACCCTTTGCAAATTGCATTCTTCAGGGCAAGACTCATCTTTTACTGCCTGTACGGCATTCAACCTAGTGCCAGGTGCTACCATAACACATGTAACAGAATGCTTAGTTTACATGCAAACTTGCAATGCAGAGACCAACCAGCATAGTACCTCTTTCATGTACTGATTATACAAGGCTTCTGCAGATTCCAAGTAAGTCTGCGCTGTTTTAATTTCATCCCTTTCAGACCACAGGATACCAAGATTGTTCTGAAAAGACAAAAAACGAGGTTATTTTCTAAATTGTTTCTCCTTCCCCTTCCCCTGGCCTCCAAATACAGCCATACTGTGTCCTGATATAGGCAGACAAAAAAATCCTATCTAATAAATGGCAATTTCAGGTTTTGAATTTGGCCCAAAGTTGTACCTCTGAGTTGCCTAAAGAGGAATCACCACACTAATATAAAGATAATGAGCCATGTTGATAAAGACAAATAACTTAGCTTGCTATTTTCTGTATTTCTTCTATTACAGCAGGTGTTTGAGTGTGTTTAAGAGTTTTGTCTTTCCCAGCCCGTTACATGGGCAATTCACCCAGCAATTAAAGGCCCAATGGGATCTGATCTGTGATCCCAACAACTGCACCTCCTGCCACACTACATGAGGAGATGCAACTGTAATTGGATTCCCTGATCCCACAGTTAGGCTCCCTCTGCACCGGCAACATGGCATAACATCATGATCCTGGGCTCCCTCTCCACTTGAAAGTGGTGCTCCCAGGGCTATGAGCACCAGTCAGCTGAGAACACCAGCCAGCTGATGCACTAGGAGTGCATGGGAGCCAATCATCTGACCAGGGTTCCCAGACTAGTTAGAACACCACAGTGCGTTGGGTATTCAGCCTTCCACATTTCAAAATAATGGTAGGGAGCATTTTAACTAAACCTTAGTCAAAGAGCTTTAGTTAAACTGCCCCTGCCGCCGTTTTGAAGTACAGGAGGTTGAATATTTGAGATGCTGCAGGCAGCACACTTAGATGTATGAAAGCTCTTCAAAGCTCCAGTGCTGGACACAAATTCAATTTATAGTGTGATGAGAACCAGCCACAAAGTTATTATATATTTCTGGTGTAAAACTTTGCAACTTACTCCCTGGTTTAAACTGCCATTAACTGAATGAACATGTGGCTAGGTTGCTACTTAGTATGCGATTAAACTGGTTAATCGTTTTTCAAGTATAATGTCTTATACTGTCAGGGGCTTTAGTCATACGATTGATCATGATGCCAGGAATTCGGCATCACACCTTTGCAGCCAAATTAAGAGAAAACAGACAGGGAATAAGTAACAATATTTAAACATTGTCAACAGGAGACAAGGACAGTGAAAAAAATGCATTAAGTTTAAATGTGTGCATCTTTAGATTTAAAACATGGTAACTTGCATAACAATTCTTGCGCTATGATACACACACCCTCCAATTTCAGAGCACTTCTCCAAATACATCATTAAAATATAACTATTCACAAATGTTATTAAGTTTGACATGTATTCATTTAGTTTCTGTATCTGGCTGATGGATGATTTAAAAATTAATATAAGAACTAACATAACAGAAGATTAAGGACTACTAAATTGCTTCTAAAAATGGAGTACTATGAGCAGGCCAGGAGCAGGGGCAACAGCATGATGTTTGTGAAGAGAAGCCGCTGCCCAATGAATTTACTGAACATTGAAACCAGCTAAACTCAGTCAGACAGCAGTTGTCATGTATGTCACCATGTAAATGGACAGAGAGCCAGTACTTTAGGAACAGATGCAATATAAAATGAAAGGAGCACACCCAGTTCTTCCAAAACAAAGGTCAGACTGGACACCAAAGCAGAAAGCTCTAGCATCTAGAAGATTCTGGTAGTGGAACATAGGCAACGCTAATGCTCACAATGCTTATAATTTTGTCTTATCAAAGGTTTCCAAATTTGTTACCATTTAGAACTCTGCACCCAAACTTCAAATCCTGCAGCCAGACTCACAATTCCTAGATGTTACTTGCATCAGTTGCCAGCTGGACAGCAGAACTATGTTATTACACTGAAAAGATATTTGGAAAGCAGATGGAATAGGGGATCTGAAACAGGAGGGAAAGAAAGGAAGGGAAAATAACGTCCTTAAAACAGAATGGGTTCATTACAAAGAACAACTGATTTAGATTGGCATCGTTTCATCTGTGAGACAGTGGATGTGGCAGCCTATGACGTAGATGGTTTGCAGTGTCTCGCATGAGACTGAATAGTCCAATTGGAGATTTGCATGCCTTTTTTTTTTTTTTTGAGGTATTGGTTCTCATGATACATAAATAAAAATCCAAGCAGAACCAAAGACTTAGTCCAAGGCAGCATTTCTCAACCTTTTTAGACTTGAGGCACCCCTTAGAAAATGCCAGCTCTTACTTTTCTATAGTAAAAGAGAAGAATAAAAACCTAACAGAGGAACACTTTTCTTGCACATAACAAAGAAAGACCACCACAGATCAGGATGTTTTAGGACTATGGATTTCCATTTGAAATATCTGGGTTTATCTTGTGAAGCATGTCTGCACACAATGTGCTAACGTCGTGTGGCAGCTACAGCCCCTGAAAGGATCTCAAGGCACCTCAGGGTGCCACAGCTATATGGCTGAAAATCACTAATCTAAGGCAACAAATCTGAAAACTTTGCATGACCTAAACATGCCTGACTGACTTCCAGTTACTGATGAGACACTGTTCTGTCCCAGCTGGGTTCTTAAGCAACCCTGGATCGGTTAAATGATTGCTTTGCCCCGCCGAGCATGGACATATCATATCAGTAGAGGTCTACCTAAATCACAGGGGAGCTTAACACAGTGTAAAGTTCTCATTCCATGGTCATTTCACAGAAGCCCGCCCCTCAGCACAGACTGAAGAGGCTGCAATGGGGGGGCAGCCCCCCTCCCCCATCTTGCCTGCTGCCCTTCGTGTCACTCCACCAGCTGGCACCTTCCCCTCCTAGCAGCAAGGACCACTGGCTCCCGCTGCGGAGCCAGTATTTTATTTTTAAGGGGCTCTTTCTGTTAATTTGTAGTTTTTGTGGAAAGTCTACGAAACCACAAATTAAGTAGGCCCCTAATGAGGCGTCTCAATGAAGGACAGTAAACCTTTTAAACAACCTGCTTAAAGAACACAAATGGCTCTCCCCAGTCTGTAGCAGAGACCCTCCACAAAAGCCTTTACAGCCTAGTTTTGTGAGGCTTTGTAAGGAAATGGCTGTTGTTCTAGCTTGGTGACTCTCAGCCTTGTCAGCATAAGGCCTGTGACCAGCCATGCCCATTTTCAAGGGACCCAGACCCAGCTGAAGTGTGGCTAAGCAGAAAACCCCATAGCCTGTTTCTAAGTGATCATAGTGTAAGCCTTTGTAAATGTGACAATTAGCTCGGTCAGCAAAGGAAACCATCCACAGGTGCCTGCAGACATATAGGGACACTGCTTCAACATGCTGCAATTACAGTGCATTGGAGCAGACTCAATCCAGTCTGCTGGTGTGCACTAACTAGTGTGCTCCAGCCACCATCTGTTGGTTCCATGACATCTCATGGATTCAGTGTCCCCATGCTTCAAAATGGCAGTGGGGACACTTACTAACACTTGTTGAGTGAGCTTTAGTTGAAGCACCCCCACCCTGATTTTGAAGTACAGGACACTAAATACACAAGTCACAGCAGGTGACTTAATTAGAGCAGCTCTCAGAGCCCAAGGCTTAAAAGGAATCATTATAAGGGAAGACCATATTAATTAATCCAATACATAATATCATAGCTTTATCTTAAAATATTAGCAATAGCAACTGATGTGCTCAAGTCCATTAGATGTCATGTTGCTATATGTTCGTTAAAATGCTTAAATAAAATGTAGAAACAAGACAGCCTCGTCAGAGGAGGCCATAAACTAAGGTAAAAAAACAAACAAACAAACAAAAACAGGCTCATGTTAAACAACACTGGACAACAACAAAAAAGAGAGAAGAAACCCCCCTGTCTTCTACTTCCTCAGGGATATAAATCTCAAGTAATTAACACCTTCCAAGTCCACAAAAAAATCTGGTTTGGTCCCACTCCAAAAGTTCCAGCAAAACAAAAAGAGTAAATAAAACCAATCAAAACCCATTTAATAAAATATTAAAGCCAGCCCTCTGCAAATGCTGGGGTACTCAGCAAATTCAAGGGTGGCTGCAGTGCCCAGGCCCCCGACACACCGAACTCCAGGGCTGGTTTGTTTTCTAGCGCAAGCAGCGGCTGCAGACCCGCTTCTGACTGTTATCAGCAGCCGTCCCACGCACGAAGCCACCTGGGTCCCAGTCCCAGCGCTGGGCTCTGCGGGGCAGCGGAGCCGAGGGCTGCAACACAGGCCTAGCTAGCGCGGTACCCAAGGGCAGGGCAGCAGCTCGGACCCGGGGCTGGATGCCGGAGAGTCGCCCGCGCCCACCTGCGCCTGGATGTAGAGGGAGACGCAGGCCCGCGAGAGACGGCGCGGCTCCAGCAGCCGCGTGCACTTGAGCAGGTGCTCCTCGCCCGCCGACAGCTCCTCTGTCTCCGTGTGGTTCACGCCCAGCTCGTACTCGAGCGCGGCCAGACGCACAGCCCGCAGCTCAGCCGCAGCTGCCTCCGCCTCCGCCGCCTCCTCTGGGCCCAGCAACTGCTTAATCTCCTGCAGCAGCTGGCGGGCGCCGTACTTGGAGCGGTAGGGCTCGGTCTCTGGGTCCTTCTTGGACTCCACGGCCGACAGGCTCTGCGCGCTGCGGAACTTCTCGCACAGCACAGCCCATGCACTACCTGCCGCCATCTTACAGCCCGCAACGCCCCGGTCACCGGCCACGCGGCGCCCCGCCCCCGGCCGGCTGGCCAATCGGCGCAGGGGCGGAAGCGGCCAGTGGCCAATCGGCGGCCGGGACGGCCTTGGAGTCAGCGTCCGGCTGCCACCAGCCCGGCGGTGGTACCTTAGTTCTCACGTCACGGACCAGTGTGGGCCCCGGCACAAGAGGTGGGCAAGGGGCCGTGGGTGCCAGGGCCTGTGCGCGCAGAGCTCGCGGAACGCAGGTGTCCAAGGGGAAAGACTAGCGGGGACCTTTTCTCTGGGGCGCATACACAAGCGGTGACATCCTGCACTCATGTGCTACGAAGCTGTAAACCCTCCTGCACACCCCTTGTTGTCACTGTTCCTTCAGAAACAGCGTGACAGACCCGAATGGCCCTCACGGCAAAATCCAGCCCTGACTAAGGCTGCTGCTAGTGTTACATACATTAAACAACTAGCTGGTCAGTGGGTGTGCAAATGCTGTGAGGTGGATTTACTCTAGAGTAAATCCACGTTGGGCAGGCATCTACACATGCAAAGATTTGGGAGCAGATTCACTGCTCTGGGCAGTAGTCTGCCTCCATCACCTCCAGCCCTGCACCAGCCCCCTGCAACAGCTCTAGGCTCCTGCTGGCTGCTAGCCTAGGGGCTGGCAGGGAGCACAGGGCTAGGAGATGGGTACCTCCTGACAGGTGCCCCCTGGGAGCTGCCTGTTGCCTGGGGCTTCTGTGAAGGAGCCAAGGAGGCTGGGACCTGCCACTCCCTTGCAGCTGTTTCCAAGCCCTCTGCCCTTAATCTCCCACTCGGGGCACAGGCTGGGAAGAATCTGCAGGGCGAAGACCTGCCCCTGACTGGAACAGTTCCCAGCCAGCTTCAGGCTGCACAGAGAAGTCTGCAGGTGGAGCTCAGAGCTGACAGGGGACTGCCTGAAAACAGGACAGCCGAGTGACTGCTGGGAACTCCCTGCTGCCAGGGCAGGGGGACATTATCCCTGCCTCAGCTCTGGCGGTGGAGCCCACCATGGCAGCAGGCAGGTCCTAGGGGCAGGGAGCAATCTCCCACCTGCTGCTGTCCAGGTGACCAGGAGCAAATTTACTCGGGTCTACACATGCCATACTGTGCAGTAATTACACAACAGTTAATTTGCTACTTGCATTTACAGGTAGCAAATTAACTGCCAAGTAGAGGAAACAAGTAATTAGCTCTATTGCACATTGCACAGTAAAATGTCTCTTGTAGATGCACCCAGTCATTACATACATCAGGGGCTGTCAACGGGGGTATGCATACCTCTGGGGGTACTTAGGAAGGCCCCAGGGAGTACATGGCAGTTGTGCGAAAAAGGTACTTGGGAAGCGTGCCACTGCTGCCAGAGAAGCAGGGGTATTTGGGAAGTGCACCATCGCACACCACCCAAGTACCCCCCCTGCTTTGCATCCGGTCCACTGTCAGAATCCTCCCCCAGCTTGTCCAGGGGGTACAGTGTCCAGCAGGGGTACCCACCAGAAGAGGTACACTCCTTTAAAAAGGGTGAAACCCCCTAAGACATATAATGCAAAATGAGTCAGTTGTGCAATGATGTAGACAAGCCACAATGCAAAGTCATTACCATCCAATAAAAATGACTGTCGAGCTTTAAAGAGACAACCAGCTATATAGTGCTTGAAAATGTGTAACAACTCCATAGCTGGTTTCTCGCCAGCTTTTATTTGAAGGTATAGCAGAACCCTAAGGAAACGGGAAGGCTAGGGTTTCTCTTAAGAGCATAATTTAAAATGATGCCTTAGCCTCTGCATTTGAATTAGCAATGAGAAAATGGGGCTACTACTGATGAAAACCTGTGCTACAGAGTTTCATAGTTTGTAGGGTCAAAAGGGACCTGAGCAGATCATCAAGTTGGACCCCCTGCCATGGGCAGGAAAGAATGCTGGTCATATGACCCTGGCTAGGTGCTTATCTAGCCTCCTTTTGAAGACCCCCAGGGTAGGAGCGAGCACCACTTCCCTTGGAAGTCAGTTTCAGATCCTAGCCGCCCTGGCAGTGAAGTAATGCTTCCTGATGTCTAGCCTGAATCTTCTTAGTCAACTTACGGTCATTATTCCTTGTTACTCCTGGTAGTGCTCGGGGAAACAGGGACTCTCCCATTGCCTGCTGGTCCCCCGTGGCAAGTTTATAGATGGCCACCAGATCCCCTCTCAGCCTTCTCTTGTGGAGGCTGAATAGGTTCAGGTCCCATAGCCTTGCCTCATAGGGCCTGCCCTGCTGCCCCCTGATCATGCAAGTGGCCCTCCTCTGGACCCTCTCAATGCTGTCCACATCCTTCCTGAAGTGCAGCACCCAGAACTGGATGCAGTACTCCAACTGCAGCCTGACAAATGTCACATAGAGGGGGAGGATCACTTCCTTGGACCTGCTTACGATGCATCTCTGGATGCATGACAAGGTGCATTTAGCCTTACTGACCATGTCCTCACACTGGCGGCCTATGTTCATCTTGGAATCAATAGTGACTCCAAGATCCTTTTCTGCCTCTGTGCTGACAAGGGAGTTCCCCAGCCTGTAGGTATGCTGCTGGTTCTTCCTCCCCAGGTGCAGCACCTTGCACTTGTCAGTATTGAAACCCATCCTGTTCTCATCCACCCACCCCTCTAACTTGTCCAGGTCTAGTTGTAGCCTGTCCCTCTCTTGTAGCGTGCCCACTTCTCCCCACAACTTAGTGTCATCTGCAAATTTGAACAAGGTGCTTTTCACCTCCTTGTCTAAGTCACTGATGAAGATGTTGAACAGTGCGAGCCCAAAGACTGAGCCCTGTGGGACCCCACTGTCCACATCCTTCCAGATCGAAAATGACCCGTTCACCACCATTCTCTGGGTGCGGCCCTCCAGCCAATTGGCGACCCACCTGACTGTGTAGGCATTGACACCACAGTCACCTAATTTTGTAATGAGAATGGGGTAAGAGTGTGTTGAAGGCCTTCCTACAGTCCAGGAAGACTACATCCACCGCGACACCTACATCCAAGGATTTTGTGACCTGGTCTGACAGAACCTGCCTCTAATGAACCTATGTTGGTTGCCCCTAAGCATAATCTCCCCTGCTGGTCCCTCACAGATGTGCTCCTGGATAATTTTCACAAAGAGCTTTCCCAGGACCAAGGTAAGATTAACTGGCCTATAGTTTCCTGGGTCCTCTTTCCTTCCTTTTTTGAAAATGGGGACCACACTGGCCCTTTTCTAGTCTGGCACTTTGCCAGAACACCACAAGTGCTCGTAAAGCTGTGCCAGGGGTCCTGCAATGACCTCTGCCAATTCCCTCAGCACTCTGGGGTGGAGATCGTCTGGACCTGCTGACTTGAACACATCCAGTCCCACCAGACGCTCCCTGGCCAGGTCCTCACTGACCCTGGGCCTGGCTGTGCCTCCCCTGGGTCCACCAGGGATCCCAGCAGGGATGTCCCAGGTCCTGCTCAGAAAAATGGAAGCAAAAAATTTGTTAAAGAGGTTAGCTTTGTCGTCTGGTGCGACCACCAGATTTCCAAACGTGTCACGCAGAGGCCCCATGTTAGCCGGTACCTTCTTTTTATTTCCTATGTATTTAAAAAAGGACTTATCTGTGATCCTGGTTGCTAGTACCAGTTCTGTCTCTGCCTTGGCCTTCCTAACAGCCCCCCTACAATCTTGAGCAATGGAGGTATAATCCTCCTTGGTAATGGCCCCCCACCACTTCCATTGGGTGTACGCCTCTTTTAGCTTTGAGATGTTCCTGGATGCCTTTGGTGAGCCACTGGGGCTTTTGAGCTCTCTTGCCCCCTTTGATCCACGCTGGGACTGTTAACCCTTGGGCTTGAAGGATCATCTCCTTAAGGAATGACCACTCTTCTTGGACTCCTAACTCCCCTCCCCTCCAGGACCCCAGTGCCTCCCCAACTAATCTCCTTCTCTCATTGAAATCCACCTTCCTGAAGTTCAAGGCTGCCGTCTTGCTGCAGACCTTTACCACCCTGCGCTGGACGGTGAATTCCAATAGGCAATTATCGCTATCACCCAGGTGGTTGAGCACCCGCAGTCCCGTCACCAGGTCGTTGCTTGTGGCCAGGACCAGGTCTAACAAGGCATTTCCCCTGGTGGGACTGTACACCTCCTGGGTTAGATGGAGGTCTTGTAACACGTCTAGGAACCTACATAAGCAGTCTGGCTGACTGCTCTTCCCAGCAAGTGTCCGAATAGTTTACATCACCCATGATGACCGCATCCTTTGAATTAACTGCCTCTGAGAGCTGACCTGAGAATTCCCAGTCCAGCTCTTCCCCCTAGTTGGGTGGTCTGTAGTTAAGTCCCTTTCCCCCTGACCCCCTTGTATTCTGACCCAGAGCACTTCAATCTGCTCCTCCTCTGACCCAGTGCTATTTGTTGAGGATGCTCTTTGACGTAGAGTGCCACACCCCAATCTTTCCTCCCCAGTTTATCCCGCCTGTACAGCCTTTAGCCCTTGATGTTTACCACCCAATCATGCATTGAATCCCACCAAGTGTCAGTGAGCCCCACTATGTCTGGGTTTGTGTTAGCTAGCAGGAGGGCAAGTTCCTCATGGAATCCATCATCAAGAAAAGAGCCCAAACCCCTGAGAGACAGATGAAAGAACAGCAGACAGGGCAGATCTTGGGTAAAACAGAGCAGATGGCTGTGGCCATTCTTTAATAGTAAAATGCAAAAGGTCTTGTTGGTAGGTTCTTAACACATTTTCAGGGTCTCAGCCCATCCCACACAAGCATGACACGTGCCCCCAGCAGCTGATAGGGCATGGCAGCACTAGTGGCAGCAGGAGCATGGCGGTGACAGTAAGCAGGGGAGCTCCCGCAGATGCCGCTGGCGCTGTCTGCAGTAGTGGGGGGTGGGGGTGTTGGTAACCACCCACAGATGCCGCCAGCAGTGTCAGTGACACCTTTTTGTACGTGGTGCGCTGCCACAGTCAGGGGGTGCATGTGCATCCACGTACACACCCTACTCAGTGCCCCCAGACACAAGGTTGCAAGGCAGAGGTAGATATTTGTAAGGTCGTTTGAGCCGCTTCCAAGACACACTGTCAACTGGCAACCATCAGTGGTGTACATGGGATGCCTTGCACACAGAAGAAAAGGACTAAGGGCTGTTTGTAAGTTTCTGGCTTTATGATGGCCTGTCCATACATTGCATCTTTCACAACTCTAAGCAGAATCCCACATATCAATCAATATGCCTGTCTGCATATTTGCATGCAATAAATCTGTCTGCTTTATGTACACTTTAGGAGCTTCCATGCATTTATTAGGGTGGCTCCATGGGGCCAGGTAGCTGTTTACTCACACTGAGGTAGCATTAGAGAGATAGAGAGGGATATTTTTTATGAGATCAGGCTACTAAAGACATCTGCACTTCTACAGATAGCCCTAACATTGGAACGTGTCCGTTATCTTTGTGATAAAATATTATTTGCAAATGACAGCATAGATCTGCACTTCTACATGCTCCTTGGGACAATTATAGCCCAATTTGTAAAGCAACATGGTTACCTCTATACCACTACAGAGTAATTTTCTCTCCATAGCTGGAATAATGAGGTAGGTCAAAATACCTCAAACACATAGACATAGGTCACAAAGTACTAACAGCCTTGTCTGTTCTGGGCTCTCAGGATATTCTCTAAGCATCCTAAATTCTGCCTCCCTGAAATATACTCAACACAGATTATTTTTGTCAGCCTCAGCAAATACTTTGGCTTCATCCTAAATATGTCCCTTTTTGAGTAATGATGGAGCTGGTGAATTGTTCAACTCGTGAATCTCATTATTTGTGAAAAAGTCTGTTCGACCTAATATTTTTCTGAGGCATTTGCTTTTGTAGGCATTTAGCTGCTTGCTTATAACTTTGGTGGATTTTCATCTTTTGCAAGCCTATGTTAAACTAGAAATAACATTTAATTTTATTTGATGAGTTTTAACTGGGTTTTTATCTTACAGATTTTGATGACTAACTCTAAACACACATATATATAGCTACCATCCTACCAGTTTATGACATCATTTCTGCTGGCCTGAGTGCTGACTTGTGCTGTTGTGCCTCTGGCTGGGGAAGCCTGTAATTGAGGGTACCTAAAAGGCATGACATAAAGGAGCCTACAGCCAGGGAGTTTAGAGTAAGGCAAGCATCTGGATACATGGAGCATTAGCAGGGGTAGAAAGGGAACCATATGTGATGTTTGGTCCCTGCTAGTGGGCCAAACATCACATGACCTCACAATGATTTGCAAAAGGCAGATAAGGAAACTGAAGTTCAAGATAATATAGGAAAACTACGTCCAAGTTAGAAAGAGAACTCTGAGTTCCTGATTTCCAGTCCTCTATGTCATCCTTTGGATTAGGCTGCCTACAATTTACATGCATTAGACACACTGGACAACTAACTTTTTTGCTCTCAGATCAGGACTCTGACTCAGTGCCCTCAATAATACTGATTCCTGTAGCACCACTGATAATGATTTTTGTCTAAGCACTGCCAACTAAGATAGTCTCACACTACCCAGAGAAAAAAATCTATTAATTTAGCACATAGAAACTATATTAGAATACTTCTGAAAACAATGTGATTGTATTAGGATTATGGCTAGCAGGATTAAGTTGGTAAGTATTAAAAACAAACAGGAATGTTCAATAAATTTTACTTTCATTCAGTTACATATCTGCATTAAAACGTGAATCAAGCTGGTGATCAAAATGCTTTATTAAAACTTCGCTTCTGACCTCTGATTTTAAATCTATCATTTCTGTAGAAGTTATTGCCTTGTCTCCCATTCTTGAAATTGGAGAACCCTTGGCCTGCCTCACGTGGTGTTTCTTCTAGCTCAGGTAACTCGGTGGCTATAGCCAGCTGCCAGCGCCTTGAATCTTGCCATTTTTCCTGGAAAAAGAAAAAAAAAAAAAAAAAAAAAAAAAGGAGTTTCTTGTGTTCATTCAAACAAAACAGAGGATGTACCTGCCTCAAATCACATGTCTGTTTGCACAGAACCTTACAAATCTTGTGAAAAACTGCAAGAATACTTTTTCTCAGATGGGTTGTTAGCCACATGGCAAGGCAGGGTAGAATGTTCATCTGACTATGTAAGCTGTAGTCTACAAAAACTCATTCTCCCCCGTCCCTTCCCCGAAGTTGAAAACCCCTTTGAAAAGACATTTCAAAATAAACCCCACTCAACAAATTACTTAATCAGACCCCTTTTATGAGAAAGCCGTACCTTATTTTGCAAACCCTTAAAATTCAAAAGCTTGACAAAATACAAACATAAATCACAAGCAGCAGAAATGGGGAGTCAGATACTATTACTACTCTCAGTCAAATGAGTTGGTGGCAGTTGGAAGGCCAAGGCCTCCACAAAAACTAATACACGATTTTGTTAAACAAAAACAAAAACAAAAACAAACAAAAAGGATGATGTTTATGGTAAGGGCAACAGATGGACAAGCAAGAGTTAGGACCAAAGAAACGCATTTAGAGAGGGATAGATGCAATACTGTACTCCGCAATGAATGGGCAGGGGTCCTTCTGCACAGAAGTTTTTAGTGAAAAAGCCTTTTACTATCAACCATACAATCTCTCAATTTCCAGCTACAATATGCAGCCTAAGAGTATTAGAAACATGTTAAAGGCCACCTAGCAACTCAAACATACCTGTATATGACTCAATTCAGCTACAGGGACATCAAAGCACACACCCTAAATGCAAGAAGAGAATCATTTACTCTTCTACTGGCATTCAGAAAGAGATTTTTGTAAAATTAAACTTCACAGAATAGACGTTTGAAACATTATTTATTAATTCCAGGTGAACCTAAATGTAATACAGCAGCCAGGAGTTAGCAGCTGCTGTATGCCTGTTCCACTTGTACCCTTCCCTTTTTAATATACTGAGGGACATGTAACAATTTCAGATTTGCAGAAGTAAATGCTTGGTGCTGACAAAATGCTTATTAATTGGGGATTCTAGTCTTCTGCAATTTCTCTCTCAATGTTTTTGATACAAATGGCAGCATATTTATATCAAGAATACAAGACTATACTGATGAATACTGAATACCTAGCAAACAAGAATGGACAACAATGGGACAGAATTGATTTAAATCTAGATGTAACATGATAGAGAATTGTAATAAACAGAAAACTACCTTCTTTGTCATTGAGTTCCATTGGAAACATAAACATCTTTTACCAACTTTGAGGCTCTTATTTTAAAGCCAAAGCCATTATCAAGCTTCAGTGGAATTAAAGAAAATGCATTTAAATTGTCCATTTACACCAACCAAAAAATTAGAAATCCCATGCACCAAAAAAGGCAATCCATTTTACCGTCTTTCCCTTGAGAAAACGCATTCTGAATACTTTATTATCTATTTCTTCACCAAGCTGTTCTTTTAGTCCTCGCCAAGCATAGCCAATGTTGTGCATTTCTATTGAGCATTTTAATGTCATTGTCACGTATCCCTTTAAAAAAAATAAAGAAACAAACAGTAAAATACCTTTACAATGAGAAGCTAAACTTGTTTGAGGCAAACTATATCTAATCTGGCCAATGAGTCATACCTGCTGTATACCTCCTTGAAACTGTATGGTAATATTGGAGGCTTTGCAGTTCTGCTAATAAAAGGACTTCCCGAAAACCTCCAGAAGCTGAGGCCGGTCATCTATTTAAACCCCCAGAAAAATGTTACACTTAATCTGTTAATCATGTTTTAAGTAGTAACCTGGCCATATGTTCAGGGAATTAATGGTGCCACAAAAAGGGAAGCCAGCCAAAAAAATATTACACGTTTTTTTGTACAGTTTCCATTTTTAGGCTGGTTTCCATCAGGCTTTGAACAGGCGGCAATGCTAGGATTGCACCAGGGTCTCCAACTAGGTCTGGCGTGGTCCCGGCCAACCATGAGCTAATATCCTGGTAAGGCCCTTAACCTGCTGACAAGCAGCAGATAGTCAGCTGATTGAAAGCTGGATGCCTGACAATTTGCCAAGCGGGGGGGGATTCTGCGATCATGATCACAATAGATCATGATCCCAGGCTCTCCCTGCACTGGCAAGTAGTATATGATTGGTATCTGATAACTGTCCCCCAAAATAGTGCATCCAGCCATGCATGGCACAGTTGTTGGGATTGGGGATAGGGTTTCACTGTGCCTTTAAAATTAACATCCGTCAGCGGCCTATTGACAGAATGCAAACTGTTGTCGACTAACGTTTTTGGGGTGGTTTATTTTTTTTAAAGGGTTTTTTGTTGGAAGTGGAGGAACACTGGAAGGTGGCATATACTTTGGAAAGTGGCACATATATCCCCACACAAAGATTTCAACAAATAAATGAAACTGTGCATAGGTCATTATACGGAAAGCTGGCCACAGAGTACTGTACTGATTCCAAAACAGATTACTAGGGGTGCACCAATACAGATTTTGGGGGCCAATACCAACAGCAGATTTTTAAGGAGGCATGCTGGCCTATATGGATCCGATTTCCAATACAGCATGGAGAGCTGCATGCAACTGGTAAGTCTGTTGTGGTGGAAGGGGAGTGGGGAGGAAAGGAGTGTGGGGGGCAGATCAAGGCTCCTATGGTGAGGGAGGAGTGGGGCTGGGGCTGCCCAACTGGGCTGGGACACAGGATGGAGCCATGGCTCACTGGTGAGACATGGGGGGGGGGGGCCCTCATGCCGCTGTGCACAGCCTGGAAGGGCAGCGGGGGGGCATACAGTTCTGAATCTGCATGGGGCACGGGCAGAGTGGGCTGCTGCTGCAGGCTGGGGGTGCAGCTGTGCTGGACACTTCCCAGCAGGGGCCGAGCCAGGCTGTGTTCAGGGTGGAAGGTGGCGGTACTGGGAGCGGGGCTGGGGGGGTGCTGCAGCAACCCCAAAATTCACCGTAGCCCCCTCTCCTAGTGCTGCTGCCACCTGCCCTGACAACAACTCCCCTTCCCCACCCCCAATGAACCAGGAAGAACCTGGCACAGCCCCAGCTGCAGTCCACCCTGCTGGCACCCCACGCAGACCCAGGGGCATGTGCAGCAACAGGAGCTGCCCCTGCCCCCAGATGAGCCACAGCTCCACCCTACACCCTGTCCCAGCTGGGCAGCACCTGTCCCAGCTCCACTCCCTCCCTCACCATGGGGGCCTTGATCTCCCCCACCATGCTCCTTCTCTCCCACTTCCCCTTCCACCACAACAGACTTACCAGCTGCTGGCTCCAAGCTGCCAGGCTGTGCTTCTCACTGCCTGCATGCTGTGCTGCAACTGCGCATATGCATGCACATTTATCAGCCAAATTAAATCACCCACTTCAGACCAATTTCTGATATACTCGATTTTCTTTATATTGGTGCTGATCCAACATCGGACCAATGTATTGGTGCACCTCTACAGATTACCATCCATCAATAAACTGGGGAAGGTTTTCCCTGGAATCAGATACCTCCACTCACTTTTTCCTTTCCTTAAGAGATGCTGATATTTAGCACATTTTATAAGGAGACAGACCAAGTCTGCAACAAATAGAACCCCACGAGCATAAGAAACTTCAATATAATTTCCATGACACTATTACAGTTTTCTATAGTATTGGCTGGAAAGTTGGGAATAGCTATTAAAAGCAATGAAGGATGCTCCATTTGGACTGGGTTAACAGCTTGGCAGTACCTAGTTAAGGGGAACAGAGATAACCTCTATAGAAGGTAGAGCAGATACACACCTTACAGACTATGACAGACATATATACAGCACAAGCTTTTGTGCACTCAAGTTTACTTCATCAGATCTCTATACCCAAATAGTGCCAGAGAACGTTGGTTTGGGCCCATTTCAGATAGAGAGAGGCAAAGGGTGCTAGCCCTTGTGAAACTTACTAATATACATCACACTGCTTAACATTTACTACACAAACCCTCTATAGCTGTTAGGAGGATTTGTTTATATGGTTTTCTGAACACAGAAGTACTATGTAACGTTATTTACCACATCCGAGGAGAGCAAGGATCGCTGTTGAATGGAAGTAGCCCCAGAGATGTGAGCTAATGCTGCAGCCAAGGCCCTGACTGCCCCCTTTTCCTCTATGAGCTTCTCAGCTGACTGTGTGAAATAGTCGATGGCAGAAGGAGGAACAGAATCCAAAAACCTGAGTGTTGACAGCAAAACCATGATAGGTCAATACACAGAAGACTTACATTAGGAGATTTAATTGTTCACGAGATATTTCATGAACTTTAGAGACTAATTTAAGAATTAAGAGCAAGATTTTCAGAGGTGTCTAGTTATTGCTGGTGCATCACTTATAGGCAGCCAACTCAGGCATGCTGACAAAAATGCCAAATATCCACGCTCTGATAATGAGGTTTGTCACAAGCACCCTAGCTACTTTTAAAATATTAAGCAATTTGTCCAAGTCAAAACTTGCTCAGAGCTTAGGAGTAGTGTGGCACTAGGAAGCCTTTGCCTTGCAATTCTGAGCTAAGTCAGTAGACCTCAACCTTTTTCAGCTCAAGGCTCCTCACTAGATTTAAGGCAAACCTTGGAAAGTTCCAGCTCTTACTTTTCACTTGTTTTTTTGACTATGGAAAAATATTACAGCAATTTTTCTGTTGCAAAGAACTCAGACAGAGCACAACAGGTCAGAATGTTTTTAACACTGTGGATTCCTATATGAAATCTTTGGGATTACCTTATGAATCACGTTTGCACACCTATGATTGCATGGTATCTCATAGCACCCTTGAATTACTGAGCTAAGGAATTCCTTATTTTATGTTCTGCACATGCCCCCACCGCCACTCCCAAAAAAAGAGTCTCCTGCATTCACCATCAACCAGAATACACAGGTAATTGTTCAGGATTTGTCAATGCACTTTTGTTACTCACAATGTTACTGAGAGAGAAGTAAGATAAGGTGCTTCCTACTCCTAGAGCAGACTGTTTGAATGCACTAGTACAGGTGTTAGCAACTTTTTTTGGCTGGACTGCTGAAAAAACCACAATGTCTACCTTGGAAGGTGCCACAGTGCCAACATGCCAGAGCCTGGAGCAGCTGTTTGCAGCTTTCCAGCTGCAGCCGGCCCACGGAGCCTGGTCTGCTCACAGCAGGGCTTGCAGCCTGGGCTCTGTTGCTGGCAGCAGCTGCTTAGAGCCTGGGCTGCCAGTGGTGCCCCAAGCAAAAAGGCCTTGCGTGCCATGCTCAGCACACATGCTGAGGGTTTCTGACCCCTGCACTAGTAGATGCAACTGGCAAAGGGAGCAAGACCAAAACAGAAGGCTTAAATTTACATCTCCAGCCTGGTACCTCACCACACAAGCTGTTCTCAACCTACACCTTGGTAACAAACCTCTCCTCCTACTTAGTCAGATAGGAAGGGCAGAATAGTAGGGCTGTGCAAAACAGCACCATTTTGTTTTGACTTCCGTTTTGAAGGGACAGTGTTCTGTTTCAAGTTTTGGAACCACTGTCCCATCAAAACTGTTTTGACGTTTTGCCCATAGGCTATAATGGGGAACTACAAAACTGCCTATAACTTTGTCAGTTCTTGCCTGATTCAGATGGAACTTGCAAGAATGGTAGCTCCTTCTGAGGCCACGAAGGCTGCCAAGTTTCAAGGACATAGATGCAGGGATTTCTGGGAAACTGCATCTCAAATTCTTGAAAGCAAAACTTGTGTCGTGTGTGTGCGTGCGTGCGTGCATGTGTGCGTAGGCATGCTAGCCCCTACTGAGGCCACGAAGCCTGCCAGGTTGTAAGGAGATAGATGCCAGGGTTTCTGGGAAACTGCACCTCAGGCTGCTGAAAAGCAAAACTCGTGACACGGGTGACAGAGAGCAGGCCAGTTCAAACAATGCTGCTTTTTATGCTGTTTCTCCATCCCTCCCCCAGAGTACTGGGATTGGAAAGGATCTCATGGAAGGACCAGTCACTGGCCACCTACACAGTTAATATGAGAGCAGTCCTCCCCCGCTCTTCCCCCTCCCTCGCCTTATTTTCTGTTTCCCTGAGGTGCAGCAGTGCAGCCCATGACTGAGCAGCCCATGACTGAGCAGCTTTGGGAAATGTGGGGCCTCAATGAGGAGCAGGGTCAATTACAGCATGGGGGCACACGGTGCAAAGCATGGTGCAGCCAGGGGAACACCAATGATGTGGCCCCTGCAGCACGCAACAGAGGGCATACAGCCCCCCACGTGCTCAGAAGCTGGATCACCTTGCTCTGAATAACAACAAGCATTGCTTAGTAAGGACTCATTCACCTGTTTAGACTAGTGGTGGGCAAAATGTTGGGCTGCAGGCTGGATGGGGCCCCATCAGGCCATTCTATCCAGCCTGTGGGGCCCCTAAAAAATTTAGAAAGTTAAAATTTATCTGCCCTGGCTGCCGCTCATGCAGCCCTTGTGCCTTACCAAAACTCAGTAAGCAGCCCTCCGCCCAAAATAACTGCCTGTCCCTGGTTTAGATCAAAAGTGGCCAATGGCAAGAAAAGTCTCTACATTTGGCTTGCAGCAGACCAGGGAGGGGACAGGCAATATGGCAGCAGACAGAGCAGAAGGCAGAGCAGGAAATTAGGCAGGGGAAGGGGATCAGAGTGGCACTTGGGGATGTCATGGAGCTAATTTGCAGCATGCCTGAAAAAAAGGTCAGCCCCCACTGGTCTAGACCAAGCACACACAACCCCTTGCCTGCAGGCCTTTTCATCTGGCTGGGGGGGCTCTCCCATGATCCAAAAATTTGGTGCGAGGGAGCAGTGGCAGCTAACTGCCATTCCCCTGCTATCAAAATTTCTGGACTCAGAGTGAGCCCCAGGGGCTGGAGAGCCTGGCCCTGGGGCTGACTGGGGCCAGTCACGGCAGAGCAGCACAGGTCCAAGTAGGATTATGGGGAGGTGGCATGGGGCCCAATACTGATACACAGGGCCTGATCTGACCTGTGGACTGGCCCTGTGGGCCAGATGAGCACCACTGATCTACACTACGCTATCACTATAAAAAAGTATTAGCAGAAATGGGAGACTCAAGTCTATGCTTAACTAACAGTGCCCAAGTTAGGAGTCTTGGATAGTTTTAGGCAAAGGTCACATCATATTTGACATGGACTTGTGAAGCACTTCTCAGGTATAAAGGTGATATACAGGAACCAGTCAAATATATGCTCTTAGCACAGGAAATACAAATCTGCTGCAACAGAGAAGCATTAGAATAAATGCCAGCTGGAAGCAATTTCTATCAAGTAAGGGTCAGATGTGTATGGAGTTAGGACTGAAGCTGCACAAAGTCAACATGGAAATCTTAACAAGGAACCTAACTTAGCATGTGGCAAACGAAATACAACACACACCTGTGACAGGGGCGCACTCTTACTTCTGCTTAAAACTGTATCACCTGCCTGGTAGTAATTCTCTGTTCCACATATTTAAACTTGTTTTGTCATAAATTAAAAACACTTTCAACAAAATGTGTTTTGAAGGAGAATTTCACTGCACGAGGGTCTCTGACATACAGACGTTCATTGCCATTGTCTTATTAGAATCTACTGGTCCATGCAGGAAAGCACAGAGGTATATTGGTACATATACCAGAGCTGACCTGTAGTCCACATTAACAACAGCACTGCTGCTTAACAAGTTCAAAACATCTTAGAATGATGAGCAGATAGCAAACATACCTGACAGCATCTTTACTGGAAGCTTTAATGATCTCTGTTGCACTAGGAACACCTACACGCTTAAATATTATTCCCTGAAATTGAGAAGAAACCATGAATTGCAGATCAAGAGGTTTTTTTTTCCTATCGTACTCAATGGGTTAAATCATAGTCAAGTCTGGCTTTAGATGCCTCTATTCCACTTCAAGTGCTGAGTAGGAAAATCTTCTGTTCAGGATTTATTTAACTATAAATAACTTTTATTTCACCTGAAATATAAAAAAAATCATGTTGGGATCTTTGCTAACTTGCAGATACTTGTGCCTAGTCTGCATATTTATACCAGAGATGATAGCAAGGAGAAAGCTTGGATATGTTGTCAGAGTCCAAACCCACAACACAAGGATTATCAATTATTTAAAGAGATGTTACACTGGTCTTAGCCAAAACACCAAACAATAAGCAGCAGAATGGTTTTCAAATGCTGGATGAAACTGAAAATAAAGCAAAAGAAATGGAAAGCACAGTATGAGGGGAAAAAAGAATTCTTGGATGACATCTGTCTGAAAACTTCTGCTTTTAAATCACAAGATTTAGATATTTTTCCTTTGCACTGATGGATTGATAAATCATAGAGCAAGACATTAAAGATGCTTGGAAAGATGTGCAATATATGCTAAAAAGACAAAGAAAGAATTAAAATTCCATGTTTACCCTTCAACAGTAAAAAACATACAACAGAACAGAAAAAGTAGCCATTGTAGAGATTTCAAATCATCAAACGCAAGCCTTGGTAGATAAGTAAGGTAGAAGAGGATTTTAAAATATTTAATTTTAAACTTAATTACTCATAAAATCTTAAGTACCTTCAACAACAGAGTGTATATATGAAGTTTCATGTACAGCAGTGATGGTAAAGTCAGAGTTACTTAATAGAATGAAAAAGAAACAATTGCCAAGTGTAGTATAGCTCAATATATCAAAGCTTTTCAAACACTGATGTTAACATTTTAGGACCCATGTATTCCCAAAATGGATTTGTATGGTTTTAAGCAGACCTACCCTGTAAGCTATCCAAGAACACAAATGCATGCTGTAATGTCAGACACTGTGACTCTATTACAGAAAACAAACCCCAAGAAAACTAACCGCTTTTTGTTCTACATGTCTAAGTTGATCTTCCTCCTTTCGCTGATAGAAACAGATACAAATTCCATTCCGTCCAGCTCGACCTGTGCGCCCAGACCGATGGATGTAGGAGTCCACATCCTTTAAAAATAAGAATAAACATGAAAAAACACTTGTCATTTGACCACAGGATTAAATTTGCTAAGAACATAAAAAAAAGAAGGTTAAACCAGGGGTGGGCAAAATGCAGCCCGTGGGCTGGATGTGGCCTGCCAGACCATTCTATCCAGCCCACAGGATCCCTAAAAAAATTTTGAAAATTAATATCTGCCCCTGGCTGCCTGTCATGCGGCCCTCAATGGCTTGTCAAAACTCAGTAAGTGGCCCTCCGCCCAAAATAATTGCCCGCCCCTGGGTTAAACTCAAGTTCAGAGCCCTGGAAAAATGTAGGAAAAGAGTTATATTCTCTTATATCTTTGAATTCATTCTGAAAACTGAAGGAGAGCTAATATCTAGAGGTTCACCGATACATCGGTCCAAATATCAGATCAGCACCAATATAAAAAATATTGAGTGCATCGGAAATTGGCCTGGTGTGGCTGATAATTGCCTGTGCATGTGCGCAGCCGCAGTGCAGCACACAGGCAGCGAGGAGCACAACCCAGCAGCTTGAAGAGTTGAATGAAGCTGGTAAGCCTGTTGTGGTGGAAGGGGAGGGAAGGGGTGTGGGGGGGAAGATCAAGGCCCCCCATGGTGAGTGAGGGAGTGGGGCTGGGGCAGAACAGGGAGCAGAACAGAGCCACAGCTTATCTGGGGGGTGCAGAGGGTGGCTCCCACCACTGCACACACCCCAGAGGGTATAAGGGAAGCATCTGCCCTAAGATCTGTGGCGGGGTGGGGGCAGGGTGGGCTGCAGCTGTGGGCCAGACCAAGCTGCTCTTGGGGCAGGCAGTGGTGGCTCCAAGAGGGGGGTCTATAGTGAAATTTGGAGTGGCTGCAGCCCTCCCTGTAGCTCCCTCCCAGCACTGCTGCTGCCACCTGCCCCAAGCACAGCCCAGGCCAGCCCCCACTGGGAAAAGCCTGGTGCAACCCCAGCCCCAGCACTCAGCTGCAGCCTGCCCTGCACAGATCCAGGGGCACATGCCCCTCCCATGCCCTCCTGGGGTGCATACAATTAGGGAAGCCACCCTCCTCCCAGATGAGCCATGGCTCCTTCCCACACCCAGCCTGGGCAGTGCCTGCCCCACTCTCTCCCTCACCACAGGAACCCTGATCTGCCCCCACCCCATGCCCCTTCTCTCCCCTCCCCTTCCACCACAATGGACTTACCAGCTGGACATGGCTGTATCAGAAATCAGATCGCTATCAGCCAAAAAAGTAGTGGCAAAAACCAATATAACTAACCCAGCAGCACAGAAAAACAGATTACTTGTAATGGGAAGAACAGCATTTATGTGCAATAGGTCTTCATAAAGGAAGTGTGCTCTTACAGACCATTTGGAAATTAAAGCGACTTTTACAACATCTCTTTTGGTAACCACAAAAAAAAAAAAAGACCTTGCAGGACAAAAATGGGAGAATGACACCAGATACAGCCTGGATATATCATAGACTTTAATGAATCAAGGCTCTACACATACCAAACAATTTAGAAACTGGACTGGAAAAACAGATGAACTTCAAAATAAGGTAAAAAAGTACAGAAAAGATTTTGGAGGACATCTTAAAATATACAAAATAAAAAGGGGGGGGGAACCTGATTAACATACAAAATGCAGTTGTTCAACGGGAAAATTCTGTATCTGTTGTAACAGGAAAAAAACCTACTCCAAGGATGACCCTCAAATTTACATCATCAATAAATCAGGACATTATTCCTTTGAAACAGATAAAATACTGAGATGTTGTTGCTGCCCTTTCACATAAGGATAAATTACTGACTAATTTCTCCTCTGTCTCTTACCTTTGGTGGTGAACTTTGTACAACCAGGTCAACTTCAGGGATATCTAAACCCCGGGCAGCTACATTGGTTGCAACAAGGACTTCAAATAAACCATTTCTAAAACCTTTCAATGTAATTTCTCTCTGTTTTTGTGGAATGTCACCATGCAGAACTTGGGCATCCTATAAGAATACATAATTAAGATTTACTGAGCTCATTCTGTTGCATTAGTACTATCCAGTTGACACAGATTCCAAAATCTACTGGTTCTATACTACCCTAATGCCAATCACAGCAATAGCCATATTGCTGATATAAAAAGAGATAAAGCACGATACCAGAATTACAGTTTTAATTATTTCTGATAGATTTCATCTTATTATTTGTATCAGTCCCACATGATTTATAGGCTGGTATGCAATAAGACCCAATTCTGATTCACTTATACTTGAGGACCTACCTAATTCATGGGGACTGCCTCCTGTTTTTGCAGTCTGAGCACAGCACCAGTTGCCATTTCTGCGCCCTCCCCCTCTTCTCCCGTGCTTCAGGGGTAATACGGCTTCCTGCCTCTGGTTTAGCTCCCCCCCCACCACATGCTGACTGTTTCCCAGCTTTTTTGCAGTTCCCACACTTTTTGTTGCATGAGACCTACCACATTCACAGTTTACATGAAAATCGTGAAATCGGTAGGTCCCTACTTATACTAGTTAATTGGAAGTAACTCTATTTGAAACTAGTGCAAGATCAGACTCAAGATTAAGTACTCTGTACTGAGGAGCTTGCTAGAGGTAGAAAGCATTTAATATGATGTTGCTAGGGGTAGCCAAGTTTAAATTATATCTGATATTTACAGAAAAGTGGTTTGAATCTAAATAGGAGACGAAGTGAGAGCTCGTAATTGAACTCTAAGAGATCATGAGCATTAGCTGAAGTGGAAATTATCAGTACATCTGAGACAATTTCAAACTCACTTCACTCCAGAGGACTTATATTAGCATAAAAATGTAAGTATGTGTGTGTGTCAATACATAACAAGTTAAAGTTATTAGCTGGTTTACTGCTAATGCACCAGATTAAAATCAAGCCAATCAAATTACCTGTTTGACCTATACAGTACTTGATTAAATAATGAACATATACGTAC
Organism: Crocodylus siamensis; assembly: GCF_052110815.1. Classification (NCBI taxonomy): domain Eukaryota; kingdom Metazoa; phylum Chordata; order Crocodylia; family Crocodylidae; genus Crocodylus; species Crocodylus siamensis. Next base: position 53,404,709 of record NC_143401.1, on the reverse strand, counting down.
TCATATATACTCACGTCTCATTTCAACATCAAAATAAAATTTGCTCCATGTAAATTAAGGATTATCATTACTGGGGGATGAAATGCAAAGTGCAAGTGGCCTAGCTAGTGGACCACCTAAAACCTAAATTAAAGATTTAAACACTTCTTAAAGAAAAGTGGACCTTCAGTCCTGTAATGTGTGTATCCCATATGCCAATTATTCAAATGATGCATTCTTTTAAAATTCAGAAATTTAAATATCAGGTTAGTATGAGGTGGGGTATTTATATTCTACTATTGTTAGTAATTGTTCAGTGTTAGCTGTAAGTTTAGCACTGCACAGTACACAAAAAGAAAAGCTGTTATCCTGAACAGTTTTACAGTCAAGCAAAACCTGACATGATAATGGTCAAGGAGGATAAGCTTCTGGTTTCAGACACCTGAAATGTTTTAGAAGTGTCTCATGGACAAATGATAGAATTTTAGATTCCTATTGACTTTATTTGCATGGCTATGATCCTATCCTCACATTGCAGATTTATAGCCTAGATGCCTAATAATACAACCATCTTTTCAGAAACCAAATACCTGTCTGATTGAAGCATTCTGTGCTAGTTCACTTGCATCCTTTTTGGTCTCACAAAAGATAATTGTCCGTCCGTAACTGCCACTGTAGACCTGAATAACATCACCAATAACGGCTGCTCTCTGAGACCAATGACACTCAATAGCCAAATGCTGTCAGGGAAAGAAAAATCCATCTATGTTGTATCTATTGTTACTCAAAAGAATAGTAGCAAAACAAAGGCTTGACATATTTTGGAGTTACTCTAAAAAAATTTTTTAATTAAAAAAACAATAAAAACCCACCCAGAAGACAAATTCATATAAGAAGTATTGTTCATCTAAAAATGCTTTACATGGCTTAAACTAATCTGACAGCCAACCAACAGAAACTTAAAGTAATTGCCGACCTTTTAAATGTAGGCACTGTAATTCATATCATCCATACTGTACACCTCTAGAACTGATGCTACTTAGTAATAACATTACTTACATCTACAGTCATAGCAGTCCTTTGAGTCTTCTTTCCAATGAGGTCAATCTGTTCATAACTGGATTTCATGTATTTCTTACCCACATCATACACCCAGTGTGGACAAGTTGCAGAAAACAACAGTGTCTGGGGGTTGTCTTCAGAATCTTTGAAAGAAATCACATACTATCAATAATTCTAGCAGTACTTACAACAAGAGAATTCACGTTTCACAGATTCCATAAATCTGTTTATAAAGCAGTAAAAATAATATTGAAATTTGGGAAGCATACAAAATTTAACAATCAAACAGAAAAGCATTTTAAGGCACTCAACAAAAAAAAAATAAGAAAATATGATAAGTGTTGATAAACAGCTAAAGTGGAGCAAGTGCAAGCCTACTTAAAGTCAAGCAATGAAGGAAAAATATTAATGAGTCAGATCAATACAGATCTAATTTGTTCAAAAGGAAAGGCAAAGGATAAGCAAATCTCATTTGAATTTCTAGTTCTGCAGACATGATGCAAAGCTTACTCAAATAACCAGAAGCCTTTTCACATAGCTGAATGGACTAAAGATAATTCACTTTAAATTATTTTCCTGATAAATCAGAAGGATTTACTTTCCAGAAATGCAGACAATAAATTTGCACACTTACCTTTCTTGTAAGCAAACGTTAAAATTTCTTCTACTTGCTCAGCAAAGCCCATGTCTAACATTTGATCAACTTCATCTAGAACAACATGCTTCACATTGGAAAGGTTCAGCTTCCCATTTTGAAGATGGTCTTTGATTCGACCCGGAGTTCCAACTAAGATGTCAATGCCATTTTGGATGTGAAGAACTGAAGGAAAGGCAGCAAAATAGTACATAAATGAGAGAGAGAGAGAGCATGCAAGCATACAGTTTGCATATTGTTATCAAGTTATAGTAATATTTCTAGTCTAAAGACCAGATAACTAGGGCTCCTGCCCTTTCACCTCTGAAAAAAAAAGAACTAAATTTATTTGGGGTTATAGGTGAACTGATTTAGCTAGTCACTAAAGACCGTTTACAACAGGGGTGTCCAATCTTTTTGAATGTGGGGCCAGACCATGAACTTTTTAATCACCCAGCAGGCCGGCGAGCAATATTCAAACACCCTCTGTCCTGGGCCAGAGAGACCCTATCTGTGCAGCCCTACTGCACCTGCCTGTTACTGCAAGGTTCATGGTAGCTGTTGGTGGGCAGGGGCAGGAGGGACCCATTCTGCATCCAGCCAGCTACTGCCCCAGAGACTGAAAGGGAGAAATAAATAGCTCCACATCTCCATCCCCCGAGCAGTACAGCCCCACAAGCCGGCACTGCCTGAAGGGTGGCTGGAGCGAGGCGGCCACTGCACCGTAGGCTTTCGCTCACCCGGCCACCCACCTACCCGGCCCCACTCACTGTGGTGCCCGGCTGCCCACGCATGCAACCCCGGCGGCCTCAGCGCTGCAAGCCCGGAGCGTGAGGTCCGGCAGACACTGACTCCCGGCACTTTGCCCTGCAGAGGTCATGCCAGGACCCTGGCTGCCAAGGCCCCCCATGCTGGCTTCCCACGTGCTGCTGGGGACGGGAGGAGCCCAGCCAGGTCGGCACCAGCCAGCAGAAGCGGTGGCAGAGCCATGTGCTGCTCGGGACTGACCAGTGCAGGCAGGGGGAAAATGCAGCTGAGCCCCTGCCACTTTGGCCAGGCTCGTCCCGTCCCAAGCGGCACACCGTTCCGCCACTGCTTCCGCTGGCCGGTGCAGACCTGGCCAAGGCTCCTCCCATCCCCAGTAGCACATGGGAAGCTGACTTCAGCTGCATGCCACTTTTCCTGGCTGGTGGTGACCCGACTGGATCCATCCCATCCGGAGTAGCATGCAGATGAAGCCGGCTTCCCACAAGCTGCTGGGGACAGAAGGAACCCGGGAGGGTCTGCACTGCCCAGCAGAAGCAGCGGTGGAGCTGTGTGCCAGTCAGGATGGGACAAGCCAAGCCAAGCCAGAGCTCAGCTGCATTTTTCCCCTACCTGTGCCATTCAGTCCCCAGTGGCACATGGCTCCACCACTGCTTCTGCTGGCTGGTGCTGACCTAGCCAGGCTCCTCCTGTCCCCAACAGCATGCGTGAAATCCGGCTTTAGCCGCATCCTGTTCCGGATGGGACAGACTCGCCTGGGTTGGCACCAGCCAGCAGACGTGGTGGCAGAGCCGTGTGCTGCTCAGGACTGAATGGCGCAGGTAGAGGGAAAATGCAGCTGAGCCCCTGCTGCTCCAGCTAGGCTCATCCTGTCCCGAGAGGCACATGGCTACTCCTCTTCCCACATGCACCAAGTCGGCAACGTCAAGCTGACGCGGTGCAGGTGAGAACCTTGTCCTTTCCCCAGTCCTTCAGCAGCCATTAGGAAGCTGCTGAGGTGCTGGGGGAGGGACAAGAGGTGGGAACAAGAGAAAACAATGTTTACTTTCGTTTCCTGTCCCAGCACCTCTGGCCTCAAAAAATGCCTTGGCGGGCTGCATGGTGGCCTGCAGGCCATATATGTTGGACAAGCCTGCTCTACAAGAAGTGCAATGCTAAAATCAAAAACTATGACATCATCATGAGACTGCCTTCCTTCAGAACCATCTTCATTCAGTTAACTTTAAAAAAACCATCAACATTTTAACAGACTTTAAACGCTTGTCTTCTCTCGCCTTAGTTTCCAGCTTTTCTTTTTCTCTCCCACACATTTGTATAACAACAAAATTCCCATAGAAATCATTCCCAATCTGTTCTTCTGCAACCCTGCCTGTTGTCAGTCTACAGTGGAAACTTGAAATGACAAGTCTGAGAATGAACCCCCCAAAACGCTCATCAATAACTTTTGAGCTATCTAAGCCATAAGTGGCAGAACCAGGCAGCTGAAAGCAGTATTAGAAAATAGCCAGAAAAATGTGGAAACAAGAAAATATGAGATATGCTTAGTTTCATTCTCCTCCAAACTGGGATATTAGTATAGTGCACGTATGTGTCCCGTTTTTCTCAAAGATTAGTCCTGCCGAAGTTCATCTACTCAGGCCCCTAAACAAATGTACAAATAAAGCGGTGATGGAATCTAACGGGCAATCCCCACAATCATGCTTCCTGCCATGTCACATGTGCATGCCAGGAAGCACGCCTGTTGTATCAAGTATCAGATCCCATCATGCCTTATTGCTGGTGCAGAGGGAACCTGTAATCACAATCCTAGGCTCCCCCTGCACTGGCAAGTAGCTAGCTCCCATTGCTGGGAGCACCAGTCTGGCCACAAGTTCAATTAATGGCATGACAGGAACTGGCCAAAAAGTTATTACACTTCCTTTGGGTACCCTGTTAAGTGTAACATGTGGCAGCGGCCTCAGTTTCAAGATCAGAGATTCATAAAACTGAACAGGTGCATTTCAATCATCAAATACAAAATTTAAAAAAGAGCCAAAATTACTTTTCCCCTTGAACACATACTTGGATAAAGATTTTTGTTAAACATATACACCTAACTTGGATTCTTTAATTTTTTTGTTAGTTTGTTTTTAACAGAGGTGAAACCTTCAGGGGGAAAAAAGTTTAACTCCATGAATACAATACCCTGAATGTCAGCCAGTACAAGACTGACTTCTACATATTTACTTACTTTGTCCATTATATGGTGTTCCACCATAGAAACAAGCCACTGTGAGTTTCTTTGTGATGTCTTTGAAGTCTTTGGCTACCTGGTTTGCCAGCTCTCTGGTTGGAGCAAGAACTAGCACCTGAAGCGATTAAATAAATAGTCAGAAATCCAGGAACTTGCTTGCAGGGTAGGAAGGGGAGAATATAATATCATCATTCAGATAATACTACCGCCAAGCAACATCAGATAATATTTACACTAAAGACAGGGTAGAGGAATGGGAGGAATTAGTTTCTTATCTTTAAATCAATGGTGTCCAACGTTTTTGAATGTGGGGCCGGATCATGAACTTTTTATCACCCAGTGGGCTGGCGAGCCATATTCAAACACACTCTGTCCTGAGCCAGACACACCCTGCAACCCAGGCTGTATGTTGGACAAGTCTGCTTTAAATGATAAAAAAGCTGAACAACTTAACTGTAGATGCACTAACCTTGAACAGGATCCCTTTACATTCATTTAATAGTTAAATCACAATTAAAATATTTACAGAGACCAACTGAACTGGGACTTTCACTGGTAATTTGAGCTACCCAAGCACTAATGATTTGTAACAAGTCCCATTTGCCTGACTGCCGTCCTAAGTGAGTTTACAAGTAAGGGAACAAATTACACAAGATATCTGCTCACTGGACTTTTGAGAATTGAACTGTGGTACTTTATCTGTTTACAGTATGACAGCAAGACAAATCTCAAAAAAAATATGACATTGCACTCCGCTATCACCAAGATGCTGCCAAGGACTTGTCATGGGGCAGAGCTGGGCTACGTGATACCATTCAGGACCAGAAGGGACAGTTAAAAGCCAGAGGGGAGAAGAAAGTACGCAAGTGACAATATGTCAAATGGGGCCATAAATCTAAGGCGTCAGTTTTTTCTCAAAGCAATTAAGATACCTTTGGTGGACGGCCTCTCTTCCTTTCCTTTATGTCTCCCTGAAGCTTTTCAATCAAAGGAACAGCAAAAGAAAATGTTTTTCCAGTTCCAGTTCGAGCCTGAGCTATTATATCCTTGCCATCATATATGGGCTGGAAGGTCTTCGCTTGAACAGAAAACAGGTACTTTACTCCTCGAGCTGCAAGACAAGCCAAGCCAGCGAGATATTTATTAAATGGTGCTATGACTCCACAGAGTCAAATTAAACAGCTGAAAGCCCTGTTATGTGATAAGTAACCCAAATCCACAGGACAGATCACGTCAACTCTTCTATCAGATACTGGGAGTAAACAGCAAATACGCATTTCATTTCATTAATCCTACTTGGCAAAAAAATTACATTTTTTCTTGAAGCAAAATTTAGTTTCAGGGACAAAAAGGACATTTTTATGTTACATTCACCATAAATGTGGCTATAATTTACATTAATATCATTCAAGTTTGTTTTATGTACAGAACAAATTAAAATTTTCTGTTAAAAACACACAGCCCCCAAAAAACTACTGCCCAGCATCCTATTAAAGTATTAAAGGTGTAACTTCAGAACAATTAAATTTTTAAGTAGCACACACATCAGTCGCCACCACAGAACTCAAAATCTAGAGAGACAACAAATCAGAACATGAACTTCACCAAGATTAAAGTTACAAGACAGGACCATTGTAGAAGAGACAATACAATACTAGAGAGAAAACTGTTAAAAGATCTAAGAGCTGAAATGTAACTAATAATGAATCAGATTATTTAAAGCATCACACTTGAAAAAAGTCTACCAATATACACAATGGAGTTACAGCTACTGAAAACAGTTTTGCAGGAAACACTGTGAGAGTTACAGTAGAGAATAAATGTAATATAACCTCTTATATCAGTGGGGCCAACCTTTTTGACACGCATGTCACAAGCTAGCCTCACACCATTCCTGAGGGCCATTCTGATCCCCTTCCTCTGCCAGATACGTTGCATTGCTTTCCTGTCTATACTGTGCTCCCTGCTTCATTTCCTGCCCTGCCTTCTACTTCCTGCCTGATTTCATGCCCAGCCTTCTACTTCCTGCTTGTTCCCTGATCTGCCAAGTGCCACAAAGTGCCCATGCTACAGGTCTGTACAGTGCCCTGTTATATAGCCTTATATAGTGCTTGTGAGGGAGAAAACCACAACTACCTTTCTCCAGTGTATACGCAAAAGAAACTGTCGCAGAGGAGATAACCTTGCCTTGATGAGCCCACACTGGGAACTCTCAGTGCAACTGAAACCCTCCTTAACAGCAGTACGGGCATCTCCTAGTTACAGGAGGATCTCAGAAATCAGGACTTCTGGATTTTACTCTTGTTTGTGTCACTAACTGGGTAGCTCTGGACAAGTTATTTATAATGTGTTTTTTTGTTAAAGATGGCTCCAAACAGATCAAGAATGCCTTTTGCCCCAAAAGTTACCTTTCAGAAGCTCAGCAGTCTCTTTAGAGATAGAAAAATTGGAGAAGGCACCTTCTTTTTCTTCTTCAGTCAGCTCCTATAGATTAAAATAAAACAGCAGATTCAGTTAAACTGTAAGAGCTAATTCACTACTCTAATTCATCACATCCCATTTTAACCTATCAGAGAAAAAAACAAGTCTGAAGAATAATTTCATTATCAATCTCCTTAATTTCGGGAAAAAGCAGACCCTTAGATAAGTCTCCACCACAATGGAGGCCTGACTGCAGGACAGGTTGGCAGCATCTCTGGAGCAAGCTCTGGTAGTGGTATAAACTTCTATACAGGCTTCACAAACCCAGTGGTAACCTTGAGTAAGTATTTTGGTTGCAGCCCTCTACCCTGACACTTAAATCCATACTTCTGCATCTTTGCTTCTAATCACAACTCATTCTAATCTTTGCTTCCTAATCCCACCTCTTTAGTACAAACCCAAATCATCTTTAAAATGATCTATTTCCTTGGCCTTTCAAGATACAGCAACATGGTACATACACATTTGGGAGTTAAACAATTTTTAAACTGTATATACCTTGTGCTATTTGGTCATTTTTATATGCTCTTCAGGGAGAAGAACAAAACTGGCATATACATAAGAAATGAAAATAAATACAAAACACCACAAATACTTATCATTTCAAGTAGAATATTTATGGATGAAAGTTCCTTCACCAAGCAATAGGCAAATAATTTACTTACCATAAGCCATCACCATGCTTATTGACTTTAAATTAAATGAACCAACTTCAAAAGATGAAAACAGATAATTTAAATGACCTATAACATGTTTACCTCGCCAACTGTGGGGGTTAGGTTCTAGAAAGTTCCCGTGGTTGTTTAAACTAAAGGCTTATGGGGAAAATGGAGTTAGAGACTTGAATACCATACAGAATGGTGTATAAAAATCATTTTTACTTATCTTTAATACACAGGATGGTCAACCAGGCGTAGGCATCCCCCTAGAGGTACTATGACAGGTTATAGGGGTACATGCCAAAGGGTGGGGACAGAGCACAATCAGGACGCAGCAGCAGCATCTCCCCCAGCACATTCACCTCTTACCCGGGTGAGAAAGAGGAAAAAGGAAGAGGAGGGGAGGGATGTGCCAGCCAGCCCTGCACACCACTAAATGGTGCTTCCCCAGCCCCACCCATCTGAATGGCAGGGTGAGGGTGTTTTGTGCCCGCCTCCAGCAGCACACGATTGGCTAGTCAGCAGCACATGGATGGGGCCCTGGCCAGACCAGCAGCAGCGGGAGCCACCTGCTTACACCCCAGCCCACGACCCAACTCAGGCTCCATTCACCGTGAATGGAGGTCCACACACTGCTGTGCAGGGCAGCAGGCACAGCGGCAAGCAAGCCTGTTGTTCCCTGTTGCCCTCCCCCGCGACGCAGCATGACAGGGAGCAGAGAAGCCATGCAGAGATCTCCTCGTCTGCCGCTGCTCCCCCTGCATTGCCCTGGTGACATGCCTCCTGTACGTGGGGCTGCTCCCCTCAAACCAGCGGCAGGCACAGGACACGTCGCCAGGGCAGCGCAGGGTGAGCAGCGGCGGGTGAGAATATCCCCGTGCAGCTTCTCTGCTTCTTGTGGCACTGAGTCACGGGGGAGGGAAGCAGGGAGGCAGAGAACAGCAGCAAGTAGGCCTGCTGTTTCCTGTCACCTTGGGTAGGGCAGTTCCCACCCACCACACACACCTCCAAGAGGGTGGGAGCCACTTCCAGCTGGAGGAGCAGGGGCTGGAGGGGGTACCTCCAAGGCACAGGTAGCAGGCAACTCGTGAGTGCTGCGATGCTGGGGTGCATGGAGCGTCCCACAGAAGTGCAGGGGGCTCCCCAGCGCGCTCAGCAACAGACCCAGAAGTGGACCAGAAGCACTTCCAGTCCACTGGAGAGCGCACTGGGGCCCCCCCCCCCACCCCTCCCAGCTTGGTGACTGGTGCCTCCTGAGTCTGGAGAGGCATTTGAGGCCCCCCGTGGCAGATTGCCAAGCCGGGAGATGTGGGAGGGCACCCCCATACACTCCCTGGCAGACCTGGAAGTGGACCGGAAGTACTTCGCCACCAAGCACAAGGAGGACCCCCCCACCACACACACACACTCCTGTGGGACGCTCCATCTGCCCCAGCACTGCAACCAACACAAGTTGCAGTGGTACCTCAAGATATGTAGAAAGACATTTAAAGCTGTGTCTATGGCCGAATCACTGATTCTCTGAATCAGCATCAAATCTTCAGGGACAGCAACCCAAATTAATGCACACCCTTACAGGCTGCTGTGACTCAAGCAGCCTAAGTTAAGTCAGTAGTTGTCCAACCTCCCCAGAGAAAGCAAACTGAGAGAGAACAAGAAGTGGACGCTAAAGCAACTTTAAACCATAACTCCAGCCCTGCTGGATTTGCCATTACTGTGAAACTTTGCTAGAAACTTTGCCCAGAATTATCTGTAGCAGTACCATGCAGATGTATCTAAGCAAGACTGCTAAATTCAGGTAGAATGACGAGTTGTAGGGTTATGACTTTACCTCCTCTTGATCACTATCACATTCTTCACTCGATGTTTCACAAGACTTGCACTGAGTTTTTGAGTGAACATCACCATTGCTTGTGGAGGAAGACTTCTCGTGCTCTGAGCTGTTTTCTTTAAAATCTCCATTCACTTTTGTTTTGTTTTTCTTAATTTTTTTGGGTTTAGGAGGATCAAGGTCATCTTCAGAACAAACATTTTCCTCTGCTTGGGGTATCTGCTCCTTGGATTTCTTGCTGTGTTTAGATTTCTTCTCCTTTTTTTCCTTCTAGGAGACAAGGAACAAAAACACGTGGAAAGCTCTAAATGTTTTTATCACAAGTACACGGAATACTTGGCATCTGCTCAACATTCACCCAAAGCATGAGATTTGTTACAGCATACAGCCAAGTGAAGAAACACAGAATAAAATTTAGCTCCTACTCTAAATGCTGCCTGAGCTTGAGGGAATCCCCGCAAAGCCTATCACACATGGCCGTGCCTTGTTAGCACCCAAGAAGTGGGGAAACTGGGATTAGTAAATTATTGATGTCACTAAAACGTTCCACAGATGACTTGCATCTTAAGGAGGAAACAGAAAGATTTTAGCTTCCCAGAGTCCTGCTTTCCTTCCCTGAGATAACACAATGAACTATAACTGAACAATGCCTGGAGGCAGCAGCACTGATTGAAAGCCAACAGAGATCAGGCCAGATGGGAAGTGTGGAGGGGCCTCCTGAAGCTCTTGACATTAGCTTCAGCCTTGTTCAGCAAGTCTGCACCTCTGCCAGCTGTTCCTGGCAGTGGGGCTCCTATTCCACAGCCCTGCCCACCCATTTAACCCTAACTAAAAACAGGTAAGGAGAAAAGCCTCCAACCAAGCGCAGGAAGGCCTGGCTTTGCCCCGTGAGTCTGAGGGGGCACCCCAGTAACCAGCAAGGCAGGGGCCAAAGGAACGACCCGCGGCCCTGGTTTGTGCCGGCTCTCTACACAAGCCAGGCAGCCCGTTCCCATAAAGCCCTGGTTGTCCCGACCCCGCTTCCCTCTCCCTCCCCCGCAGAAGCGGCGGTGCAATGGCGTCATACCGGCGGCAGCACGAGGCTCCGCGGCTCGCACGTGCCTGGCCTGGCCCGGCCCGGCCCGACCCCCGGCCCGGCCCGGGGCGCAGGGGACTAGGACTGGGCGGCCACAGCCCCGGGTCCCGAAGGGGGGTCCCGGGCTCGTGCGCTCTCCCTCCCGCAGTACCTGGCGCTTCCTCCTGCGGCCTGCGCGCGCCGGGGCGCCGTCCGGGGCGGGCTGGGGCTCGGGCTCGGGCTGGGGCTCGGGGCGGGCGGCGGGCATGTCGTGTGGCTCGGCCTCAGGCGCCACGACTGCCGCGCAGCTACCTCCGCCGTGCTCCGCAGCCGCCGAGAAAGGAGCGAGCCCCGCCCTGGCGCACAGGAAGTGAGGCGCGGGGCCGAGGGCGGCCGGGGCCCAGCGCCGACCCGGCCCCCAAGGTACCGCGGCAAGCTCGGGGCGCCCCGGCCCAAGCAGCAAGTGCCGCAGCAGAACCGGGCCGCGGGCGGGACACAGCACCGCAGCGCGAACCCCCGCCGCCCCCCGCACCAGGCTCCACGCAGCGCCCATGCTGCTGCTGCGGCGGCGGCGGCTCCTCGCCCCGCCCCAATGACAGCCCCGGGCGCGCCGAGGCCAGGAGCTGCTGGGAGCGGCGGGACTCGCCTGGGCACGGCCTGCGGCTTCTGGGCGCCCAGCGCCGCCGCGGGGCCTAGGGGAGGCGTTTGTGACCAGAGGCTTAGGTCTGGGAACCCCGCGGAGAGGCCTCCGGACTGCGGCATTTCACTGCCACCCGCTTTCCTCTTCCCTCGCGCGTTTGCGGCTCCAGCTACAGCCCCGATCACCCCCCACCCCGCGAAAGGCTCTGCCTCCGAGGAAGCTCGGCCCACGCGTGGCGCCCGCTGCCGCCCTGGAGACGAGGCTGGAGGCTCCCGGCCTTAGCGCTTCAGGCGCCAGAGCAGCTCGGCTGCAGCTGCCGAGCCAGAGATTTTGAAGAGCACGAGCGGCGGCTCCAATGAAACCGGCTTGGGTTGAGCTCTTCTGTCGGGCTGTTTGCAAACCTAACTCTGGCAGGGGCAGGGCTGGGACTTAGTCTCACTGCTCCCCGTTCGGTGAGGAAATCTTTCAGTGGCTATGGAGGTAGTCCTCGTATTTAGAAACAGGTGTTATGTAGATAGAGAGGTTTGCTGGCTCCCCTGAGCTTTTTCTTTCAAGCTAAAACAGATCCTTTAGCCTTTCTTCACATCTCGTTTTAAATACCTCCTACGTTTGTTGCTGTGCTCTAGACATTAACTTTGTCAGCACCTGAGCCTGGTACCCCAAAACCAAGTCCGTTTTGAATTGTGAACAGCAGTGCTGGATATGCTGTAGTCCAGACCCAAATTCAGAGGAAGTGCAGCCTCCAGGTTCCTCTCTGGTCTTCTTACGTTTATACATGAGATCATATGTGCTTAAAATGGAGTTGCTGCATTATACTACATTCTCACATTCAGCTGATGATGCATCAGAAACCAGTCAAGTCAATTCTTTCTTTGTCACTTTCTCCAGAGAAAAAATCCTTATTCTGCAGCTGCCACCTGTAGCTTTTGTTCTTGGTCAAGGAGCCATTCTGCATGTTGTCTTAGATCAGCAGGTGGCAACTCAGAGTCAGGGACCACATCAACCCAGGTCAGGTTCAAGCCAGTATGACTTTTTCCTACAGCCACTTCTCCCCATTCCTGACTATGGTACTGGCATAGCTCACAGCCATCCAGCCCTAACACATTCCAGCTCCCAGAGGAGGCAAAGCCTCCTGCTGCTTAAATCTGCCCAAGCCCCACCCCAGTCTACAGAGGCTCTATAGGCCAGATTCAGCCTGCAGGCAGTATGCCTCTAACACTTCGACCCCCTTCTTGTGGGATCTGTCTTCATTATTTTTCTCCTCCATCTGTAGACTTTCAATAACAACTTCATTTTCTTGCAGGTTATTGATCAACATTCTTTAGCAGGGTCTCAGGTTTTGCTCTTAAAGCACCTTTTTTATGATGATTCCCCATTTATAATTACGTTGATGTGTCAGACAAGACAATTTACTCTGTGCCATACTGACTTTATATCATTCTTAATCAAAATGTCATCAATACCAAAGACAGATGCCTCAGAAGAGTTTTTATTGCTTATATGGACCTCTGGACTTAGGCTATTTGATCCATAGCACAGATTCCCAGCACTTAAGCTAACAGAAAAACTAACAGACAAGCAGTTTAATAGAGATGATATACACAGTATGACTGAGTTTAAACTATCATCCGGTAGCAGCTTAACGTTTGGTCTATCATAAACCATTGTGTCCCTTCATTCTGCCCTTCCTTTATTCAGTCCCATAGCAAAGTAGTGTGCGTGCGCAAGCACTGGGTTTTTAAACATGAAGCACGCTTCTTGCAGATACAGGTAACACATGCAGTGCACTATTTGCTACATTAAGTAAGAAAAATGAAGCAACATCTAAAGCACTGAAAATTTAAGAATGCAATCTGATTTAAATGCAACTTTAAAAGACTACATCTAAGTCTTCTTTGTGTACTCCCCCCACACTACTTCAAAAAGTGTAGTTAAAATCCTTTTCAAGCCATGCATTCTACATCATTAACAACACAATCACTCCACTATGTACAGATCAACTTGTAGAAATAATGTTTTAATTCTTTTGGAAATGTACAGGTTTTAGTCACCAGTGAAGATCTCTATGTTTTATAACAGCCCAACCTAGAGAACTGAATGCAAATACCCCTCTCCTGGAATAAGAATCTGAAGAATATGCTGATGAATCACCCTTGGACATACCTGAGAGGGAGACAATGGTTGGACTTAAATTGTTTAAACTAAACTGTAATTCCATACAGTGGACGTTACTTACATCCATAACAATATTGGGAAAAAAATATCTTGAATGACAGATTTTGCAGGCAGTAGAAACTTAAAAGAGCAACCTATTCAGTGCCATAAAATATATTTTAGTCCCACTTCTGCAAATTTAATCAAAGCTAACGATCATATGCTCGGTCATGACTCCGCTTATGTCCTCTGTGTCTTGATCTGTGTCTAGAGCTGCGACCTCGTCTCCTGGAGTCTGAGGATCCTCTGTCTCCTTCTCGCTGGCTTTCTATCAGCTCAGGTAATTTAGTTGCTACAGATAGCTGCCAGTATTTTGAATCCTGCCATTTTCCCTGTTAAAACAAAGTTGCATGTATCAGTAGTAATGTGTGCAGACAACCAATTTGCAGGAATTCAACTACAGAATAGCTCCCAACTATAATAATTATAAAATGGAAAAATTAAGAACAAGCAAGGTATGCAGAAGCAAAGATCTGTATTTAGAAGTGACAAACAGTCATTTTAACTAGAAGAATAAGGAGCCACCATGACTGCCAGTTTGGTCAAAATACTAATGACTTAGTAGGTAACAAAAGTGTAAAAGAAAATCTGTATGTACATGTTAAAACATCAGCTAAATGCGTAGCATGAAGGAAGACTCTATTTTGTAGAGTATCGCAAAACAAAGGCCCTACACCCAGTCATCCCTGAAGAGCTCATCTCTTGAGTGCAGATCCATTCAGGAATGAATGCCTCAGCATAGAGCCGAAGCAGCAGAAATCTTACAGAACAGCCTCCATAGTAAAGGAGCCAATTCCTCCCCTCTCCCTCCCTGAGATACAGAAGCACAGCTAAAAAGAGATGAAAAAGCCACTTCATGCTTCTAGCCAACACAGTAGTTTGGAATAGAACTAACCCCATTTCAGGACACTGAATTAGCGCTTAGTTTGGTGTATGAGAAGGATGGGGGGAGCAATTCATGAAGAAAGCAGAGACGTAGTTAGGCAGAAGGCAGGGCAGCATGACACCTTAGAGCAGGGATGGGCAAAATGTGACCTGCGGGCCAGATCCAGCCCAAAGGATTTTATCTAGCCTGCAATGGCCCCACCTGCCCCAGGCATAGGAGGCAGCCTGGCTCATGGCATGTGCTGCTGATCTCACTGACCCTGGGTACACAGTGGGGCTGGAGCAGCACAGCAACCAGACTCTGCTTCCTGGTTGCTGGCAGTAGCAGCCAGAAGCAGCACTACAGCTAGACCTGGCCCTGCTGCCCAGGTACCCTGGTCCATCCATCCTGCACCCACTGCCAGGTGTCAGATGGAACAGGTAGGTGGAAACTGGCCTGGGACCCACACAGGCAGGTTGTGCTTGGCTGGGTGGATGGGATGGGCCCATGGGTGGATGGGGAGTGGCACCAGTCGGACAGGTGGGTCTAGGGTCAAGATCACAGGGCAGTGACAATGCAGCCAGGCAGAGACAATCTGCTGTCTGCACATCCCTGTGATGGGCACCAGTTCCACAGGGGTGTGCTGGGAACGGATCATGGCGCAGCCCTGTGCCCCTTCATTGTCACTATCCTGCAAGTCTGGCCCTGACCACCCACCCCACTCCGCACCTGCCCACAGCCCCATCCCATCCACCAAGTCAAGCACCTTCCTACAGGGGTCCTGGGTTGGTCTCTATGGAGACCCCAGAGCAGAATTACTGGGTGATCACAACACGGAGCCAGGTCCCAGAGCAAAGTCACTTCAGGAGTGTTGGTGAGCAGCTGGGGACCAGGAGAGGGTGGGTGCTGATCCAGCCCTCAACTGCTCACCAATACTCCCAAGTGGTCTTCCAGCCCAAATAACTGTCTGTCCCGCCTTAGAGACTAACTAGTTCAGAGAGGCACAGGATTTTTTAGGCTGCAACCTACTTCACGAGATGCTACAAAATCGATTTTTTCAGAGCTCAGAGGTACTAAACAGAAAGGAATAACGTAATTTAAATACATAAAATAGGGAAACGAGAGGATGGAAGGGAACACTACTGAGAGAGCAAACAAAAGTACATAGTAGGAAAGATCTGTATTTAGAGAGCCCAAACAGATAGCATCCAGAGTTCATTCACTTGCTCCTTTACCACAATCACATATGCCACCACTTGCTTATAGTGTCCCTCTGCTGTTTTCATTGGACAAAAAGGGCAGTCACTGTATGGAAAAAAAAAAAGGATACTAACGATGTAAATTCTAGAAAGACATAAAAACCTGTGGCAGGGGACTTTAACCTCCCTAGACAGACCATCACTGACTTCAGAGCAGCTGTTCTGAAACAGCAAAACTTTAAAAGAAAAAACAATGATTTGAATGCTGAACTGCAGAACACATCATCCACAGACTGGACTGTTTTAATTATGATCTCAATGAGACTCTGTATTCTTATTCCATTACCTGAACTAGTTGTTATAACCCCTGTGTTTCTCAATGGGTTAACTGCTTTATTTACCATTTTTGATTTCTTCAACCTGCATTCACCTCTCCCCTCTCCCTCATCCTTTGTATTTGAATAACTTTATTCCTTCCTACTTAGTACGCCTTCTCTCCACAAGTCTGTTAAAGTAGGCTGTAGCCTACTAATGCTTATGACCCTCTGAACAAATTAGTCTTTAACACTGGAAACATTTTCTGGGTGTGGGCTGGAATAGCTCAGCTCAGATCCAAGGTGGGCTGGCACTAGAACCCAACTGTCACTGCTTGTCCCCATTGTCCAGCTGTGTGGCACAGCACAGGAAAGCTTTCCACCGCTCAGCTACAGCATGGTGTCAGCAAAGCCCACAAAATGCCACCAGTGCCCACAAATGCTTCCAAGACCCCAGGTCAATGAGCCATATCCAATGGCTCTGGCTATAAGTTGCTGAACCCTGATCTATAAATCCTGCCCTGCCATCTGAATGAGATTAGTAAAATGAAAGCAGCCCAGTGTACCAGAAGAAATAACAGCTGCAGCAAATCTGATTTCAGAAGTTTTTGGAGAGACCAAAGACCACTGCACTTTAGCAAGCGAATTGACTGGAGAAGCTGAAGCAAACCAAGGAAAGTTCCACATTAATTTGTTAACAGACACTGTAGTGTAAGAAGTAGAACTAAACAAAATGAAAAAAAAAAAAAATCAAAACCTGATTTTGATCAAAGGAAAAACAGATTTCATATCACATTTATTGGAGGAATTTGTTTTAAATTTAGGGTGAAGGAAAGTTATGGTAGGAATTGTTTTTCATTGTGATTGTAAGTATTAAGTTTGGCTATGGAGTTCAGTCCAGCAAAAGGTGACAGAGAAAGGAGGCAAATCTATATTATGAAAGCGTTTGGGATCTCCTGCTATAAATTTAAGAACTCTACTGATATAGGTACCTGTATTTCTCGTAGATCTGAAGCAAGAATATCAAAACATACACCCTAAAAAGAGAATAATTTCAGTATCAGTTTGTTATATACAAACAGTGAAACAAAACAAAGCAGTACTATATTGCAAGAAATTGTGCAGAGCCAAGTTTAACTTGAAGATGTAAAAATTCTACATTTGGAAAAAAAACAGCAACAAAAAAAATCATCAACAGGTTATGGAGCAACACATCATACTTTGCTCATCTACAGAAGCTATCACTTCCTTAGCTGCATGTTCATGGTTTTTTCTCCTGCAAAGCCATTTTCTTCCATGTGTATTTCCATCTTTGCCAATAAATATACTGCTCTTCATTTCCTTCCTGCACTGTCTTTTGCAAGACTCGGCTTGTACATTCTTTTGGACATATTATTTTAATCCAAGGAAAAAAAAAAAAAAAAGGATTGATAAATGTACAATGGGTAAAAACATTTAGATTTAGAATAGAAACCTCCTGGATTTCAGGTCCAGGAAGGGCTTAGTCTGACAGACAGGCCAGTTGGGCTAAACAGGATTTCAAGTAATAACCAGCCACCAAAAGTGATTCAGAGGGTGTGCGTTACCAGTTATAGGTAAGGAAAGCCACATGCATACAGCACTTGCCCACACTGTTCAGAGCATTATTTTGTAGGCAACTGTCACACCAAGCAGGGGCACTAAAATCCAATGTAGACAACATCAAACACTATTAGAAAAAAAAAAAAAAATCACATCTGAAAAGGAAAAAAATTGAAAAATAGTTTAGGAGAGAGAATAATATGCTCTACTATTGTAAGTATCCTGAAAAGGGACTTAAAACTGGAAGTTCCCAAAATGAAATTGGTAAATTGTATATGAATTTCACAACTGTTAATATTTTCAGAAAATTAAATATTAGAAGAATGGGGTTTACGTACTTTTCTTCAAAAGTTTGCAAACCAAAAATGTATTACAATACACTTTTATTTTAAGGATAAAAATACTTACAAATAGAAGACAGATCCAACTACTAATTGCTCTTTTACTTAAAATCAAACTATTTTAAAAGAGCTGGGTCTATACATACTCATATCATTCACACATCTTAAGCCTTAAAAGAGAAAGTTTCTGTTAACTGCTGTGACCTATAAAAACAGAAATATTGGAACTGACTAATTACTAGATAGCAAACACTGTAAAGTGCACAACATACACCTGTAGATACAAAAAAATTATAATCTTGCACATTATATAGGCATTACGTTTAACAAAAATATCAAGTGATATCAGAAATGACTACTGTCTTCTTCAGCAACCCTGTTATACACTTACACAAATCACAGAACAGTGCCCATATTACTTATATTACTATACGTGCCTTTTAAGGATTTAAAATTAAAAGTACATTGTCTAATGTCATTGCTGTGACTTCACTGATCACTGAGTGCAACATTGTTAGGCTGGTAATTACCCATCTGAGCCCTCTTAGAACTGGAGATCTAAATCAGTGGTTCTCAAATTTTTTTGTACGAGGGACCCCAATATAAACACTGATGGCCAGTGCCGACCCCAATATAAACACTGAGGGCCAGTGGCCCTCACTTCCAACCCGCTGCCCCCAGCCTCCAGGCCCCAAGCCCCTGGTGTGTGGGGCAGGAGGTGAGCATATGGGGGCAAGGGCATGCCCCCGCCCCCCTCCAAGTAGCCCCTTGCAGGATGGAACTCTGCCAGCCTGCAAGGAAAAGGCTGTGGTTTCCCATGTTTTTCCTCCTTTAAGGGAAAATCCATTTTTTCAGTTTGTTTGTGACCCTTTCATATATTCTTGCAACCCATTTTTGGGTCATGACCTACGGGTTGAGGAACACTGATCTAGATGATAATGCTTTAAAATGGTTGTCAACAACTGTCTGGAGCTGCAGGCTGAAACAATCCAGCTCAAGTCCAAGGCAGGCAGGTGTTCTGACCTGGCTGCCACATTTTCTCTGTCACTGCTTCTCAATGGCACCTCCCTCACCCCTTCAATTTCGGCATGGGTTCAGCTGCCACCCATGACCAGCACAAGCTAAGGTCCCCACTGCTGAGGACTGCCCTGCCCCCAGGTCTGCAGACGAGATACAGTCCACAGGCCATATGTTCAGAGGCAATTAGTTTTCTCTCCTGCTATAAAGAAGTCCACAACCTTAAGAGTTCAGCATGATAAACCATGAAAATAGGATTTTCAATCTTACCATCCTTCCCTTGATAAAACACAGTCTGTGCACCTTCCTATCAATATCAATACCCAGCTGTTCTCTCAGTCCACGCCAAACATAGCTTATATTATTGATTTCTTCTGAGCTTTGCAGTATCATTGTAACAAATCCCTGTAGAATAAAAGGTAGAACATGGAACACCCTCGAATAATAATTTCACAGCAGTATATTCACTGCAAATTAATCAATATGCATCAATAACTTGCATATTCATGATTTACAGAAAGTTAGAAAATAAATACAGTAAAATCCCTGTTATGTGGCACAAGTGGGGAATGAGGGGTGCCGGTTATCTAAAAATGTCGTTTACTTGAGGCTGGCAGTTTTCAGAGCTCCCCCCACCAGCTCCTGGTCAGCTGGAAATTCCAGTTAATAGTGTGTTCCGGTTACTCAAATGCTGGATAACAGGGATTTTACTGTACTTTAGAAGGGGGTGCTTAAGACATCTAAGAAGTGATGATGAAGATGAAAACAGGAAAGTTTTTTACTACCAGCCTTTTCAAATTAAGAAAAAAGCATTACATGTATAAAGCTTGCAATAGTCATTTCCTATGTCTTTTACAATTAAATTAAGTAAGATAAACATATCCTTTATCGAGTTATACACACAATACAACTAGAATAGCAGATGACAGGCTCCTCTCCACAACTCCCTGAAATTCATCATCTTAAAAGATATTGTTTCCAACAAAAATGTCACATAATCCTTCAAGTTTAAAATGCCCACTCTTGACACTGGGGCATGCTAATATTTGCAGCTGAAGGGCCACAACTCCAAAGTTGAGGGATAGTCATAATAACTTATTTTTCCAAATCTTCTGACATTTAGAGAAGTAATTAGTTCTCTTAGTATTAAGTCAAACAGAATATAGGACAGGATAGCAATGTGA
Source organism: Crocodylus siamensis (assembly GCF_052110815.1). Lineage (NCBI taxonomy): Eukaryota > Metazoa > Chordata > Crocodylia > Crocodylidae > Crocodylus > Crocodylus siamensis. Next base: position 53,384,656 of record NC_143401.1, on the reverse strand, counting down.
GAGTTAACGTCGACTGAGTTATGGTCTTGAAGATGCCATTCTGCCCTGCTTTTTATTAGGTAGGTTAAATTCAGTCTCAAGGTTGGCATTACTACTGCACAGGGAGAGCTCTGGCCACATGTTAAAAAGAGGAACTACTAGGCTTTTCAGCCAGACCCAACACCTTCTGTATTCCACCTGGAAATCAAGAGGCAGCCAATACAGATTCTAGAGCACTTTATTAGTGCTATGGGCATACAGCAAGATACCCTTTTCAGTAAGTGACTACCTTCTGCCCCAGGTTTTGCTGGAAATCAAGTATAATCCCACACAGCATTTTAAATCCAATCTTATTAAGAAATGACAATAGCAAGGCATGCATCCAAGAAAGACTACCTAAACCCATGTTAAAAAATAAAACAAAATAAAATAAAAAAGCTTTCCCAGTCCAACTGTTACTATGTGAGCATCAAGGATCCTAGTTTTCTGTTTAAAAATTGCAAATTCTCTGATAAAAACTACCAAAATCTGTTTTTCCACAACTAAAATGAAACACTACTATATATACACATATCAATTTCACACACTGTTTTACTGATACATTTATAATTTAAAAATAATCTGGAATCCTATCAGTACCGCAATTATTCTAATAAAATAAAAATTCTAAATATCTACATATTTTGGCACTTGACAAAAAAAAACCAACAACAACAAAAAAAAATTATCAGGGAAAAATCAGAACTCCCACTGCCCACTTTGCTCACCAGGACACAGATCTAGCTGCAGCTGTCCTCCCCCTGCTGCTTTGCAGCACTGAGCAACACTGATATATATACCAGTACCTGCCCCTACCTGTGCTGGTGGTGCTCCTCACTCCCAAGACAGTCCCACCTCCAGTCCTGCCAGTGCCCCTCTCTCCCAACCTACAGCCCCCCACCCTCCCCAACCCAGTCCATGCTGGTGTCCCTCACTCCCAACCAACAGCCCCCTCTCCCTGCCAACTTGCAATCCCCTGGTTCTGCCAGTGCCCTTCACTTGCAACCCACAGTCCACCACCTCCTAAGGAACATACTAGTGCCCTGCAAACCCAAACCACAGACCCTGCCACCCCCCAGGTGCTCCTCACTCCCAAGCCACAGTCCCCCCAGCCTTGTCAGAGCCCCTCACTCCCAGTTTGCAGCCTCCTGCTCCCCCACACAGTGCCAGAGGAGCCCCCCAGCTGCCCATCCCGCCTGGGCCAGAGCACGGCAGCTGCAGTGGCTCTGACTTGTGTGGGCAGCGGTATAGCAAATGTGACCCCAGCACAAGCTGGAGGGAGGAGTGGAGGCCTATGGCGTCTGCTGTCCTGGACTGGGTCTCCTGTGCTGTGCCAGGCAGCTTAGCCACGTGGGTTCACCTCCCCCATGAGCAGCATCTCCAGGCTGGCCCACCCCTGTGAGCAGGAGCACTGGCCCCATGCCACCAACCTGGCTAAGCAACTCCCTCCTGCCCCAAAGGGCCTCCTACCCCACTGGAGGGACAGTCCCCCACCCCAATGCCCAGGCACCTTTGCCCAGCACTGGCAGGCACCTGCCCCATCTTACACACCCATCCCCTCCGCACAGCCTTGCTATACCCCTTCCTCCCCACCCCATAGCCCCCTGGACAGTCCCCAAGCCCTGGGCCTCCAACCCCCATAGACTTGCCTGCATTCAACTTCCAGGGCTGCTTCTACCACCCAGCCTGGCTGCATGCCAGTCATATGTGTGTGTGCGCGCACATGCACTTGGGGCCCTTTGCCTCCACATGCCCCAAGCAGCTCCTTGAAGACTGGAATGCTACCAGCCTGCCAGGGGAAACCCACTATTTCCTGTGATTTTCTCCTTTAACAAGAGGAAAATCCCCATTTTTCTGCAGCAAATGGAAAACCTGGGTTCCTGGTGAGCATACAGTAGTAGGACTACCATAAGACCATCCAGTTATTAACTTGTCTACATTTCATAATTTGCCTGCCATTCCCAAGAAAATGAATATGCACCACAACCCAAGTGTTTAGTCCAATGTGGACATCATTGCAGTTCTCTGAACTGAGCCTCAACCACCTTTTTCACCTAGACTCGCTACGCTGTATGCATAAAATTAGTGCGCACCCTCTGTGTTAGGAAGAAAACGTGTGAACAGGCACACAAATCCAAGCTTCCTTTAGTGAGCCTTTTACACCAACAAATAGGTGGGGATCAAGGCAGGTTTGGCCTTAAACTATTATAGAAACTTTCTTTCTCTACACAAAATATCTAAGGGAGCTGAGGTAATAAAATCAGATATCTGATTTTCATAGTCAAGAGGAAGTAAGCCAAGTGAACACAAGTGAACTGGAGTTTGTTTATATACACACTGTGTATTAAACCACCCGCATTTGCAATTTTATTTCAGTTTAGATTATTCACTTGAAAAATTAACCGAGTTAGAAAAGCGTTCATACATACACACACACACACGTCTTAGTTCGTCTGTCTGTGTCTGTCTGTAACACTCTTAGAGCACTCTGTTTGGTTGTCTCGGCAGCCAATCACAATGCTTACTGAAACAACCAGCGTGCTCTGCATTAGACAGACACAGACAGATTGCCAGACACTGGAGGGGCGTGCAGCCAGATGTGGAGCAGCAGCGCAGGGCAGTGGGTGGTGGCAGCCACCCACCACTCTGCACTGGGGGCAGGGGATGCACAGCCAAATGCAGAGCAGCAGCAGCAGCGCAGGCTGGTAGCTGGCATGCAAGCTATGTCCCTGCCTGCACGGTCATTCTTGACAGGCAATTAGCTAGTAAAAACATGTTTTCTTTGCCAGTATACAGTTTAATTCATGAGTGGCTGAAGCTACTTGTCCTAAAAACATGGAGGGGGTGACTAGAAAAATTTCACTTAACTAACTTGAGTTAATTCTTGGGCTTTCAGGGGCCCAATCCTGCAGGGGAATCCCCAAGATATGCAGAATTGGGCCTCTGAAGCCCTGGAAACACCTGCGCAGGGTAGCTGAAAAGCAGGCTGCCCACACGCTCCTGCTTTAAAAAACAGATATCTGCCACAAAACAAAAGCACAAATTTATACTAGAATTTATGCAAATTTATACCCAGAAGTAGAAAATGACAGTTTCTACATAAAATAAATTCTAGTTCAATTGATGTAATGAGAGAAATAAAACATTTGATGATAAGGGAGCGAAGAAGTGATTAAACTGCTCGCCCTAGAGAGTGCATACACACACTTAAAACATTCGACCAGCAATTCAGTGAGAGGGGAAAAATATCTGATCCCCCAATCCAGGCAGGGATGGAGGCACAGAGAGAAATACAAGAGAGAGAGAGTTGGGGGGGGGGGGGCGGGGGGGGCGGGAGAGGGTAGGACTTTTCGATCCTGGGGTGGAGAGAGAGAAGCTACTCTATCCCAAGGTGGGAAGGGGGGAAGCCACTCGATCCTGAGGTTACTCATCCTGCCCTAGGCAGTTCCAGACCAGTATGTCAGTCTTACAGACAAAGACCAACTATAACCATAAACTGTATTAGTGTTTTTAACACAAGCAGAGACCAGATGTCTTTTAGACGGACTACAGTTTTAGAATGGGCAATATCTGGCACCATTTTTATGCCTTTTTTGTAGACAGGGTCAAATTTTTCAGATATTTTAGTTCTAAAACTTGCAAAAAGTTATAAACTAAATATTCTTACCACATCTGAATTGAGTAAAGAACGCTGTTCAATGGAAGTAGCTCCAGAAATATGGGCTAGTGCTGCAGCCAGGGCTTCAACTGCTCCCTTTTCTTCTATTAGCCATCGAGCAGACTCTTTGAAATAATCAACAGCCGTTTGAGGAACAGAATCCAGACACCTAAAGCAAGAATGTTATTTATCAAGAGGCAAGAGACAAATTTAAAACACTGAAATACTGGGGCTCTGTAACAGAAGAAAAAAATACAAGGGGATCCAAACTTGATTAGATGGAGATCAATGAATAATTTATATTCAAGCCAACATGGACTGACACTGGAAAGAAGTCAAATGGCACAGGAGGATGATCCATTATCACTGAACATACCTGATTGCATCTTTGCTGGAAGCCTTTATTATATCTGTTGCAGTGGGAACCCCCACACGCTTAAAAGTAATTCCCTAAAATTAACAAAAAAAAGGAAAGAAGGGAGTTACATGATCCAATTTATTTATTAAAAGGATTGACTCAATGTATATGCTGCCCTTAACACAGGTTCAACTTACAATAAGAGAACAGAATAAATTTACAAAATAGGAAAATGACAAGAGAACAAAACAACTTTAAAAGCCCAACTAGTGTTGAAATTCATCAGAATTTCATCTTCCCAAGCCAAAAAACCTGGAATATTCAATCCATTTCAGAGCTTTCCATTATCAGGCCAGAGTACCATCATTAAAAAAAAAGGAGCTAGCAGAGCTTATTATAAATTGGGGGGGGCGGCACGTATAGTCCTTAAAGTATTTCAAACCTTATTTAAAGGGACTCTTAAAAAAGGGGCAGAATTAAATACTAAGAAATAATATTAATGAATTATTATTCATTGTGAATTTTACTTGCAACCCAGCTGGCCCAAACTTGACCAGTCAGTTTCACTCTTTCCAAGCAGTTAATTAAGTGCACATAAGGGCATTTAAGAATGCTGCAGCATTTAGTACTCAAGTCACTACCAAAGTCCCCAAAATTATTTAAAAGAATTCTTGTTTTTATTATAATTCTATTAAAATTATGCTTCAATAAAGCTTATATATAAAATGTGCATTTTGAGCCTGTGTATTTATTTTATCAAGTAATGTGGCATGCAGAAATTCTAAAGCTTTTTTATTACATGGGAAACCATGTTTCCCCATTTGCAGAAGCACACCCAGAATTGTGCCTCAGGAAACAAGGAAACTTTAGTAGGTGCTTCTCAGAGTTTCAGGGACCCAGTCCTGCAGTGGAATCCCCAAGATGTACAGGATCAGGCCCCCTGAAGCCCTGCATTGGGTGGCTGAAAAGCAGGCTGCCCATGTATTCCTGCCTTAAAAATCAGATATCTGCCACAAAACAAATGTATAGTACTTTTTTTGCAGCCACAAATTTGGGCAGTTGTGGCAACATGACAAAGGGCACAGATGTCTGTTAGGTTTTGCTTTGTGCTGTCATAAAAATATTTATGGTAGTACACACGCAATACCAGTTTGAACCTTAGAAATACTGGCTCTGGCAAGGGTGGGAGAAGGGAGGAGAAGAGAAGTGGCTGTGGAAAAGAGGCATTAAAAAATTTGACTTTTACGTTTTAAAACAAGGCTAGCAACAGTTACTAAAACCATAATCTGGCTTACCAGTAATTGAACCCTGCTCCCCCTACCACCCAACCTAATATAAAGCCATTTTTTTTCACTGTAATTACCATTGGGGGGGGGGGGAGAGAGAGAGAGAGAGAGAGCAGGGATGGGGGGGGGGGGCAGTGTTTTTAAAGTCTGTTCAGGAATGATACTTACTTCCTGTTCCTAGATATGCAGTCAGGCAATACAGTGCTATGTAGTACTGGCACACAAACCTCAACTCCTTTTAATGGCCAATAGAAAGTTGTTTTGATATTAATTTAAATATTTTCTAACCTAACTACATGCTTTGCTCAAAGCAAGTACAGTAAATTGCCACAAGCCTTTATAGGGAATGATGGCGTCTAAATCTAACAAATACAATGGACCAAAAGTAAAAGTAACCCGCTGAAATGCAAGGGCCTGCGATATGCAGATCAGAAGTAAATGAACTTTTGGCCTTAAACTTAATAAATCTATTACTCTCTTTTAACATTGTTTTGAAAATAACCCTCTCCTCCCCCCCAAACAGAAAACAGTAAGTAGGGGAGTGGGAACCAAGCTTAAAGATGCACTTTATTAAAGTATATGCCATTACACAGCCTTTATAAAGAACATTGAAAGTGTTTCGCCCTTAGTGTCCTAAATTTTATGGGCTTGAAAAGCATATTGTAACTAATGTTTTCTCATTGATTATTAAGCCTATCTTATAGAAGGCCATATACTAATTGCACAAATGGTTTTGACAAAGTTATTTTAGTTAAAAAAAAAGATGACAAATCAACTTTAACTGAAAGGATACTTATCACTGTATCCTTTATGACAACCCAGTTAGTACACTGTTATATATGAGGGTAGCTTGCAAAACCCTTACATTACTAAGTATTCATGACTAAAAGAAAATCATGCTGTACCGCTTTCTGTTCCACATATCTGAGTTGATATTCTTCCTTCGGCTGATAAAAGCAAATGCAAATCCCAGTCCGTCCAGCTCGACCTGTCCGTCCTGAACGATGAATATAGGACTCTACATCCTTTAAAATAAAAGCAAAAAATAGGAAGTATTTGATTCAGTTGTTACTGCTGTAAAGTTTCACAGACTCTATTATATTACTTGGGTGTAACATACTGTCTGAAAATTATTTTAAATTATTTATTTAAAACAAGTTTCCAGAATTCCTCCTAAAACCTCTATGAAATAATGCTTAGAGATGATGTGACATACCTGTGTTAACAAGGTACCACTACTACTCCAGTTTCAGCATAAGGCAACCAAATGTACAGATTTGCTGCTGTATCTTTATGCAGACTTAAGTGTTGCAAACATTACATGCTTATTACAATGCAATAAATTCCCAAAGGAGTAAGCATGTTCTTGACAGAACTCAATTCACCCTTCTCTTTGTATCGTCCTGAATTTCTCTAGCCCTTTCCATTGGGCTCTCCTTCCCATCCAACTGCGGCATCAGTCATTCTACTCTACAGTTTTCCCAAATCCCTTTCAAAGTATCACCACTCATTGCTTTGGGGAGAAGTGTAATGCAGAGGTTCCAGACAGAGTGACTGGTAAGAGCAGCATTCTGAGAAGAAGATTTCCCATCATTTACTTCTGATGCATTCTAAGTTGCATTTTGATTGAAAGACCATCTCTGGTAAACAGAAGCTTCCTTACAAACTAACTTTAATGCTAGCAAGTTTAATAGGACTTCGTTACTTTATTACATGTAAACTAATTAAAAGACTGCATTATAAAAGATACCCAACATATCCATCTTTTACCTTTGGTGGTGAACCTTGTACAACCAGGTCAACTTCAGGAATATCTAAGCCACGAGCAGCCACATTGGTTGCAACAAGAACTTTAAATGCACCATTTCTAAAACCCTTCAATGTTATCTCCCTTTGTTTCTGAGGAATGTCGCCATGCAATGACTGACAATCCTGTAAAACAATATGACACCATTCAGAAAGGCAGTAAGAAACAGTTCTGTGCATCATGCTACAAGGAAGAATATTGAAGAACTGAAATGTTTTAGATTTATTACAAAAACGTTATACTTCCAAAATATACCTTCTACATAGTGCTTTAAAAAATGGGGAAGCATTATCCCCAATTTCCAGAATGAAGCTGAAACAAGCCACACTGCACCACTGCCAGACTTGAAAACAGAACCCATATCCCAACTTCCAGCCCAATACCCTAGGAATAGTAAATGTTGCTTCTCAAAACAAATCCCATCTCTGATATCATGCTATCCACGCTATTATACAACCACTGTCACTTAACTTCCTTTTGCAAGATGCACATAACCATCTGATCCACTCAGAATCAGGATAAATGTAAGTTTTAAAGGATCAAAATGGAAATTATTTTTAAGAGCTTAAATAGATAGTTTAAAACTCTAAATCATAAGCCAGAAAAAAATCATCTCATTATAAACACTCAAAATTAATATAAGTTCCATATTAGAAAGAGATTCTCTTCTTCCTAAAACACTGTCAAATGCATATGTGGTCAGTTTCCATTCTGTCTTTCACCTAGGAGCAGATGCAGCTGATTATAAAGTCACAAACAGAAGGCTCAAAAACAGGTACAGGACTGCCTTCTCCCCTCCATCCCCCAATTTTTTTTGGCCGTACTTTCAAGGAGGAGTGTTTTACATATAAGGCCTACATGCTGGAGCCAGGCCACAGAGCCACTCTCTCCAGCCAGCTGGACTATTAGTGTTGTCAGGGTGAAGAGGCCTGCTGCAGAGCAAGGACTGGTTGCCCTCTGGCTGCTTTGCCAGTCGTAACTACCACAGACCTACCATCCTGGCCACCAGACCTCGTGCTGTGCCTGATGCTGGAGGTGGAGCTGGAGCTGCTATGGCATGGGACACAGTGGCAGCTGCTCCAGCTCTAGTACAGAGCACATGCTGGGATCAGGAGCTGAAGCTGCTATGGCAGCTTCCTAATGACCCCATCTGAGTCTGGGTGCAGCCAGGGACACAAGGAAAGTTTGATACCCCTCTTTTAAAAGGATGATCTATAGAGGGAATGGATGTATAGTTCATCAACAAGCTTAGATATCAAGATATTAATGACTATATATTTTTGTCCCCTTTTCTTACTTGCCAAGACCAGAGTTTTGCATTTCTCTGCAACAGATGATATCACAGATAACATCAACAGGAACACAGAATAAGGCTCCATGCTGAGGATTTAGCTATTAGTGAGGTCATCTAATAGTGCAGAAGAAACACCCTTCTGAACAGAAATGTGGTGGGTAAAAGCTTCTTCCTTTCCCCTAAAAGCACAAGAATAAACTGTTTTCTAGTCTCAAAGTAACCTATCTGATCAAGTAAGAACACTGACAGTCACACAATGATCTGGACTAAGATCAAGGGATCTACTACTGTAATACTAGCTAGCATTTGGCACAAATATCATGGTGACTTGCTAGTGTACTGTCTCCCACACCCCAAACTTAGTATCAAGTGCCTTCAGTTAGCCTCAGGCTTCATAAGTACTGTGGCATAAGTCTCAGAAATAAGAGTCAAAGGCTACATTGTATGTGAAATTTGAACTCCTTGAGAAAGGAGACAATAGTACTAATAAAGCAGACATACATTTTAGAAATTGATAAGAGATGTATCTCATTCACCGACTTAAATTATCATAGGGCAGAAATTGCCATCATGCTAACTCTTAGTAATTGCTAGTCTGCAAATATGTAATCACCACTGTTATCCCAGAACTGAGGGAGACAAAAAGACAGATTTAACTCGTAAGTTTCACCTCACATCTATGTTTTATCCAATGAAAAACTATATCCTTAACACCACCACCATTACCAACAGTCTTTGTCCAATCCAAATAAGAGTAAAGAGTAGGGAAGCCCAACATTACACACATGCAATGCTTTACCCAGTGGGCTGATCTTGTGGGTGCCTTTTGGGTAACTTATACCAAAATTCTGAATCAATGACAACTCAAAAGATGCTTGCAGATTTAGTGAGGATAGGTTAGTTACTACCCCTATGTTGAAAGGGGCAACACACTCTCTTGGTAAGATAGCAGACAACATACCTGTTTAATTGAGGCATTAAGAGCCAGTTCATTTGCCTCCTTTTTGGTCTCACAAAAGACTATGGTCCGTCCATGACTCCCACTGTAGACCTGAATGACATCCCCAATAACTGCTTCTTTTTGAGTCCAGTGGCATTCTATAGCCAAATGCTGTCAGAGACACAACCTGGTATTCAGCTTATATTAAAAACACTTAAAATTAGAGCTTTAGAAGTATACAATTGAAGGGGTAGAATCTAAAAATTGAACACTGTTATAAAGATGTTTTTCCTTGAGCATGAAATTTTGAATAATGCAAAATCATATTACTAAAACATGGATGGCAAAACAATAACATGTGGATCCCTTCTGTCCACAAGGATAAAACTAAAATCAAATTAAAATAAGTATACTGCAAACAAGTTTCCCCAGGTAGGGAATTCATAGATCTTCCCTGAAACGATCACACAGGCAGAATTCTCTGTTTGCTAGAGATGCATAAAAATTTTTATGAAGCAGATGACCAGAATTCACAGATCAGCTCTAAAATGTGTGAATTTTCAAATTCAATCCTTAAAAAACAAATAAAATACACCTATTACATGCAAAAGAAAGGGGATAGAAAACATGCCATATTAAAAGTTACTTACTTCTACAGTCGTAGCTGCTTTTTGAGTCCTCTTCCCAATTAGATCAATCTGTTCATATCGGGATTTCATGTATTTCTTAGCCACATCATATACCCAATTTGGGCAAGTGGCAGAAAACAGGAGCGTCTGAGGGTTATCTTCTGAATCTTAAAAACATAAAACAACCCATTTAAAAATCTTACTATCTAAATCCTAGAGGATCACATTAGCTCAAGGGGAAAATATTAAGGCCTAAACTCAGTTACTTAAAATATGAAAGACTACAGAAAGCGTTCAGACTTTGGAAGTCTATGGATGGAAAACTATGGGAAAATATAACATAATGTTTTCTTTACTGCTTTCCTCTTCCCAGCCTTCTCAAATGGTCACATTTGAGCAAAACTTCAAAGTGAGCAGACTTGAACATACCTCCTTTTGAAGTGAACAATACCCATGTTACCAAAGACAAGGGTCTATTACTTAAGGAACATAGAGCATTTTTGCCTTCGTCCTCATCTCCAAGTTACAACCCCTTTGATCAAGAAGTACAACTCCATTTATTTATAATATGTCTGAACTAGGTCACTATACCAATCCTGAAATACATGATTTTAGAAGCTAAACTATCATTAGTATCTCTTCTTTTAAATAGCAAAAAAACCCAAAAACAAACCCCCCCCAACTCAAAAAACGTTAGCAAAATCCACTAAAGAAACACCATTAATAAAAGCTATTACTCCCTAAAGAGATGCCATTAATAAAAAGCTATTTCAGTGTTCATAAACAAAACATATTTGTGCAATACAAGAAAGTAAAAAATAAAATACAAAACACCCAACCCTTCAGAGGAAAGATTTATCTTCACTATTAAAAAGGAAGATGCTTCCAATGTTCTTGCCTGGGAGTTCCAACCATTCATTATTTCAGCTTAGGAAAGGGTGCCAGAGAAAGTTGCTTACTGGCCACTAGCAGATGGATTTCAAGCAGGTTGGCATCTTCTCTATTCTAAAGAATCTGTGAATGACTTCTAGTTTGATATCAAATTACCCAGACAGACATCTATGGTAGGTTTTCTCTAGCACTCTCCTTCACCCCACACCCACCTCAATTTACAGGTTTTAGGAATTCTAATACAACTGTCTGATTTTAGTGGACTAATTATTATTACTATATTCCCAACTACTTGCTTCAAAGTCTGAAATTACCCTTTTTGTACGCAACTCGTAAAATGTCCTCCACTTGTTCAGCAAATCCCATGTCCAACATTTGGTCAACTTCATCCAAAACAACATGCTTAAGTTTGCAAAGTTCCAGCTTGCCATTCTGAAGGTGGTCTTTGATTCGACCTGGGGTCCCTACCAAGATGTCAATGCCGCTTCTAATTAAGTCAACTGAAAACAGCAAGATAGGAAAGGACAGGACATTTAGATACCAGCAATTTCAGTTACAGTGAAGAACACAACAACTTTATTTTATTACACTGGTACTACTACACGAATACACAATCTGTACAACAGACTAATATGGACACCTGAAAAATAAAGGAAAACCTCATGGAATTTTGTCATAAGTTTGTTTTCTTTTTACTTTATTTGGGAAATAAACAAAAATATCAGAAGAAGAGAATGAAAAAAAGTTGATAAAGGGTAAGCAGCAGCCTCAATGATCTTATTGTACAAGATTTTTTCCTCCACTCCCAAACTAAACTCTGGTTGCCTTTACGCTATGACAGCCAGTGACCCCATGCCTCAGAGCTCTGCTGGTAACCAAACAGAGTGGCGGCAGGCAAAATATGACCCGTGGGCCACATCAGGTGCACCAGGTTATTTTATCTAGCCGGCGAGGCCCCTAAAATTTTTAGAAAATTAATATTCATCTGCCCCAGCAACCTGTCAAAGCAGACAAGAGCCAGGGGCAGTAGGACCCAGAGGGAGCCCCAGCAGGACTGAACAGCCCAGCCTTGCCCCCGTCCCTGCCATTACACTCCCTTCCTGCCCTGCCTTGCCCCAGCACCAGGTGGCCGCCGGCTCCAGATGCATTGCTGGACTGGGAGCACAGGGCCGTATATGCGTGCGCAGGCAGGGAGAATGCATGCGTGTGTTCATAGGCCGAGCCCCACACGTACATCGCACTATACACATGCAGCCACACCCCCCTTGTACTGACATACACACAGACCCCCCCACCTCCCCTCACATACCATAGGCACCCATCCCCCACAAACCCCATACGTACCCACACTCCACATATCTACACCCACAGCCCCCCCAACAAACCTATATCCACCCCCCGCAACATACAAGAGTAAGACTTCATTTTAAGCTACTGTGCAATCATCTCTATGTACACTACACAAATGCATGTAAATAAAGACAAAAATATTTTTTGAAACCAAATTATGAATGTTGTAGGTGTTCCCTTTTTAGAATATAATTGGTTATTTTTCTGGTTCTGAGATGGCAAAACTTCTTGCTGAAAGGAGTACTTCCAGGGGCAAGGGGAGGGATTCCTTGTGGCAAAGGTCAGGGACGCAGGATTTCTGGTCATGAGATGGTAACCAGGGACAGGGCTACCCATGCAGCCCTTGACAGCCTGCTGAAACTCAGTAAGCAGCCCTTCACCTGAAATAATTACCCAACCCCAAGATAGAGCCTGGAAGGAATCCCTCCTCATTTAATGCTACTATCTTGGGCAGAGGGAAGGAGAAGGGGCCTGGTGTCACCTTTCTCTGAGGCACTGAACACTGACCACAACTAAAGCTGAGCACTTTTGACTGAGGTACACCACTGATCCCTACTCTCTGTGACTATTAATCCCATCTATGATATACAGTCCACTGACAGTGAAGGCCTTATCAGTGATCACATGAATTATCCTTATTTATGGTCATCAAGATATCAATTGGGTAACCTATCAATAGAACTTTTCCTCCACTCATTTTGTTTTTTTAACAAAAAATGTTTGTCTACAACTGAAAACAGCAGCAAAAATACATTGCTAGCTTAAAGATATAGTGTTTTCTACTTATAGATTTACTTTACAAAAATTTCAAATGTGTTATTTACAAAACATCAGACACAGTACTGTGTTTCCATATAGCCACATATTATTCATTCCAATGTCTTCTCTTTAACACCCAAATTTTGTGGATGAAGTTCCAAACCTGTGAGAAAGGCAGGAAGCCATGCATTTTACTAAAGACCCTCTTGTTTTTCTACCACACAAAGATCCAAATTAAGACATAGGGGGGCATTTTTACACATATAGTTTCATGCTCTGACATGCCAGGGAGCAGACTTGATTAACCAAGTCTGCTCTGCATATGAACTGATGTGCACATACAATTGCATGCAGTGTAGCACAAAGTGACAAAATGCACATCAGCATGCAGTAAATGGCAGCAGCATGCTTAAGCCAAAACACCTGCAATGTGTTTTCATTCAAAAGCGTGCCACTGCCATTTTCTGCATGCTGATACACATTTTGCCACTTACACACCTGCATGCGATGCAGCGCTGCGCACTTCAAAAAAAGCACCTGGCACTACAGCACAAGCTTGTGTACAAATGCCCAGAGAGTCTCCTTCAGAAGTTGGAACAACTGATTAAAATAATCTATCTGAAGACAGACAACTGTATTCTCAACCACATTAGTCAATCTGCATTTTACTCAGTCACAAGTCTCACTTACTTTGCCCATTATATGAAGTTCCTCCATAAAAGCAAGCAACAGTGAGTTTCCTTGTGATGTCCTTAAAGTCGTTGGCTACTTGGTTTGCCAGCTCTCTGGTTGGGGTAAGAACTAGCACCTAGGCAGGAGGAAACAGTTAAAACAGACACACCCTCTCTTGACTTTTACTGAGAAGGCGTAAGAAGCTTTCAAAATTAGGTCTATATACTTACATCTCTTTCATAATAGTGTTACAGGTTTGAACCAAGTGGTATTTAAACACAAACTCACAGAAACATTCAAGATTCTTGTGCCTTCACCAAATCATAATGAAGGCACTTCTTGTTCAGCTAAAACATTGCTACCTTTGAGGCAAGTGACAGCACAACCCATTTCAAATGTGATAAATAACATTTACTTACCCATTTCAAACTGTGGCTCTTCAAGATGTTATCCAAATGGATTCCACTCCAGATGAGCACATGAGTGCAGGACTGGAGTCTCTGAATACCAGTGTCTACTGGGACTATTCATATACCTATAATGCTGCCTCACGCTCTGTATCAGGACATACAAAGTAGAGTTGCTCTAACAGTCCCTCAGTCCCTTGCAAAAAATCCTGCACCCTCCAAAAACAGGAATGAAGAGTGGATTGTATGACCCACCCTAACATCCTGAAGAACCAGAGTTCCCATAAAGCAAGTAACCATTGTGTCAATGAGGATCCCACCATTTGTGATGGGCAAGGAGTGTCCCAATTGGACAGTGGATCTGAAGCATTTTAAACATATGTAATTTAAGCAAATCCATAGCTGCATTCCTAACCTAATACCTGACTTAGCTGTTAGATCAAGGGCATAATGCTTAAGGGCACTGAGTTCAGCAAGTTTTTCTATTCTGACACTTCACAAATTTTCGAATATCTTAATATTTCTTCAGAATGTAGGCTACACTGCTTGTATTTTGTACAGTAAGCTTGGATATTTGGAACCACTACCAAAAGATCAGGGTTTTAGGAAAGCCCTGTAACAAAATGGCCCCTAAAGGCTCAATATAGCCATAAAACACACAAGACAGCCTGAAAGATGTTTTCTGACCAGTTGTATACCCACTTTGGAATAATTTCATTTAGACAATATTTTCTTTGTTTTCTTATAAGAATGTCATGTGAAACTACATCAAAAGCCTTCCTGAAGTCAAGACACCTACTGCTTTCCCCCATCCAGTAAGCTAGTTAGTTATGTGGAAGAAGAAAATTAGTTTGACATCGGTTCTTGACAAATGAATACTGGCAGCTGCTCATCACTTCATTACCCTTAAGAAGCCTACAAACTGATCGAATAATCTGTTCTACTAACATTGTGGTATCAAAGTTAGGCTGCATGATCTTCTTCTGGTCCACTACCCGTAACCAATGTTAGGTTAAGTTTCCCTCTCACTGACGTTCCACAATTTCTCTAAAATAATTGTTAGAGGTGGCTGTTCAGAGGTGGCTTCGGCTAGTACCATTAGTACTCTAAGCTAAGTCTTATACACCACACTAATTTGAACACATGTAGACCTAGAAGTTCATAAAGGGATAAAGGCAAGAATTTTTCCTTCATCCTCTTAATACTGTTAAGCATCGAGTAAAAACCGAACTGTTGCACAGACTGAAGCAAGGCCCTTTTTCAGCTTTCCCCATAATATCTGTTGGTTTTTTTCACCCTTCCCATAGCTAGTAGACCTATACTTACTTTAGGCCCCCTCTTCACATTACAAGTATTGTGCAATTACCTATTTAACTGAGCAATTATATTAAGACCAGCTACCTATGCAAAGTAGCTATCACACCATAAATGCCCCAACCAGTTATACTGTTAGACTTTGAAAATGTGTACTTAACTTTATAGCTGGTTGTTATCAAGCTTTAAAAATCTGCATGTGTAGCAGGGTCTCTCCCGCAGCTGGGAGCCCCCCCGTCCGCTGAAAGGGAACCCGGCCTCAGAGGCTATGCCCAGCTAGGGCTGCGATTCCAGCAACTAAAGGGACTTTCAGCCCCAGCAGCTGCTGACTCTGGGTCCCAGCAGCATGTGGACCCAGAGTCTCACAGCTGCAGACACTGGATGCCAGATGCCAGTTGGGTCCCAGCCCCTGGGGGCATAGATGCCCTGGGGATGCATGAAACCCCTGGGCCTGGAGAATTGCAGCAGCTGCGATCCCCCAGTCCCAGGGGTGCATGGGACACCTCTGTGACTGGGAGCCCCTCAACTGAGGAGGCTCCCATCTGTGGAAGCTTGCTTCTTGCTGGTGCTCCCCTGCACCAGTAATAATGTACAATGGAATCTAATGCACGATCCATACAACTGCACCTCCTGCCATGCACACATAGCATGGCATGAAGTGCAATTAGTGTGACTCATGCATTACATCCCATCATGTCTTTACCTGTACACATACAGGGGGGCCTTAGTCTTCCCTTTGCTTTGAATACATTTACAAGAACCTTTGCTTGCTGCCTTCTCTCTCATTTTAGTTGCAAGCTATTTTGTGTGTAAACCTTTCTAGTTTGTCCCCACACACTTATGCTATTCCTAAGTTAAGTGCAGATTCTTCCAGTGGGATGTCCACCAGTACCATGAATGACTGATACACTTTGACACTGGTATTTGTACAGCTGACGACACTAGTGAAATTGATACCAGTACATTTTGAGTTATTACCAAGACTACAGCTGGTTCCACTTGACTACTATTTGTTTCTGAATGGGCCTTAATGGGCTTATTCCAAAAGGACTGCTTCAGCCTCCCTCTGTGGACACCAAGCTGTACCTGGAGCTTGTGCTTCTCTGTTCAAACATCTTTTACTGGTTTTTAACTTGCCAAGGCTCTTTTCTCAACACTTATAAGTTGCTGGCATTGGTTTTTATTGTCACGTCCCTACTGCAAAGGCACAAATTTCTTCTGTACCAGCTGGTTCACATACTAGTTTCTTCAAGGTCCAAAGTGACCTTAGACTGCTCTAACAAGCAGGGGTTAATAGAAGGATCCCATGATCAAATTCATGAAAAGTGTGCCAGTCTGATACATGTCTACGCGGTTTGTACAAAAGTTATCTGCTCTGGCAGTCTGTCAAAAGAATCAGAAGATAAGATGAACAGGATTTGTAGCCCAAGAATTTCAAATCAACCATCAGGGAAAAAGGACTTAATGGCCCTGCACAGGGACACATGTATGGGTTCCAAACTACAGGTGGCAAACACTAAGTAGAAGCAGGTTGGACACCTCCTGTTTCAACTGTGAAAACAATGCAGCTGCCCTGCCCTTTTGGCATTCATGTGGAATGCAAGGAGCCACAGGGTACACTTGCAGTCCCAGACTTTGCTGTTCAAAAGGCTCCAGTCTCAAATGCATTTTGCACCTGCAGCAGGATCCACACTGACACAAGCTTGAAGAAAACTGGAATCAACATGACAAAGAAACATAGTAAGCATTATCTCAGAATATGGTAACTCTCATGTAATGTGCTGTTACCTTTGGACTTCGGCCTCTTCTTCTCTCCTGGGTGTCTCCTTGAAGCTTTTCAATCAAGGGAATAGCAAAAGAGAATGTTTTCCCAGTTCCAGTCCATGCTTGAGCTATGACATCTTTGCCGTCATATATAGGATAGAAGGTCTTTACTTGCACAGGAAACAGGTATGATACACCTCGAGCTGAGGAGGGAAAAGTTGCAATGAGTTCATGAGTACAACTACATGAATTTCAATAGAACATCACATGCCATCTCCAGGAAACAACGCAAAAACACAAACAGGACCACATCACTGTCTTCACCCTTTTACTTAATCTTAAGAGCAGTTTTGGAACTGGATTTTAATTTACAGCCAGTCCTGAGACTTACAATTTAATTGGTTCCTGAAAAGTGTGTGTTAAGTCGAAACGTTGTAACTCAGAACAAATTTTCCCCATAGGAACAGTGTTACAATACAAATGGGGGGCTGGTTCCTTTACCAGGGTTGGTCAATACTGCATGCAGCTGGTAAGTGGTGGAGTAGGGGGCAGAACAATATTTCCCACAGTGAGGGAAGGGCTGGAGCAAGGGCTGCCCAGCCGGGGCCAGGCAGGCTCAGGCAAGTGGGGGTGTGACGGCTCCCACCACTGCACTGCTCATCTGGCAGCTTGACCAGCAGTTCCCACTGCTAGCCCAGGAGGTCACTGGGCGGGGGCATGGCCCCAGACTTGCCTGGGGTGGGGCAGGCGGGGCCAGGGCTGCACCAGGCTGCAGAGCAGCAGAGGCTATGGCAAATTTTCAGGTGGCTGCAGCACCCCCGCCCCCCACCATTGCTCCCTTTCCAATCCAGGGGCATACGCCCCCTGTATGCTGTCAAAGCTGTAGCTCGCCCAGCGGGTGCAGGAAGCGGGGATGGCTCCTGCCACTGCATGCTGCTTATCCGGAGGCAACACAACAGCTCCACTCTGTGTCCATCCTGCCCTGGCTGGGTAAGCGGTGGGAGGGCATGTGCCCTAGAACAGGGCAGGGCAGGCAGCAGATATGGTGAGGGCTGCAGCCACCTGAAAATGTGCCGCAGTCCCTGCCATCTTCCTGAAGCGCAGCTCTGGCCCCACCAGCCCCACTCTGTGCAGATGCGGGGGCACACACCTCCCCATGCCCTGCTGGAACAGTGGCAGGAGCAACGGCAGGAGCTGCCAGATGACCAGCACACAGCGGCGGGAGCCACCGCACCCCTCCCGCCCCCCGCACCCACCCAGCCCTGGCTGGGCAGCACTTGCCCCAGCCCCTCCCTCATCGTGAGGGGCGCTGATCTGCACCCCCACAGCCCTTCCCTTCCACCATTTACCAGCTGCACACAGGATGTCGTAAAGACTAAACCCATGTTGGAACATTAAAATGGGGAGTCACTTTATAAATGTTGTAAGCAACGTTCGTTGCAACTCGAAAAGTTGTAAGTCGAGGACTGCCTGTACTTCAAACTATTTTCTATTGTTGCATCCTCAGAAATAGTTTCCTTCTTCCCCACCCAACAGCTCTCCCTCAACAGAAAATGGAAACTTAATTCTGTCATCCAATTTACACTTTAGTCTCCATCCATTCTTTCATCCTTGAGTAGATGGCTTGCTTTAAGTAGCACCTGAAAACTACCCCATTTTTTAGTTTATGAAACATTTGCTATAAAATGTTGTTATATAAAGCTATTACACAAATATTTTGTTATTAGTTTGTTAGTATTGAAGTTACGATTTTTAGTCCAACTACAATGGAATTTTATTCCACTACCAAAATAATTAGGTTTTAAACTTATGTACCTTGATATTTTGTCATTTGGAATCTAACATGAAGAGCAGACTGATGAGAACTATATAAACATATATATTTAATAAGATGGGGTGGTCAACCTGTGAAATGCATGTCACAAGTGGCACACACAGCCTCTAGCACATAGCAGATAAAGGAGGGGGCAGACAGCATAGCAGCAGATGTGGCAGGAAGTAGACAGCTGAGCAGCAGCCCAGGCAGGGAACAGAATCAGGTTGCACTCAGGGAGGGTACAGACCTAATTTATGGCATGCCTGCCAAAAAAGTTGCCCTCCTCCCCCTTTCCGACTGTAATAAAGTATGCTTGATATAGGCTCTCAGTATGCTACTGCAGCACTGTAGTAAACTTAATGTCATTGTCCACCTACACACAGTAGTAGGGACACATTCAGTACCACTGCTTATTACACTTTCCTCAAACCAAAAAAGAACAAAAGATACTTCTTTACTGCTAGTTATACTGCGTAAACACAAGAAAAATTACCTCGGAGGAGTTCAATAGTCTCTTTAGAGATATAAAAATTGGAGAAAGCACCGTCTTTCTGTTCTGTAGTCAATTCCTGTTAAGTTAAAACAAAAATTGTATACCAATATTAATCACCACCATTCTGCAGACAAGAAGAGGAGAAAAGTGTTAGTTGTTTACCCCAGGCAGTTCAGACTGCCACTGGAAAACTGACAACTCAGGCTCCTAAAAACCCATTCTGGTTTTCCATTTCCTGAATAGCACTCTTGTGACTTGCATGTGATTTACAACCTGAAGTAAGCAGTCCCATCTTCAGTACCTAATGTATTTAAATGCCTACAAGACGTTACACATACACTAAACAAATGGTGGAAGTTTTAGCTAATTCAGAAAGTGCTGATCTAAAAAACAACAACAAAATCAATTCACACTGAACTACTGGAAATTACATTAACTGAAACACACAAAACCCAGGTCCGATTTCCAGCATCTGTTTTTAAGTTCTTGGATAAGTATAGTACAGGTACACTGCATCAGCATCCCTAGTAGGATGGACAAAAAAAATCATAAGCAATAGAGAAAATAAACAGGGATGAATATTTGTTCCACCATTCCAAAGAAGCTTCCAGTAATATTCTTCTAATATTATAGACAGGCTTAGGCTTTTGTTAGTCTGTCATGCTTTACTCACACTCCAACTGGCTGACAGAAACAGCCAATCAAAGTGCTCCAAGAGTAGGGGAGCACCACCATGATTCAAAGCTGAACAGAGGACTGTACAGATTCCAAAGCCGCGCCCAGGACCAGACAGTGCCGCTGGCCTCAGCTCCCCCACCCCGGTTCCTGCAAGAGGCAGAACAGTGGCCGCATGGGGTGTTAGGTGGCGGCACTCCATCCAAGCCCCCTCCACCCATCATTCTTGACAGGCAATTGGCTAGTCTTCTATACAGACAGACAAACTATAGACATGATACAGCAAATTTTTAACATAATCTGGGTAAGTATTGTTCATTTTACGTAAGTCTTTGTCTTTCAGGATTCTACATGATGAACAGCACAAACATTTAGAGCAGTTAAAACTAAAGGTGCACTGATACATCGGTCTGATATGGGATCAGCACTGATATAAAGAAAATTGGCTGCATCAGAAATCGGCCTGATGTGCCAATAATGTGGCCGATAAATGGCCTGTGCATGCACGCAGCCACAGTGCAGCATGTAGGCAGCGAGGAGCACAGCCTGGCAGCTTGAAGGGCTGCATGCAGCTGGTAAGTCTGTTGTGGGGTGGGGGGAAGGGGTGTGGGAGGGCAAATCAAGGCCCACTGTGGTGAGGGAGTGGGGCTGCCCAGCCAGGACAGGGCAGGGTGGGGCGCAGGATGGAGCCACAGCTCATCTGAGAGGTGGGGGGGGGTGGCTTGTGCCACTGCGCACACCCCAGGTGCATACCAGGGTGGGGGGGTGTGCTCCTGCCGGATCTGCATGTGGCAGGTGAACTGCTGCTGCAAGCTGGGGCCACACTCTTCCCAGGGGGTGGGGGGGCAGGGTGGCCTGGCCTGGCCAGGGTGGGGAGGGCTTGAGGCAGGCAGCAGCAGTGCTGCGAGTAGGGTTGGGAGGGGTGCTACAGTGAGTTTTGGGGTGGCTGTAGTCCCCTCCGTTACCCCCCCAGCACCATCACTTGCCCACCATGAGCACAGCCCAGCTTCAAGTGGCATCCTGCCCTGCCCTGCCCTACCCTGCGCAGATCCAGAGGGCACGTGCCCTACCAGGGTGCGCAGAGCAGCGTGAGCCACGCACCCCTCCCCACACTCCCAAGACAAGCCGCAACTCCATCCCACACTCTGCCCTGCCCCATTAGCGCCAGCTCCACCCCCACTCCCTCCCTCACTACAGGGGCCTTGATCTGCCCTCCACCCCATACCCCTTCCACAACAACAGACTTACCAGCTGCATGCAGCTCTCCAAGCTGTATCAGAAATCAGATCACTATCAGCCAACATACCTCCTTAAAAATCAGCTATCAGTATCGACCCCAAAAATCCCTATTGGTTCACCCCTAGTTAAAACATTCTACAAATGCATTTTATGGAAATGTTAAAATACGAGCTTGAACCATGCCCTACTGTTGCACCAATTAAATAACTTGTGAGACTACAAGTTACTCTGTACATAAGCAACAGTACTAACAGTGGAATGGTCTTCCACTAGAAACAGTGAGGCTTTTTACTTAAAAGGAAATCAAAGAAAAATTATTTTCCAGTATAGACCACTTAGAGTAAACTCTTGGCAACTGTATCAATATTTAATTGCTGGTGCTGAATCCCATTAAAACACCTCCTCATTGCAGCTTGCCAGCCTGCCAGCTGCTACCATAACATTCAATCCAGAACTCAGGAAACCAAACTACTGTGTCACGACTATTAAAATTGATTCTGCTAGATTCTACTCAGTAATTTTAGTGATTTTTGGGTTTTTTATTTTTTTAATCACTGCACAATTTAGAGATACTAGATTTTCTGTGAGTTGTGAGGCTATGTGGCAACATCGGAGTGTGCTCAGACTTCAGAAGTATTTTAGATGACCTCTTTGTTATTGAAGACATCTAAATTTATTAATCTGAATTCTTGAGAACTAGTCTACTGGTCAGACAAAGAAATGAGAAATAACTATTGAGAAACTTTTCCCACAGTTTTGCAACATAGGAGCTGAATGCCACCCAGTAATTAGTTTCACCTGCTCTTGTTCACTGTCACCCTCTCCACTGGATCCTTCACTGGAATGATGTTGTGTCTTTGTATGGGTCATGCCATTATTCAGAGATGAAGATCTTTTCCTGCGGGCAGGGCTTCCTTCCTCAGTCTCACCATTCACCTTTTCCCCCGTTTTTGTCCTTTTGGGTACTGGAGAATCACGGTCATCTTCAGACTGCCCACTATCCAATCCATGAGGTTTCCTCTTGATGGATTTATCATGGTATTTATAACCTTCATCTTTTTTATCTCTCTGGTATGTAACAAAATAATGAAGAAAAAGCCATTAAAATAATTGCAGATGTTCATACTGGCCAGGCAAAACATCACAAGATAGTTTTTAAAATCAAAAAGCATTTGTAGCAGTGCACCTATGACAACTTGCACACCTGAATACATGCACCTTTACATGTGTGTGCATGCGTATGTTCTTTCAGTACACCGCATGTGCATGAATTCAGGACACTGGATGTGCGTGCATGCACTTTCAATACATTATGCACACACAGTTCTGAATTCATACATGCACAAGTATGCACACACACAAGCTTTTAGCACATTGTGTGTGCATGAATTTGCATTTGTGTGTGCATGTGCACATCTTTAGCACATTGCATGCATACGAATTCAGAATACTGTATGCGTGAATATGTGCACAAGCAAGCACATTGCGTGTGCATGAATCTGTAACGCTGTGTATATGCACACGTTTTCAGCACATTACATATGCAACTCAGAACACTGCACATACATGAACGTGCACACACACTTCCAGCATATTGTACGTGCATGAATCCAGAATGTTGTGTTTCCACATGCACATGTGTATACACATTTTCAGCACACTGAGTATGCATGAATTCATACTGCTGTGTACTGTAATGTACTAAAAGCACATGTACACATTCATGTAACTAGAACTCTGTGTGCACACATATGTACATTTCCAGCACATCACATATATGTGTATTCAAAACAATGTGCACATGAGCTTGTTTTCAGCAGACTGCATGTGCACAAGTGCATAAAGTGTTCTCATGTGTAAGACCAGGTCCAGCACCCTCCAGGTGCACCTGCTCAGAACCGTGTGTGCATGTGCCCAGCACCCTGCCTACAGAAACAGACTTTTTCACTTGAAGGGGAATGCAGACAGGCTGCTGGGTTGGGGTGGGGGGGTGAAACAGGAGATGTTTCCCCTTTAGCAGAGAGATCCACAGCCCGGTTTAAAAATAAACCTGCCTCTTATGCCCACCTCTGACGTCAGGCTCCTACATGAGGTCGCTTCAAAGCCCAAAATCTTTTCTTGTATTTAAGAAAGGAAAGAAAACCCAGTACCACTCCCCCTCCTCCCCGAGGAACCGGGATGACGCATCCGCCCAGGACCGCGGCCGAGCCCCGCGCCCCGACCCCCACCCCGCTGCACAAGAAGCCGCGCGGCGCCTGCTAGCGGCCGCCAGTTCGCCGCGATCAGCTCCGCAGCGCCAGGCCCGGCCCAGCCCCCACCGACCGCCCCGCACCGCGGGGGCCGATTCCGCGCGGGAGGCCGGAGGGACCAGGCCAGGCCGGTCACGCGGCGCCCCCCGCCCGCAGAGCCGAGCCGGGCCGGGCTCCAAGCGCGACCGGCCGGAGCCGCCGGGGGAAATTACCGGAGAGCAGGGTCCGAGGAAGCGGAGGGCAGGCGGTGGCGAATCCTACCGGGCCGCTCCCACGGGCCACGGACGGGCGGGCCGGGCCGCGGGGGCCAGGCGAGGCGGGCGCGGGACGAGGTCGCCGCGCAGGGGCCGCTGCTGCCGCCGAGGGCGGCCGGCCCGAGGGGAGCGCGGCGCCGGCCCAGGCCCCGGCCCCGGCCCCGGCCCGTTCCCGCAGCCCGACAGCGCCCGGGGCCCCGGTACCTTGTGCCGCCTCCTGTCGCTGCCGCGCTCCGGGGACGCGTCGCTCTCCATACGGCGGCGCTCGCGCTCCGACTCGTCGCCGCTGCTGCTGCCGCGGCCACGGCTGCGACTGCGGCTCCGGCTGCGGCTCCGGCTCCGGCTACGGCTACGACCGCGGCTCCGGCTCCGGCTCCGGCTCCGGCTCCGGCTGCGGCCGGACGCGCGGCCGAGCCGGGCGGTCTCAGGCATCCCCGCCAGCGCGGTGCAGGTCGGCGCAGGCCACAGCCGCCACCGCTGGGCCCGGGCGTGGCGCAGCGAGCCGAGCCCAGCAGAGCCCCACCCCGGAACCCGTGTACGCGCTGCCCGGTAACGGCGGGCGGGTCAACCGCCCCGCGCACGCGCCCAGCCTCACTGCAGCCAATAGCGGCTGGGCCTGTATCCCGGCGCGTGAGGAGGGCGGTGGCAGCAAGCGCCCCCCCACCGCCTTAGGCCTTTTGCAGCCGCCCGTGCCGATAAGCGTTAGCCCCGGGGGCAGCGCCGGAGCCCCGCGCGGGCCGGGGCGGAGATGAGCGGTTGTGGGGGTCGGCGGAGGCAGTCGCTGCGACGAAGGAAGATGGCGTGTCGGCGCGGCCGGAGCGCGGGCCCCGCGACTGAGATGGGGCTGTGGAGAGCCAGCCGTAGCGCCGAGAGGGCGAGATGAGGCGGGGCAGGGGGATAGGAACTAGGAGCTGGGGCCTGAGGCCCGGGAGCCAGCGGTGGGGGAACAGGCAGGGCTGCAGCAGGAGCCGGCTGAAGGGGACAGAGCAGAAGGACTATTTTTTTATTTACTTAATCTGTATCCGCGGCCAAATTAGGCAAAACTAATTCCAAATCCAAGTGACCAGAACCATAAGTAGCTCTACTAGACAAACATCCCCCACCTGCATCTGGGGCTTCAGATATTTCTAAAACCTTCAGCAGGCATCCTACTTGCAGGCCTAAGCCTTAGGATGCCATAAAGCTCTCGAAGCTAGCAAAGGGGGAGACTCCTATTTCCATAAACTGGGCTTAAAGCTGCTGCACCTCAGCAGGTACTGAATCATACCAGAAGAGCAGTTCTCCCAGGGTGTGCTTCAGGAAAACTGCCTTGGACACGGATACATGGTATTTCCCCTGCCAGGTTAAGAAGCCACTACAGTTGTCTTGAGCCTTCAAAGAGGGACTTCATCTTCGGAGGGACAAGGCAGAAGATTACAACCTGCAACAGAGTCCCCCTCCCAGGAGCAGCCTGCAAAACCCACTAGCTTTGCACATACCCCTCCTTGCAGCCCAGGAGGCAGCCACCTCATTATATCAGGCTTTAACTACTGAGATCATCTGGATATCAATAGAAGGCCACGTAATGGCCTTTGTTTCCTTCCATTTCCCTTTCCTAAAATCCTAGAACTTTACACACACCATTGGTGTGACACTGAGCATTATTCAGACTGTAAAATCAAGCACTAAGGTCAGGAAACAGCAGAATTAAGGCAGAACTGTGCCTAAATTTCCAGCTGTAAAATGCAGTTAATAGGGTGCAAATAATAAATGCAGCACAGAGGGTGTTGTGATTTTCAGAAGCCCTCAGATACTACGGAAACAGAACTAGAAGAGATCCCCACATCCAATCCCATCAGTGACCTACTAATACCCGTGTTGTTGACACCATGTTGTATAATCTGGCTCATAAATTTAGCAAGCGTTTGTTTAAAATAGTAGTACTGTTCCCTCTTCTAATATTAAGCTGTTCTTGAACCTTACTCTTCTTTTGATTGACAGGCTATAGTTATTAATGTCTAGTTTATATCTTTTTGTTCTTGTGTTAATCTTATCTTCAAGATTAAACAGCTATTTTCTTTCCCTAGTGTTTGCCCCCTGCCCCCCAGCCCATAGAGAGAGGAATTGTATTCCTCCCCAGCAGAGGCAACTCATGGGGGGGCACGTGCCCGCCCCCAAGATTGGCCAATAACAACACCGATTTCTGGGGGCAGTCACCACTCACCACCCCCCTTGCCACTACTACCACCTGCAGGCAGTCACTGCTGGCAGATACCACTACCAGCTTCTGCAGGCGCTCGCCACTTGCCCCCATCACCCACAAATTGTGCCTACCCAGTCTCAGGGGGCACCAGTCATTCATGTTTCCCAGCCTTTTCTTTACAAGCTATGTTCTTTTAGTTTTCAATAATAGGTTTTCTATCCATTTCCTGTACCAGTTCCAGTTTGAATTATTTTTTTCTTGAATAGAGGTAGGCCAGGATTGTACAGTATTTCAGGTGAGGTTGTGCTTTGTCTGGTAGCATTAATACTTCCTTATCACTACTGGAAATTACTTGACTGAATCTTACCAAGTATATTTGCTTTTCTCATAGGTATATCCCAGTGGCAGTTCCTTATCACAGATCAAATAGTAAGCTCACTTCTTTCCTTCTCTGGTCATTTCCAGCCAAAGTCCTCAGGTTACAGGAGGAATTCTTGTATTCTTTAAATGCCTTACCTTGCACTTCATGGCATTAAATTTCATCTCATTTCTGTTACTCCAGTCCTAAAAAAACATTGAATTCTTACTGCATGGTATCCCAGTTTTCCTCAGTATTGCAGATTCCTCCCACCTTTTAAGACTCATTAGCACAATTCTATTTTTTGTGCTAGTTGTTGAACACTTAAATAAGGTTGTTCCTGTTTTCCCTCTAGTGGTAAGTGGCACACCAGTTCCAGAGCTATATGGCATCTTGACTGAGATGAGTTTCACTCCTTGTCTGCAAAGATGCTTCCTTGCTACACATGCATGACAAATATGTGTGCATCTTGGCTTCTTGTCAATGGATAAAGATCTCAAGTCTGCTAGAAGTCTATGTGATATTCTGTTCTTAAGTATTAATGTGTGTAACTTTTGGCTTATTTTATTGTACTTATCATTTTATTTAATTGTTTGTTGGATTGTGCAATAACTGGTCTTCTTCACAGCACCTGTTTAGCCACAGGGTGCTAACAATCCCTTGTGCCTTAAGCAATTCCCAGGCTTGAGTAATAGGTTTATATAACAAAAAGCTCTTGGCATTGTAAATATGATCTTTAACTCACCCACAATGAAAGCACCCATTGTCTACACATTTGCTGTCATTAAACAGAGATCTATCTACACAGCTGTAATCTTCCCTTTTCATGCTGGGGGTAACCATTGCTAGAGCTGTGGAAAATAATCCTGGAGAGGATGGTAACCCTTTGCAATTTTCTCTCTATATTTCCACCAATTTGTGGACAATTTAACTTTTGAGGGAACTATATATGTAGTGTGCTGAATTACATAGGGACAGAATGTTGTATGACCTTGAGGTCCAAAACTATCTCAGCTATGCCAGAAGATATACCTACTATTGGTTATTTCCTGTGTTGATAAGCCTGCCCCAGAACAGGCATATTTTTGTTGCTATTGCATTTGGAACTGCTTCAAAATGTAGACTGAGGAATAAGTTTGGTTGTTCCTCTTTAATTCTGAGTGCTAGGGAGCCCAGCAAATAGTGCCTGCTGAATGGGCTTGCTGTCTACTTAAATCACATATAAGATACACAAATAGCTTCTTTCTCCAGTAGGCCACCATTATCTCCAGTATTTCAGTGAACAATGCTTGGTGCTGTCAGCAAACCAAACACAACACCTTATTTTAGTGGGAAGTGACAATTTGAAAGCATCCATATTTTTTTTATATTGTCATCCATTCTGTGTACAGAAAATAAGCACCCCGAAGGCTGAGAGCTGAATACCAGTTCTTTGAACCCAAGGAACAGATTATGGAAGACAAAGTTACCATCCTGAAATAGATTTTTTGGATAAAGGTTTTCAACTACATTGGAGCCCCCAAAATCCCAACCCCCTTTGTTCTTTGGTTTCTCTGGCAATAACAAAAACACAACTCATTCCTTTTGTAATCTACTGGAACTTCTTACCTGCAATTTCAGGGGCCTGAAAAACAGGCAGGGGGGATAGTATTCAGTGCCATAAATAAATGGAATTTAGCAGGTTGAATTACCACCATTCTAGTACTTAAGTAAATGGTCCACATCCAGAGTCTAGCACAATGTTGGAAAATTGAAGCCTGATACTCATCACTGCTGCCCCACATTTCATGTTAGCCAAAAAAATCTTTTAGGGCTTTAAACTGAGATTGCCGGGGAACAGGTGGACAACTACCAGTACAAGCCAAAGAAATGACAACCATGGAACTAGCAAACCAGGGAACAATTAGGGTTGCACCAATAGAGATTTTGGGGGCTGATACAGATGGGCAATTTTTAAGGAGGCATATCAGTAATACCAATCTGATTTTTTTTTACAGCGTGGAGAGCTGTGTACAGCTGGTAAATCTGTTGTGGCGGAAGAGGCATTGGGGATCAGGACCCCCATGGTGAGGGGGGAGTGAGACTGGGGCAGGGCATGGGATGGAGCCATGGGTCATTTGAGTAGGGGTGGCTCCTGCCACTGTGGGGGGCATTTCAGAAGGGTATGGGGGGGTACCCCTGGATCTGCACGAGGTGGGGCTGCAGCTGCGGGCCGGGGCTGTGCCAGGTTTTTCCTGGTAGGGGTTGGGCTAGGCTGTGCTCAGAGTGGGCAGCAGCGGCGCTGGTAGGGGGGGCTGCAGCCCCCCCCAAACTCACTGTAGCCCCCCTCCCAACACTGCCCATCCCAAACACAGCCTCAGCCCAACCCCCTCCCCTCCATACACCAGGAAGAACCCAATACAGCTCAGACCCCAGCCTACAGCTGCAGCCCATCCCCCACCGCAGAGATCCAGAGGCACATGTTCCCCCCTACAGGGTGGATGCAGCAGCAGGAGCCATCCACCCCATCCAGTGTCCCTGCCCCACTCCTTCCCTCACCATGGGGGTCATCGATTTGGCCCCCTGTCCCTGCCCTCCGCCCTCCCCTTCCACCATAGACTTATGAGCTGCATGCTGCGCTTCTCAATGCCAGATGCTGCACACATTCACAAGCATTTACTGGCCACAACAGGTTGATTTCCAATGCAATCTATTTTCTTTACAATTGGTGCTGGTCCAATATCACATATTTGCACCTCTGGGAACAATAGGAAGCATATTCTGACAGCTGAAGGACAGGATTTTCTCCAGCACACCAGGAAGCCTCTAGAGAACTGGAAGAGGCTGCATGCTCTCAGAGCATGGTCGTCATGGGTAACTTCAACTACCCAGGCATCTTGTGGGATGAGCACACAGCAAGATCTGATCACTCACAAAGCTTCCTCATTTGAATGGAAGAGCTCTGTCTGACTCAAGAACTATATGGGCTGATCAAAGGCAAGGCACTCCTAGACTTGGTTCTGGCCAAAGGGGATGATCTAGTGAGCAACCTGAGGATCAAAGGGAAACTGGGCAATAGTGACCATGAGGTGATCACTTTCTCCATCCACCATAAGTCAGGGAAATCAGTCAGTAGGGTAGAAATGCTTGATTTTAGGAAAGTTGACTTCCACAAACTTAGGAGATTGGTTGGGGAGGCCCTGCTGGATCACAGTCTGATGAAGAAAGGAATACAAGAAGAGAGGTTGTTCCTCAAGGAAGTGATCCTAGGAGCACAAAGGAAGTCCATTCCCTTTCGTAAGAAAGGCAGCAAAGGGCTGGGAGACCCCCTTGGCTTAACAGGGAAGTCATGGACCTCCTAAAATTAAAAAGAAAAGCTTACAAGAGATGGAACTCAGAATTTACCACCAAAGAGGAGTACTCAGCAATAGCCCACACCTGTCGGGAATGGATTAGGAAAGCAAAGGCACAAACTGAATACATCTTGGCAACCGGAATAAAGGACAACAAACAGTCCTTCTTTAGATATGTAGGAAGTCAGAGAAAAAATAAGGGAAGCATAGAGCTCCTGCCCTGATGAACAAAATGGGACAGCTGATAACTGACACTAAGGACAAAACTGAATTCCTAAATGAATATTTCATATCGGTATTCCAAGAGTCCAAGGGTGTTAGCCTCCTTGACAGGATACAGGATGATCAAAGTGGGGGTGATCACTCTCCCATAGTTGGTGGAGATCTTATGGGGGAACACCTAGAGAGTCTGAACAAGTCAGCAGGACCAGATGAACCACACCCAAGAATGCTAAAAGAACTGGCTGACATCATTGTGTGACATATAGCAAAGCTATTTGAAGACTTGTGGCACTTGGGAGAGGTCCCAGAAGACTGGAAGAGGGCCATTGAGGTGCCTATCTTCAAGAAAGTGAGAGAGAAGGACCCAGGGTATTACAGGCCAGTCCATCTGATCTCAGTCCCTGGTAAAATCTTGGAAAAAATACCAAAGACTCCATTACTGATAAATTAACAGAAGGCAGTATTCTAAAGGAGAACCAACATGGCTTCATTGCAGGCAGTTCATGCCTGACCAACGTAATTTCCTTCTATCATCAGGTAACTCGCCATCTGGATAGGGGATATGAGGTTGATGTCATATATTTGGACTTCAAAAAGGCCTTTGACATAGTTTCCCATGATGTCCTCATAGTAAAATTGGGAAAATGTGGCTCAAATACTTTATATTCCGGTGGCTAGGTAACTGGCTCCAAGGTAGGATGCAGAGAGTATTAATAGATGGAACTGAGTCATCATGGCGGAAGGTGAACAGTGGCATCTGTCAGGGCTCAGTACTTGGACCAGTGCTTTTCAACATGTTCATGAACAATTTGGATTCAGGTATTAAAAGCGAACTGGCAAAGTTCGTGGACAACAGCAACTTATGGGGGAGCATGGTCATGCTCAAGGACAGGCTGGCAACACAGGCTGACTTGGACAGGCTTGTGAAGTGGGTGGATCTTAACCTGATGATGTTTAATATGGAGAAATGTAAAGTGTTCCATCTGGGGAGAAATAATCCGTAGCACACTTACAGGTTCGGCAGTGCTACGCTTGCCAGCACCTCCACTGAAAGAGATCTGGGTGTCATGATAGACCACAGAATGAACGTGAGTCACCAATGTGATGCCATATCTGGCAGAGCATATCAAATACTGACATGCATCTATCAATGCATCTTAAGCTAGACTAAGGATGTCATCCTCCCACTCCATTTGGCCTTGGTGAGACTGCAGCTGGAGTAGTGTCCTGTTCTGGGCGCCATACTTCAGGAAGGATGTGGAAAAGCTCAAGAGAGTCCAAAGGAGGGCCACATGCATGGTTACAGGTCTGGAGAGCAGGTCATATAAGGAGAGGCTGAAAGACATGGGACTGTTCAGTCTGGAGAAGAGGCTGGTGGCAGCCTATAAGTATATATCACCAAGACACCCCAAGCGAAGACAAAAAACTATGGGCACAAACTGATTGAGGATTGCTTCAGATTGGACATCAGGAAAAACTTTACAAGTTGAGTGCCAAGGGTGTGGAACAGAGTCCCCCCAGAAGTGGTACAGTTGCCCAAAAAGCATCTTGACACCCACCTTGCTGGGGCCATCTGACCCCAGCAGTCTTTTCTGCCCAAGTGCAGGGGGCTGGACCCGATGATCTTGTGAGGTTGTGTTTGTTACAGCTGTTTGGCTTTGGGTCTGGTTACTATTTAATACCGGAGGACCAGGTGAGGCTGTAGGGGTGTGAGGAGGCCTCACAGGAGCTCCCCAGTAATCTGGGGGTCCTGGGTGCCCAGTAGTGGCACAGTGAGCAGTGCCAGAGGGGCACAGCTGTTTGTGCTGGAGTAGTGCAGTGTGCAGGGTTTTGGACCCCAGCCCATGAGGGTGGTATTTTGCCCAGTGGGGCAAGAGACCCAGGAAAGGGTCAAGGGGCCCCAGGGGGTGGGGCCAGGGGCCCTGGGGGGGGGGGGGCCAGGGGTGCGTGGGGTGGGGCCTAGGCCCCCCGGGGGGGCTGCAGGAGGGTGTGCGAGGGGGGCAAGCTCACTGATTTGAGAGACTCTGGGTTTGGCCACTTTGATTTCCTTTCCTCCAGTTAATTCTATTGTGATGCTTTGCTGTTTTATTTTGCTTCATGTGAGCATATACTTTTGAAATGTGCTTTCGTCTGACTAGCAACTTTTCAGTTGAGGTACCTATACTAATGTTTTGTTTTTGTTTGTTTTTCAGCTCCTCAAATTTTTGCATTAATACTGTGTGCTTAATTAAATTATCAACTGTCAGCAGAGGATTAACATGCTTGATGATCTCATGTTCAATATCACGTGGAATATTGTCTAAGCTATCTTCATCCCTAACTGGCCATTCTTTAGGCGGAAACTGGACTGAAAAAGTAGAGTACTCCTGTAGGTTTCTGTTTTTTAGATGTAAGGCCTTGGTCTTTTTAGGCATAGCACATTTCACTTTTCCTTTCACTGAAGTTAAGGACTTGATTGTGTCACAATAATGAATATTAGCTGATGTAGAGATGGATTGACTCCGAAGTGAAAGTTTCATTTTGGAGCCTTTTTGACCTCTTCCCTTAAGTTCATGGTTCATTAGTTGCTGATCTCTTTGTTCACTGAATGTAGTCTGATCAGGGAAACAATGACAGGATCTGCAGCGGGTCATGGTAGGAACATTTTCTTTTGTTAGGTCAGTACAGTTGTCTATGCTTACAAGATATGTGACAGGTGGCAGAGAAGAGCAGTTATCCTCTGACAAGGCCTTTTTCTTATGCCTCATGACTTTATCAGTGACAAAGTAGGTGTGGGGTGTTACTATGAAGTATCCCTCTCCAGTGTGATAGATTTTCCTTTCCTTAATTGACATTCCCAGAGTATTTTATATAGAATTTCTTGCAAGGGAATGGTTATGCCTACAATAGTAAAAAAGGAAATATTTATATTCTGTATCAGAAATGTTACATATGCATGTATGAATAGATGCAAAACAATCATTTACAATCATATAGCAGAAGTCAATTTACAAAAATAGTAAAAATATCTATCAGCTGCTTATCAGCAACATTTTCCCTTAGCATTGCATTCAGACAACATTTCCTAAAACAGCAATAGCTGCTTAGAAGCAACATTGCACTAGGGCACCAATCTACTATATAACAAATCTGGAAGTGACTGAGGCATGCAAATACTGTATGGATTACACTAAATGCTTTAAAACAGCTTCTAAGACCCCTCTAACACTAGACTTTTTAGTAGCACAAACTGAGTTTTAACATTCAAACATCTACCATCATGTAAAGAGCCGTCATATCTTTGAAGACACCACGTCATTCTCTTTAGCTTCATAAACCAAAACCACCACAACTCGGTATACTCCGTTACCCGAAAAATTAACCCATAATAAAACCCTGCAACCATATACGTAACACAGGGATCGCAGCTATAAGCAAAACTGGAAAGATGAAGAATTCTTAAGAGAAGCCAGTA
The DNA here is from genome assembly GCF_052110815.1 of Crocodylus siamensis. Lineage (NCBI taxonomy): Eukaryota > Metazoa > Chordata > Crocodylia > Crocodylidae > Crocodylus > Crocodylus siamensis. The sequence goes on along the minus strand of NC_143401.1, from coordinate 53,351,235 downwards.
TATCTCCTGCTCCAAATACAGAATTATCCAAAATTTCTTTTCATTGGTTAGGTTCTTTGCTCCCCCAATTATACAGCTGATCCAATAAAAAAAAAAGCTACCCCCATAAAAGCTTTGCTTCTTGTATAGTTTCTGGACTATTTCACTAGTTAGTCTTGAAAGCTGGTTCTGTGGGCAGTCCAGTAGAGGGCAGCAATCACATTCTGTAAAATAGGGGAAAATGATGAAGATGCACTAACCCTATACTTTGGAAATCATCAATGAGTGACACAAAGGCTAGACAAGAATTCATCTTCAGCAACATAATGGGGGAATAATACAAAGGGAGAAAGAAAAGGGTCTACCACACTTCCTTCAGTTGCCAGTGTAAAATGTTAATCCATTAAAGATGAAACAAACAAAAACAAAAAAGCACCAAGCCATCTGCAAGCTGAATAAAAAATATCTGTCTTTGTTAAATATCAAACAAAACCAACTAAACACTATAGCAACATGCTGAAAATTGGGAAGTTTTAGCATGTTAGGAACAGGAATGGATGGCCCTATGGTCCTGGAAGACAGGTATTATTAAGGGATTCTGGCTCCAACTTGCAGATGGCTTGGTGTTTTGTTTTTGTTTGTTCCATTTGGGTGCCGCACTTCAAGAGGGATGTAGACAACATGGAGAGGGTCTAGAGGAGGGCCATTCACATGATCGGGGGCAGCAGGGCAGGCCCTATGAGGGGAGTCTCAGGGACCTGAACCTGTTCAGCCTCCACAAGAGAAGGCTGAGGGGGGATCTAGTGGCCTGTTACAAACTAGTCAGGGGGATCAGCAGGCATTGGGGGAGTCCCTGTTCCCCCGAGCACTGCCAGGAGTGACCAGGAATAACGGTCACAAGCTGGTAGAGGGTAGGTTTAGGCTAGATATCAGGAGGCCCTACTTCACGGTCAGGGCGGCTAGGATCTGGAACCAACTTCCAAGAGAAGTGGTGCAGGCTCCTACCCTGGGGGTGTTTAAGAGGAGGTTAGATGAACATCTTGCTGGGGTCGTTTGACCCCAGTACTCTTTCCTGCCATGGCAGGGGGTCAGACTAGATGATCTACTCAGGTCCCTTCCGACCCTAGAAACTATGAAACTATCTTTAATGAATTAACATTTTACACAGGCAACTGAGGATGTTCCAATTATATTTGGACATGATTTAAGTTTTTATAACACATGTAAATAATCACACAAGAAAGACCTCCTTTGCTCATGGCATGAGCCAACCAATACCCATTGGCAGGTGCCGTTCACTTTGGGCAGGCTATTCTACAGTGGTTCATAACAGCAATATTTACATCTTCCTCTGAAACACCTGATACTGGTTTGTCAAAGCAGGAAAACCCTGGTTACAATTGCCACACAGATTTAGCTTGCTGCAATCCATTTCTATCAAAACTTCTTAAATCATGAGCTAGTGACTCTGATATGCTAATGAAAACTAGACAGATTGCCAGCTTTCACAAATCTTCATATCTCTGCAGTCCCACTTCATGAGAAAAAGTTCCAGTTAGCACCATTTTACTACCAGCATTTAGAACAGTAGTTCTTAACTAGGGTGCTGAGGCACCCTGGGGTGCCATAAGAACTTGCCAGAGGTGCTGCAATGTCATCGTCGTCATCATCATCACGGGGTGAAACTGCTCTGCGCTCCTCTTTTCAGGAGGTGCCTGGGAGCCAAACTGAGAAGCTGATGTAGGAACAAGCTGCACTTGTCTGAGTTACATTATGTGGGCAGGCATGCTGCCTTCGCTGTGGCTCTTTCCAGTTCAGCTCTGACATGCCTCCTGAAAACAGAAGCACACAGGACAGCAGCATTTATCTCCAGTCAGAGGTATTTAGCTCCCAACAGCTCCTGAAAAGAGGCACATGGGACAGTTCCATCTGCCCTGTATGCCTCTGTTTCTGGGAGATACTGAGGAGGGATTGTGCAGCAAGAGCGTGTACTCCTGCCACAGCCGCTTCCTGCCCTGACTCTGGGGATAGCATGTGAAATAGTTCCATCCAGGGTAGCGATGGGCTGAATATAATTATCTATTCAATTAATAACATTCTAATTAATGTAATCATAACATTTATAATATTCATAATATATTTATACTGTTTTTATATAAAGTGCCCCTGAATTTTGAAAAGTTTTGGGAGGGTGCCTTGTATCTATCGAGGTGGATAGCCACTGATTTAGAGTGCCATTTCCATCTGAGCTAAAGTTCTACTGGAGTTCTCATGATACATTTTAAGATTATGCCAGATTCCTAGTTGTACTCTAGCACAACTTGTGGCATCAACCTTTCATTTTTTTTATTACCAGAAACAAGATGAAGATCTGCTTAACAGACTGTTTCTGTGTTCTGGCATAGCAGGGGGTAGAGGAGCAGTCAGGATCAAAAGCAAAAACAAAGCAACTTTCTACTCTGGAATCCTAGAATAGAACGTTAGAGATCTTTCTCTTAATGAAATGTTCATACCTGTGGGTTTTCAGGGGAAATTGGTATACCCCCATCAGAAGTGCAACATTGAAGTGCAAAGAGCAAAATGATTTAGAATGAGTAGTTTTGGAATCTCCTTTTAAGGAAGAAGATTTTGGCCATTAAACCTGGATTTCAACCCATTCTTATCTGTGACTGAAGACCATGAATGCAGATTCTTCACCATACCATGCCCATAATAGGTCAAATATCATGTTTTGGTCTTTCACCGGGGATGACTGTAAGCATTTCACTCTGTAATTAGGACCCCAACATATTTATACACTTCTATATTTTGGCTTCTCTGAATATTTCATTCAGTTTCTAACTGTTCTCTTTCACCATAGCGGAGGAGTTTTATATATTCTGGGCAATTTGCTAAAAGAAATATGTATTTTCTCTATTCTGCCTACCCCCACCATAGTGTTTTACACTATAAGTTTGCAAGTTGATTGATTTGTGAGACTTTGTAGGGGAGATTCTAAACAGGCAGTGTTTCTCAACCCATGTATGCATACCCCTGGGAATACACAAGACACAGGCAAGGGGTATGTGGTGCCGTGTTTTGAGTTTGGCCCATCGTCCCGTCCTCCCCCCGCAACCGCCTGGTGGGTTGGAGGCATCTTTGCCTGTTCAGGCTGGAAGTTCCAGCCACCGCCCCTCCTGCCGCATCCAGTTCACCGGGGCTTTCACTCCCCGGCGTCAGTGTACCAGGGGACAGGGAGTGGGGCCCCGCACAGGCTTCTTTGCCCTGGACCATGGTCCACAAGGAAAAAGTGGGACTCAGCTTGCGGCAGCAAAACCATAAGTGCCACAGTGGGACTTCTGGTTACACTTTTGCCATGTCAATCAGCAGGTGGTATGTAAGGTACCAAAGGTTGAGAACTACTGTTCCATATCACCAGCTTTGGGGGCGTTGTTCTGAATGTGCACATGCACTGTCATCAAGCCAAGAATTAAAGTATTAGCTTCTATAAAGAAACATTGGCAGTAGGTTACCTGGATAACTTTTCATCAGTTGATCCATTAAGGTTTCCTGTGTAACAGCAATATGAGCTTCATTCATATCAGATATGACACAGCAAAGAATTTCTGCCAAAGGAACAAACTGGAATTGGGAAATGGGATTCATGTGAACTGGAGATACATCCCCTAAAATGTAAAAAGGGAAAGTAGAGATAAGTTGGTTGCTTCGGGTGTTGACTTGTTTTTTATTGTATGTACTGTAGGCACTTAAACATGAACTTATGACAACAGTTCCTTCCCTGTTAGCACAACACTGCATGCTCTACACAGAAGCAAAGCTATCGGTAATTGGTCCATGTGTAACTTCTGGTTTGACTGTGCCCTTGGTGGCCAGGCACAGCTGCACCACCCACACTTCTCAGCCCATTCCTCTTCCCACACCTTTTCAGTGGATCATTGTGCTCCAAGCCAGTTGTTTACCGTTTCATTTTTATTTCCCTCTGTATTTTTAGAATAGGATATTATTACTTAGTTTCCTGACCGGGAGACAGAGGGCCAGGAGACAGGAACTCAGAGACTAGAATTCTGCAATGTATTTATTAAAGCAATTTGAACAGGAAAAATAAGACATACCGGAATACTTTTTTTCTATGTAAATTGTACAATTCATAAGCAGCAAGTGTTTACCAATTCGGACAACAACTTGCAAGTCATTAAACTTGGGAAGCAGTGTGACCTAATCAGTCATGGGAATTAACTAGTTAAAAGTTAGCCATTTCTTTAACTTTTTAACTATAGTTTAAAAAAAAGTTGAAGTTAATTTTTTTTTTAAGTGTAAGTTAAAAAGTTAAACATTGAAATCCAACTTTCCCACAGTTTTGAGATACAGCCACTCTCTAGGACTTGAATGAAATGATATTTCTTTATTGAAACTCTCAAACTTCTTGTTTGAGAGACAGAGAGTAGTGCACCTTCCTGAGATGTGGTCTCTTAAGAACTACAAGTCCCAGAGTTCCTTAGTTCATGCTGGCATTTTCTGTGCATTTGCAGAAGTCAACAGGGCAGCCAGTTGGCGGCAGGAGAAAGAATAAGCACAAGCAAGCAGAGACACTTATCCCAGTAGGAGTGGGAGCAAGTAGTGAGGGTGAAGTAGATGATGACTTTTTAAATTTTAATGAATATCAGAACCAGCAGTCCAGGGCCCAAGTAGTTGAGCATTACTTCTCATCTGTGAGAAACTTATCTGAGATGTCACCTACTATGAAAAAACTATTAATCTGTTATAACACAAGCATCCCTTCATCTGCCCATGTAAAGCGATTGTTCAGGAGTGAGGGCTTAGTTTTGCAAGACAGAAAAGGAAAATTGTTGGATGTAAAATTTTGAAATGCAGCTTTTGTTGAAGTTCAATAAGCATGTTTAAATGGTTTCTGCTGTGCAACTGAACATTCTTTTTCTCATTTAAACTCACTTTCTCACTTCAGTCTAATTTTGATTTTTAGACACCTTCATTATTTCCAATTCAGATGTATTTCATACCCTTTTGAGCAATAAAAATTGCAAACAGCTTTTATTTCTCACCTGGCTATGAATATTTCCTTTCTGTTATTCTGTATACCTATATGATGCATTGACCTTTACAAAGCACTTCACATGAAGAGGGTGAGAAGGATCTAACACACAGGTATTGGTAAATTGTTATTCTGAAAACTGCATGACAAATATAACATAGTTTTCAGGGAAGGCAGGGTGAGTTCTGAGTAAATGAGTGTACTTCTGTGGGCTTATGGAAAAGAAACCCACTCATTGCATTTGAAAATTAAAAATGATGCTAAGAGGCAATTCACTGTGTTTCATGCATTTCTCACAAATCAGCTTAACTTTTAACTAGTTACTCTCTTTTTAACTGAGCCTTTAACTAGTTGAAAGTGGAAATATTTAACTTAACTCAAGTTCATTTTAAATGCTAACTTTCAACTAGTTACATTTTCATAAACGTTTCCCATGACTGGACCTAATAGACAAGAACACCTGAGGAAGACTCAGGACACTTGAGCTCTCTTCACAGCTCTGCTATTTCTGGGCAAGTCATTTCTTTACCTGCAAAGGGCTTCAAAGTTTATTAACAGAACATGCAACAGGAATTGTATTATCATTATACAACTTCACTCTCATTATTACTAGTGTAGATTTAAATATTCACAACTCAGGTCTTGTTAAGTATTATTAATTTTTCAGGCCAATTGGCAGCAGATGAAGAATGTAACTTTGGAATTCCTGATTTGTGTATTCAGACCCTAGCTACCATGCTCTTAGAGTAGAAAGAATACATACATACAGATGCATACACTCTTTCAACAGACATGACAAAACATTTATACCAAATGAGATTTCTTAGCCCTTTACAAGATTGTCCAACATTATCCAAACAATGTTTGTTATAGTGATGACTTTGCCTGAAAATCTTCCACAGTTCCCCAATTCTGTTAAGAAGTCTGACTGTCACATCTTTCAGGAAAATGGCATAAAAAGTCACAAGAGAGCTGTCACTTACACAACTAAGTCCTACTAAGAACTTACATGAAGGTTTAAACTTCACCTTGCAATCATGAACACATATTATGTGTTTTGGTTCACCCAGTGGCATTACTTGGGTACAGACTGTTAAGCACCTGAACAAACATTTACAGGATTGCAGCCTTGATGAGAAAGGCAAGTCTTGAACTGAAATACTAAGCTAAAAATTAAGAAACGGGACCGTATTGGCTAAGTCCATAGCCTCAACTCCCCCATCTGTAAGTTGTGGTCCACAAAATTCCCTTCCAGTCCCCTCTATCCTCCAGGGATAAGGCCAAAGACCTTAAATGTTTTTCTGATTTTGTTGTGATGAATGCTATAGAAATGCTCATATATTAACATATTGCCTACATATTGATCCCCATATGCTTTCCCCGTTCAATAAGCAGCTGTGGTGTTGGTTTGTAATTAGGTTATGAACCACACATTATTTCTCAATTAAAAAGTTTCCAGTTAGACAAATTATTCATTCCTGTTGTCTCCTGGTGTTTTGTTAGTTATTGTTTAGTTCTATACACTGCACAAATTCCCTGAGCATCATAATCTGCCCTGACCTGCCCTGATAAAGCAACAGCAGAGCCTCCTCAGGTGCCTTTTGAGGCACAGAGCTGATTCTAGCATAGTAAATTTGCTTCTAGAGAGAAGGAAATACAACTTTTACATGCAAAGTTTTGCTTAGATTGGGTTAAGCAATAATTCAGGTTCAACTTAATTGCAACTAGACAGACATTTGGGTGACCACGTAAATCTGACCTTTATCATATTGTTGCAAAAGATTACGGTCCGTTTCTTGGAGGCCACCAAAATCATAGACACACACTCATTAGCAGCACAAAAGGTGTATTTGCAAATAGGGTCAGAGCAGAGTCAAAGACTCAGATTACTCCGAACCCCTGAGGAATTTTTGCAGGCTGTATTTATCCTTCTTCCTCCTGGGCACGTGTGCAGAAACAGGAACTCTTACAGCTCATTTCCATTTCATACAAGCATACATGTGGTTACATCACTACATCCATCGCATGTACATTATAATTAACTACTTAAGTATGCAGGGCGGAGAAGTAAATATGCATCAGCTAATTGCGCATGCTCAGAAAGTTCTTTAGGTCACCAAGAGTTTAAACCCCGCCCCCCTTTCAAGGACACAGTCAGTTGAATTCCAGCTTCTGTAATCTGCATGAGAAAAGCTAGGGGGAGGCTGGGGGAGAGTGTGATGTAGTATAAGAAGAACTGTGCCAAGGCTGGCCAAGAAAAAAGTCCTTGGCAGTGTTTTTTCTTATCAGGTACGAGATGCAAACTGTGCATTTCTAACAACACTCCATTTCTAACAATATTGTGGGCAAAACACCCCAACCAAAGAAAATATTTCTCCTAAGTATACAGAATAATCTGTTGCATTTTAAAGAACTTAAATTGCCTTCAACATTTGCTTTACAACTAGCCACAGTTATGTTCAGTATAAACTATTTAGAAAGGTTCCTGAGTACTATTTCCTCAATGATGTTGCTAAGAAACTAGCTGCAGATTTATAGATCATTGCAAGCTTCCTTTATGTGGGAGAGAAGAATAAGACTTCAGTATACACCTTTGTGAATAGCTGGCCATTTCAGTTTTTCACTGTAGGTAAGCCATTGGGCTTCAGAATTTTTCTTGCCACTTACTTTTGTGGGAGTGTTCTGGGTTGCGTTTGCCAATTTTACAATAGCTCTTCTATGAAAGACAGAGCTCATGCAAGGAAAAAAAAAAGAGGGAGGGGGCAATAAAGCAAGGCATCAAATGTGGCAGTTACCCATTACTTTTACTCATTTTGACCAGGACTATAGTCAAAATCAGTTTAAACTCGCTGAGACTGGTTTTCTTCAAGCGCATATTCTATAACAGTTGTGAATGTGTAGGGTGATTTACTTGTTCTTCCTGCACTCACCTGCCACGACTTGGATTTAATAAGAAAAGGAAGGATATCGGTAAGTTGTTAAAGCCCGTGATCAATGAATACCACCCAGGTGTTACACATTCAAATTTTCATAGATTTCATAGACATTAGGGCTGGAAGGAACCTCAGAAGATCGAGTCCAGCCCCCGCCCAAAGGGCAGGAAGTCAGCTGGGGTCATAGGATCCCAGCAAGATAAGCATCCAATTTGCTCTTGAAGGTGTTCAGAGTAGGTGCTTGAACCACCTCCAATGGCAGGCTGTTCCAGACCTTGGGGGCTCGGACAGTAAAGAAATTCTTCCTTATGTCCAGCCTGAAACCGTCTTGCAGTAGTTTATGACTGTTTGACCTCATCATCCCTTGGGGCGCTCTGGTGAACAAACGTTCCCCCAGATCCTGGTGGTCACCCCTGATAAACTTATAGGTGGCCATCAGATCACCCCTGAGCCTGCGCTTTTCCAGGCTAAAGAGCCCCATGGCTCTCAGCCTGTCGTCGTAATTAAAGATTTATTTTCTCTAAGGTAAAAGGTTTGGTAACAGTAGCGTTGCCAAATACTCCACTGGTGAAGGCAGTTGATTTACCATAGAAAGAAAATCCTCAAGCTGAAACTTTAAACAAAGTTTTTATTAAAACTAATCAAGACCACTAATTTCCTTATTAGAGTTATGCTATCCCCACGTCTTTCAGTCTCTGCCCGTGGTTTGTGTTGGGAGCGGCTCCCTGCGGCTCCCGTCTGATTCTTCTATTTGTTAAACAGTCATTGTCCCTGTGGGGTCGGAGCTTATCTGGGCACTATTTCCCAAAGCTTTCCTTGTTCTGGCTCTTCTGTTGAGCCTGTTCCTGTCACCTTTGTATCCCTCCAGACTCCCACAATGGTGCTCGTTGTCCTCTCACCCTTCATCAGGAATTTGACCTGTTGGATCTTCAGGTAGTTTGCTGTTCCTGAGGTCCTTTCCAGCCACAGGCAAGACTTCACATTTGCCCCTCTCTCTCTCTCTCTCTAGGGTCTCAGTTAGCCTCTGGTGCCTGAAGGCACCTCGTAAATGTCCCGCTGCTGGTTTTATCCCCAGTTTTCACAGGCTAATCCTTCATCTGCTCTTCAGGTGTGTAATCATCTCCACCAGAGCAGGTGCACTCGGAGGTCATTCCTCCCTATGTTAGCTCAAGTAACAGGGCTCCTGTTAGAGTCCCTGTTACAACAGTAATCATAAGAGTACTGTCTAACAAAATGAAAGTTAGGCATGAAGAACTCTGCAACAACCAAGCAGCAGCAAAAGTTCACAACTTTTTTTATATGATATAGTTGTGCCTCATTTCATGAATGTTCTAGGAATGGACATATCTAACTCTGCAAAGTTGATTGTTAGTCAAGAGGTTCAGAGATATTTTCAAAAGCACCTTGTAGCAAAAGTTCAGTCTTAACAACTGCAAGGGTCTGTTATGTCCCAACTGTCAAGAAAAGCCAGGTAGAACAGACAAACTGATAGATCTTGAATCTTTTCTGAAAAAAAGTTTTTCATGAAAATTTAATATTCCAGGGGTGTTAAATTTACTTGGTCCCTGAGCCAAATCTGGACTGCAGGGCTCCTCTCAGGCCAGATTCAACTTGGGCCATAGGGGTAGCCACTGTGGCCCTCACAGAAGCAGGTTAAATCACTGGTGAGGGATCCAGGGGCAAGGGGTAGGAGACACCAGTGGGTTTGGGGGAAGCATCCAAGGGTGGCAACAGCAGCAAGGCCAAGCTTGTCACCAGTGGCCATGGCCAGCAGGGCCAAGGGCCCCAAATTCCGTGCCAACTTCTGGTGGCCTGCTAGTGGCCCAGAGGACCAGATGCAACCTGCAGGCTAGATTTTTGAAACCCCCTGACTTGGTACAGCTGTATATTATTGATCATTTTGACTAAGAGGCAATGCCTCAGGTTCAACAACTACAACCAATAGGAGTTGCTCTTGGCCAGTTTCTGAACAAGCATGCCACAACTGCACATATAAACATGAGTGGCTACTTCTAATACGTGACAAAGTTCTGAAAACATGCAAGGTTTATCAAGTCTACATCAGATGACTGTGTGACTCCAACTCAATGTCTAGCCTAGCTGCTTTATGCACAATACATGTAGGTGAAGTACAGACAGCAATACAAGGATGCTCCCAGGCAGCAGCCGGGACGAAGTGGAAGTGGCAACTTCTGGTTGCCACCACATTCACAATTGCAAATGCATGACTGCCAACATCAACCATTTCTTTTCAACCACCTCCCCACTGCCAAGTCAGCACCCAGAGCAGTTGTCTATATATATTAGTTTATGCTATTCTTAAAGCAGAATTGATTTTTTTTCATCATGGCTAATATGCATAGACAACTTTATCTCCTTTTGACATGTTTTGATTTTAAAAAGTTCCTACCCAGACATAAAGGATATACATTTCAAAAATATCCTGTATACGGTTTGAATTTGTAATGACACACTTTTTTTTTTTTTTTAAGTAGGCCAACCTCCGACATGATATTTTCTTAAAAGCCAGTAGCCAACACTCAGTTAAACTAGGACAGCAGTTTAAACCTACAGTTAAACAGTGATCAAACTGTCCAACCCTGGAGTTAGCTTTTAATAATGTACCTCACTGCCTTAACACACCTACCCTGTGAAAGGATACATCCCCAAAAATCATGCTTTAAAACTGTGCAGCAAACAAGCCATTTCAGACTGATATTTTTAAAGGAAAACATGAATAAAAATTGCAAACTACTTAAAACCAATCATGAGAAATCTGGCATATGTATAAAACGTAGTTCACAATTCAATATGAAAAACAATGCATATTATTTAAATATACATTATGCAGCTGTCCTAGCTTCAAAATAACACACACTAAAAATTTTTCATGAAAACATATTTGAAACGAGCATGGAAAACAAAAATCACATGCAACAATACAAAAATGTTGAAATATTTTCCACTAAGAACTGTTAGATTTATTTCCTGTACAGGAAACCCTTGCCATTTGTGGGGGATACATTCTAGGGATCCCCGTGAATACATTCATAAATGGTGGCAGAAGCACGGCAGTGGGAGCCCAGCAACGGCAAGCACAGAGCTCCCAGGCACCATTGGCTCTGGGTGGGGCATGGTGAGAGCGTGCGGGGAGTGAGCACAGGTTCAAATATTCACACTGAGAATGGCAAGGGTTCCCTGTACACAAATAGCTACTGAGAATGCATTTTAAATGCGGAATCCCCATTTTACATAAATATAAAGGATGGAATTTGTTGTATGTGTGTTAAAAGTTGTTTCTTCATTGTTTTGCACAACTTGAAGTCCATGGCAGTCCTGTCATTCAGCTCAAGAGAATCACACTTAATCCCTTTCTCATCAAGAGTTTATACCAGATTTGCTCTTTTAGAAGATTAGAAAGGGTTACCTTCTACAGAATTCTATATTAAACACCTAATCATGCTGATTGCTTAAATATATGGAGCAACTTTTACAAAAGCCTATTTACAGACTGTGAACTAGGCATTTTGCCAGTGCTCCTGTACTATTGATTTTCAAATGGTTTAAACAGGCTACCCAAATGCAGTTAATTACCTGGATACATGAAACCTGAGAATACCCTTCTGAAGCATTCATTGAATCACAGTGTGGGAAAGTCATCTGTAATACAAGGATTAGATAACAAACTCAAGAAACGGAAGAGCCTCCAGGTACTCCTTACTGCTACAAAAGGATTTTCTTTTCCATCCCACCTTTGTAACTTGAGACCTCCTGGCTTTTCTTGTTATTTAGCAGGAACAGCATTTTTAACTTTTTAATGAAAGTACATATTAATGGCCAAATTTATGTCTTGGTATAAACCCCCAACCCTGTGCTCCCTCCACAGCTGGCATCGGCCATTCCCAGGACTACTGAAGCAAGGGCTGGGATGAGTGGGAACAAGAGGAGTCCCAGGAGCTGTGGGGCACATCGCAGCTTGTCCTCACTCACCCCAACCACTCTTGCAGTGGCCCCAGCAGTGGCTGACGTCAGCTGCCATGCCCTGAACCCCTGAGGCTCCACTTGTCCCTACTCATCCTAGCCCCTGGGCCGCACCATGCCATGATGCAGGCAGTTGGCGGTGGCTGCTCCCAGGACCACTGCAGCAGGGGCTGGAGTAAGTGGGAACAAGCAGAGCCCTGGGGGGCACAGCACAGTTTGCCCCCACTCACCCCAACCCCTGCTGCAGCAGCCATGGGACCAGTTGACGCCAGCTGCCTGCAGCTTCTGAACAGTGCTGCACCCTGAACATCCTGGGGCTCCACTTGTTGCCACTCGCCCCCACCCCTGCTGCAGCAGCCCCGGGAGCAGCCAATACCACCTGTCTGCACCATGGCACAGCATGGTGCAGCCCAGGGGCTGGGGGGGAGTGGCACACAGCTGAACATGAAGGGGGCGGGGGACCAGACCCCAGCACCAGCACCTCCTGACCTGCCCAGGGTCCCGCACCCCTGGGCAGTGACCCCAGCCCAGTGGGCCCGTGTGGAGTGGCCAGGTGCAACACCCACCACAGGCAGCAGAGCCAGGCTCTCCTGCCTGCCCTCCCAGCAATTCCCAGTGCAGAGGGCAAAGCTAAAGCTGGAGCCATCAGGGTGCAGCTGGGACCTGCCCACCCCAGGAGTGGCTCCCATGGTTCCTCCCGCCCCACCCAGGGTCAGAGCTGGGAGCCCCTCATCCCCAGGCAGCAGCTCCACACCCTTCCCCAGCCCCCACATGGCCACCACCCTCTCTCTGTGTGTGCCCGCTGTCACCCCCAACCTACCCAGTAAGTCCAGATGGAAATCTGTGCCTCAGGCAACTGGCACTTTTAGCTTACTGGCACGCCCCAGCCATTCCCCACTTATGCCAGTTAACAGGGATTTTACTGTACCCGGTAAAATTAAGTGAACTGAAAAACATGTGTAAATCAGTAAAAAACGAATAACTTCAAAACAAAAATAAGGGAATTTATCAGTGAAAATTGGTAAAAACTGAAACCATGGAACACTACTTATTGACCACACACCTGGTAATTAGTTTAACTTGGCATGCAAGCAAGACACACCTGCCAAGTTTCTCAGCAGTCAAGGAGGACCACTATACCCTGGCCAGTCTCCCATCACTAGCTGTGCAGAATCCCAGTCGCTTCAGAGGAAGGCAAAACACAAACAAAAGGCTCAGGATCACCTCTACTCTGTTATATAGTCCCTTCCATGAACATAAAAGTTCTATCTTGAAACAACAGTGTTTGCCCCCACTACCTTGTTTAAAAGGTCATTGCAAAACTATTTTCTTTTGATGGCTGGAAACCATGTTCAAATTTCTGGGCAAAGTTTATGAGAGACCAATTTATATCCATTGTACCAGTACTGGTTTTTGGGGTTGTTTTGTTTTGTTTTTGGTTTTTTATCTGAAGCAGTTATTCTCCCTTCCTTGAACAACCATTTTATATTTTTTATAGAAATCTTTTATATTTGAATATGAATACTTATTAATATGAAAGCTTTTATAGATAAAGATTTCCCTGAGAGGGGTCACTCAAGATCTACATGTCAATAGGTGCATCTACACATGTCCTTTAATGCGCAGTAGACTATTTTACTATGCATTAAAACATTACATAAAAGCCATGACATTATGCTAATGTGCAGTACAATAGTCTACTGTGCATTGTCACTAAAAAAGTCTGCAAATGCACTCCTGCACAGTAGTGCAGCCTAATGCACATTAATTTAGCATAAAGTTAGTACCTCCAATTTACCTCACATTGGAGGTACTAACTTTAATGCACATTAGAAAAGGTACATTCATGCACATCTGGATGCATCCAGTTAGTTACTTTTGGTTAAATCTACCTGATTATTACAGTAAACTAAAACAAAGCTTTCCACAGGTTTCACACATCTAAATTAGAGCCATACTCTGTTTGCCATGCTTTGTTTACTAGTGTTTCCATGCAAGGGGCCCAGCTTAGGCTTTGCATGAGAAGGTACAGCTTCATATGCAAAGTTTGTTTCTTTCCATAAGCTAAACATCTGCAAATTCACAACACAACATTTTTCATGGATAAGAATATTAGGAAACTTTTAAAGGGGAATAAAAGCACAAAACAATATTGATAAAGAATGAGTCTAGAAAGTTAGCCAAATTAAACAATAATAAAAACAATTAAAAAACAAATAAATAAATAATTACCAATACCTGAAATGTGATGTGGGTTTAAAAGAAAGTGGTTTTTAGTATAAAACTTCCATGGATTTCAAAGGCAGACTGGAGATCATGTGAAGTGTGTTTAATGTTAAATGTATTTATTCAATAAGCATGAGAAGTATTCTCTGACGAATAAGAAACAGCATGTGCCACACCTTTTGTTTTTTCTACTTTAGAATAGAAAAACTGAAGTGAACTCATGGTTGAAGTAGCATCTTAGCAATGCTGGCTGAGTTTCTGTGCACATGCACTTCTTGTCAATCTAAGCTAAAACAAGGTTCTGAATTAAAGCAAACATATTTCAACATCTTCTGTTTATTTGAAAACCAAATGCTTCCAAATCTGTTCATAACTATTCAATAAGCAGTGACTTACTACTAAAAATATAGCAAGCAGTATATTTTTTCAACAGTTGCCAGCAGTTCCCAAAAGTACAGCTCCAAGTGCAGATGTTAAACATTTGAGTAATCTGGCCAGAAAAGTACACCCCTTCTAGAACACACCACCAGTTCCCATAAAATTCTTACTCTAATGATTGTGTACATGTGATCAATAGCAAAGACATCCTGTTTAGTTTGATTACAAGTACAGGTACTTGTATATGAATAGCAGAAACATAGCAAAATCCTAAAAGAGCATTAACATGATCCAAAGTCCACTAAAACCTTTGGAATGCTTTCCAGGGAGTTTTGGATTGGGCCCTAAAAAAATTTATGATTTACATACCAAATCATTTAATACAGCATGATCATAGTAAGAAAAGCGGAAGGGAACTGAGTTATATTTAAACACATATTTCTAGCCTTCAGGTAGATCAGTGTGTTGAACATTTCCTTAAGGCTACATACAGCAAGAAGTAACTCATTTAAATGCTTGAAAAATAGTATAGAACTGCTTTTAAATGCTTAAGTCTTGAGTAAAGCATATGGACAGGTTAGGGCATTTTAAAAGGAAAAACACAAAGCATTTTTGCCTCAATGTTCACCTGCTAAGATGACAGGTGCTCAGGGTTCCGTGTTCCACCTACAACACCTGCCTCATCATTCGTAAGCAAAACAGCATCAAAGTTTCTGACCATGCTATGCTTTTATAGCTAGCAACTTCATTAACAGCTGCAGAGAAAAACATAGCCTTAAATAAAGGCACTTGAAGGCAATTATTTTTCACATATTTTAGCCTATGGTATTTACTCTTAAGATGTTTAAGGTAACCAGCCATGTCAATAGCCAAGAAGAAAACCTTCATAATTTTTTAACCACTTTGAGGGACTTTGGAGGCTTAATCGTTCAAAAGAAATACAATTCAGAAGCTTAACTGCACACAAACTAATCTGTATTACAAGTAACTCCCCATTCAAGCTTGTGATGAAACAGAAGGATACAGCTGACCAAACTACTGAGGGAGAATAGCGGCATGCATGAGAGAACAAGCTATCACATATTCACTGACACCTCTAGCCAACTTTCTCCAGATAATATCATATAATATATTACAGGAATATGTTCCATATTTGCCCTGTACTGGAACTATACTTCTGCACTGGCATTCTCCATCCCTACTGTTCTACCTTCATCCTGTTCTCAGCCCCATCTTCATTAAGAAATTTGCATCTCTCCAAGGGCTCTTCCACACCAAAGTAGCCATAAAAAAACTGAAGGATTACTCTGATTCAGTGACTGTAGGATGTATGGAGGGGAAAGGTGACTGGGGGTGTGTGGGTGCATGTGTGTGGTGGGGTGTGTGCATGAAGTAGGGCTCCCCCCAGGAGGTGGGCCAGTGTGTGTATGGGTACAGTATTTGTGGGTTGTGTAATTCATAGATTTCATAGACATTAGGACTGGAAGGGACCTTGAAAGATTGAGTCCAGCCCCCCGCCCCAAGGGCAGGAAGTCAGCTGGGGTTATAGGATCCCAGTAAGATAAGCATCCAATTTGCTCTTGCAGGTGTTCAGTGTAGGTGCTTGAACCACCTCCGATGGCAGGCTGTTCCAGACCTTGAGGGCTCAGACAGTAAAGAAATTCTTCTTTATGTCCCGCCTAAAACTGTCTTGCAGTAGTTTATAACCGTTCGACCTCATCATCCCTTGGGGCACTCTGGTGAACAAACGCTCCCCCAGATCCTGGTGGTCACCCCTAATAAACTTATAGGTGGCTATCAGATCACCCCTAGCCTGCGCTTCTCCAGGCTAAAGAGCCCCATGGCTCTCAGCCTGTCGTCATAAGGTCTGTTTTCCTGACCTCTGATCACGTGTGTGGCTCTTCTCTGGACTCTCAAGTTTCTCCACATCCTTTTTGAATCATTGTGCCCAGAACTGGATGCAGTACTCCAGCTGCGGCCTCACCAAGGCCAAGTACAAGGGGAGAATGACAGCCCCATTGTGCCCTGTGCCCGCTCCGCACTGGCTGGCCATGCTTGAGAAGCATCTATGGATGCAAGCCAGCGTTTTTGGTTGCTTTACTAGCCACAGCATCGCATTGCAGGCTCATGTTCATCTTGCGGTCAATGATGACCCCCAAGCCTCTTTCTTCCATAGTGCTAGCCAGTGTAGCACTGCCGAGCCTATAACAGTGCTGCAGGTTTCTCCTCCCAAGGTGGAGAACCTTGCATTTTTCGATGTTAAACACCATCAGGTTCTCATCCACCCATTTGCTGAGCCTGTTCAAGTCAGCCTGGATCACCTGCCTGTCTTCTGGTGTGTGGATGCTTTGCCCCGAAGTTTGGGGTCATCGGCGAACTTGGAGTCAGAAGCGGACTGGCCAATGTCCACATCATTAATGAAGATGTTGAACAATATGGGTCCAAGGACAGAGCCTTGGGGGACCCCACTGGTCACAGGGCACCACGATGAGTGATTGCCATCAATTACCACCCTCTGGGTCCGACCACAGAGCCAGTTCTCCAGCCAGCAGATCATGACAGACTCAAAGCCATAACTGGCCAGTTTCGCCAAGAGGTGATCATGGGATACCAGATGGGAGGCTTTTTTGAAGTCAAGATATATGACATCAATCTCTTCTCCTTTGTCCAGGTGATAGGTCACCTGGTCATAGAAGGAAACGAGATTGGTCAAGCAAAACCTACCCGCAAAAAACCTGTACTGGCTGTCCCTCAGGATGTTGGCATCTGCCAGTCCATTAAGGATGGTCTCTTTAATAAACTTTTCTAAGACCTTCCCCGGGATAGAAAATCAGGCTGATGGGCCTATAGCTAGTACAGATCCACTTTCCTCCCTTTCTTGAAGATAGGCACCACATTGGCCTTCTTCCAGTCTTCAGGCACTACACCAGAGCACCAAGAGTTCTCGAAGATCCGTGCCAGAGGCTGGGTTATGATGCTTGCCAGCTCCTTGAGTACCCTGGGGTGTAGACTGTCAGGGCCGGCTGACTTGAAGGTATCCAGCCTCTCAAGGTGTTCCTTCACAAGGTCAGCATTAATGGAGAGCAGGGGATCTCCCTCACCGAGATGCCCTGTTCCGTGGTTGGCATGGGCATCCCACGGGACTGATGAGAGACCGATGCAAAGTACCCATTTAATAGGTTGGCTTTTTCCCAGGCATCAGTTGTCCCATCTGGTTCAGCAGGGGTCCAATGTTGCCCTTGCTTTTCCTCCGGTTCCCCACATATCTGAGAAAGGACTTTTTATTGTCCTTGATGCTCAAAGCTAGTTGGAGTTCAGTTGCAGCCTTGGCTTTCCTGGTTTGCTCCCTGCAGGACCAGACCAGCGCAGAGTATTCCTTCTTGGAGGTGAATCCCATCCTCCGTAGGCCTTTCCTTTTAGCCTCAGGAGGTCTGCTAGACCCCTGGAGAGTGGGGGGGCTGTGATGTCCTCTTGCTGCCTTTCCTCCAAGATGGAATAGCATTAGCTCGTGCATTGAGGATTAGTCCCTTGAGGAGCAACCACTCTTCCTGAACTCCTCTACCCCTGGGGTTGTGGTCCCTTTGGGCCTCACTGACACTTGTGGGGGGGAAGGTGTGGCTGTGAGGCTTGAATGGGAGGGTATGTGGGGTGTGTATAAGAGCCCCCCTGCATGCTTCCCAAAATAGTCAGCACTCACCTCTGGCCTGCAAGAGTCCAGAGCCTGCACACCCTGTAGCACCTCCCTGCCACCACCAACAGCATGCAGCCCCATTGTGCCCTGTGCCTGCTCTGCACAGGCTGGCCATGATGTGTCCTGCTGCCCCTAGGCCATCTCTTTTGGGCTGCTACTGCTGCCTCAGTACATGCAGCCCCAATCCCACACCGGCTCTGGGCTCGCTTGTCCAGGTTAAGCAGCAGCATCGCTGGGCTAAAACCATTGCTTGGCTCTTGGGCAATGCGGCCCTCCTTACTACTGGCAGGCAGTTTTTGGTGCAGCCACCCAGAGCTCATGCCAGGCTGCCCTACAGCTGCTCTGCACTGTCACCACTGCCATGCAGGGCAGCCTAGCCCAGAGGCAGCGGAGATGCAGGGCAGCCCATTACAGGTTCCAGGCAGCTGAAGCAGGAAGCATCAGCAAGGTGGGGGCTGCTTTTCCTGCTGCGCTGAGCAGCAGTTTGTTCAGCGCTGCCACTACAGGTGCATGGAGCATAGCAAGAGCTGGGCAGGAGCACAGGGCCCGTGCCAGTGAGGCTCAGAGTGGGGTGGCAGGAGCACAGGGCATAGGACAGTAGGGGTCCTATGGAGCCAGGCTGGGCTGTGACAGCAGGCAGAAGGGAAAGCTGGCCCGAGTGCCACGCTCTGACTGCCCTGCCCTAGGCCCTGCACACTGGCACAGACTCCATGCTCCTGCCCAGCTGCCACTGTGGTCTGCGGACCCACTTGCTGCCCCTTCCCCCCAGCCTGCCTGCAGCCATTTCCCAGCTTTCCTGCCGGAGGCTTCTGCCACTCCTTTCCACCCCTACCAGTCGCCAGGACCCACAGCAGCCAGCCTAGCCTGATCCTGACTGGCACGATTGAAAGCTTCTTGATAAAGTATAAGCTGAATAAAGAGGGCAAAAGTTGTGAACTCAACTGGGATTTCTGGCCCATGACAAATCTTTTCTACATGTGTGTACATCTCTGTGAAGTCTTGTCAGCTTTTAAACTAAATCAAGTGCAATTCAGTGCCAGATGATCCAAATAAATTAAAGTAAAACCTCCACTCCAGTCAGTCTAACTCATCTGTATGCACTTTGCTAAGTGATATCCTAGACTGCCATAAGAAAATGAAGCTTCTTCCAATGCCTTCAGTTACATACATAAGCACAAAAATGGTTGCAAGATGCACACTAACACAATTAAACACTACTGCATCAAACATTGGTCTTGTTACATGCAATGTAAAATAAAATATTTTTATTAAAGTGACCTGAGAGACTGAAATACAGTAGTAGGGAGAGAACGTTAATACAGCTGTTTTCTAGTAGCAGGAGAGGTTCATTTCCATAGGTTAGAACAACTAATCTCCTATTTTCTGAAAGCCTGTAAAATGGCATAAAAGTAAATTAGTACCACCTATTGACATTTAAGAGGCCAGTCAAGACTAACATGTGTTCCATTTCAATGTTAGGTCCTTCCCCTCCCCCTTTTTTTTTTAGAAGGAGGTCAAATTAAAATTTTGAAAGAGGTTCAAATCCTCTGGCAAGCAGAATTTTTCACTTTGATGCTTCTTAAAAATAACCAATTTAACTAAAAAAAAAAAAAAAAAAAAAAAAAAAAAAAAAAAAAAAATCAGCAGCTAAGGCTAACTGTGAAACCATTCTTAAATCTTTCGCATATTATCAAGCTCAAATTCTAGAGAGTAACAGCTATTAATAACTTTAACACATTTATAAATGTACAGATCTGAATTACAAAGATAAGATCCAACCCTTTCAACTTTTGTTTATTAGCAGTCACATTAAATTTAAATATCCGATTAAAATACTTGTGAGGATTGCAGCTACTTTCTAAAAAAAGTACTTTGTAAAAAAAGCACTTAAAATCTCTCTGACACTAAAGAGTAAACAATACAAAATAAGTATGATAGAGAAGCAATTTCCCAACTTTTGTTGTTGCTTTTGGCTTGCAAAGAACAGTTTTCAGCTGAACTTATACTATTAAAGTAGTGGCCTATTTTACAGTGTGATAACCATCTTCTCTCTCTTTAAAAACAAAATCACAGAAGAACTGTTCTGTCCCTATTATCCTTCGTCTCAAACAAATGCAAGATAATTTTGCTTTGCACACATTTTAGTCTTCAAAACCACAAGTTGTTCCAAATTGCAATTCAGAACCAGTAAACTATGATCATGGGGAAAAAAACTGAGACACAGGAGGCAGGGCTCCATTAGGTTCTGCTAAAAATCAGGGATGGATTCAATATGTTAAAGACTTGTAATTTTATTAACTCTTCCTTTTTTTAACCCAGCCCTCATTAATCCAAGCGATTCATATGGGGTAAATCCATTACTGGGTATTAAATATAGTAGTTCAGTGCAAGTTCCAAGTTCAGGTTTTCCAGGCCATTAAATGCCAGAAACTTTAAAGGCAAGGGTCCAGCAACCTATGGCCCACAGGCTGGATCTGGCCCAGAGAACCATTATGTCCGCCTGATATACATGTTCAGCAGCATTTGGCAGTAGGGGGCTTGCTGCAGGTGCTCCCCCTTGGGCCAGCACACACAAGTGGCAACAGCAGCCACTGCAGCCAGAAAAGGTTTCCTACCCTTGTTGTAACGCAGGAGTAGCCAACCAGTGGCACAAGTGGCACGGACAGCCTGTGTTGCATGGTATATGGCAAGCCAAGAAGAGGACAAGCAGCACAAGGAGTAGAAAAACAGAGCAGCACATTGGGTAGGGAGCACAGGGCAGGAAGCAGTTTGAGCAGGCAAAGAGGACCGAAGTGGCACTCAGGGAGGATACAAAGCTAGTTCGTTGCCTACCACTGCTGTGAGGGAAGAGAAGCAGAGGACAGATCAGTCTGTACCAGCTCTATACAAATATGGTTCCTCTTAGTGTTCACCCACCGCCACTATGAGATGCAAGAAACTGACCTAGATAGAGCTGCTGTTTGACCCAATATGGAATTTCTTACATTCATGTGTAACCCCCAACAAGCAAAGATGACCCCAAGTGAAGACATTAAAGCAGGGGCAGGCAATTATTTTGAGCAGAGGGCCACTTACCCAGTTTTGCAGGCTGTTGAGGGCCACATGGGTAGCCCCGCCCCTTGACAGGTGCCCCGCACCCTGGTCACCATCTTGGGACCAACATCCCAATGTCCCAGGGCCAGCACTGGTGGGCCCAGACTGGGGTACAGGCTGCAGGAGTCTGCAAAGCTGGGCTGTGCTGCACCAGTAGGGAATGGCGAGCTGGCCCGGCTCCATAGAGCCCCTGATAGCTGGGACCCCGCTCTCCTGCCACCCTGCTCTGGGCCCCACTGGCAGTGGCCCCAGGACACCAGTGCGGACCCTGTGCTCCCACTGGCTCCCTGCCTGCTCACTCCCAGTGGCCCCCAGCCCTGCAGTACAGGTGGGGGGCAGCGCACACCCCCAACATCCTGCTCACCAGCAGGGAAGAAGCTTGTGCTGAGCGTGGGGGAAAAAAACAAACAAACAAACAAACAAAAAAACGGCTCCTCACCTGCCCCATGGACAGTGCCCCACATTGCGGTCACTGGCCATGGGGTGGGCAAGGGGCCACTTTTCCCTGTGCTCAGCACCAGCTTGTAACCCACCCCACTGCCAGTGGGGCTGGATTACAAGCTGGTGCCAAGTGTGGGGGCGGGGGAAAAGCAGGTCCCTCCCCCATCCCATGCCTGGTGCCCCACACTGCAGGTGCTTGCAGCCTGCATGGGGCTGTTCAGAGCAGGCACAGGCAGCCCCACACAGGGTGCAAGCTCCTTCCTTGCCCTGGGTCCCCTCCTACTTACCTGAGCTTCCCGTGTTGCCAGGGCAGCCACATGCTCCCATCCCAGAAACCCTGAAAGGGGCTTCTGGCTTGGGAGGGGGAAGGGAAGGGGGAAAACAGGACCAGGTGGGCCCTACTGTTGGAGCCCGCTGGGCTTCCCTTGGGTCCTACTGCCCTTTGTTTCTGTCATTTTTGACAGGAACCAAGGGCAGAGAAATATTAAAAAAAAAAAAAATTAAATATATAAAGGGGCTGGATAGAACAGGCTCGTAAGCCGGATCCTGCCCTTGGGCCGTATTTTGCCCACCCCTGCATTAAAGCCTCACTGAGAATTCTATCCAAATTACATTATAACCTTAAACAGTTTCTGTAGTCCTCCCTCTTCAAAAAATGTAATTACAGTTAAATTAAAAAGATATGGTTAACAAAGAACTAGAGACAGATAGTTGTGCTAGTCAGAAGTCAGGCAGAAGGCAAGGTTGCACTGTATACACTAAATTAGCCATGAAGTATGCTTGAATTACACCAATTTAAAAAAGAAAGGGGACATTTATACAAGGCTATGCAAAACACCACTCATCTGACAAAAAAGATATTTGAATTTCCCCTCTGCAAAAAATAGAACTACAGTATTCACATCTGAAATGCATCCCTTCACATTACTCATTCAAGTCAGTAGCCTCCCTCCAAGACAATGACACAGATGCATAGTAAGACTAAACTATGTGGAAATGAGGTGCTCCAATTTGAAAACAGTGTGAAGATAATTAAGTAGAATTTAATTATGTACACAAGTCTATAATACATATATTACTTAAAAACAAAACAAAAAAAAAAAAATCAGCATCTTGTCATCCATGTTGTCTTATTTACATTCCAGAAAATGAAACAATATATTGAGTACAAAGCTCTCATTATGATTAGAAGTTAATGTTGCTGAAGTCTGCATTCAGAGATCCATAGTTCAGTGCGCAAGATCTCAAAAGGCTGCAAACAAAAACAGTACATTGCTTGCTTGTAGGTATTTTCTTTTTGAATGATAAAAAACAACAACCAAGAGAAAAAAGAAAGATCTGAGAAATTTAAGAAAGGAAACATTTGCCAATGCTAAACATTTTCAAAAGAAAAAGCTGACAGTTTAAATTAAATTAATTTTTCCATATTCAAAATTTTAATTAAATCTTTTACTTCCTAATTCAAGATGCATTAAATTGAATGCATCTAATTACAGAGAGCCTACATGTCCATCACAAGTATTTGTCAGCAACCATTACTACTTGGTTCTTAGGTAATACCATCTCTCTTGCATTTACTGGTACTAAACTGCTAGCATTTTACACCTTGTTTTTCTGGTTTATTAACACCATCTTTAATGTAATTTAAAAAAAAAAAACTTTCCAAGTATGGAAAATGTTTTACTTTTCCTCAATTGTAACATGTTCTTACATCCTTCTGCTCCCAACTGCACTTTATTAAAATAGTCTGCACCTGCAAAAATGTATTAAGCTAAAAGGAAAAACTTTTATAATACAACATCAGCACTGCTTTCTTATTAAGGGTCTGATTTTCAGATGTACAGAGTAATCTCTTAAATTTTCCCAAGCAGGAAGCAACTATGACCACCTGAAACCCAAGATACTGCTCCTGCCTTTGTTTCAAGGTAACTTCACAGATCTTCACAGGAGGCAAGAGGCTCCATAGTGACTGTCCAGAGGAGTTTTTTACCTATTGACTCCTGTGTGAAATCCTATGAAATATGAACTTTCATTTGTACTCAGGAGAACTTTTACAATCTTTTCTCTGATGCCTGATGAAGGATGTTTGTGCCTGAAAGCTTGCAATTAAAGAATTTCTTTTGCAAAAATCTTGTTGGTCTAATAAGAGAAATTATCTCTACTATGAGTCCTGATTGCCTTTTCCTCTAGACCAATATGGCTACAACTAGGATACCTGAATAATATTTTATCTTACCAACTTCAAGTAGGATGGCTCTGTGAATTTACAAATGAAGAATTAGTTCTCTTTTTACCGCCTTTATAAAAAAAAAAAAAAAACACACACACACACACACACCGGAAAAATCAAACACAGGCTTCCATGGCCAGTATACTATACTTAGAAAGAATACAAGAATGCAAATACCAAGAATACCAAGAGAAGATTTACAGAATTAGTTTGCAATTAGAATTCTGTGGCTGTAACAGAATACACAACTTGACAATATAAGATCAAGGTGACATCTTAAAAACAAGAACATTTGCTACTGGAAATAGCTCTAAAACTGATAAATTTGGGTACAGCTATTTTTTTTTTTTTAGTTTTGACATACATACACACACAAATAAATAAATAAATAAATAAATAAATAAATTTTAGGTTATCATGTCCCTGAAATGCATTCAGAGAGAGAAAAAAAAAAGTAACTTATCTGGAATTTAACTGAGGCACGACTGCATTCCATTATTATTTTCAGAAGCCATCAGCACTCCAAAACAGAATCACTCCATTTTGATTTTTAAACCTGTATCTTTGTTTACTAGAAAGGATCAAATTCTAGAACAGAGACTAAATAAGTTCAAGGAAAGGAAATCCAAAGGAAAGGAACTTACGTACACAAATCTCTTGCCCAGTAGCTGTCCTCATTAAGTCTGTGTGGTCCTGCATGTAATACTTCAGAGCAATTAGGCAACTCACTCTTGTATCATGACCTTTGTAGACAGATAACAGAGGTGTATCAAACACTAATTTCCTGCTCACACAGCACTGAGCTCACCTATAGTTTTGTAAATTGTATGTTTTAACTTGTCATTAATAATATTGATACTAATGACTGCATATATTATTAATGATGCGGTGAAAAAGAATCTTTCCCCAACTGCTTATGCATGGAAAAAGAATACTCATCACTTGAATTAAACATTTCTAAATCATTGTTAAAGCAAAAAGTCATTAAGCTTAAAAATGAAAATATCAAAAGTTCATGTTGTGTCAAAATTCACAAATTATATAGATGAAAATGTAATATCAATATTAATGTTGATCATACAAGAGAAATGGTACAGAAAGCTTGGACCCTCAGTCACCTCTGTAAGAAAGTTGCCAGTGTCTGTAAAGATGTTTTTGTCAACTCAATCAAAGCAGGAACACAGCAGCAGAACAAGTAGAGTAGAGGCGCACCAATATATCAGTCCGATATCAGATCAGTACCGATAAAGAAAATTGGCTGCATCGAAGGAAAAAAAAATTGGCCTGAAGTGGCTGATAATTTGGCTGATAAATGCCCGTATGCGTGCACAGCCACAGCGCAGCACACAGCCAGCAAGGAGCCCAGCCCAGCAGAATGGAGAGCTGCATGCAGCTGGTAAGCCTGGTGTGGTGGAAGGGGAGAGGAGGGAAGGGAAGGAGCATGGGGAGGGGAGGGCGCAGATCAACACCCCTCCCCTTGTGGCGAGGGAGGGAGGAGACAGGGGCTGCCCAGCTGGGGTGTGGCATAGGATGGAGCCACAGCTTATTGGGGTGGCCAGTGGGAGGAGAGCTCCCACCGCTGCGCACACCCCAGGAAGGCAAGACAGGTAACAAATGCTAGGACTGCCCAGGTAAGAAACAGGGGTCCAAACAGTCTCCCAAATTGGGTGGTGGCACACGCAGCTAGGCAGGGCCTTAAATGCCTATATACCAATGCTCGTAGTATGGAGAATAAGCAGGAGAAACTCGCCCTCAGGATAGCCAATTCTGATCCAGACACAATAGGGCTTACAGAAACATGGTGGGATTCATCTCACGACTGGGCAGTTAGCATTAGGAGCTATAGGCTTTACAGGCAGGATAGAAAAGGAAGGAAAGGCGGGGGTGTGGCGCTCTATGTCAAGGAGCAATACACATCCTCTGCCAGCAAAATGGGGTCAGAGGGGCAAGCTGAAGTGCTCTGGGTCAAGATACAAGGGGGCCATGGGGAGAGGGATCTAAAATAGTGGGGATTTACTACAGACCTTCCCAACCAAGGGGAGGAGCTGGACTGAGAATTTTCGGGTCAGCTTGCAGAGGCACTTAAGGCAAGGGATGTAGTAGTTGTCATGGGTGATTTAAATTACCCAGACATCTGCTAGGAGGAAGGTCAGCCAGGTTGGACCATTCCAGGAGGTTCCTGGCCAAGATACAGGACCTCCACTTAATTCAGGAAGTGCACAGTCCCACCAGAGGAAGTGCCCTGTTGGACCTGGTCGTGGCCACAGGCAACAACCTAGTAAGGGGCCTCCAGGTCCTTGACCACCTGGGTGATAGCAATCATCACTTGCTGGAATTCACCATCCAGCACAGGGTGTCAAGGGCCTGAAGCAAGCTGGTAGCCCTAGACTTCAAGAGGGCCAACTTCAACAAGTTGAGATTAGTGGGAGAGGCGCTGGGGTTCTCAAGAGCAGGGGAACTCAGTGCTCATGATGAGTGGTCGTTCCTTAAGGAGACGATACTCAGGGCCCAAGGGGTGACCGTCCCAACAAAAAGCAAGGGGGGGGCAAGTGCCCAAAAGCCCCCCTGGCTCACCAAGGGTGTACAGGAATGCCCAGTTGTCAAAAAGGTGGTGTACACCCGGTGGAAGGGGGGTGCCATCTCCAAAGAGGAGTATACCTCCTCTGCTCGAGCCTGTAGGGGGGCTGTCAGGAAAGCTAAGGCAGACTTAGAGCTAGGACTAGCATCCAAAATCAAAGATAACAAAAAGGCCTTTTTCAAATATATAGGGAGGATGAAGAAAGCACTGGGAAATGTGGGGCCCCTACAAGATCCTCTGGGCAATCTGGTGGTTGCACCAGAGGAAAAAGCAGACCTCTTTAACCAATTCTTCACCTCCATTTTCTTGTCCAGGGACCAGGACTTCCCCACCGTGGTGCAAGACAGACTCGAGGGGAATGCCTCCAGACCTCAGATTGGGGAGGACCAGGTTAGAGAGCTTCTGGAGGGGCTGGATGTGTTCAAGTCAGCGGGTCCAGATGCTCTCCAGCCCACGGTGCTGAGGGAGCTAGCAGGGGTTATTGCAGGGCCTTTGGCACAGCTTTATGAGCATTTGTGGTGCTCGGGCCAGGTGCCAGATGATTGGAAGATGGCCAATGTAGTCCCCATCTTTAAAAAAAAGGGAGGAGGAAGGACCTGGGCAACTATAGGCCCGTCAGTCTTACCTCAATCCTAGGGAAACTCTTTGAGAAGATCATCATGGAGCACATCTGTGATAGGCCGGGCTCAGAGATGATGCTCAAGGACAACCAGCAGTTTCATTAGGGCAGGTCATGTCAGACCAACCCAATTGCCTTTTATGATCAGGTCACAAAAGCATTGGATGCAGGTGTTGCTGTGGATGTAGTCTTTTTGAACTTCAGCAAGGCCTTTGACACCGTCTCCCACCCCATCCTCATTAAAAAAAAATTGTGGGACTGTGGCATTGATGTCTACACAGTCAGATGGATTGCAGATTGGCTCAAGGGTTGTACTCAGAGGGAGGTGGTAGATGGGTCATATTCGACTTGGGGAGAAGTGGGCAGCAGAGTCCCTCAGGGCTTGGTTCTTGGGCCCCACACTGTCCAATCTCTTTATCAGCTCCCCCACCCTCTAGGGCCAATCTATCCCCGGCTGTGCTGCTGTTGGAGGCCGCAGCGAGTCAGGCTCCATAACTAGCCTCGGCTCCCCTGTCCCCGTGGTCAACTGGCTGCTCCTTGGAGGGACTCAGCCCCGGGCACCATGTTGGTGCCCCTGCTGCCTGCAATGGGGGATTAAATCCCCGCTTCCCCTCAGACTGCTGGTATCTGACCACTGCAGCCCCAAATGCATGGCCTCAGGTGCCTGCACTGGCCCCCTGCAATGGAGAGGGATTAAACCCCCACTTCCCCTTAGGCTACCAGGGTCTGGCCTCTCTCCTGTCTCTGGCAGTGAGGGAGGCAGAGGGCTGAGGGCGCCTCGCAAGGGGCTGCGCCAGGCTCTTCTCAACAGGGGCTGGGCTCAGGGCAGGCAGCGGTGGTGCTTACAGGGGGCTATGGAGGGGGCGGCAGCCATGCCAAATTTTGCCATAGCCCTACCCCCATAGCCATGCTCCCAGCACCGCCTACGCTGCCCGACAGCTGACTCCCCAGGTATCTCTCCACTATTCATTTCCCTTCTCTCTCCCCCCCACTCCCCTACAGCCTGTCTCTTGCCCATTGACTCCTCAATCTACATTTTTACCAACTACCTGTCTTGTATGCATACCAGCCCAGCCTCTGGCTTCTTTACTTTTCATTCCATCCAGGAAGAACACACACCAACTGTTGAAGCTTCCTTAGCCTGATGAAGGGTTTTTAAACCTGAAAGCTTGCTTAATTTTTTTCCCCCCCCAACTATTTAAGTTGGTCTAATAAAAGATATCAGATTCATCCAAAGAACCTTGTCTGCTTATGTCCTTAGACCAACATGGCTACAACCTGCAACCCTGAAGGCAGAAGCGTAGAATTTTTTAAGTGGCATTGCCCCTTTCAGCAATGTTATTCATTCTGTGGACTAAGATAAAGCCAGCAGCATTCAGCCTGTTTATCCCCACCACATTTCAAATCAAACTAAGGCTCCTTTCAAGCAAATAGATTCCTCTGAACATGCCCTCATCGGGTGTTCCGCTAACATCACTAAGGATCCATCACATTAATCTGATTGCAGGATCAGGCTCCAAAACAAGAATTCCAGGGCATTTTTATTATCTGCTCTAAGTAGGTCAACTATGAAGAATCTTCAGTGTTACAGCAGTGGTCTTAAGTAGTAAAGCAGGCACTCTAATACACTTATTCAAATACAGGCAACCTGTGCTTAACAATGTCTCACTTAATACTATTTTGCTATAATGCTCATTTTACATTGATGCCCCATTCCACTTAGCACTTAGTGAGTTGTTACACTCACAGGCATCATACAGCTGGCAGCAGAGAGCTTACATTAGCACCACAGCACATTGGCAGCACATAGCCTTGTTGTGCAATTTAGCACCAGTTTGTTTGTGTCGCCATCTTAGTTTGTCAAAAAAAAATAAATTGGTTTTGCTTGACACTATTCCACTTAACGCTGTTTTTCAGGGGGGAACCAATTAAGAGCACCAAGCAGGAGTTGCCTGTACTGCTAACTTTGCCCTCTTTGAGAAGATTCTCACAGCTTGGAGGACATGTTTCTTTGTCCATACCTGTGATAGTAGGTAAGGGGAGGATCAAACCTGTAATAAGCAAAAGTTAATTGACTGCACCAATTAGATGCTGATTCTCTTCTGCCTCTTTCCTCAGTAATCTGGAAAAGAAGTTTCAGTCCAATCAGAAAAAAGTTACTCCAGTACAGGATAGAAATCAAGTAAACAAAAAGAAAATGTTTCTTTTGTAGAGTTTTATACCTTGAAAAATATTTGATTAGGGAAAATAAGAGATCAACTGATTGATCAATTAATCCTACTTGGGTAACTAGTTTGCTGGAAACCTTTTCAGGTGTTACTGCCATGACCACAAAAGGAAAATTCTGGGGAAGTTAATTTTTGCCAGATATAAATTTGGTGTCAGGAATTCATGCTATAGAGTACAGACACTAAAGTAGTTTAGTTGACAAAACTGGCCTGAAATACAGAAAATAAAGACCATCTGAAGACAATAATTTTTCCTGTTCAAATGTAGCAAAATAACAGACAAACATCTTTTGAAAACAGTCCTTATTTTACACAAATGTTTTGGAGAGGAATAACTAATAATACATAAAACATTTGCCAATACAAAATGAAGTACAGTTAAAAAATTTCTTACATAACCAGAGGGATTAATATTTTCAGATTGGATCAGTAATTAAAAAAAGCAGGGGAAAAAAAACACAACCCTTTATTAATAGCTTCAGAGTGGGTGTTTGGCTGTAATCAAAATATTCTATGCATGGAATAATCATTCGCCTATCCATCCGAGTAAAAAAATCCTATTATGTAGATCTGGCCAGGGAATTTCTGTCCAGAAATAGGATAGACAAATTTTTGCAAACCTACTCTAAAATATATTGGTTTGGGCCAACTGAAAAGTTTGATTTTGAGATTATTAAAGTGGCTTTTTTCTTTGCTATTAACAGTTTACACTTTAAAATAAAGAATTGTTTTAAATTAGAAATGGATTTAGACTACATCAAAAGAGAATACTAAGAAATCAAACCTTCAGAAAAAGGTTGTTGAAAACCTCTCTCATTGAAATAGAGCATCTTCCACATTTTTGGTTTAAATCAACTGCCATATTCCAAATTAAAAATAGTAGTAATTTCTCAACCAGCATCACAATAATGTAAACCTTATATAGAGCTGCACTTAAAAAACCAAAAACCACACAAACCCAACCACAAAACCCCACACACTTGGATACTTTAACAAAGGTAATATAAGACCAAACCCACATTTTACAGCTTAGCAAAACAAGAACTTGAATATAATAATACACATACTTACTCTTGCAGTGTCATTACCCAAGAGAGATGTGAAGAAAAAGAAGATTAAGGGAAATGCCTTAACTCAAAACATATATTGGATATGTGGAATAAGATGTGAATTAAGACCATAGAACTCTCAACTAGATATTTTTATGCTACAAGAACTTAAAGAAAGTATGTAGGGACATCTAAAACAGTGTTAAAAAAGAAAACAAGCTCATTAGACCAAATAAGGTTCTCTGTTTTTAGCACTTTTATATACTTTTAACTGTCACCCTATTCATGATTCATCAAGACTGCCAAATTTACAAAGATGAAGCAAAATTCTGTAATTGTCAGGTCAGAGCTTTGTTCTGATACACAACTAGCTGTTACTACTCATTTGTATTGCAATTATATTCATGGCCAGCTTCAGCCAAAAAGACTATCTTGCCTTTTGCTTTGATCACTGGGTATCTTTTTGTAAATGCCTACCCTTGCTTCGGCCTCAAATTCAAGCTTCTTCAAAGTTCTTTACGGCCGTGCTCCTTCCTGCCTAATCAAGGTGGTCATGATTTGCATCCTCTCTCTTCCCTTGATGTTTCTATCCTTGAAAGGTTGTCAGCTTTGGGTTTTGTTATACGCACAGCTCCCCAGGCATGAAATCAGACCCTCTTAAAATTCACTAACTAGGCTTCTCCTCTAAGCATGTCTTGAAGACTTACTTTTGACACATGAACCATAATATACATATAAAATTTGATTTGTTAATTGAAAAGGAAACAAAATGAAGCCTGTGACTTGAGTTAAAGAAAGTGTTTTTACCATTGCGGGACAAAAGTTAGCTCAGACTGTAAAATCTTAATAATAGCAACAAGGCACATTTTTACCATGAAATAAACAGCCAATTATTGATCATGAGCAGAGACACAGCAATGATCTTCTCCAGCTTGCTTTGGCTGGGCCAGGTAGTTCTTTGTCTCCACAATGAAGATTAGACTCAGATTCTGAGCCGAGATAGGATGATTCCCTTTTGTCTGGCTAGAAAACAGTCTCCGGAAACATGGCAGCTTCTTATATCTTCTTTCTTCATTCACTAGACTGTGTTTACTACTGTTGACACTACAATAGAAACACAACCCAGAAAGTGTGAGTTGAGTTCTATTCCAGCTCAAATCTTCTCCCCATCATCATCAACCAAGTTGATAAAATTAAAATCTAGACGACTTCACAGATGTGACTTTTTTGAAAGAACAGTTTTTACTTGCAATAGCAGCACGTTCTCTGAACTCCAAACAAGCAGTCTCAGGATGCCAATTTTACAGTTACTTTCCAATGGAAATTAAACTTCAAACACTTGGGCTAATACTACTTGTTCTACCTTATTAGCATAATAAAGGTTTAATTTACAGGAACCATTCAGTCTATCTGGAGCCCTCAAGAAGAAAATAAGAACCTGATTTCTTCAAGTCCATATATCAATAAAGAACATTTTGCAATCAGTTGTAACAAAGCTATATTTTTCATTTTCTAAAGCTCTATTAATAAGGAATTTGTTGCTCATGCTTCTCTAGCCAGCTTTGCTTTAAACAGTCTTTGTAAGAGAAATCAACCTGGGTCCCTTCATAAGTTTAGATCTAAGGAAATTGTTCTCTACCATCTCAACTTTTACCCCCATTTAAAGTGAATAATAGCATAACTAAGGGAAGTAGGTCAAAGGGCAGTTTATCAAGGCTGTTAAAAAACAAACAAACCAACCCAAAAAATACCACCACCACCTTAAAGTGCAAGTGACATTAAAATTAGTAGTTTCTGCTTCTTCATTTCGGCACAAGGACCTCTTCTACTAACAGTTTCCTGAATGCATACTATCATCACTGAGCATCCAGATGTGAAGTTAAATGCAAGTGAATTAGATAAAAAGGTTAACCAAGTATATAAAATTACCATACAGCAGGAACTACACTAAGTGTATTTTACTTGTCACTTACTAGCATAATGCATATATTATTTTTTTCTAATTTGGCACAAACTACAGGCGCACACACACACACAACCAAAAATGAGCTTAATTTACCATGACAGCTTCTCAACTTTTACAAGTGCTTTGATATGCCCTCCTCTAACAAAGAGAAAGCAGGAAGCAATAGGCTTTGTAGGTTAAGCAAACTTTAGTTTTACTGGACCACGGGTGAAGCAAATTCCAGAGCTAAAGTTCTCCCGAGAATGTCCCATCTCCAGACTATAGATATATGCGACCACAGCCGCTCTCACAAGTCGCAAGGGATGCTTTTGGCTTGCCTCCAGCATTAGCCGATTGCTCCTTACTACTGCTTCCGCTGCTGGTACCTAGAACCTCTGCTATCTCTTCCTCTTCCACTACTTCTCCTTCCTTAGGAGAACCCCAGTGTAGGTCCAACATCCCTACACTCCTCAAATCCATGCTTTTTCCCCGCCCTCCGCTGACCATCTTTATCGCTGCCGGCCGGCGTCTGCCGGTGACGTCATCAGCCGGCCTCAACTGAATAAAGACGCAGCCAACAGGCCGCCTAGGTTTCTCTCCATGCTCCCATAGCGACGCAGCTCCGGCAGAGGGTAAGGAGTTTTTCCTTGTTCTAGCATCTATGTTCATTTTTTTCTCTTTTCCCTGTCCCACCTGCCTCCTTTGGCTTTCTTTTCTTATCTAGGGTCCTTCCCCCCAGCCTCTCCTGGGATAATATACAAATGTAGGGATTAGTAGCTTCAGTTTTCCAGATTCTCTCTAATGTCAGATTAGGCACAAAGGACATGCAAGCCTCTGCAAGCACTAAGTATAAGCCATGAAAGGCTTTACTGATTAATACCAACTCCTAGAATAAAAACCTTAAAAACTATGAGCCAGCAGTCTCTGGTGCATAAGTGGAGCATGGTCTTTCTTGCTCATCAATGAGCAGGAAGCCATATCCTGCATTAGCTAACATTTCCAAATGGTCTTTGAGGGCAGTCTTGCACAGAGAGCACTCCAATAATGTAATGGCAGTATCTTTATGTTGGCAAGCTGACAATCAAATGTAGACCTCAGCACTATTTGACTTATGCAATTAGCTTTGTGTCCCTTTTACAGTGCAATCAGGTTAAAGACAATATTTTTGTCACAAAATCATAGAAGATTAGGGTTGGAAGGGACCTCAAGAGGTCATCGAATCCAGTGTTTCTCAATGCATGGGTCACAAGAATATATGAAATGCCTGTGAACAAACTTAAAAAAAATAGATCAACAACTTTAAAAATGGATTCTCCTTTAAGAGAGAACTGTGGGAATTGATGGCTTTTCCCTTGGAAGCTGGCGAAGTTGCAGCCTGTGAGGGGCTGCCCAGGATCCCCTCATATCCTCCCCCACACTGGGGGGGCTGGGGCCTGGAGGCAGGGAGCAGAGGGGCACTGGGTTGGGACAAACTACTGATGTTTATAAATAGGTCTTAGTACAAAAAAGGTTGAGTACCAGTGATCTAGTCTAGCCACCTGCTCAAAGCAGGACCATTCCCAACTATATCATCCCAGCTAAGGCTTTGTCTACTTGGCTCTTAAAAACCCCTAAAGATGGAGGCTCCACCCTCTTAACTGGTAGGCCAGACACTGATGTGATGTACAGAGAACATACGATTTTAATTCAAATGGAAATAGCCACTAAAACGGTAACTTTGTTGATAACATATAACCATTTAATATTCTAAAAAGCTACCTAACCAGGTAACCAGCTATTGTAGATGGAACTATTAATAGTACCAAAACATAACATGTTTATAAATTTCCATGTGTTTCACATTTAACTATTACAAGACAATGCCTTTCCTAGTTCTTCTGCATTTTCAAAGAAGAAATAAAGGAATTGGGTTCATAATTTGTTCACATTTTCCTACCCTATTCCCTGGGAATTAACAAGATCCTTTTGTCTTCAGAGTAGGTTTAACTCCAAAGTACTGCACATCCCAACATATGATACTTAGTATGTATTCACATTCTTTGATGATGGCACTTACTCTAACACTTCTCAAGGGACTATATTTCATATCCCAGAATGCTCCAAGTGCAGACTATTCATAACCACCAGCCTAAACTTCTCCTTTTACAGAATACTTTGTGTGAACAAAAGTCTCCTCTTATCAAATAATGAAAAGGCTTCATCTCCAATAAGATGTCTTCCTGCTACCTGCCTATCACTCTCTCCACACACAAACCAACAGTCAGCTCCAGCGTAAGCATTTTTCTGGAAAGCTTCTCCCCTTTAGAGGCACAGGGTGAAGTCTGTGCCCAAACTGAAATTAATGGAAATATTTCCATTGTATTCTTTCTTTGCTTACTGATACCCACTTCAGCAGTGTCACCACTAGTCAGTCCTTCAAACTATAAAAATTCTAACCAGAAAGTCTGAAAGGGTTTGTGTGTCAAAAAGTGCTCTGGGAAGGGATCTGTTATTTAAACGTTGCATATGCCTCTCACAGCAACTAACTATTTCATTGTCCTCGCTGGAAAAATCTGTTGGCTGCATTAAACATACATATGGCTTTTAATTAATATAGTAATACTGGGAAAATATAGCAAAAAGCATGGAATAGAATAAAAATGGAAGCAAACAAAACACAGACATTGCATTATGTGAAGGCTTAAATAGGCAAATAAGTTCTCAGGAGTGGTTTTACTTTATTTATAAACAATTTATATTGTATTTGACATTACATTATTTACAACTTTATGAAGTTCTGATCTTAAAGTTTACACTAAAAGGATTATAAAGAATGGGGGAAAAAAAGTAACTTTTGATCATTCAAACTAATATTTTAAGTATAATTTTACTGACAACATTTGATCTTTTTCAGAAAATGTAGTGTGTGGTGTTTGTTTGTTTGTTTGTTTTTTATTCCCAGCCAGCATTTGGCTAAAAGACTGTCAAAGAATTTTCCTTCAGCTACCACTTAAGTAGTTTATTTCACTATCTCTGCAGGTGAAGAAATCTAGCGCACGGATTCAACCACAGGATCTGGGTGACAGTATTTCCATTTAAAACTGGAATGGTAAAACTTTAGCACTATGACAGTTTTTACTTTTAACCTAACCATCTTCATTCATGCTACATGCAGAGCTCAGAAAGTACCACATGAAAAAGAAGTCTCAGAAAGCGGTGGCAAGGAAAACCAAAAACAGCCCTTTTTTTTAAAGTACAGATATCCATGTATCTGGATATTACTGACTCCCCTCCCACCCCCCCCCTTTTTTTTTTTTCATACTGACATCCTAGAACCATGTAAAGCCCCAGCCCTACAAGCTCTTTGAATAACTTTACTTCTGTGGAGCTGCACAAAGAGCCTGTTAACAGGACCAAGGGATGAAGTGCGAATGATTCCAGTGAAGGAAGCAGCTTTCCCGCAGTTACCAGTTTATCACTGCCCAGAAGGTGAAGCTTGTTAGCCTATTTAAAGACTGCCTGAACACTCAGGGTTAGGTCTGTGTTTCCTTAGGGTTGAGGGAAGTCTCATGCAGGGTTTCATGATGAGGATGATCCTGCCTCAGGCTGGGGGTTGCGCTCGCTGACCTCTGGACATCCCTTCTAGCCCTGCTTCTCTGGGATCCAGGGCCGTTTTACATCGACCACAGCTATTTAGCCTGAGGACGCATTACCAGGACCGTAGCTATTTAGCCAGAGGGCCCGTTAGCAGGATCACACGTCCCTTCCAAGCCCATTACAGAGTAGGGACTGGGGTTGGCCACGCCGTGGAGCCCGGCCGCAGGCGGGTCGCAGCAGCCGCGGGACAACTCGTCCCTTTCACGCCTGGTTTGTTTTGGGGGGGGTTGAGCGGGGAAAAACCGCAGGGGACGTCCCTGCTGCCCTCGGCCCCGTCGGGACCGGGAGCGAGTCCGGCGGCCCTGGCAGCAAAGGCTCCCTACCCCCAGGCGCGCCGCGGGCTTCCCGGCTGCCCCTTCCCTCCCCGCGCGCTCACACTCGCCTACTGCCCCGAGCAAGAAGCCGCGGGGCGGGAGCAGCGCTGCCAGGCGTCCCGCAGGCGCTGCAGGGGGGCGGGCAGCCGCCGAGCAGCAGCGCCTCATCCCCGGCGGGCGCGGGCCGGCCCAGGCTCCCAGGCGCTGGCGCTGGCGCGGCTGAAGGCGCGGAAGAGGGTGGCGCCGCCCGGCCCCACGCCGGCCGCAGCGCCGGCATCCCACCCCCGCGGGCCCGGGAGCGCAGGGGCGCTCCTCACCTGAGAGGGGCCGACGGCCGCTGTACCCGCTCGCAGGCGGGGACGAGGCTTCACGCCCGGGGTGACAAGAGAGGAGCCCGCAGCTGGTAGAAGGCAGCTGAACTTTTAAGAAGAGAAAACCAAGTTACACCAACTCCTGGTGCACCTTATTACCCGGCTTCGGGCGAGCCCCCACCCCTCATGAGGCGGGTGGTTGGCTTTGCGACCCTCCCCCCACGCCTGGCTTTCCAACACCCCCAGCCCCGCCACCCAATCAAGCTCCCCACGGGCCAGCCGGGCGGTCGGAGCCTGGGGCAGCACCCTGCTCTCAGCCGGGCCCTGAGTCAGGATGTTTCAAGCTCCAGAGATTTCCTCACGCTCCGGCTACTGGCCGTGTTGAGGAGGGACAGTCTCTTTGTCCAACCCAATTCTATTCTGGACCCGAGAGCGTTTTCCTAAGAAAACTTGAATCAAAACCGACATGTTTCATTTTAGCCAAAACATGCCGATTTGGAGAAATATTTAAGGAAAAAACCCAAACATTTCCAACCAGCCCTGGCTGGTGAGATGTTATACTGCCATCAAGTAAGAATCCAGCTGACCACAATACATAAGCACATAGGTAAGACCAGCATGGATGGATTAAAGTGCTGTGCTGAACCCAGGTCCTAAAGTTATGATGCCCAGCATGCAAGTTTCAGACAGGGCCTTCAACCTGCAGAACACAGGCTGCATGTGGTACATGGCACATCAGGGAAGGGCCAGGCAGCACAAGTAGCAGATAGGGCAGGGAACAGAAAGC
Source organism: Crocodylus siamensis (assembly GCF_052110815.1). Classification (NCBI taxonomy): domain Eukaryota; kingdom Metazoa; phylum Chordata; order Crocodylia; family Crocodylidae; genus Crocodylus; species Crocodylus siamensis. The sequence goes on along the minus strand of NC_143401.1, from coordinate 53,313,766 downwards.
AGAGCAGCATATGAGGATACACAAGTCAGGGAGCAGAAAGCAGAGCTGCAGATCAGCAGGGAAGATGATCAGAGGAGCATTTAAGATGCAGTGCTAATTTGTGTGTGCAGAGCACTCAGGAGACTGCTCTGGGGAGACCCCTAGTGGCAGAAAGGGGGAGGCTGAGCTGCCAGTCACCAGGGCTGCACAGGTGCTGGTTGCTGGGGCAACAGGTAAAACCAGCTGACCAGGAAGGGGCAGGGCTTATCCCTTCTTAAGCCCAGGCAGGAGGCTAGGAGGACAGTCTCTCTTCAGTAGTTGTGGGAGTAGGGACTTAGCTTGGACAGACAGAGGGGAGGGCTCTGGCAGTGAAAGCATCTCCTAGTCACTGGTGAGGTTGGAGAGCCGTCCTTCCCCCCTGCTCCCTCACTCTCTAGTAGGGAGTAGGTTTTTGTTTGACTGGGTGGTCTAGTTTTCATATTGTAGCCCAGGGGCTTTATGTTTTATGTTTACTGTTTTGACCAGAGGACTGGGTGAGGCTATTAGGGGTGGAGGGGGCCTCATAGGAGCTCCACAGTAGCAGGGGGTCATCTGGTGCTGGAGAGGGTGCAGCTTTGTTTGGGGGCACATTGGCCACAGCCCTGGGCGGGGGCAGCGAGGAGCCCTGGAGCAAGAGAGAGGGGGGCCAGAACATAACAAGGCCCAGGTCAAACCATGTCAACTCCATCTGCGAGCCTTGGGCTGTGGTGTAGGGGAGGAAAAGAGCCGCAGGTAGTGCCCCCCTGTCACTGGGGCATGGAAAAATGGGCAACCTCACACTGATTACAACCATCTTCTAATCAAGTAAGATCAAGGAGTGGCAGGTGAGTAAGCAGGTGGTTGGCCCATTACAGGAGGGTGGAGCCACTCCCAGAAAGGCTCTGATACTGATACTCCTGTCATGTGGCATGCCTGGCAAAAAGGTTTGACCCCTAGCTGCTTTAGGACATTGTTTAAACTGTAACTAAAGCCTACTGGCTGTTGTTGGCTTAAGGAAGTTCTTAAATGTTGCTTAAACTTTATTTTTGTAGTAGCTAATTTATGTATTATCCATCTTAAAAGCAGTTCAGTACTGTAAGGAACTGATCCATGTGGCAAGATAATAGTACGGTTGGCTTTAGAAACTAACAAGGTTAGTTGCTAGAGTTTGCATTGTGTTTTAAATTCTGACAAGAGTACATTCCTGTGGGGATTTTTGACCACAGTTAGACTAATCCCTTCTTTCCAAAAAACAACCATTGTGAACAGCATCTAAACTTGATTCACTTTCCTTTTTTTGATGAACACAGCCTTTGTGACCCTCAAGATACTAGTCACTGATGTAAAGGAAGCCTACAGCTTATGCATGTGTCAATTGGTACTGGTTTTATATCTCTGGTTTATGAACAATGTGTTTTTGTAGAAGTAATGTTGACAAAACAGAGTGCATGGATAGGGAAAGGGGGAGGGAAAAGAAAAATTTAAGTTTAGTCCTAGAGCATCTTGGTAAATGTTGTATTACCCATAAGAGAACCTGTTGTCTCTTACTGATACCAAGAGTGAAACCTGAGAAATACTTCAGGTTACAAACTTTCCAATAGTTCTAATGTTAAACAATGCTGTTAAACTTATGGCTGACCACATTACTTCCTCATTTTGGAGTTGCATATTGATCTAAACTGGATATCAGCTTCTTTTCTTCCCTTGTAAATATTATGGTCACAAGATGGCAGTATTGTAAATAATATGCTACTGGTTAACTGCATATAACTGAGTAGCATCACCTCCCATTCCCAATGCCTAACTGAAAAGAGCACCTAAAACTGACTCAAAGATGATGGTATAAAAAGGGAAGGGATTTGAAGAGTGTGAACAACTAGTAATCACAGAAGACTGGATTGCATCTCAGGCCTGAATTCTTCTGGGTGACCTTGACTAGACCTGGCCAGTATAATCCATGTTTCTAACCTCTAGGTTAGAATACTGCAAGTCATATCTAGGAATGAATGAAGCTGTACACCCTGAAAAAAATCTCTCGTGCGCCAGACCACTTATTCGATCAAAGTCACCATAACTAATTGACCTTGTTGCTCTGCTTTCTTCATTTACCCCCCCACTCCCTTTAAAATATAGATTCCAATTATCAAGGTCTCTATCTAGATATTTAAAGCCTCCTTGAAAGCTTGTCACTGTGATGAGAGACATCTCTCATCTGTTGACAAATGCAGAACATTAACAAGCGCAAGGGACAGAACTTTCACTGGAACTGGACTGAGGGCAGCATGCCATCTCACAAGACGAGCAGTCAGAGATCACTAGGATACATTTAAAAAAACAATTTATTCAGTTTTGTTTTGCTACAATAAGGTTGGGTGTAGTTTTTTTTTGTTTGTTTGTTTTTGGTTTGGTAGTAAAAAGATGAGACCCACTTGCTTACATAAACAAGCAATCTGAAACGATCAAACTCATGAAGGCAGGTAAGTAAATTTATATTTAAAACAAACATGTTCTTTATTACTTCTAGAGTTCTGCAGTCATGGGGGTGGGGGGGAAGAAGGGGCAATGTAGTTGAGATTACATCTATGAAAGCACTTATATTTCCAGGTGGTGCTGCTTGTTTAATGCTCCTTGAACTGCGTGAAAAGAATGGCAACATTCTACATGAAGCCCTGTAGAATGAAAAGGCAGTTATAGCTTGTCATTAAGTTGAACAAATAAAAGGGGTAAAAACTGAATGGTGCATCTGCTGATCAGTAAATCAGTATAAACATGTTATTCTGCTGTATTACTTTTGGGAGAAAGATGAAGCAGAGAATTGGATTATTAAATTGGTTCCACAACAGTGCCAAAGACTGCTGAATTGCAAAACAGTGTCAGCTCTCATTTGGAATAAAGGGAAATACTCTACAAGAATCGTTATACATTAGATAGCAAAAATAAAGAGAATTAACAACCTCAAAAACAAACAAAAGAACACAACTAATGCAAAATACTATGGTCTTCAAAATACAGCCTAAAAAATTCAGACAGCTACCAACATAGTAGTAGTCAACACAGGTTGCAGGTACTCTGCAGAAAATTGGACCTCAATATTACATTAAGAATCTCTGGATTCTGCAGTAGGGAGTTTAAAAAAAAAAGGGGGGGGGCGGGGAGGGAAGACAAGTAAACAAAGGGGAAAAAAATCCCAAAAATAAAAAGGAGAAAAAACCCACATCAGAGGAAAAATACCTACGGAAATTAATACTGTAATCTTGAAGATTTTATTTGGATATTAAAACTTCATTTGGTCTCTTAGGATTTCAGTGTGGTGCAATTTTTAAATAACACCATATGAAAGTTGGATGAGGGAAAGCTGAAGGTTTTGGTTGACTGGATAGGGAATATTTACTACTTCTATTATGGTAGCATTCAGACAGCACAATTAGGGCTTGAATAAGTTCAGAACTAATGCCACAACATCAGTGTTCTGTCCTGGAGTGGCTACAATCTAAACCAGTGAAGGGCAACCTTTTTGGCAGGTATGTCACAAATTAGTTCTGTGTCCTCCTCAAGTGTCACTCTAAGGACCCTTTCCCCTGTCTGATCTGCTTTGCTTTTCTGCTCTATATCCTGTGCTCCCTACCTCATCTCCTGCTCTGCCTTCTGGTTCCTTCCCTGTGTGTTGCTGTCTCCCCCGTGATCTGTAACATGCCACACACAAAGATTGCCTGTGCCACATGTAAGCCACCCCAGACCTGAACAGACCAGAAGAGGAGCAGAATATAAACAAGTGATCAGAATGATGCATGTCATGTTTAGTTCCATTATTTTTTTGCTCCCATGAAAAATAGTGGGGAAGAAGCTACAATGAAATTGTGTACAATGTTTATATATTGGCTGAATTGTTTTAAGTAAAAAAACCCTTAGCAATAGTGAGAAGTTTGCTCTTGCTTCTTTTAATTCAAATTTTTCTCAGGTTCAAATTTAACTATGAAGATGGAACAAGAACTGACATCTTAGACCAATTATTGCAGACCATCTGCTGACTCAACTATGCTTGGTTTAGTTAATTCACACTTGTCATATTAATATTAATAAACTTTAAATTATGGAGCATAATATGTGAAAAAGAAGCCCTGCAGGTAAGAAATCATAAAATACACAGGGCTTTGCAAATAGCGACTGAACTACACCCAGGGTATACGGCAAAGGTTGAGGGGCACCTACATGGCAGTCTCTCCTACTTTTCCATTGGCAGACAGGCAGAGTGAATCAGTGTTCTGGGTTTCTGTCCATTATGACAACAGAGATGTAAGATGCTATTTACCCCTTCTCCCATGGCAGCTCCATTTCTCTTCTGCATATCCTCTTAGGGTATGTCCAGGTGAGTGTGCATATGCAGTCTATAGTACCTCAAAACTGGCTGAGGCACCACAAACTGCAAATGGCACATGTGCAACCATTCAGCATGCTGTTAATTTGCAGGGTGGCAGTAAAACTTTGATGCTGGGAGACATGGCAGCAGCATGTGCCACCAGAAACAGAACCTAGCCATCCAGAGTCATGTTCTGGCTGCCAGATAGGCACCACTGCTTCCCCTGGAGGCCCCAAATACCCCAAGTGAGGCTGCTGGAGTCCCCTACCCCCACTTGGGACAACTTGCCAAGCACTGGAGCATGTGTGCAGGGGCATGCCCTGGGGCAAAAACCAGTGGCACAAATATGTGCTATTTGTGCTGCAGGAAATACACATTCCTGGATGTGCATGTTTGTCTGGACATGCCCCAAATCTCCAAAATGTACTGATAAAAATTGTGTGCCCATATCACTGAAAACTATACACAACTTCCTTATGGCAGTGAGAGTCTAGTGCATGTAAGTCTGGCTTGGTTACTTAATTTTGCTTCCATATCAACAAAGTGTTCAACAATAGACTGACGGAAGGGTCACACTTCAGAGGGAGGTGGTGGATGGGTCATATTCGACCTGGGGAGAGTCCCCCAGGGCTCAGTCCTTGGGCCTGCGCTGTTCAGTCTCTTTATCAGCAATTTGGATGACAGGGTGAAAAGCATCCTGTTTAAATTTGCTAATGATACCAAAATTTGGAGTGAGGTGAGCACACTAGTAGGGAGGAAAAGACTGCAGCAAGACTTGGATAGGTTACAGGGGTGGGCTAGCAAAAACCGGATGTGCTTCAATACTGACAAGTACAGGGTGCTGCACTTGGGCAGTAGTAACCAGCAGCACACTTGTAAGATGGAAAACTCCCTTCTTGAGAGCACAGAGGCAGAAAGGGATCTTGGAGTCATTATTGACTCCAAGATGAACATGGTCTGACAATGCGAGGTCACGGTTGGCAGGGCTAACCAGACCATGTTGTGCATCCACAGGTGCATCTCAAGTAGGGCCAAGGAGGTGATCCTCCCCCTCTGTGCAACGCTGGTCAGGCCACAGCTGGAGTACTGTGTCCAGTTCTGTGCGCCCCACTTCAGAAGGGATGTGGACAACATTGAGAGGGTCCAGAGGAGGGCCACCTGCATGATCTGGGGACTACAGGGCAGACCCTACAATGAGAGACTGTGGGACCTGAACCTGTTCAGCCTTTGCAAGAGAAGGCTGAGGGGGGACCTGGTGACTGTCTATAAACTCACTAGGGGGGACCAGAAGGGTTTGGGAGAGACCTTGTTTCCCCTAGCGCCCCCTGGCTTAACAGCCACAAGTTGTTGGAGAATAGGTTTAGATTAGACATTCATAAGAACTACTTCACAGTTAGGGCAGCTAGTATCTGGAACCAACTTCCTAGGGAAGTGGTGCTGGCTCCTACCCTGGGGGTCTTTAAGAGGAGGCTTGATGCCTAGCTAGCTGGGATCATTTGAGCCATTTTTTCTCCTGCCCAGGCAGGGGGTCAGACTTGAAGATCTACAAGGTCCCTTCTGACCCTACTTCTATGATTCTATGAATAGCATAAATACTGAATATCCATAATTTTTCCTCATAAGAATCCAAGTCTGCACATTTCTTTAAGGCTTTTATTCATTCCACTATAAACAGAACCAATTTAGATTTCCCTTTCTTTTGAGAAGCAGTTTGGTAATGGGTTGTTATACACTGTTCTCAGCATCCATGGGTGACAGGACAAGCTCTTATGTTGCAAAAAACTAAATTTAGATGGGATAAAAGGAAGAACTTCCTATCAGCGGAGATGGTTAAACACTGAAATAGATTACTCAGGCTGTAAAATCCCCTGACTGGAACTTTAAGAACAGGTTGGTCAAACAGTTTTCTGTAAGATGGTTTATAAAGAAGATTCTGCCACGAGCAGGCGGATGACCTTTTGATGTCTTTCTCACTCTGTTTTTCAAATGACTCAGACCCTTTCTGTGGCGTCAGACTGACCAATTCTACTGTGCACCTATACAAAACAGCAGCTTCAGATTCAGTATTTTCTACCAGCAACTGGAAATATGAATAATTATGGACGAAATTATCAGAACCTCAAATGAGTTGGCTTTCCAGTAATTTGAAGCTGATCATCCTTAAATTTCATACAGCACGATAATCCTACATATTGAATGCTCTGCATAGCTCCATCAATGCTTATGCATCATGACAATGCCCTAGTCTTGCTCTAACCTACCTGTGCCCAGAGGATTAATAGCCTATTGAAAATAGCGAAGTAGAAAGGGAAGGGACACAGTCTGTACAGAAAGCAACATAGTACTACAGATTCATTTGCCTTACAATTAAAGCAAAATGGTGTGTTCAAGTCCCCACTCCTCATTGGGCTTGTAGACACATTCCTAATATACAGATTTTATTATTTATATCATAGTAACCACATACCTCAGCCACTGACCAGAAGCCCCATGTGCTACATGATGTATAAGCAGAAAACACTCTTGCTGCTTCCTACCAAATACTTGTACTTTTTTCAGTCTAAATAAGCAATTTAATATACATAAATGATGTTCATTTGGAGAACTCTATCCAGTTTTGGACCTTGCACTTAAAAATGTGGACAGACTGAGAAAGTCCAGCAGAGTGGCAGAAATGATTAGAGACTTAGCAAACATGACTTATGGGCACGGTTCCTGGCTTTGAGTTTAGAAATCCCAAAACCTCTGGCAAAAGAATCCAAAATTCCCAGATTAAAAAAAAGCCCAAATCCATGCTTTTCCATGATTAAAATGAAATGCCTCTCAGTTGCACACATTTTATTGATATATTTATAATTTTTAAGCCTACCAGTGCCTCAATCATTATAATCAAATTCTAAATACCTATATATTTTGGTGTTTGGATTTCGTTTTTTCTATCATGGAAAATCAGAGCCCCCCACCCCAACCCTGTTCCCTTCACGAACCAGGATGTGGGTCCAGCTGTGGCTGTCCACCCTGCTGCTTTATGGTGCTGAGCAGCTCCGATATGAGAATGCTCTGGCCCCTGCCTGCCCTCCCAACCCCCAGCCCTCAGCCCCAGTGTGTGGAGTAAGGTGCATGTGTGGGGGGCATGAGGATGTGGGCATAGGGCAGGCAATGCTGTCATGCAGTGGGGCAGCATGGCAGCCACCTGCCCCCTCCCCAGATTTCTGCATTTACAGTGAAGCATGGGGCTACAGACTAGCTGGAATGGCACTGGGCAAGACCCATAGTGGGAGGGAGCACCACAACACCATTGCCAGCAAGGTGAGGTGTGCTCTGCCTGCTTGACAGAAAGGGGGGGGGGAGGCAGAGGAGGTGGGGGCACAACTCTGCACCACTGCTGGAAGCCCCATGCTAGCCTTACTGCTATGACCGCCAAGGATAGGTGCTTCAGTGTCAGCAGTGCAGTTGTGCTCCCTCCACTGCTGCCAGGTGTGGGGGAGGGGGCACCTCACCTTAGTGGTCATAGAGGTATGGCGCTCTCTTGTGCCAGGTCCTGCCTGCTGGCTTGCGGAGGCAGCTCCTGCCCAGTGCCAGTCCTGCAAGGCTACAGTCCCATGCTCCGCCACAGGTGCAGAAATCTGGGAGCCACATGACCCCCCATACCTGTCCTAACACATCACCTATGGTCTCTCCACACCAGCCCTCCCCACCCCATGTGTTGCTTATGCCTCCCTCCCCCTGCCCCATAGACTAACCTACAGGGAGTTGTGGGATCTGCTCTCCACCAGGCTTCCTGGCTGTCATGTGCACGTGTACATGTGCATACATATGTGGCACCCTACATGGCAGCCCCAGCCTCTGATCACCCTCCTCCCATTCCCTCCAGCCCCAAGCAGCCCCTTGAAGATTTTCTTTAAAGGAGAAAATCCATGTTTTCCCACAGGAGAGTGAAAACTCAGGTCCCTGATTATTAATATCTAACTTATCTGCATTTTGAAATAATAATTAAAAAAGGTATCGACTTATTCACACAACTCACACAAGGCTAGCCTGAGTTGTTTTCAGTATTGTACGTCTGCTATCAAGTTGTAGTGATAAAATTTGTGAGGTTTTAGTATTAGCTTGTTTACTAGATTTTTTTTAACTACATTGAATTGATACATACATGCTAATTTGTCAGCCATCTAGGAATCCAATATGGCTACCACAACAGGACTATTGATTGATCTCAGTTCATACAATGTTGGTTTAATCACTGGAATTAATTTTCTAACCCTAGCAGGGCTGAAATATTAACCAAAACAGAAGCTCTCTTGGATCCAATATGGTGGCTACATACAACTTGCCAGATTGGCAATATAACTCTTCTGCCATGTTAAGACTATCTCTACCTGAAACACACTATTGACACTTGTGACAATGAGTTGCCTGCAACAACAAAAATCTAGAGACCTTATTGGTCAATTTATACCAAACACGTATACTCCAAATTTATACTAGGCCAGCCTCCCCAGTACCCCTTACTCCCAACCCACTGTCTCCACCCCTAACCCCCGTGTGAGGAAGGGAGTGGGTGCAGGCACAGACAAGGCATGTGCTCCCCAAGATTTCTGTGCCCACAGCAGGGTGCAGGGCTCCAGCTAGGCCAGACCAGCTCTGGGCAGAAGCCACCTCTGCAGCCCAAGCAGACAGGGCTGGGAGGTAGGTCAAGGTGAGGTACAATGGTGTGGAGTTGTGGCCCCCACTACTGCCTGGCAGGCAGGGGGTGCCTCATTTTGGCAGCCATGGCAGCACACATGGTCCCTCCTGTGCCAAGTCCTGCCTGCTGGGCTGCAGAGGCAGTTCCTCCCAGAGCTGATCTGGCCTGACTGCAGCCGTACACCCTGCTGTGGGTGCAGAAATCTTGGGGTGGGACCTCCCTACCCCCAATGCATTGCCTCGGACCCCCCCCCCATAGACCTACCTGGAGGGAGCTGCTTTCTACCACACTGCCTGGCTGCCATGTACACACATACATGTGCAAGCAGAGTCATCCCTAGGGGTGTGCAGGGCCCAGGGCATATCAGCCTGTGTGGGGCCAGGGTGAGTGGCCAGAGCTGGCAGTACTTGGCACCAGCATCGCATGGTGGCCACAGCAAGGCCTATACAGCACTGTCCACAGGGCCTGGGGCAGTAGCCCTAATTCATGCCCCCTTGGGAGGCCCTGTGTGCTGGTGGCACCCCTTGCCCCCCCACTTGCCACAGCCCCAAGCAGCCCCTTTCAGGCTGGAACTCTGCCAACCTACAGGGAGAATCCTGCTGTTTCCCATGTTTTTCTCCTTTAAAGGAGACAAATCCATGTTTTTCTCTCTGTTGAAGGAGAAAATCTGTTTTTCTGCAGCAAACAGAAAACTCAGATCCCTGATCATCACAGGAAGCACACATCTCTCTCTCCAAGCCCCACTAGACTGGCCAAGTTCACAGTAATATCATATTCACTCCCAAGATGAAGTGGGGGTCAGGCCACCTGCCCCCTTGCCTCAACCCATGGAGATCTGTAATGATCATCTGACAGCTATCATGCATTGCCCCCTTTGTGTGTTTGCAATTAGGTCCAGTTTTTGTACTTGTGATTATTTTCAGGTGCTCACACATAAAACACCCAGAAGTCCATAGTTAAAAGCATTAATGTACATTCCCTCCTATCTACCATCATTAGCTTTGTTCATGTTCTCTCTCAGGCATGGATTTAGTTACTTACATACAGGGTAATATATAGATGTTATTAAGTTAGAAATTAAGTTTTGCATAAACCTTTCCTTTCATAAAAAAACAGTATATGTACTTTAAGTTTAAGAATTTTGCAAGGAATATCCTTAATAGCCAAATCATACAAAAGTAAAAGACAAATTTATTTTGTTCAGAGAAGAATATTAGCTGGTAAGACATCATCAGTGTAAGATTTCATTTAGGTTGTTTATAAGCAACTTAAATTAGTGTCCTTATCAATTATACATTTTTATTGGAAAAAAAAAAAAATCAAGAAACATTAACTTAATCTTCACATCGGAGTTTAGCATAGTCAGTTAATGCAAAGCAGTGAGTGTCAGTCTTGTTAACGTAACTGATCGCATTTTTAAAATACAACATGCATTAACACGTTGCATATACCATATGGTTTTAAAATTGAAACAAAATGTGAAGGAAAGTGTATGCATGCTATTTTAATAGTGAAAAAATGTTTCACTAGTTTGGCTTTAAAAAACCCAAGAAACAAACCAATGATAAAAGCACCAACTTACACTTATTGAACAAAACAATTTCAGGCATTTTAATGTGTTTTTCAGTAAAGCTACACGGGTCCCATGTAGATTACTCATATGTATTATGGCACTTCGATTCCCTTAACCGGTATTTAGATCCCCAGGATATCTACATATAAAATGAATTTGCTAAAATTCACCATTCTATTAAAGGGGGGAAAAAAAGAATTCTACCCCCAACCTCCCTCTTCAAAAAAAGATCACTAGTTTAGTATAAAGTTGCTTGAAAATATGATTCCTCAGACTTTATATTATTCAATATGCTGCCACTGACAAAGATATCAATTCAACTTGAAAATTAAGATCCTAGTAATTTGCGAACACATAAGAAAGGTAGTACCCTCATCAACTTCTAACAAAATAAGAAATGTCTTACTCTTTACAATTTAAGCTAGTATTTCAGTATTTATGTATCCATTCTTCCAGAGAGCTTTAAGGGTTTGAAGGAATTACACATGCTAGGAAAGAAGTTAGATTTAATTAAACACTTACAACAGTAGCATTTTTTCCTCTGTGTAAGGCGTTATTCTGACATCCACTGGCCTAGTATCCAACCATACATTTTAATACACTGTATTGATGTTTTTAAAAAGGACCATATATATTAATCCAGGGATAAGAACAATTCAGTGAACACAAATGACATACATTAAAACAGGCCTGTATATTTTCATATAAATCCACAGCCCTACCAATATTTTGGTAGGCTTCTATTGCTTTCTTATTTCATTTGAACTACTGTATATTGTGAGACTTTAATACAACAGCTCTGGGGGAGAAAGTTACAATTGGAAGAAAAAAGAAAAAAGGTTGTGACAAGTAAAAAAAAATCCAATTTTCTTGCTTAAAAAAATCTTTACTTACAAACTTAAGCAGCATGCTATTTTATGATTTATATTTGAATTTAAAAGACTAATTAGACTGAAATAAAAATAAAACCTAAAAAAAATGGTAATTCTATAAATAATGACAATTTTGATTTCACTAGACTTTAATGAAAACGTGGTAATTAAACACTTACTACTGTCCATTAAATTGATGAACTTTATTAGAGTTAAAACTATAACAAAGTTCATCCTAAAACATTTTGCAATGCAAAATTATTTTCACTCAAGGAGTGTCTCAAATTGAATCCTAGGAATTACAAGCAATCTTCAGAAGCAGACACTCACGTTCATAAAACTTTATACATCTTTTCGGAACTAAGATATTTATACTACTAAAATCAGACATGCATTACTTCCATACATTCTGGTATCATGATTTATATTACATTATGTAACACCACTCTTCTAAACAGCAGCAGTTCTCTATCATACATTTGCTCCATTTTCTTTGGATTTTTGATCTTTATCTTCATTCTTCACAATATCCTGTGGAAAAAACAACAAAGGCAATGTTGTAAGTTCTGGTCGCAGTACTTACAAGGTGAACTGTAAAAGAATTTAAGGCAATTCCAACAGTTGCAATTTATTCTGATATTAAGCTGACAGCTGAGAGCTACAAAATTATTTTAAAGTTTCAACACAATTTCTTCCTATAAAATATAAGGTAATAAAGGTTAAGTTAGGCATGAATAAAGGATTTTATTTAAAAAAAATGAACAGTTTTAAAATCAAATATAAGAAGCAGCTATACAGCTTGTTTTATATTACAACAGAAAACATCCACACCTGCAACCCAACTAGTTAAATCAGACTAATACTTGACAACTCAAGAGTGAAGTTATTTACAATTAATTTTCCGTGTCAAAATTAAGAAGTAAAAAGTAAACAAAAAGAGGGCTTCTTAAATGATATATGGTATTCCGAGAGCTGTAAAAATACTGTTTCTTAAATCTGTTTTAATGTAAACTATTGCTTATCTCCTTTCTTTCCTAGCAAGCGGGAGATTCACAGGTCAGCACCACAATTAGCCAGAAACTTCTGCAGGGCAAGAAGTCGCTTTTACATGAGAAGTCTGGTTCTGACTACTACTCTCTTCTTCAAAACTGAAATGAACATGATATGTCACTTAGTATAAAAAATAAATTGCACCATTAAGTTAAGCAAGTTTCAAAAACTTTATTTCTATGGAGCTTCCCAAGGTGCCATTGATTCTCATTAAAATGAACAAACAGAAGCAAGCAACCAACTCAAATTCTAGTGCCACCTCTGCCACAGACATCTCAATTATAAGCTATATTTATTCAAAGTATTATTTAGTTAGGCTTCATAATAATACTCTGAAAACACTCCCACCCCTTATTTCTTTTTACCAATACCTATTTAAATCTTAACTAGTTGACAAAGGTCTCTGCATTTTGGACACCACAACCTTTCCCCTTCCCACCCAAATTAATAATTTTAAAAAAATCAGTTCATCTTATAGACAAGTTACAGACAATAGTAAGAGGATGTTACAAAATTCTAACCTTCTTAAGAACGCCATGTATTTCATCCATAACAGTGGCCAAATTTTTGATTGTCTTATTCAGCTGGCCCTCAAACTGCAAATTTTTATCTTCTGAAATCTTCAGATTTTCTTGTAAGTGGCTAAAGTCCTTTTTGACTTCTTTAAGCTCTGTAGACAGGCCTTTGTTGGAATTCTCCAAATGTAATATAGTCTTTTCATCTTCATCTGACAAAGAAAGAAAAAAAGTGATTTGAAATGCTTTATACTTTTCCTCATAATAATCCTTTCTGCTTTCCAGAACTAACATTAAAGCATTTTAAAAGATCACATTAAAAATGTTGCATAAGCATTGAGATTTTAATACTAAACTGATATTGCCTTCTGATTTTACTATTAATCAGATATAACAACTTCTAAGAAAAAAGGCAGACATGGGACTGTTACATCCAACTAGATAATTTGCTAACCACAAGTGGCTGTTGTGTAAGTTAGGAATGCAAATATGAGGGAAAACAGTGGATGACTGACAGGGCACTACTGTTTCACAACACTGGGTCATAAGCCACATCATCTGTGTTATCCCCAAATGGTAGTTTTTGTTTTTTTTAATAATGAATGTTAGAGAAGTTGTCAAGCAGCATCTTTACATACCTGTTTTTTCTTCCAGTAATTGAAGCTTCTGTTCTATTTCTGCCCGCACTTTTTCACTCTTTTCTAGTTTCTGCAGGAGGCTGCCTACATCCACCATAGCTCCATTGTACACAATGAGGCCAACATTTTCTTCTATTCCCTTGGATTCTTGCTTTATAGCCGGGGATGGCAGAAGTAATCTGTTTCCTACATGAGATTAAACAGTGTTAGATAAAATACACTATCCAAATTGTGTTAGCTAACTACCAACCAACTGGAACATTATCTTAGCTGCCCACATTTGTTTATAAAAGCTCCTAATCAAAGCAAGACCAATACGCCCTCTTCTTGCACTAACAAGGGATTAAAAAACCCCACAGTGACTCTTGTGGGAAGGGCTATAACATGGGAAAGCTGCTTTCATGAAACTTGAAGTCCTTTCCCATTCCCATGACTATCTGCATGAATAAAGCTCCAACTTAGAGACATGACATGAGGCTGTTTCCTCTCTGTACAGTACTGTCCTCCACAGAGATGCAGTTCTTTTAACAGCTAAGGAAAGCTAGATAACGACATATCCACTTTCTGCTTTCAGCATATGGTGTTTGCACAGGAAACTTAACAGGGATTATGGGTAACCAGAAGACCTGTAGTTTACCAACTGCCAAAAACCTACCAAGGATTTTTACAGCACCTGCTAATTCTAATTAAGCACAAGTTTGTAAGGAAGCAAAATATCACCCCCCGCCCCCTTCTATCATTAATACACGAGTAATTTTATGGTGAAGTTGTATAACTATTCAAATAAATATTACCTAACATATCTTCCTGTAGGGCTTCCGATTCTTCTTGATTTTCTTCATCTTTTGAGGTATCTGTTAATTTTCTGTAAAAGCAGGATTCTCTAAGTACTACTTTATTAAGTAGTTTCTTAACCTAAAATATACAAAAGGAAACCAATATTATGTTACATTGTTGAATAATGTAACGGTGTTAATCCCACATATTCATAAAAATATTTTTAAACAAATATTTTATCGTTTAAAACAAGTTAATTATAGATGGTTGAGCCAAAAAGCAAGAAATCTTACAGTATGTTAGGGCTCAACATTTCAACAAGACCAGGCGCGTGGGGGGGAGAAATCAACATTAAAATTGCCTACAGTGTACTGGTAGCTTTCTAGAAAAGCCAAAAAACATGTTATTTAGGCCATGTACACATTTTTAACATTTCCTTGACAGGGTATATTTAATATTATGCCATGAAAAATGTTACACTAAAGAAGATGAAGCACTCAAAAATTAAGACTGTCCCCTGATCTTAACTCTGTCTTTTTGTGTACAGATGTTACAAAGCAGTTGTTAAATACATACAAATATACACTACTTTTCCTTTAATATGTCTGCCTTATTGCAAAATACATTTCTATAAAACTATTAAAATAAACCTGAGCACGTGAAAGATGTAGTCCAAGCGTATACAGTATTTCCTCCATGTCCTTTTCCAAAAGGTATCCACAATGACTTTGATCAAAATAAACAAAGGCCATCAGAAGATCCCTGTTAACAGTAATCATCTGGGTCTTGTCTTTCTCCTAAACAGAGTACATTATATATTAGAAAGTCACAACATCATCGTTTTCCCATTCTTTTCAAGCCAAAAT
The DNA here is from genome assembly GCF_052110815.1 of Crocodylus siamensis. Taxonomy (NCBI): domain Eukaryota; kingdom Metazoa; phylum Chordata; order Crocodylia; family Crocodylidae; genus Crocodylus; species Crocodylus siamensis. Next base: position 53,298,434 of record NC_143401.1, on the reverse strand, counting down.
GGAAGATGACAAATTTGAATTAAGAAAGTAGATTCTACCATGGCATCTTATGCTCCCTTGAAATCAAGTTATCAATAAGGCCAGTATTAAATAATCAAATGAAGTACATCATTATTTGGCACAGCATTTTTCAGTTTATAGGCCAATGTTTAATTGATGTGAAGCAGAGAACACTGCATCATAGATATAAATTGAAGATTCTTTCCCCTTTCTGTTTCGGTTACAGTTCATGACGAAATGGTACACAAAGGTGTTCACAGCCAATACCCTTTCAAATAGTTGCAAATATTTTATTTCATAATGGGAATAGCCATAACTATATGTTAAATTGGCATTAAATTCACACAAGATTCATTTTCAGCCTTTTTTAAAAAAAACAAAACCTTTAAAACTGTTCTTACACTTCCTCATCTTCTTCAGGGGAGGAACAGAGAGAAGATAAAACATCTGTTTTACTTTCAAACTTTATGATTTGTAGAAAAGTTTTATGTTATGCTTTGTCTTGAATTTCTTTGACCCTCCGGGATATGGACAAGCTATGACAAAAAACAGTTTCCCTGCACTGAAAGCTGTAGATTTCATAATTATGCCAAATAATGTGGTAGCTTATTAACTATGATTTCTCCAAACTTTTTTTTTTTTTTAAATGTAAACCAACTCTGGTTTACTAAGATTTCCCAAAAAAAGGAAGTAATTGCAGGTCACATTACAGAAACTTCAGTGGTTCACAGGGAAATTTAAGCATTATGAATACAGCGGGGTTGAGGTGGGCTGCAGTCCTGGCCTCTTTCCTAGTTTCACTAGGCTTTTATCAATCTATCTCCAACTGGTACATAAATTATGCCAACTACCTACCTCTTGTGCATGGGCAGGACTTACCCACGAGCCTTTTAGGCTGGTAAGCACATTCCATGACTTGTGTATATTTTATCTTTTTAGTTATTATAAATTAATAAAGACTAATTATATTAACTAATTAGTTGTCAGAAGCTGTCAAAGATTCCTTTAAATTTATTTAGATGCTAAGTTTCAGGATAACAAATGGGACAAAGCAGGTCATACAATTCAAATAAAAGTGCCACCTTAACTAGAACTTGTCTAACTAAGGCCATGAATAATGTAAGGAAAAAAAAAAAAGCTTTAATTACTTTATCTTTAGACGACCTCTCTTTACAGTGCCTGTTTCCTTCTCGTCTGTCTTCTCGCTTATTCATTTCCTCCTCATCCCGATCTATAAAACAGAAGTGACATTTGGTACAATCACAATAAATTAAATTAGCAGATTTAAACTACTACTACAAAGTCTCATGAATGATATTTGAATAGAAATACTTTTTACAAAAACAAAAAAACAAAAGATAATTGTGAGACCCTTCCAAAACATAAAATGGAAAGGGGAAGTGTCATTTAGCACAACTGGGTCCTTAAAATACAATTTTGTTTTTTATCTTCATTTTGAAAGTGCATATAGTTAATTTTACTAGTTCATTTAAACTTGCATGGAAAAAAGCTAGAAGCAATTGTTTATTTAAAAATAACTCTAAATATACATGTCACGGAACTCATTTACTATTAAGACTTAAAAAAATCTGCATCAGATAGCATCTTCATTACCTCTATTAGGAAGTCACCTGATTATTCTCCAAAGCATTTTACATGAAAACAATCCCTAAAATAAGAAGTTGATCTATCTAAAGACCCTCTAAGTTAGACTCAAATGAAAGAAAGATGAAAAGAGAATATATTTCACACAACATTTTACTATCAAAATCATTTCATTCTGAATTTTAGTGTCTCAAAAAAATTATACGACTGCACTATTTCTAGTGCATGCAAGTCCTGAAACTTCAAAATAAATGGGATTACAATCCAATCCAAACTTTCATTAAAAATTTTTGCTAGGAAAACAACATACCTTTGAGAAACATGAATTGCCCCATGCCTCTCAACTGAACTGAACTCCAAAACCTAGTAGCACAAATATATCAACAAATGCTATCCCTAAGGTTGCATTCTGAAGAAGAATATAGCCTGCCTTACTCACTCCTGTATCTTGGACAAGGGAACAGAGGACAGCACTGTAGCTCTGGGAATGCAGAAAAAAGTTGCTGTGCCATTACCCTTGCTTCTATGTGAAAAGCCCCAGGTACCACCAGTCTTAAATTGGAGGCCAAAGTCAAAAGGGCTCCTCATGTTGCACTTCATTAAATACCCCCAACTGCACTAGTCTGATACACAGGAAAAAACACTGAACACAGAATAACTTGGATGCATAAGAGTTAGGCATTTAAATAAAGTAGCTTCATACTAAGAGGTGCTGAATACTGATCTGCCAAGCCCAACGGGAGTTATGCATGCATACTTCAAGAGTCTTCATTACTGAAAGTCACTTCCATGTATGTACTTTACTTTTGAATACTTGCATCTAGGCTGCACCAACAATTTTATATTCTATATTTATATAATACTCATCACAATAAGGCTTTCATCCTGATAGGGCCACTTACACAATTTACTGTACATTTACTCTTCTAGTTGATCTTAGTGCCTTCTCCAATTTAACAAGTATATCCAGTAGCAAGATAAAGATGCTCTGAGATCAAAAATATTCACACAGTTATACCTTCATCCTCATCTTCAGCATCTTCAGCCTCCATTGGATCATATTCTTCCTGATTGTCATCTTCAGTTTCTTCTTCATCTTTAGCGTCATCTTTCCTTTTATCTTCCCTCTGTAATCAAAAATTGCTAGACATTAAGTGAGGGAGATGGACAACAACAAAATGAAAAAACCCTCATGAATGTTAATATAAAACCTTGATACTTTTTGCATTGTTCCAAAGTAGTATGTGTAAACTTGAACATTACACTGACAAATAACAAAGCTTATTTAAGCTTTAAGATGCTTAGGAAAAAAATGCAGAATTATACAATTGTTAAAGATGAATAATGGAAGATCTAAACAAACCAACAATCAACTTAACTAACTGTGTGAACAAAGTTTTGGGAACTAGTAGTGTAGAACACAGAAGACTATTTATTTCTGATCCTAGCAGCACAGTACTCAGGTTTAAAAAAAATGCAAACCTTTCGCTCTTCTTTATCCTCCTTTTTATCTTTATCATCTCCAGATTTTCTCCTTTTAGGCTTTGGATCATCAGTTTCATCATCTTTTTCTTCTTTTTTCTCTTTTCTGTCCTCCTTTTTGGTCTTTTTATCTTTTTTCTCTTCCCGCTCTGGAAGGGATATCAGTGCTTTATAGATTCTGACACCAAAATCCCTTTGAAGCATTTCATTAAAAAGTTCTGCAAACAATGAAACCTGCATCAAAACACAAGAAAAAGTCATTAAAGTTATGATATTTAAGAGAAAAGTAAGGGTTTGGGGGGAAATCACTTCCTTTCCTATCCTGTGGCCAAGAATGTCCAACATCTCACCCTACTAATGGTCCAGTAAGACATCACCAAAAAACCCTTGTTTCTTGCATATTTCCTGGACCACCAGTTATACAGTCAGTTGAACTCCACTATGTGATGCAAACAATATGTAAAAATGTTTATGTTAGACCTACCGTCCCCATTAAAATGCATGGGTGAATTTAAAACAGTAACTTATCAACTTATGATGTATATGCAAATAAAATTTTAGCGCATTAGATTATGGCTTTCTTGAAAACAAGAGTTACAATTGCATGCACTGGCCTGCTCAAGTCTAAGACTAGATTTGTACAGCAAAACAAAAACTAACACACAAACATCTGCATAGTAGATACTAAAAAAAAAAAAAAAAAAAAAAGCAATGATTATGACTTACTATGGAAAAAGATACTCAAGTTTAAACTAGGAAAACAAACCCCCATAAAAAACAATGCAGAACAGAACTAAAAAAAGTTTTATAGTTTTTTAAACCAAGATTAATTAAAAATCGGACATCATATTGCTTTTCCCATAAAACAGAACTGGCATTTAGAGCAAATTAATATAAATACTTTTAAAAATAAAGAAACGGCACAAAAAACCTGAAGATAACAATATCAACTTAAAAAAAGATTTACAGAGAAATTAAATACTATAAGGATCAGCTACCACTACATGAGTAATTAAAAAAAAAGGTTAGGCGTGTGAACTAAAGTGCTATCTGCAAAAGTATTACAAACTCAAAAGTATAAATTAACAAGTTAAAAATAGAAACCTAAAGTCAAAATGTATGAAGTACATATGCAAAGCAGCAGTTGGCCTGAGCTTAAGGAAGCCTAAAAGCAGAAAGCAGAGACCATAAAGCTGAGTTTCAAGTTTTGATGGAGAAATACTAGGAGGTGGAAAAACAAAAGGTAGTCCTTAAAAGAAATCTAAAAAAGAGGAATGCGTGGAACAAACACCAGGGCTCTAAACAGGCTTGAAAATATTAGGTGGCTGTTTCATTAAAACAATCAGATAAGAAATAAGGGAAGAGTTAGTGAACTATATTCATTAGAATGCTATTTATGAGTAGGCAGTAGAAAACAAATATTTGACTCTTCATGAGCTCTTCATCACTTGGGATGAACAGAATGCTTACCATTAAGAACAAACAAACATAAGGCAAAAGCCACTGAGAATTAATGTATTAATGTTCTGAAATATGTTAAAATACAGGGGTGGCCAGACTTACTTACCCTGGGAGCCACATCCGATCCTCCATCAAAGCCAGAGAGTTGGGGGAGAAGGGGTGCTGAGCAACCTGAAGTGGAGGTGACCACTCTGCCCTGGTCCCACTGAGCCACTCCGACTTTCCACGTGGGGAGCACGCCCCAGGGTAAGCAGCACGGCTGAAGCCCCAGCCCCCAGTGTCCCCCAGAACAGCCCCGGAGAGCCACAAGTACCATGCCAGAGAGCTGCATGTGTCTTATGAGCCATGGTTCAGCCACCGTGGTCTTAATATACTCATCATATAAATACAATACATTTAGGAGTACAGAAACATACCAGAACTGGCCTTAATGTCCTTCCCAAGACTCCCTTTAATAGAGGGAAAATAGGAAGATGTGTTTATTTTAGAGTGATAAAACAACCACATAGTAGTAATTGCAGCATCTGAGTCTAGACAGCTTTTCCAGAAATGAAGTTAAGGCAATGCATATGCTGTTTGACCAACTATATTTTAAAAAATGAAAAGTATCAATACTATATTAAAAATACAGATAGTTTCATAGATGTTGGGGACTGAAAGGGACCTTACAGATCATCGGGTCCAGCTTGATATTTTGAAATAATGCATTACATAATATTTTATGCTGCAACAGAATTACTAAAAGCTAAGAACCACTGGATAAAGTCCTCATTCAACAATTGGGTTCTAGAAACGGTTTCTCAGAACCCCAAAAAGTTGTTTTCTTGTAGAGCACTGTATTACTTTGAAACTGGACCAGAGTAATATAAATGAACTACCTCAAAAGAATGTTCTTTATTATCTTCCAATCTGTAGTCCAGAAGAACACTGAGAGACATGATACTACAATCAAATTTTCCACTTTTTGCTGCCCAGTTAGGATGTACAATGATGGCAGGCTCATCAGGTAAGATGTATCGTCTCTCTCGTCGCTGCCGCTCCATTTCTTCTTGACGCTTCCTTTCTTCTTCCTAAAAAATCCCCCCGCAAACACAAAGAACACTTACCAGCTGAAACTTCAAGTATATATATGCACTTTAATTACTGTAGTCACTTGAAAACAAGATAAGGTCCCCCCCCCAATCAGCACGGGAGAAAAAGCCCCTCGTTGTACATTCACATACAAGGAAACATCATTACTGATAGACAATGCATTTAAACTGCTGCCAGAAGCAGCATGTTCTCAGTAATGGAAGCTGACTGAAAATTGATTAAATGCAGCCAACACTGAGCATGACTATAAACACACATGGCTTGCTCATATTGGAAAAACATGCTGATGGAAACCTTTGTCTGTGCACATGCATGCACATCCCTTAACACCTCCCCCCCAAAACAAAAACAACCCCCTCCCACCTCCAGGCCAAAACGGGTGGGTGTTCCCTCCACAGGGAACTGGCACTGGGCCTGGAGGTACTGTAATATGAGGCCAGCACTGGGAGGGGCCAGAGCCAAACCTGACACCCTCCCCTTGGTGCCAAAAAATGTTTTTTGTTTTTTTGTTTTTATTAATTTGTATCCAAGGCCAAATTAGCCAAAACTAATTCCTAATCCAAGAGTCCAAAACCATAAGTGGCCCTACTACTGGCAAACATCCTTCACCCGTACCTGGGGCTTCAGATGTTTCCAAAACCTTTGGCAGGCATCCTCCATGCAGACCCAAATCCAGAGGCTTGGGGTTCAGATGCCCCCGAGTTTTGCTTGCCCTTAGCCATAAGGCCATTGGAGCAAGGAAGGTGCCAAAAATGTTACATTTGATCTTATCTGAATAAGATGGTAGTATCCATTGTGCTCAGTCCCCTCAGCACTGACTCTCTCTCAAGTCGTGGTAAGTCACTACACTGCATACATTTAGACTTTCTCTTCACCCCCAAAGCTGAGCTGCGTCTTTCTTTCCCAACTTCCAATGATTCCCGTTTCTTCAAACAGCCTTACATGTCTGGCAAACATCATTAAAAATGGAGCCCCAAACAGTTAATCCAGAATCCCTATTGCCCCATCTCTCATCCTGTCACATATGATTAATGTGGCCATGCCCTTCATGAGGTGGAGCCAGACCAGGTTACCCTGTGCCTTATCTGCATATACATTTTTGCAGGATCCCAGGATTCTTGACAAACACACCCAGTTCCAGTCATGAATGAGGGTTAAATGCACACAAATTTGGGGGAAGCAAGGAAGGGGCTGGAGAATACCTGGAGTACATAGAGTGCTGTGCTACAGGGTCACCACAGCTTTAAATGCTATTGAATCTGCTGAGGCCCAGCCCAATGAACCTTATGGTAAATCATGAGCCTTTTGGCTTTGGACTAAAATCACACACAGTTTATTTTGGTTTTGGAATAATATAATGAACAATTCACATTTTGCAGCCTTTTGGCTAAGATAAAGGGAGATAGGGCATCTGAACCCCAGGGCATCCAGGCCTGGGGCTTGAATGTAGGATGCCTGCCTGGATTTGGGGAGTATCCAAAGCCCAAAACCAATGGGTCTAGGAGGGAGGATACTTGCCCAGTGATAGAGCCACACACATTTGACAACTGAGCTGTGCCCAAGTCAAATTTTGGAGCTTGACTACTGAGCTTTGCTCAGTTGAATTTGGAACTGATTTGGCTTTGAAAAAGATTTTTTTTTTTTTACGTTTGTACTACATACAAGCAGATACAAGACTGCTTCTTAAAAGTACGTTTATAGAATACTTGTTTTAAAACTTGCAACAATTTCAAATAAGGTCAAATGCATTAATTCTGAATGAATTAAGTCTATGAGTACTTTCAGTAATTTGCTGCTGTGCAAATTATTACAGGCATGTTTATTTCAAGGTCAGTGCTTTCAAATTTGCCACTCGCTTCCCTGTGTCCAGGGCAAGCAGGGTCTGACAGTATGAAGCACAGAAAGGGACTACAGGACAAAGAAGCTTGGCTGGGGAGCAGAGGGCAAGGGGGCTACCTGACCCCCCAGATATATTTTCTCTGTTGTAGCAGTGGGAGGGAGACAAATTCAAGGTAAACCTCCAGCAATTAGATTCTATACCTGGAAAATTGTAACTAATTTATACATTTTCCATCTACAGAATCTAATGATGGGGGAGATCATCTTGTATTCAAGAAAATGTAGTATTCCATGCTTTTAAAACAAGGAATAGAAGGCTAAACAACCAGGAAATTTAACCAGACAGAAATTATGTACTTTTAGAAAGAGATTATAAATGGTGTCCCTGTTGCCATTATAAAGAACATGTTTGCAGCTGAAATCTTGTTAGCCAACAATATTCCTTAGAACATTCAAAACCACCACATTGTGGGGCATGCATATTTTTGCTTAGGGAGCAACAGACATCTCCAATTAGCATGTGGAGCAGCATAGTTACTTCATAACTAGAAGGGTGCCACCCCTCAGAGATGTGATGTGTAAGAAGCAAAAATACCAACAGTGAGAAAGCTTTCTGGAGCCCTATAAACAGGTTTACCATTTCTATTACATGGAAACAATAAAGGATTCCTAACTTCTTCCTCCATCACATACATTCAGCACAAATTTAAACTTGAACAGGATTAAAAAAAGCACAATCCTTTTAGATACAACTGCAATAGAGTATTTTTACTTGTAAATTACAACTGGCAGAATTACAATGGATAGAAATAGTGAGACTTTTAGATTGAACTGATGACTCGGGAGCATAAAAGTGTGGTCTGAAGATAGTAAGGAGTCTAGCTGCTTTTAAAATAGCATACTACTGAATATTTCCATATACTGTGGTACACCCTAATGAATACTCAGGTGTTTCTGATCCAACACACAGGAAGGAACAAATGCTGGGGAAGCTGCCACTGAGTACAGCAACAATGATTTTAATCATCCTTTCAAGGGAGAAGGGAAGGAACAATTAAATTTCAGGACTGACACTAAAGGAAAGTCACTGGCTGAACAGTTGAGTGGGTTCACACAGTGGTTTAAAAGCTGGAGGTACAAGGACACAAGGCCAGGGACAGCTTCCCTGACCCCAGTTCCTGGCCTTTCAGTTTAAAGAAGATGGATTTAAAAGTGATTTCAACACCAGCAGGCCAGGAATTAGCATTGGGGAGGCCCTGCTTCACTTACCAGCATAAATGTAACACCTGTCCATTGCATTAGTTGTTCCTATATAGATTCTTCTGTTGATATCCATCACAGAAGTATTTCTGGGGCCATGGCCAGGGATAAGGGCTTTTCATTGACTGCAGAAAAATGCGGATTTTCTCCTTTAAGAAGAGTATGGGAGGCTGCAGCTTTCTCCTTGCAGGCTGGCAGAGTTCCAGCCTGCAAGGGGCTGCCTGGGGCTGAGAGGAGTGGGACAAAGGGAGCACCACATGCGTGGAGAACAGATCCCCCAGCTGTCTGTAGCCAAGACCGGGGGTAGGGGTTGTCAGACTGAGGCTCCCACAGTTAGGGAGGGGGTAGGGCAGGGTTGGTGGGGGTGCTGCTCAGTTGGGGCCCAGCTGTGCAGCCATGGGGCCTGGCCAGGCAGCAAGACAGAGCCACAGGGAGCTCATCTGTGGGGGGAGAGGGGTGCTGGCTCCTTGCTGCTGTGTACACTCCCAGGGAGTGGGACATGGGGGGCGGCGGGGGGAGATGTGGTGATACATACATAGATCTCTCTCTATATCTCTATATTTATCTAGTGGCATTTCATTTTAACCGTGGGAAAAAAAGATCACAGATTCAGGGTGTTTTAATCAGAGAATTCGGAGTATTTTAAAATCAGAGAACGTACAAATTTTAAACCAAGAAAACCAGGATCCCTGGTCATGGCACAGAAGCAGGACACAAATAAACACCAGGAATGGCCTTCTGCCATTTATGCAGACGTTAGTCAGCAAGTTTTGAAATTTAAGAAATTAAAATACATCTTAGCCAAGTTTTCACTGCTTTCAGGGCCTAACTTTCTAACAATTTAAGTTACAGTAAGAGACATTTCCCTTGGGCTTCCAATCCTCTTGCCAACTTTAAAACTTTAATGTAAGTAGGTACCAATTTCTTATTGCCTAACAGTTTCAGAGTTGCACCAATGCATTTAAAAGCCAACCTCTTTGTCATCTTCAGATTTCCTATCCTCCTCTTCTTCCTCCTCTTTTTCAGATTTTTCCAACTCCTTCTGTTCTTCTTTTTGTTCCTCTACTTTCAGCTGCTTTGTAAGTCGGGCAATCAGCTGCGATTTCAGTCCTTTAGAGCTAAGAGTTCGACTTTCTAACTCTTTGCGAAGGTCATTTACCTAGTACACAGAAGTTCTGTAAATGGTACTAATCAGAGAAAGAGTGAAACAGATCATCAACAATAAAAGGTAAAGTTAGAAAAGCAAACTTTACCCAACAGCTAGTAACTGAAGTCCCTTTTCATCAATACTGGAACAACTAATAAAGGTTCTGAAGTATGATATATGAACAGTGTAGCTGTATAAATCAAATACACAAAATACTTGCACAGAAAATGGGCATCAGGCACTTGATCTGTGTTTCTACTCTAATCTCTTCTTTGAGATACCTCCATCATTCTAAACAGACTCTACATGCTAGTACATGGGTCTGAAGGGATCTGGCTTTTCATTTTCAGTTCAATAAATGAAGCCTAGCTGATAAAAACCACTTCCCCTACATTGTACGTAGCATAAAGTGTCCAATTCAGAGTTATGACTGTTGCTGAAATTAAATGGACCTTAGCTGGAACATCTATAATGAACTACTATGTTAAAAAGGAAAAATAACAGAAAAGGTTTGCTGCTGTTAACTCTCAAAAATCATGTAAATACTAGTTTAGATAAATATAATTAAAAATGAAAGTATCGTGAAAAAAATTTCAGATATTCAATGTGTTACCTTCATTGTTTTCGGATCCAGTTTAGACCAGTGTGTAGGAGTAGAGATCTCTTTAGCTTCCCCATCATCTTTTTCCTCTTCATCCTGACAAATAAAATTAAGGAATTATCATCCAGAAAGTTTGGAAATTATTTATTTATTTTTAAATTTGTTGCTGATTTGTGCAAGGTCACAACTGTTTCAGATAAGTCTTCTCCTAAAGTTATTGTTTAGACATGTTCACACACACATTCTACCACTTTATAAATGATCACAGTGCCACTCAGCCAATAAAAGCCAGATCTGTAAAATACAAAAGGGTGATAAAGAACACCACAAAGAATATTGGGGTTACACAGACACCGCTGGTTTCCATTAACCATACAGTGTGTGATCTTGCCCCATGTTTCAAATTCCCCAGTTATTTTTGATTCAGTCAGACCTTTCCTTATTCCAAGATGCTGATCAGCCACATGGCCTGAAATTCAAATATTTCCGACTACTGCTTGTCCAAATTCAAATATCATAACCAGAGCCGGCCACAAGAAAAAGTTTAGAAATTTTAGAAAATGGCAAAATGTTTAAGACGGCTAGTAATACTGAAATCTCACTCAACAACTGGTCCCAGATTCCAGCATCTAGTTCTAAAGATAAGAAATGCTCTGAGCATCATAAGCACATTTTACTTCCACTTGTGGTATCAGCACACATTAAAAGTTAGTATACTAGCTGAAATAAAGATAAACAACATTCACTACACTGCTGAAAGCTGGTTTACCAGTCATTGTTACCAGTTATGTTCCTCCTATGTATGTTTGTTGTGTAGTATGTGGTGTGCATTTTGTGCCTGTGTTCCTGTGCCTGTGAGAAGCAGAAATAGAAAAAGGGATTAGCGTTCAGTGCCTGTTCTCCATCAGCTTCCTTGCGTTCACCCTGAAGCTTCTCGACCAGCTGCTGCTTGTATCCTCGGGAGAGGGTTTCCCACTCTGAGCGGGTGGGAAGGCAATGCCAAACATCCGGGAAAAATAAAACCACTGTCTCCACATGAGCTGGAACTGTACGCCCCTTGTGGGTCTCCTCAGGGCGATGGTAGCGAATCTCTGCAAAACGGTACCTGTTGCAAGGGAAGAAGCATGTTGGAAAAAAAATTCTACAATACATTTTAAAGAGCCTAGTTCACTTGTAGCACATCAAGTAAAGAAATTTTGCTGCAAGAACTTGAAGTTTATCTAAAGAAAAAAATTATGAACGCCATATTTTTTCTTTGGGCACATTTGTATTTTGTACTGCAAGTTAAAATAGAGAGAAACAAACAATATGCTAACTGCTTTAGGTAAAGCAATGTGCCTGCTAATTTATGCAAGCAACTCTGAAGTTCAAATTAAAGAAGATAACTGAATATCTTTTATATTTAGTGTACAGTACAACCTGCACACTGCCATTGTGTCAGTTTAAGTGTTAAACACAGGACAAAAAACAAACTCAAGAGAAAATATGGCTATGTAACCAAGGGCTAATTATTTATAACAAAAGAACAATGAAATGAAGTTCTCTTGACGATCTTCTTCAGCTATGCATGAAATGAAAAGTATTTTCAACAAACATCCATTGCAAACTTACAGCGCAACAACAAAACAAATCCAGAATTAAATTAGCTCTATTATATTATTCAGCACATTTGGCACCAAACTGGCATTACAAAATAGAACAACTCTTTGAAAAGTTTACCTGAACCATCACGAACTGCTGACAGAGGTTTGGTTTTCTAAAGCACTTCTGTAAGAATCAAATATTTGTGCAGTACATTCTATTTTGGAGGACAGTACTTACCATTGTGTGCACACACTTAAGTCAATCCCTGTTAGGGCCTTGCAACAACGAATAGCCGTCTTAATCAGCACCGAAGGGTCCTTTTCTGGATCCGGTCCATCCAGTGATGGGGACCAGTGTCCTCCAATAGCCATGGCCTCATCTTTGCCTTTCATACCCACTAAAAACTAGACAAAAAGAGTCTACTGAATGCTTCCCTGCTAGGAAAAATAGTTCCCCAAACTGTAAGAACACTAGAAAATATATGTAGCAGGAAACATACCATTCAGTTTACTAAAAAGACGTCAAAACATTTAAAACTGAAAGTCTCAGACAAGAAAGAGTTCAGTTATTTTTTTCCACAGTAGTTTCAGAAATGGAATAGGTTTAAAACATCACCACTCATTCTTGCTTTGCGAGACTTTTCATTAACTATTACCTGATAGACAGATGCTTGTTATTTTGTGGGCCAATAATTTGGTAATATGGTAATATGATGACGTACCCTTTACAAATTAAATGGTGAAACAGTTCATTTTTTTTTACTTTAGAGGTATATAAATGCTTCCTTTTAAACAAGATTTTACATTTATATCACAAGTTTGATCCAAAGCTTTCAAAATACATCAGTTGACATGTAAGTGATATAAGGATCATCCACTGACACACAACCATATTTCAAGAGCAAACAGATACCTTTAAATAACATCTAGAAACCTACATAATAGCTCAGACTGGAAAGCAAGACCATTTCCAAACACAGTCACAGTGGGACAGAAAGTGGTTTTGGATCTTCAAGTCCACTCTCTCTTATTAACTGCATTAATGAGAACAGGTTTAAATACTGCCATCTTACCCTTAAGTCACTTCAGAGCAGACATATGAAGCCTTTTAACAGACTAAAAAAAGACAAACGTATTGGTCTTTAAAAAACTTAGTAGCACCTTCTGTAGTAGTAGAGTGTTAAATCTACAGTTCATAGTTAAATATCAACGTTGACAAAAGGAATACATTTGCTCAAGTATCGCTTCATTTGGACGTGCTTCATTGCTGAGACATGCATACATTTTGATGATTGTATGAAAGACTACATAAAAATAAGCATGGCTTTTAAAGTTTCTCTAAACAGTTTAAATCTGAATACGTAAGTTTTGGACCCCTGTTCCACAGCTGGAAATTCCCAAGACACCTAGTGCTGAAATACAAATTACCTTAACAAGTCTAGCAGGATGCTGAAATCCATCACGAAGTTCCTGGGGATCTTCAGCAAGGGCACATGATTTATGATAGAGATCTTCCATACTAGGACTAGCCATTAACATCACCTATTATATGAATCAAATAGTTCAACTTGGTTAAGACACCAGAATCTGTGGTAAATAATATAGAGAGCTTGCAAGTACTTATGCATTTAAATATTCCCATTCAAGTTAACAAGCCTAGCGAGTATAAAAAGGTCAAACCATGCACAGGTAGTTATAGTGCATTTTAGACTGGGGTCTAAAATACCAACCAAGACAAAACAACACTAGTTCTTCCTACCTTAAATTAATGACCTTTAAAACCCCCAAAATGGGAGGAGAGGAATCAAGTAGCAAATTTTCTGTTTAGGTTCTATTAGCATGTTTAAAGTATACAAAACCATGGAAGTATATTAAGCAATTGAAAGCATCTATATTTAAAGACAACTTGTGTTATTTTACAGATTAGCATTATATACAGAGTTGTTTAAACAGAAATCAGCACCAAGTACATTTATGATTTCAGCCATGGATCTTTGGCTCCCAGCACCATCATAACATGCTTGATTTAGATTTTGTTACAGACACCGTAAAATTGTAATTAAACTTAGGCAAGCCAAACAGGAAAATGTGTCAAAGTACAGTAAGCACATTCAAATGCCTAAATATGACCTGTATCACCACTTTAAAAGAAGCCAGGAAGCTTCCCATATTCAGAAAAATCACCTCTCACTTCTGTCTAGACCAATTGCACCTTTTAATTTCCCAAGTTTTTAGTTTTTCAGTTTTAAGATTACATCTTTTTTTTTTAAAACAGTCTTAATGTTATCATAATGTAGTATTTTAGCTGGTAAAAGATAACTAGCAATATCTTGATAAAAAACAAAACAAAATCTTTCATGCACTGATCAAATCATAGCTCAGTTTACAGGTGAATGAACCCATGGCACAAAACAGGTAAGTGACCTAACCAATGTCACAGACTGACAGAGCTGGAAACAGAACCCAAATAATAAAAACTCACTGCTGCTGATCCATAATCCAGCATTATCCTAGTTTTACTGATTATTTTAAGTATCTGCAAATCATCCTTAAGTTCATTTTCATTTTTAGATCTATTAATGCACACATTAACACACTAAATATAATCAACTAAGAACATCTGCTCTGAAGAAAGTCATTCCTATGGGGAAGAAGAGAAAATAACACACTTGTGCAGTGAAACCTAAGTTCTGTTGTATTGTAAACAATTTCTAATGGAGCACCAAAATATAAGGTGATATACAAACCTTTGCACTGTACAGATGATCAGCATCTGGTGGGTCAAGAACAGCAGTATTTTTGTCTAAAGATTCTACTTCTCTGTGCATGACATAGAAATTGCAGTAGTTTCCCAACTGAAATGGTCTTGACATAGGGAAAGCATCCACCCATGTAAACTGTGCATCAAAGAAGTCACTAGGAATATACAAGTTCTGATAACGTCGTCTCAATTCCATCATATCACAACTACGGCTGTAAGAAGAAGACTTATTTTGAAGCACACAGTAATAAAGAGATCTTAATCTTAAAAAGGTACATTACTAAGATTTTTTTAACCATTCACTAGAAATGCCACCAATAATATGCTGAATCCCAGTGCTACTTTAGATTGTAAAATGCTAACACAGCAGGGTTCACATCTAATTTCATTTCAATAGCAATGCTCAGAAAATTAACCATTTGATATTTAAAATTCTACCATAACATTTCTTTTTTTCAACACTTTTCTAAATTTACATTTTAGAAAAGTCAAATAATATCTGTCAAACGAAAGGATTTGAAAAATACACATGCTTACAAGTTGGCTGAAAATAGAGAATGAAACCAGAATTGAAACATACTAACTAAAAATAACAAAGAAACAATACAAATGTATCCTGTAAAATTATCCAAGGTGACAGAAAAAGAGCCTAATATTTCATTTAGCAAACAGCACCATGCTTAGCTGCCTTCTACAGAATTTAGCACAAATCATGATACAAGACTCCAAAGTCATTTGATACTAGCCCTTCCCTTTAAATTTGGAGGCTGTTAATATTTAACGCTGACGCTACTGATACAAATAGCAACATATATGGTTAAGTCAAAATATGGTCCCTGACTGGCGATGCAGACCACAAAGCTGTAGAAATAAAGAAACTATGGGTCAGTAAAACAAAGGGAGCAGTCAATGAGGAAATACAAGAAACTGTAGTGAAGACTGAAATGTTGATGGATTGAAGATCATACAAAGAAAGCTGTTGAGAAACATCCACATACACTGAGAGACTTGCAAGAAGTGTGTCTTAGAACAGGTTGCTGTCAGAACATTTATACTTAAACGGTTTCTACATACCAGAAAGCATGAATAGTACAAACTGGAAATATGAATTGGAAAAAAAAAGAAACCGTGAGAAACTAACCACACATTTATTTACGAAGCATGGAGTGATCTGACTGATAGAAAGCCACAAAGGATCAGCCCTCTAAAGTAATCCCTGATTCCTATGGATCAAGTTACTGGAAGATGGATGGTATAAGGCAGACTTGCACATCAATCGGATCAGCAGGTGATCCAAAACAAAGCATGTGGTGTATCACTAGCAGAATAATGCTAGGTCAGCTCAGCAAGTTAAGCTGGACCTTTCTGTAAACCAAAACATCCAAAAGTGTTGGGTCCGATTTACACATGTGGCTGACAGAATTACAACATCTGTAACTTATCCCCTCTGTAGTCGAGAAACAAGCTGCTTTTAATAAACTAAACCAAAAAAGAATCCAAGATCATTTTCAGGCTATACCATTTGACAAATTAAAAGTAATTTTCAAAAGAGGAAGGAGACTATGAACATACCAGTCTAAGGAAAACTTGGAAAACTGAACTGTGTAACGAGGGACAACACGACGCGGTCTCCGAGGTGATCTTTCTCTCTCTCGCCGAGGTGATCTCTCTCTGGAGCGTTTTCTCTGAGGTGACCTCTCTCGTGACCTACGTCTCTCTCGTTCTCTTTCACGACTTAAAAAACGTATAAGGTAAGTATTTCTCATTGTAGAAGCTAACGCAATTTTAGAAAGAAGCAGGCCTCTTATGCTACGAAAATACAATGTAGTCAAACAAAGTGAAAAAAATGCTTTGTTATAAAACTGACCATATGGTCCACAAGCATTTAAATAGTTAAAGGCATCATTTAAATCAATACTTGATAAATGGGAGATAACCTGATTGTACCATTATCATTTTGAGATTAATTTTTCTACTTATAGTTGAGCACCCTAAACATAGCATACGAAGAACTTCACTAGTAGATTCATCATTAGCAACACACCTTCTGTCATCTTTTCTGTTTGGGATAGAATCCCCCCTGTCATTCCTCCCTGAAAATCTTGATGGTGGATCTAGTCTTCGTGCTGGCTGAGGCTGTGAAACTATACGGACAGGGGGCTGTAACAAACCAGCTAAAAAAAAGAAAAGAAAAAGAGAAAGAAACCCTTTTAGATATAAGCACATAATTGGGAATAACTGCCTCAAAAGAGTTACAAATACTGAATACTTTTACAGTTGTATTAAATCTCTGAATACTGTTTGCATATTAATAACTTAATTAACATCATTAATTATCTTTTTAGTTTGAGTTGCATGACACCATCAGTGAGAAATCTAAACATAAAATAAAACCCAAGGTTAATTTATTTATACATGCTAAAATAAATTTATATCATAAATCCTGAGGAACTTCATGGATTTTTATTGGGGGGGGGTATTACAAAGGAGTACCATAGGATGTATAATTATAAATTATACAGCTTTGCCCATCTATAATCAACTACAATCCTTTTCATTTTGTTTCTATGATTTTATTTTTAAAGATGAAACAACATTTAAATTCTACACATATCAATGAGAGAGAAACAAAAGCAAGTTGTGTATATTGAAAAGATACCTTTCTGTTGTGGCTGCTGTAATAAAGGCTGAGGCTGAGTCTGAAGCAAAGGTGTAATAGAAGCTGCTGATATTTGGGCCTGTAACAGTGATTGCGGCTGTGGCTGTGCCTGAACACTGAATGCAGGCTGCTGTGCAATGGGCTGAAGTACAGCTGGAGGAGTCTTGATCAAAGGTTGAGTCTGGGTCTGATTCTAATGGGAACAGAATAAATGCACTGTAAAAGTGACCTTAATATTAGAAAAAAATTAGTAAGCACTAGATTGAATAACTGCATTTACCTGATTTGGAAGAGTCTGGATTCTCTGTGCATTCCATTTGAAAGGCATATTAGGATTATAGGTAGCTTCTACCAAAACTCTATCACCAACTTGAGGAGTCTTTCCTTTAACAGCACTGCCAAAAAAAAAAGAAAAAAGGCTGTATTGTAAAGCAGGAATCTGGGTTTTCCATTCGCCACAGAAAAACACAGTAAAAAACAGATTTTCTCATTTTCAGGGGAAAAAAACCTGGATTGTCTCCTTTAAAAGTAGAAAAACACAGGAAACAGTGGGTTTCCTCTTGCAGGTTTGCACAGTTCCAGCCTGCAAGGGGCTGGGGGGAGCAGGAGGAGGGCAATCAGCAGGGGGCACCATGTGCATGCTCACACATGCCAGACAGCCTGGAGAGCAGCTCCCCACAGGTAAGTATGGAGCCGAGGACAGTGGGGTGGGGGGAGCGACAACTGAGCCCCCCAACAGTGAGGGAGGGAGTAGGGCAGGGCTGTCCTGTAGTCCTGGCAGCCAAGGCCCCCACTCCAGCAGACACGGCTGGGGGTAGTGGGGAGTGAGAGACAATGGCATGGGCAGGGCACTGGCATACCAGGGCTGCTCAGCATTACAAAGCAGAGCAGGGTGGGGGGTGGCAGCATAACACAGCTGTAGCCAGACCCACATCTTGGTGAGCAAAGGGGCTGGGGGGAGCTCTGATTTTCCATAATAGGAAACCCAAAATCAGACACCAAAATTCGTAAGTATTTATAATTATTTTATTATAGCGATTGAGGCACCGGTAGGCTTCTGAACTGCTTTAAAATTGTAATATATAAATAAAATATTGTGTTCAACTGATACCCACATACATAGTGGTATTTCATGTTAATCATGGGGGGAAAAAAAAGATTTAGGGGTTTTAAAACAAAGAATTTGCAAAAAAAATTCTCTTTAAATCAGAAAAGTTGCAATTTTTGAAGTGAAAAAACCAGGATCCCTGATTATAAGAGAGCTTTCTGTTAAGGTGAAAACCTAATTTTAGGCTTAGAGTTATGGAGATGGTGAAACAAGTTATTAGTAGAGGTGCACCGATACATCTGTCCATATAGTATTGGCACCAACGAAAGGAAAATTGACATTATTGGCAATTGACTTTTTATACTTATGTTGCTGATAATGTCACCAATTAATGCTGAGGGCACACCCACAGATACAGCATGAACACGGCCAGGAGTGCAGCCTGACAGCTTGAAGCGAAGCGTTCAGCCAGGTAAGTCTGGGGGGTGAGGGGGAGCAGATCGAGGCCCCCATGGGAGTGCAGCTGGGGCAGGTGCTGCCCAGCCAAGGCAGGGCAGGGCACAAGGCAGAGCTGTGGTTCATCCAGGGGGTGCGGGGAGCGGCACTGCTGGGCACACCCCTGGGGGAGACATTGGGGGGGGACTTGTGCCCCCAGATCTGTGCGTGGGTGAAGGCAGGTTGCCTGCTGTGCACTCACGGCTGGAGGTTGTGCTGGACTCTTTCTGGTGGGAGAGGGAGGCGGGCTGGGAGGCAGCAGCGCTGGGAGGAGCAGCTACAGAAAATTTTGGGGTGGCTGTAGCCCCCCTCCCAATGCCGCTGCTGCCCAACCCCCCCTACCCAGCCTGAGTACAGCCCAGCCCCCCCACCAGGAAGGAACTGGCACAGACCCTGGCCCTGAGCGCACAGCCCACCCTTGCCCCATGCACAGACGTGGGGGACACATGGCCCCCCCCCTCCCCAAACAACCTGTGGCTCCATCCTGCACCCTGCCCCAGCTGAGCAGCACCTGCTCCTACCCCAACCCCACTACTTCCCCACTGTGGAAGTCTCAATCTCTACCCCTCACACCCCTTCCCTCCAACAGACTTACCAGCTGGATGATGCACTCCAAGCTGCCAAGCTACATATCAACAATTGGATCAGTATCAGCCAGTATGGCTTGTTAATAATTGGCCATTGGTACTGACCAAAAAAAAAAATCTTTAAATCTGAGCACCTCCAGTTATTAGTAAGGCACAGCCACACAGCCATGCTCTGGGTTCAGCAATTGCATATTGTAATCTTCAAGAAGATTAGAACGAGTGCAGGTCACATGTGAAGTATTTTATAAAGATTTATTGCATCATACTGCACCTGGTCAAAGCCAAATACCAAAGACTTCAAGCATTTGAATGTAAACCTCAGAGCTCTCTTCAAGCATTCCACAAGGAGGCAAGGGGGAGGGGGCAGCCTGAGAGACTACCTCTAATCCAAAGCTTCAGTCTGATGAATCCAGTGAAAATACTGCTGTCTACTTCAGATGGGAGTAGGCAGAATACTAGAATTCTTGGCTCATGTTCCCAAACCAGCAGACCGCAGATGCACATGTAGGGGGTCATCATATTATGTTCTTTCCACTACCCCAAATTCTGAAGTTCCACACCCCCTTAGTTCATTTACACTCCTTTGAACTTCCTAGCACTGAGTTCTGAGTAAGCAGAGCTCATGTTATGAGTCTAATGGTAACAACCTCTAACTTATTCAAACATCTCACTTGTAGCTATCAACCACTGCTGCTAGACAGATGTTACTTGAGAAAACGACCACAAAGCCACTGAGTCAAAATGTTTTTCATAGAATTTCACATCATTTAGGAATGCCACCCTAAACATGTCTGCAGGCAAAGGCACATGACTTACCTGAGTTGAAAAAAGACATCTTCATCCACAAAACCAAATGTGTCATGTAGCTTTGTAACTACTCCTGTAAAAACCCGTTGCTTCTGTGGTTGAGTTTGCTGCTGACTTGACCGTGGTGCTGGATAGGAAACAGTTATCTGTGCTGCTGGCTGAGGAGTAGACAAGCTAAGACTGGTAGGCAGTGCAACAGCTGGCTGGAAGCAAAATAAAGCATCAAACTCTAACCATTTTGAATCAACTAATAATGTTTAGGGAATAGTTTCTTCTCAAGGAGCTGCAAGTTTAAAAATAATCTTTCTAAAGCACACTTTGGAAAAAATATTTACCTTTCAAAAACAAAAGTGCATACAAAACCATACACTACCCCTAAGGGGAAACTGTAGCTTTTAAATTAAGATTTAGAAGAATCCTTGATACTAAGAAATAACTCTACTCGATCTATAGAAATGTAGACTGCACCACTCTTAAAGAAGTTTGTAACTCTTCAGCTGGCCCACCAACCACTTCATCCAAGCAACTGGGTTTGTAGGGACACAATGCTTAAGATTGCCTGTGTTCAGCCTACTCATTGACTCAGTTCCAAGCTTCCTTGTCCACTCTCATAGAAGTAGAGTAGGCAGAACACAAGCCCATAAGCGAACATCATAAATTCAATCAAAAATATTTTGAAATTCACATTCTGGTCTATTAAGTTCAACAAAATCCTTTTAAGATTTTTATACTCATATACTGCAACTATGCTCTTAAAGGAATCTGATTTCTATGTTATCTTAGTAAGAGTTTTGGAAGCTGTTCTATATTGTAAAATAATTACAAGCTTGAATTCTGAATTGGATTTTGGCGAGGCAATATGGAAAGGAATTATTCCTTCTACTTTTCCTTTTCCCTAATTCTAAAAACTAAGGTTATACATATTTTTAAAATTTGATCAAACAGAGCTGCACAAATGAAATTTCCATCATATAAAGTTTTTAATACAGACTATAAATTCTATGCATCCAAAAACAGTACACTGGAAAGTACAATTATTGTTTTTAAAACAAATTTGTACTCCCTTATTATCTATCTTTGGGGATGAAGACCAAACAATAAAACCAAACTAACCTGGGTTAAAAGGGTCTGCTGAGGTTGCTGCAACTTAAAATAAAAAGTTATAAATTAATTTTATATGCTCAAGAAACTGAACAGTTTTCTCTTCTTTATAACTCAGGAAAAATTAAGAATTTTTTGCTTAGTTCAAGTTAACACTTTGGGGTTCTGTAATTTCCGTATTCTGCATATCCATGAGACTGTATCCATCTGTGCAGTTCTCTTAAAAAGACCACTAATTTCCAGATGCATTCAGCAACAGGCATCTCCACTTTCTTTTGTCACTGTAAATTACCTAATTTATGATATCCAGAGTATCTATCTAGAAAGACTTCCTTATATCTGAGGAAGATTAGCACCTACAAGTTTCTTGTCCATGTATTCTTTCTTAAAGGTTTGCAACTTTCAGGTATGACCACAACGTATGTAACAGAGATCCTTTTTTGGTCTTCCTGCAATTAAAATACATTGTCTCATATAGAGCATGGAGTTTAGTAGAGACCACGCACAGCACTTCAACATTTCCCTTGCACACAAAATGTAGACTGCTATGCTGCAGTTTCTTTCCATGGCTGTAAATTTAGACTTAAAGTTCTCCTCTATCATTAAAAATTATATACATTTTCCATAAAGAAAAATAAGCAGATTCTGAAGACAAAACCTACAAGACAGGCAAAATGTTATTTGTTATGTACACAATAAGAATTAAACAAACCTGTTGTTGTACACTATAGAGGGTCTGCTGAGGTTGTGAATATTGCTGTAAGACAAAAGAAAACAGCTGATAAAACAGGAAGTAATACTCTCCAATACAGGAATATGAAAGCTAGCTGCTGAAGACTCAAAACACAAATTTAAATAAAAACCCCAAAAAACTTCTAAAACCATGAGAGAAGTTAACAATTTTTGTATTAAAACTACTCAGATTTGACAAAAGCAAACATCTATTCTATATCTAATCTACCCTGGACCACAGTGAAAAATTCTAATTGGAATTTTACCTAATTAAATGAATTGTCTATTAAAGCTGCCACTTAACGTAACTTCTAGAATACAGTATAGGAAATAGTGCCAAATATAGCTAGAGTTACACCACTGGGGTTTAGTGAAGTATTTGGAATTTTCAACATGGAACTTACGAATAGGTAAATTTTATTTCATTCACCTGCCGTTCATCAGGCTATTTCAGTCTTACAGAGCTACCATTTTCTAGAGTACAAAGTTCATGTATAATCAGACAAATCATAGGAGTTTGCTTACCTGCTGTAATGCAGCTGCTGCAGCTGCAGCTTGCTGCTGCAAAGCAGCTGTCTGAGTTAGCTGATAGTTTGCTGGAGTTTGTGTAGTAAGTCCTGCTGCTGCCAATGCCGTTTGCTGGGTATATATAGTGGGTGAAGCCCCAAGCAATGAAGGCTGTTGAACCCCAAGAGCAGCTGAAAACAGAACAGAATTAAACATTAAGACTATTACCATACCTGGGCAAGCTCTCAAATACCAGAAGCAGCATAGCAACATTAGTATAGTGATTTTGCTTCAGATATTCAAGTTAGCCCATTCACCCCGATTTCTTGAGTTAGACCAGAAATTCCATCCTAAGAGACATTTTCTAGCTAGAACTACTTAGTTGGAAGCATTTTAGCACCCAAAAGAACGAAAAGATACTTCATCTGTTGCATACTTAGCAAACCTGCTCATACTCTTAAGTACGGTGCAAAGAGGAAGAATGAAGATATTCTATAACAGAGTCCTACTCCTCAGTATTGTACAGGTCACCCTGATAATTTCTCTAATGCTTTTAAGACCAGGCCTGCAATACAGGAAAGAAAGTAAGGAGCTTGATTATTTTCAAGTTTCTAACCTCCCTCCAATAACTTTCCTCATTTTATGTTTCTTAATTCTGCTGCATTCATGTTTTTGTTTCTTTGTTTGTGGTCTTTGTTATATTTTACAGATAATTTAACATTTAATTCTCTTGAGCTTCTCTAGATATTCTAGAAACTGACTGGTTCAAGATCTGAAGGAAGACTATCTGGTAGGCCACGGTGTACCCACATCTTGAACAGAGTTCAGTTCTAATCTCTGCAACTCAAAACGAACACAACAGAATTAGAAGTGTTCAGAGAAAGGTAACCAAGATGCCATACCAGGAGAGAGTAAAAAAGGCTAGACACTTCAGCTCAGAAACAAGAAGGCTGGGGGAAGGGGGAGGGGCTGGAGGTCTATCAAATCATGAAGCATGTGAACAAAGCAAATAGGGAACTATGGGCATTTATACATGTACCTTTGTCTGCTTCCTTGTCCAGGAAGTAGAAGTAGAGTAGGCAGAACACAAGCTCATAAGCCAACATCACAAATTCAATCAAAAATATTTTGAATATATTCTGGTACCCCAGAAATCCAGTGCGTCAGAGCAGATTTGATTAATCCAGTCTGCAGACCGTGTGAGTTGATGCGCCCGGCGCTGCATTGCATACATTTGTATAAACAGCATAACGTGCATGCGAAGTGGCGGCAGTGCGCTTTTGAACTAAAACACCTTCAATGTGTTTTATTTCAAAAGCATGCTGCTACCATTTTCTCAATGTTGACATTTTGCTCTTTATACAAATGTATGCGATGCAGCACCAGGCGTTTATAAGTGCCTGACGCTGCAGTGCATACACATGTACAAATGCCCTGTTATTCACTAAAATCCCCCAATACGGGAAATAGAGGTCACCCACTAAAATTAACAGGAGACATTTAAAAACTAATAAAAGAAAATCCTTTTTCTTTCCCTACACAGCATATAGTTATGTGGAAATCACTGCCAGAGGTGACTGTAGAGCCACATAAGACAGCCAAATTCAACAAGGGACTAGGACAAATTCATGAACAATATATCCACTAATAACTATTAAAACAGAACAGTCAGGGGTGTATCCTATGACATCCCTAAACCAATGATGGTGAATGCGGGGGAGGGGAAGGGGGGTACAAAACAGGGGAAAGATCACTCTAGATCAGACAAGTCAAACATACAGCCTGCAGAGCTTCTCTATCCAGTCCCTTAAGCTACTGGAAGTTGAGGGAGGTGGCGCTGCTGCAGAATGCAGCCTCTTTGTCCCCACTGGCCAAGACCATCAGAAATAAACTTGGCTCTACCCTGATCCCCACCCCCAGACTCCTTGTCAGCTCTGGACCCACCACCACCACCACCTTGTTCATGGTGACCATCCTCTATATCCCAGACTGAATCCAGCCTGCAAGGAACCCTGTAGTCCAGATCTGGCCTGGGGCTCCAGTTGAGTTTGGCACCACTGTTCTAAAAAGGGTGAGAACCACTGATCTAGACTTGAGGCACTACCCCAGAATTTTTTGTGAATTCAGCAGCAACCCATTTCAACAGCTAATTGATTTATTACTGTGCTTACCTCCTTGCAGAAAGGCAGTAGGGCAGTAGGCGTAGTGGAACAACCAGGCAAGGAGAGTCTAAGCTGTTTATCTCCTCACACCCAGAACCTAAGACTTCCCTAATCTCCCTATCTCCACACACTGCCTACCACACCCTTCAAAGGATCTCGAGGCACTCTGGTGCCCTGGCAACCTGGCTGAGAATCAGTGCCCTACATACACCCTGTTCATATGCTCTTCCTCCAAAACAGGGGAAGGGGAACAATCTTTCTGAGAGCCATGCTACAATTAGCCCCACACCCTACCTACCACACTGATCCCCTTCCTCTACCCAGTCTGTTGCTCTGCTTTCTGCTCCCTGCCCTGTGCGCCCTACCTCATTTGCTATCTCTTTCTATGCTGCTTGTCTCCTCCCCTTCTACCTCATGTCATATACAGAGTCTGCCCCTGCCACTTACACTGCACACTGGCCATCCCTACACCATACACTGCCACCATCAGAGACAAGTCTATTTGTTATACGAAAACTATGAACCCCCTTCATTTATGGTTAGTGGTCCCCCTCTAACCAGAGTTAAATGTTTGAAAGAAGGGATGAAAAATAGGAATGGAAGTGCAGGTCAAAGGCTAATAACTAGGGCTCCAAAAGGGGGATCACTCAGTAGAAGACAGGATACAGCACTAAATAGATCACTGGTATGACCCGGTATGGTACTTTTGTTCTTAGCACCAAAATTACTTCCTTTACTAAAAAAGATCAGAACTTTACTAAAAGATAAAAATAACAAAAATTGCCTATAAAAGGAAAGCTAGGATGTCTGTACAATCCTAAGTGACAAGGCAGAAACATCTTAAGGCTATGCACACCTGTTCATAGAGCAGAAAACATGAACCTATAGGTAACAATAGGAGTTCTAGCCTGTCCAGTTTTCACCATGGAACCTGAGACTCCAAAGAAGAGGGAAAGGTAATATTTAGATTATTCATATCAAGCAGCTATATTTACTGTTCAGATCTGACCTTGACTGGCACACGTGCCACTAAATTAGCTCATAAGATGATTAAAAAACAAAAAACCCAAAACAAAACAAACCATAACAAAGTTAATATTTGTAGAAGTGCTTTCTTAAATAAGAACAGAGGACCTAAAGGGAACTCTTAGGTCAGGGGTGGGCAATTATTTTGGGCAGAGGGCCACTTACCAAGTTTTGGGAAGCTGCTGAGGGCCATATGGGTGGCCCCAACCCTTGACAGTTGCCCCACCCCTGGTTGCCATATAGGGACCAGAAGTCCAACCTTCTAGGCCCTGACCTTTCCCATTGGAAGTCCCTCCCCTTGCCCTTGAAGTACTCTTTTTGGGAGAAAAGGTGCTGTAATCTGGAAACTGTGAAAAAGATATATATATGTATACACCCACACACACAAAAATACACACACACATAAAACATCTACTATAACTATTTTAATTTTATTTAAAAATATTTGTCTACTGATTTATGTGTTTACAAAAAGTGTATCTAGAGGTGGCCGCATAATATCTTAAAATACAGTCCTACTGTGTGTTTTGTGTGGGCAGTAAGGGGTATAAGTGGCGGCGTGGTTGGGAGTTGTGCGAGTTTGAGTGTGTGTGCGCATGCACTCACAGTGGGGTGTGGGTATGGTGGCTGGGTGTGTGCTGAGAGAGAGAGCTGGGGCTGGGCTGCCAGCTCCATAGCGTGCAGCTATAATATAATGCATGTGAGCATCACACGATGCTGCCAGGCAGACCCCATGCCCAGGCTGTTTTACAACCCCACCCTGGGTCCCTGCCAGTTCCAGGGCACTTGCACAGGCTCTGTGTTTCTGCCTGCCACCATCTTTCCCTGCATTCCCTCCTGCAGGCTTGCCCGCTACTCCCTGCAGCCCCCCGCTTCCTGCAGTGCTCCCCATGGCCCCCACTGAGGTCCACCACGTGCCACAGTCCCGCTGCAACTCCATTGCCTGCCACAACTCTGCCACTCACCGTGGCTCCGCCATCTGCCAGTGGCCCCCGCAGCTATGCTGCCACCACCTGCTGGGGCTCTGCTGCCTGCCGGGTCCTGTTGGGGCCCAGCCGCAGCTCTGCCACCCACTGGGACCTGCCTTCTGCTGTGGATCTGCCACCTGCTGGAGCCCACTGCTTCCCCACTGTGGCTCTGCTGCCTGTCGGGGCCTGCTGTGCTGCCTGCAGGGGCCTGCCGTGGCCCCATTGCCCACTGGGGCTCCACCACGTACCAGGTCCACTGTGGCTCTGCCACCCACTGGCTCCTGCTGCTTGCTGGGGCCCGGCTACAGCTCTGCCACCTGCTGGGGCCCACCAACTACTACTGCTCTGCCACCCACTGCAACACCACAAACTGTCAGGGCCTGCAACGGTTCTGTTGCCCACCATGGCTCTCCTGCCTCCCGGGGCCCACTGCAGCCCTGCCACCCACTGGGGCCTGGCCACAGCTCTGCCACCTGTCACTGCCTGCTGGGGCCTCCCGTGGCCCTGCTGCGCATCAGGGACCACCATGGCTTCGCTCCCCACTGTGGCTCCACTGCCTGCTACGCACCACATGGGTCCTGCCGCTCCCCACAGCTACCATATCCTGTGCTGCTCCCTGCAGCCCCCACAGCTGCCTGCAACCACCACTTCCAAACATTCTTACCTCATTTTCCACTCAAGAGGGAGGGAGAACAGTTCCAGGAGCAGAGGCAGGGGCCAGAAGCTGCAGAGGCTTTTGGTTAGCAGCTGAGGGCGGGAAGGGGGTGGGGGGCTGGGTGGAGCCAGGCTAGCCTTGTTGCTCAGCCCCAGGATCCCACTGGGTCCTGCTGCCATCGGTCGCCTATCATCTTTGACAGGCAGATATAATTTTCTAAAATTTTTAAAGGCTCCGCGGGCTGGATAGAACGGGCTGAATCTGGCCCGCAGGCTGAATTTTTGCCTCACCCCTCTCTTAGGTCATCAAATCCACTCCACTACTATGCCAAGTAACTGCATCATATTATCCCATTAATTAAATTACCTGGCTCTATTTTACAGCCATCCTGTCATCAACCCACACCTCCACTTGGAAAGCTGTTCCAGACAGTTCCTAATTTGTAGCCTAAATATATTCCTGTCTTGTTTATGTTTATTTGTCCTTGTGCCAGTAACGTCCTGTAACTTAAATAGTAATTCTGCATAGCCGTTTACCTGTAACATTAATAGAGAAGAATCACACAGCCCTCAGCTTTTGTCCTGCTAACCTGAACAAGCCAAAATCTGAGTTACCTCTTGTTTGACAGGTCCTCCATTCCCAGTTATCCACATTTTACTCTTCTCTGCACCTGAGCCAAGTAAGTTCACTTTTCTTGACTGCGGATTATCAGACCTGTACATACTATTCCAGATCATATCTCACTACAGTACCTTGTACAGTGACATTCATAATTTTGCTCTCTCTACTGGAAACACCTCAGCCGATAAAGCTTAGAGCATTTCTGCCTTTATGGCTTGCATTACACATTTATGGTACGCTCATTGTGCAATTAACTGGTATTTCTTCTCCCATCTCATTCAATCACTGAGCAGAGGTTCTTGTTAACTGATTCCCAAGTATATGACCCTGCCCTCTGCACTCTTAACTATCATCTTATTTTTATTACTCTAATCAACACAGATGAGGGGTATGTTGGGCCACAGACTGGATCTGGCCCAATGAACCAGTGCATCTGGTTCACCAGTAAGCTAGTGGGTTACCAGAAGTGCTCTGCTCCTCAGCTCTGCACTGCCACAGCTCCCAAACTGCCACAGCTACATCCCACAGGGCAGCGGCACAGAGCTGGGCAGCATACAAATGTGGATCTGTGCAGCTGCATGCCCCCAGCTTCATGCCACTGCCCAACAGCATAGAGCTCTAGCCAGCCAGCAGCATCAGAGGCATGTGGCAGCATGGGTCCAGGGGCATATGCCTAGATGGGGCCATGTTCATGCACTGTACAGCTGGAGGCATACATCCACGAGGAGCCAGGGGTGGGCAGCATGATTTCTAGTGATTTCCTGTGACAACTTTCAGTATTCTGAGTTGGAAGCTAATAAAGCAAATTTGTAGCGGTTTTACAGATATCCAGGTGCAGAGGATGCCCTTAGATTTAACAGTCTAAGAGACCTGCAATATTATAGCAGGCCTGTCTAGAAAGTTTAACCCCTTTGACAAAATCTGCATAAGGACAGTCTTTGTTAAAGTTCTGTCCATATGCTACACAATTAAGGGGATTTATGGAAGAGTGTAGTTCTGCCTAAATAACTTCAAAATATTTTTTAAAAAATCTTGCTCGTATAGCCTCCCTTCCATAGATGAGGGGGAAGGAAATAAACATACATTTTGAATGGGGAAAAAACTGCACCTGGACTGTTTCATTTTACTTTTTAAATCAGAAATTTAGGACCAATTCAGGACATACCTAACACATGGAACACCATTTAATAAGCTCAGGTTTCACATAGTTTTCTTGTTATAACCGATTGAGAATCTTTACCAGGGTGCCACATGATCCATTTAAGGGCCACTGAACATTAGCACTGCCATATGTGCAAATACCTGCATGTGTTTCACAAGACAAACCCAGAGATTTCAAATAGGAATTCCTAGTGTCAAAAATTCTGACTATTGTGGTCTTTAATTGCTCTATTATTTTTATGTAGTCAAAAAAAAAAAGGGGGCGGGAGATAAAACACAGTATTTTCCTAGAGGTATGTCAAATCTAACAAGATTGAGAACCACTGTCCTAATGGCTCAAATAGTGATTCTATAAAGACTACTAAAGGTGTGGAATCTTCATCCCTAAAAACTTTTAAAAGGAGATTAGACGGACCAACCTGGCTGGGGTGGTTTAGTCAGGGATGATCCTGCTTTGCGCAGTGGGCTGGAGTATGTGACCTCATGAAGACAACTAGTCATGAGATCTTTCCAGCACAACTTTCCTATGATCCTAATATGATATCACAATACAACATCTGATTGTACCCCAGTTTGTTTTTTATAAAGTCGTAGAAATAATACACACAGGCTACATTTAAGAAAGTATAAAGGCTGAACAGTAAAAATTGGAAAATACCAAAAGAAAGACTGGCTGGGCATGCAGAAGTAGTGAACAACACACTTTCCTAACCTGGATCTCTACCTGTAAAGTGAGAGCAAAACACCATCTCACAGTGGTGTTGTGAAAAAAAAGTTGTGAAGCCCTAGAAAAACCAATGAGGAAATCTAAAATCCTGGTCTGAAAGGATACACTAAACATGGTTTAGGACGACATATTAACTAGTGAGGATGAAAGAAAATATTGAATAGCTGCTCAGATCTAAGCACTTTTCGCTTTATGTAAGGAATAAAGCAGGGATTTGGGAGCAGAGAAAGGGGGCACAGGGGACACATGACCAAGAACTGCACCACAATAATATTCACAGAAGGGGATTGTTTCACAAGCATTCTCTAACTTTTGAACACTTGACATTGTAACCTTATTAAGAGACCCTGTGAAAACACCTTCTCCACCAGAGAAGGAAACCAGTGAAAACACAACCTAACTGCCTATGTTACAAAGAGCAAAAAGGAAGCTGCAGACAGTTCACATGGAACAATACCAACACATAAATGTTTTGAGACTGCCTTAGGTGAGAGCAGAGACAATCTCAATACCTCTGCTGGGAGGAAGACCAACCACAGAAGTTTAACAGATCCCAGAGGTTCCACAACAAGATGAAAGCACCACCACAGATGGCAGCAAGACCAATTCTGAAAGCCCTTGGATTGGAGTCCTTGACTTCCAAAGAGGTATACATGCAGGAAGAGCAAAACTACTTTCTTCAGTTGTGCTAACAGAAAGAATAACAAGTCACCCTCAAGAATTCAAAACAAAGTGGAGTGGCACATGCCCTCGTTCTGCCCCAAGACAGGGTCAATTTGAATTTCATGAGACTGAACTGCCTGCAGGACCAGATCTTAAATTTTAAAATGATGTTGCTTGTACTAACATCTTGTCATATGGTACTTCTCACGCTGCCAAAACTATGTTGGACCAATCTCTTCAGAACAGCTTTTAACAAGCTAAAATGTTGAATTCCAGAGTATCTCTCCTTTTCTTCTTACATCCCACCACGTCTAGTCACAGAAATACTAAAATCCTCCACGCAGCAACATTCAGGTTCATTTTACTACTTGGAAGCCTCCATATACCAAGTCTAGAAGATAGTATATGCCAAAAAACACAGGTAGCTAACATATCTTAACATTTTTAAGCTACAGTTTGACAGGGCT
Source organism: Crocodylus siamensis (assembly GCF_052110815.1). NCBI lineage: Eukaryota > Metazoa > Chordata > Crocodylia > Crocodylidae > Crocodylus > Crocodylus siamensis. The sequence goes on along the minus strand of NC_143401.1, from coordinate 53,267,217 downwards.
TTTCCATCACACCAAGATAACTAGCTAACAATTGAAAAATGTTGTCTAACCAGAACCTTTGATGCACAATATTTTGAGGGAGGGTTTCCAACTGACACGCAAAAATACAAATACATTCCGCCCCCCATCTACATGAGCAATTCTCAAATAACCCCTTACAATATTTTATATTATATAAAGTAGTATTGGGGTTACACTCAAAAAACAAAACAAAATGCAAAACCTTGGTTTGATGCCCATAATGCCTTACTAATCCCATCTGAATTTGAGAGTGGGAGTTTGGTTTTCACAACTTTGGATAAAAATAACCCAGTGCTAACAAACAATCGAGATCTATCATCCTTCTGGTAGGGTGATGGGTGAGTGATATTTGCTTCTCTAACTCTTAGTCATTTTAGAAAACATATTAATATATAACTTTTATATAATTGTTTGCTAACCAAATGCCTAAAAGATCAGAGATACAAATACCATTCACCCATCATCTTACACAAAGCAATATAGGCAACAACCATGAGCAACAGGTTATTCTTATGCATGCCTTTAACTACAGAATCTGCAATTCAGCTAGACATCAGGGTTCAAATATCCATACAAGCAATGTACTAACTGACCTGGCTGAGAGACTGCAGTAGCTGTAAACTGAGTAGCCCAAGGGGGGTTCTTCTGTCCTCCAAACTGAGCCATGGCAGAAGGTAAAAACTGTTTGGATGCGTTATCTTCTATAACTGGGATCTATTAAAAAAAGAACCAAAAAAACCCAGCAAAAGTTACTTTTATACATTAGCAATACTCTAAAACATATCCCACAAACTTAACTATTCTATTGCCAGGCCTTAAAGGAATATGCACATCTAAAGCCTGCTTTTTAGACAAGCCAGGTGTGCAGCATGCACTGCTGCGAGCTGCGCTGACCCCATGGACGAGGCAACAAGCTACAGAAGGAAACTTGACTGCTTACTGAGACCCTCAGAAGAGGTTAGAAGTTATGGACGTATTCAGTGAAGGAGGAAACTTCATTAAGTAATCATTTCAAACAGGAATGAAGGTTTCCACCTGCCAGGGAAATACAGGACGACACAGAAAGGAACTAACACTGTCCCAGGGCCGATCACAAACCACCACTGCCGGAAGCTGGCCACAACTCACCCGTTGTCACTCTGTCACACACTGGGGACGCTAACACCACGGCAGCGCAGACTCTCTAGAAGGACGAAAGCAGCAAAGCAAGTTAACGGTGGCACAGCAGGGAACGAAGAACAAGCAGAGTCTGACCCCGGAGCCAGGCGTGAAGGCAGCGGGAGAAGGGGTGGCCGCTATACACGCGAGAAGCGGCTGCCCCGGGCTCCCGCCGCGGTTGGGCCAGGGCCGTTGCCCCGCCCACCCCCGGGCGCACAGCGGGGAAGCACGCGCGAGCCACGCGAGGGGGGATGGGAGCGCGCGGGCCCCTCCCCCCACCGCGCGAGGCCTACGGCGGCTCCTCCCTCCTTCCCCCGCAACAATGCGAGGCCTGGGCGCGGGGCCAAGGCCTGCGGCGCGAGCCGGCGCCCACCAAGGGGGCCGGCTGGCGTTTCGCTGCGCCCCGTGCCCGGCGGCAGCACCGTACCTGAGCCGGGTCGGGCAGGGGCTCACGAGAGCCATGCCGAGGCCATCCGCCCCTGGCGCGTACAGCGATCCGCAGCGCGCAGGCGTCTCGCGGGGCTGAGAGGCTGCGGCGCACACTGCTGACGTCAGCGAACGCGCAACCCTACCCCACCGGCCGCGCGCTGCCCCACAACAATGAGGGCGGTGGCGCCGCGCGTGCGCACAAGTGGGAGCCACGACCCTGGCCGGGGAAAGGGAACCCACGCGTCGCCGCCATGTTGGCTAGGGGCAGAGGACTGCAAGGACCGGGCTGCCGCCATTTTGATTCCGGGCAGAGGGCTCAGAGGCGCGTGAGCATGAAGTCTTCCCGCTGCGGCCTTTGCTTCTGCCCTCGCGCAAGCCCCCGCCCGCGATGTGCACAAAGCCCTCATAAAGACCGGGGGGCCCGCTGACATGGGGACACAAATGGGGGGATTTGAGAACACCGCGCTGCTGGGCCCGGCCGGCCGGAGCGGCCTAGAGCGCTCCGGCCGCCGCGGGCTTTGGGGCGCTGCCGAGCTTCGGGCGGCTCGCGTAGGTGTTGGTGCGCCGGTTAAGATGGAGAAAGAGCAGACATGGCCGCATGCGGATGTGTCCCTTCCCCCCATGCCGGCCTCCGCGGGGAGCGCCGCGCCGCGCGTCCAGCAGCGCTCGGGAAAGTGTGACACTGTCACTGGGGCGTGACACGGGCTCGCTCCCGCCTCCCCTGGCGAGATCCCGTGTCCCTTACCCAGCGCGGGGCGAGCGCGGCGGGCTCCGGAGAAGGTCCCGCTCCAAGGTTTCCGCCTCCAGTGACTGCTGCTCGCGGCTCGTCGCGCTGAGGCGGGAGCCGGCTGTCATATTTTGCCCTCGTGTGGACACCAGATGTCCTGACACTCCCGTCCCGGCCCTTGTGGACATGGCTGTCTGACCCCCGCTCTCATGGCATCTCCTGGATTCCCCCTCAAACGCAAGGAGAGCGGACTGGCGAGAGACCGCCTCGTACCAACTGCTGGAACATTGGCGAGCCTGTTGTCCTGTCTACAGCTGTACATAACATCTCCGTCTTGAGCGTCCGACTTCGACTTTCCTTTATTGGGGAACATCATGTTTTTGTGCTGCCTTTCTGTTTGCTTGAACAGCTGGCCTACCCCTCGAGGGCATTGTGGCTCAGGAGCATTCACTGTCTGTGCCAAAGACAGAGGATGATCTCCCAGTCAAAACTGCACAATAACAGCCAACTATAAAAATCCATTTAGTTACACAAACCCTTGCTTGCACTTTATTGTGTTTGCTCCTACTTCTGTCACCTGTCTTTTACATACCTGTGCCCAGGTGGAAGGAAAAATTGTTGGAGACAGCAGCAGCCCCAGGACACTCAGTTTCCAACTGTAGAATTAGTCAGGATGCTAAGTAATCTAGGGGTATGCTGTAAGGTTGTTTTAAATAGGGAACAGTAGATACACTCAAGTGGAGACTTACAGAGCAAAAAAAAGAAAAAACAGGCTGTCCTAATGGAGCAGGTAATGAAGCACCAATATGTGTGCCAGACTGCTGTTCATGCTGAAGCGCGCTCTCTTCTTGAATCACTGAGTTCAGTGAGATTATTGGCAATGAAGATAAATAGTTCCTAACTCTTCCTATTCATCAAACCTTCTGTGAAAAGACAGCAAGATCACAGTTGTTACAACAGTCATATTCTAGGGAAGAATGGTGAAACTAATCACTTCCCAAGAGGTCTCTTATCAGCTCAAGTTTAAATTTATTACCAGTTTAATCTACTGTGGTAGTCAGGCCCCAGTGAAAGTAAGGGCCCCACTATGCAAGCATTTTTACAGGACATTATGCTGCATGGCGTAACTGTGGATTGTTATCCAAACACTTATCATGCCAAGATTAAATATGAAAATCTCACAATGTAGAGAAAGAAAGAGAAAAGATATTTTTCCTGCTTTCCTTTGTACTGCAATTCTAACACTCCAGTTGTTGGAAGCAGATGTGAGGAGAAAAATAGATCTTTGTGAAACTGGATATGCTTATAACTTTATTTCCTTAAACTAAAATGAAAAGTGTCTGGATATGAAAAGAAATCATTCCTTTCTAAATTAAAATCAGAGTCTATCTGCTGGATGGTTGCACTGCAGCCTGGAGAGTCTTATAATGCAACTGACAGCTGCCTTCATCTGTATTAAGCAGGGAGGTGTTGGGTATTTTGGTGATCCATCTGCATGTAACAAACTTTATTACTTGCATGTAACAAACTTGCATGTAACAAACTTCATTACTTGTGGCTTCCACAGGTCACACCATTGTATTAAAAATTAGGGTGCCTGCATTCTGCTCTAGTTTATGCCAATCAGATGCAGCCTTCAAAAAGACTGATCTCACTCCACAGACAGCCTTCTCTTTGTCTCCAAATAATTAGTGTACATTTCTCTCCCAGCCATCAAAAAATCTGCTTTGTCTCGATACTGTGTCACAGTCACTTAGCTATTACAAAGCCTGGGTTATCAGAGAATATAACTGATAAGGGCAGTTGCAGGGGGGTTTGGTTACTCTTATCCCATGAAGGAGTCTGACTGAAGGATTAGAAACCGAATTAGAATCTAACTATTTTTTAGCAATAATTACTAAATGCCATGGAAGGCCCCCCTTAATTCTTACAAATATTTATTTTCCACCATTTACAACAGGGATGGATGCAGTCTTGAAATGAAAAGTGCTACATAATGCTCTGGAGATGATCCAAAATAAATGTCCAGAGTTATAAATAATGATAGCAAGTGATTTTAATGCTAGAACTGGTGGCACCAATATATATGGCAATGAAGATGTAATAAATTACATACTGGAGCTCCCTCTCAGGAATCTTATGTGACAAGACACTAGATTAAAGAGGACAATGCTTTTTGAAATGTATTACAGAAGAGAATTTTAGAATGCTTAATGGATGAACTGGAAATTACATACCTGGGGCATTCATCTTTATCACAGCTAATGGAGCAAGCGTCATACACTGTATACTGATAGAATCACATATACAGTATAAGTATAAATAATCTGAAATTCTGCCACATATGGAGAGTGACCATTTTTCTCTCTCCCTAAAAATTCCATTAGAATTTTATGAAGAGTCTTCGCTACAAATTATACAACTAGCTCCCAGTTTCAAAGTAATCAATAAGAAGAGAATCAAATGGAATAAACAGTTAAGAGAGAACAATGTTGCTCTTCAGGGCATGCATCTTACATTCTCAAATTCAAAAAACCCCCAAAGTAACAATTACTCAATATGAAGCAGCCAAAAAATATTCATGAAAGAGAGTGTCTTAGTAGGGAATAGGTGTTGGTGGTACAAACCATGTTTTGATGAGGACTGCTCTAAGGCTAAAGAAACCTGGAAGGAATATAAATCTAAAAGTGATTATGTCAGTTTCCAACAAATCAAGATCAAATTAAATTCTAGAAAACAGAGAAAGCAGAAAGAGTATTAAATAAGACTATGGGAGAAACTGGGACTACAGGGAAAAATAAAGATAAAAGATGTTTTAGGCAGATTATAGCTAAAGGGACCACAAATTTTAGCTTAATTCCTGATGCGTCTATTCCTAAAGAAACATGGGTTTTGTTTTTCAAAAATAAATTTAAACTTACAGCTGCTTGCCAAAGAAAATTTTATCTGCTAAATTACAGGCAGATCATTACATCACCTCTGAAACTCAGCTCAGATCATACATATTCTTATTGCGTAATAGAAAGCTCCATGGCCTCAATTTTCTTCCTCTAGAAATCTTCAAAGAAAGTATTGATAGATGGCCTCAATTCTGACAAATATAATAGTCCTGGAAATAATCCTCCAAATGACTACAGTACACAATTTAATTTTATATACCATAGTTCATATGATATTAAATTTAAAAATGTGAAAGAATTAATGATTATATAATAGTCAGATTCAGCCATTGACTGAAATAGTATTACAGGGATGGCTTGTATTTTTTTTCATCTATTAATACTTTTAAAAGGAATGGACAGTGTATATTTGAAAAAAAGATACATTTTTATAAAAAATAAACACCGGGAAGTAATGTTTAACACATTCTAGTGAATAACTTACCTGCTCTGGGGAAAGAAAACAGAGAATACAATTTTATATCCTCAGACAGGTGCAGTGTTACCTGGAACGATTTCCGTTCAACATCAGTACAACTGCAGGTCTCCAAGTAGCAAGACAACCACTAAAAGCATTTTCTTTGTCAATTCTAAACTTAGATCTGCACTGCACAAGCAACTGCAAGTTACACACACAAGCCCAAAAAGTCTGCTGACTGACAGCTCTTTCCCTATCAAGTGCCATGGAACACTGGCTTTCATGCAATAGAAACCATGCTTCCTTGTCTGTTCATATGCATTCTAATTTAGTTAAAAGAAAATAAACTTTCCTTACCAGGAATGGGAAACACTTTTGGTTTTAATAATCACAGCTTCTGCTTTAAGTTCTCATTGTAGTGTCCTTACAGTATAAAAGATCAATTGAAGTAAAGTCCCTTTTTGAAGATACCAGGCTAAACCACAGCTTTTAGTGGTGAGGTTGCTGCTGATAGTAGGGTAAAAAAAGTGTTACCCTGTAGGCAACTCATCGCCACAAGCAGCAACAGTGTGTTTCAGGTAGAGGTTGTCTATCCATGTCAAAAGTCATGTTGCCAATCTGGCAAATAGTGCATGTAGCCACCATATTGGATTCCAAGATGACTGCCATTAGTTCACATGTTGGTCAATATTTCAGCCCCTACTGGGCTTAGAAAATCAATTCTCATGATGAAGCCAACATTGTATGAACTCAGGAGATCAATCGTAACATTTCCATCATGATAGCCATACTGGATTCCAAGATGGCTGCTGCAAATTTACAGTTTTGTTCATTATTAGATACCCAAAATGTTTGCAAAATTGCTACATCAACTGTTCTGTTCCAGATTACCCCAACATAAAAACCTCCAGTGGAGATTGTCAACAAGGGACTTGCCATTATTATCCTTAAGGAAACTTTGCAATCAAGCCAACAGCATCACTGGGCTTGTCCAGACGAGCACTCACATGCCACTTGCCCTGTCTCCAATGCCTTTGAGGTGGAGCAAGAGGCATGTGCAGGAATGAAAAAATATTCCCCGCACTGCAAACTTGCAGCACGGGGAGAAAATTAGACCCCTGGTCAAACAAAAACCTGGGGGAAAAAACCAGGTCAGGGTACAGTCTGGAACCATGCCCTGAGGAAACTGGAGGCTCAGTCCTCCAGAGATACTCTGGTAGAGTGCCAGAGCATCTCTATGATCGGCCCTTTCCCCGCTCCTGGCAGGCAGTGGTGCAAGCTACGGGGACCCGGACCCAGCTTTTGCCAGGTAAGCAGGGGCTTGCGGGGGATGGAGGAGTGGGGAGGGGACCTCAGGAGGCTGGAGACAGCAGGGGAACGAGCAGGGGGCTGGAGACAGCCCCAGAGGCATTCCCCTGCTGTACTCTGCTCTTCTGAGGCTGGTGACAAACAGGGGAAGGAGCAGGGGGCTTGAGACAGTCCTGGAGACATTCCCCTGCTGCCTGCAGTCTCAGGGGAACAGAGGACAGCAGGGGAATGCCTCTGGGGCTGTCTCCAACCCCCTGCTCCTTCCCCTGCTTGTCTCCAGCCTCCCAAGGCTGAAGACAAGCAGGGGAAGGAGCAAGGGGCTGGAAACGAGCAGGAGGCTGGAGACAAGCCCCTGGAGATAAGCTGGAGAGTTCTCCTGCTCTCTCCAGCCTCCTGCTTGTTCTTTGCTACTGCCGGTGAGTGTGGGGGGGCTGGGTGAGCAAGTGGGGACCTGGGGGAATGAACAGGGGGCAGGGGGAATGAGTGGGGAGCAGGGGAATAAATGGGGAGCTGGGGGAACCAACAGAGGTGGGGGGAAATGAGCCTTCTGTTCATTCTCCTATTCTCTCCAGCCTCCTGCTTGTTTTCCTGCTCATCTCCAGTGTCCAGAGCCTGGAGAAGAGCAGGGGAATGAGCAGGGCAGACCAGTGGAGTGGGGGAGGACGGAGGTGTTGCCCCTGGAGGGGCTTGGGATCCTGCAGGCTGGGTAGTCCATGTGCTGGGGGGGGTCTCTGCTCTGTGGGGGGCAGGAGACCATTGGCGATGGATAGGGGGTGCATGTGCACTCTCTGATCATGGCAGTGCACCCCCTCAAAAAAGGTGCTGCCGACACTGTCTGTGGTGCCTGTAGGCAGTTGCTGTTTGCCACCTCCCACCACCAGTGGTGTCTGCAGGCAATCAGCAATCACTGCTGGTCACCGCTGTCGCTGCCAGTGGTGTCTGGGGGTGCTCGCCGCTCACCACCCCTCCCCCTGCTGCTGACAGTGCCAGTGGCATCTGCGGGAGCTCCCCGCTTACCACTACCACCACGCTCCCACCGCCACCATGCCACACCAGCTGCTGGGGGTATGCAGCCTTCATGCAGGGGACCCACCACTCCTAAGCAGCCCCCACACCCACAGTCCCTCCACACCTACCCACACAGTGACTCACATCCCCCCACATCCCTCCACACCCACCCACATCCCCCACTCCCCTTTCCACCCACTCCTGCAAACCCCACATCCCTCCCATCACACACCTACCATGTGATAAGGAAACCCAAAGTAAACAAAACATGTAGGCATTTAGGATTTATTTTATTATGACACTAGAGACAGTGGTAGGCTTCCAAAATTCTTTAACTTTGTAAATTTAACAATAAAACATTGCTCATCTGATCAGTCCCCCTTTCTCTCTCTCTTTTGTTCTAATTGTAGAAGAATGTGGATTTTGGAGTATTTTAAAAAGTGAATTTGGGATATTGCCTCAGCAGTCTAGCTGACACAAGGGGCTAGTGTCCCCAGATACCAATTGCCTGGGCCCCAGAAGGTCTTGAGGTCAAGTAATCCTGAGCTGCTGGCCAGGGAAGGTTTTTGTACTGCCGGGGCCAGGACTGGACAGGTTTTTATACTGCTGGGGACAGCATAAGTACTGGCCCCAGGCTCTAGCTCCCCCTGGCTGCAGATCCGGGAGAAGCCAGGCAGGGTTATTTTGCCTCAAGTGGCACAATTTGCTCCATAACAAAGTGCATGTTTGAGCACGTGCGCTGAGGCAAAAAGCCCCAGCTCAAATTTGTACTGCTTCTATTTGAGCTGCTGCAAGTGCACGTGCTTGCATGTGTGGATGCACCCACTGAGTCCAGTGAAGCATGGGAGATATGACTTGGAATCTACAAGTGATGCATAATCTGTCTCAAAGTAGGTTTGCAGTCAATTATTAGCCAAAATACACCTGCTGGATTTGCGTGAATACACAAGGCAACTCGTTCAACATAGGATAGTTGCTGAATTTTACACTTTCTTATGGCAGCATTCTTGACAAACTATCACATTGTGTTGATTCTGCACTGCAACATTCCAAAAGTCTTAAGTGGTACTATTTTTGCTACAGTTCTTTCACACACAAAGGACATACTAAGAGACCATTAAAAAAATTGTGCAAGATTAGAGGAGAAAGGGAAACCCTACCAACAATATCAAGTGACAAACACACTAGGACAACAAGCAGATCATCTATTCCAGCAGTTCACTGGAAGATGTGCATATTCTGTCAGAAATGTTCTAAGAAGAGTCTGAGTCCAGTGTTGTTGTTTGAATTAGCCAATGTAATACACAAGCTGGTAGAGAAGAAAGAAGCATTGTGGTGCCAAATGGGTGTCAAAGATCTGTTGAGGCATGTTACCATCCTGGATGCAGGTGGGAGGAATAACAAAGTAAAAAGTCTCTCATTCCCATTCACATGTGACTTTGCATATCAATCACAAAGAAGACATTGGCCTAAAGTTCAGAGAAAAGTTTTCAAACACACAAAACTTATACTATGCTGCTTTCATGATCACAGTAGATTTGGAAGTTACAGCCAGCATGAAGAGATACAGCAACTTGAATGAAGAGCAAGCCCAAAACGTGTTCCTGATAACCTTTACAAATTGATCCATTTGATTTTGGAAGATGACAATGACGACTCAGATGTTGGAAGTCATATGCAAGATAAGAATCTAGACAGAGATGTACTGAATATATGTCAGGATTTGGTTTACCTGCAATCCAGGGGCAAAAAGCTAACTCCAAAACAAGTTGGGTTAGGCTTGTTGATACATCACTCAGTTAGATCTAAGAAGCTGTTACAAAGTCTACACACTGCTGGATGCAGCATACCATATGACCAGGGATCCAGGTTTTCTATTTGCTATGGAAAAATGCAGATATTCCTCTTTAAAGAAGAAAAACCCAGGAAATCTCAGGTTTCCCTTGCAGGCTGGCAGAGTTCCAGCCTGCTGCTTGGGATTGCGGGGCACAGGAGGCGGGGTGCCACATGGATGTGCACACATACACATGCATGTGGCAGCCAGGCAGTATGGTGGAAAGTAGCTCCCGCAGTTCCCTCCAGATAAATCTATGGAGGGGGCACAGGCCATGTGTGGGGGCAGGGGGAGCACAGGTGATGTATGGGGAAGCTTGTGCCCCCCCCAGATTTTTGCACTCACAGCAGGGCACAGGGCATGGGTCTGCAGCTGGGCTAGACCAGCTCTAGGCAGGAGCCACCTCCATGACCCAGAGGGCAAGACCTAGTGTGGGAGGGAGCCCCACACCATCACAGCTCCCAAAATGAGGCATGGCAGCAGTAGTAGCATGGAGTTGTGCCCCCCGCTGCTGCTGGGCATTCAGGGGGTGCCTCACTTTGGCAGCAATGGCACAGTGTTCCTTCCTACATTGTATCCCACCCACTGGGCCCTGGAGGCTGCTTCTGCCTGGACCTGGTGTAGCCTGACTGCAGACCTATGCCCTGGTGTGGACGAAAAAATTTGGGGGGGTACATGCTCCTCCTAACTCCCTCAAGCATCACCACTGTCCCCCTGCCCCACCACATGTCACCTGTGCTCATGCTCCCCCCCCACCCCTTCTGCACATGCTGGGGGGCTGAGGCCAGGGGGTGGGGGACTGTGGGTCAGGAGGGAAGGGTACCAGCAGGGCCAAGGGGCCGTGGCTTGGGAGTGAGGGACAATGGCAGGGGCAGGGCACTGGCATATCAGGGCTGCTCAGCACCACAAACATTGTGTTCAACTGATACCTATATATATAGTGGCATTTCATTCTAATCATGGAAAAACATGGATTTTTAATCAGAGAATTCAAGACAATTAATCAGAGAATTTGGGATTTTTAAACAGAGAAAACCAGGATCCTTGCATATGACATAATTCATTGCACTGAGATCACCACTGCTGAGAAAAACTTAAAGGAATTTCAGGAAAATGGAGTTATCCCATGGAATCTCGTTCCCAGTCATTTTGTTTACTTTCATTGGATTACACTGACATCTTGGAAGAGAGAGACATTGGATGGAAAACATACATTTCGTATAATTCAAATTGTAGCATTTCAAAAAGGACCATAGAAACCAGCTGAGATTGAAGAAAGCACCAACATAATAGAAAGGAAAAGAACCTTGAAAGATGTACCACCTGAATTTAACAAATTCGTTCCAATAATGATGAACCATAATGAGTCACTGAAACCACCTATTCATAGTATGGGAAGTAACTTGAATGAAAAGCTCAACAGTAGAGCAATTCAGCAGATGTTAGTAGAGCTACTGTAGATACTGGCTAGAATATCAGCCAACAGCCAGGAGAACATTGCTGTACCAGGGTGGACAGCATTTAATCAGTTTGTTTCTGATGATACTTCACCACCATTGATTGCTGGATTTTATCCCATACTGCCTGCACCAGCATCTGAGTATGACATTATTTGGACTGTCATTATGGAATGTAAAACAATTGCAGGACACCTGGGACAACAGTACACAGTCATAATGTTTGATTGGACATTGTATTGCAAAGTGAATGAACTTGTGTGGGTTAGGCCAAAAGAGACTAAAGGAGTAAAAATTTGACTGGGAGGCTTCCATGTCATTCATCACAGTTTACCTAACAGCAATTGATCAGCATTTAACCATTTCAGAACTTAAAGATTGTTGGACAGGAAGCGTGTTATTTTCAGAAAACACTGCCACCAACATAATGAAAGGAAAATTGTACAATCATGCTATCAGAGCACACAAGATAACATTCAAAGCAATATGTCATACTTTGATACATTAATTCATTGTGTTGTTGTCCAGTTCAAGCAATGGATTATATTATTATGTCATTCACCAATTTTCCAGTAGCATAGCTGTTGCATTCAGAAATGATGACTGCAAAGTGGGAAGAAATATGGTGAAAAAACTATTAGTGCATCTGCCAATGATTGCCACTACTTAAAGAATTTGTGGAAGAATACTCCTATCAAGGTATGTTTAACTACTGGATGAACTGTTGGGCTTCATCAGGGCTGAACGTGAAGGCAACTGACAGGAGCATTTATGTGCTTTTGAAAAAATGCTTCCACTGATAGCTATGCAGTTACACAAGATGGAGTCCGGTATATCTTGACTGGATGAAGGATTTAGTGAATTTTTCTCCTACAGCGTATGCTGAGCTTGTGAAAGAATGATTAAGGGTCAAGAGAACTATTCTCCCATTTGTAAACATGAAACCAACCAGACAATAGAAAATGTTAACAAGGTTTGCAAAACTGCTGGTTGCATAGTAAAAATAACACGCAATGAATCAGCTAGACACTGATGGAAGGTGAACTACAATGAAAATCTTGGATCATAGACACAGGAGGGACACCAGCCCACCAACTGTTAGCACAGACTTGGTGAAGGTGCACTTGGAGGGGCTGGATGTGTTCAAATCAGTGGGCCTGGATGAACTTCATCCAAGGGTGCTGAAAGAATTGGCCAGTGTCATAGCAGAGCTGCTGGCATGGCTGTTCAAGCATTCACGGTGCTCCGGTCAGGTCCCAGAGGACCGGAAAAAGGCAATGTAGTCCCTATTTTCAAGAAGGGGAGGAGGGATGAACCAGGAAACTATAGGCCAGTTAGTTTCACCTCTATCCTTGGGAAAACTCTGGAAAAAATCATTAAGGTTCACATTTGTGGGAGCCCATCAGGGGAAATAATGCTGAAAGGAAATCAGGATGGGTTCAGTGCAGGTAGATCCTGCCTGACTAACCTTGTTTCTTTTTATGACCAGGTCACAAAATGCTTAGATACAGGAGTTGAGGTAGATGTCATCTACCTAGACTTTAAGAAGGCCGTTGATACGGTATTGTATTCCATTCTTGTAAATAAACTGACAAGCTGTGATGTAGATGATTACGTGGTCAGGTGGGTGGCAAATTGGCTCAGAAGTCACACCCAGAGAGTGGTAGTGAAAGGGTTGATATGGACCTGGAAAGATGTGGGTAATGGAGTCCCACAAGGTTCAGCCCTTGGACTAGTGCTATTCAATGTCTTCATCAGTGACTTGGACGAGGGCGTAGAGAGCACCCTGTCCAAGTTCACAGATGACACCAAATTATGGCGCAAAGTTAACACAGCAGAGGGTAGGGAATGGAACCAGGTGGATCTGGACAGGTTGGAAAAATGGGCAGAATGAAATAGGATGCAGTTCAACAAAGACAAGTGCAAAGTGCTGCACCTGGGCAAAAAGAACCACCAACATACTTACAGGCTCGGGGCTGATCTTCTCAGCAGCACAGCAGCGGAAAAGGATCTTGGAGTCATAGTTGACTCCAAGATGAACATGAGACGTCAATGTGACGAAGTGATCAACAAGGCTAACTGCATGTTATTATGCATTAGCAGATGCATGACGAACAGGTCCAGGGTGCTGCCTTCCTGGGGCTCCTCTGAGGCATCCTCCCAGGCAGGGCCCACAGGGGAGCTGGTGTCACCCTGCCTGCTGGCCTGTGGGGGATGCCCAGTGGGGCTGGGGCAGGCAGGGAACAGGGGCCCCCACACCTGTCCTGCAGGTGCCCATCTTAGGGCCTTGGAGGCATGGGTGAGGGAGCTCCAGGAGGAGGTTAGCAGGCTGAGGGGGATCAGAGAAGTGGAGGATGAAATTGATGGGTATTTCCTTTCCCCACAGGGCCAAGCACCAAAGGGAGAAGCACCCCGGGAGATGCCCTCCACAGTAGAATGGCAGAAGGTTCCCTCCAGAGCCAGGGCTGCTCATGGTGGGGCACTACCAGTTCCCCCAGTCCAGCTGGAGAATAGGTATAAGACCCTGGCGACACTGGAGGAGAAGGAGGAAGGAGAGGAGGAAACTTCTGGACAGGAGGCCGCTCCACACACGGAACAGACTGAAGGAGGCAAGCTGACCCAGAAGAAGAGGTGCTGAGTGCTCTTCATAGGCGACTCCATCCTGAGAGGTACAGAGGGTCCCATCTGTTGTCAGAATCCCCTGACATGTGAGGTCTCCTGTCTACCTGGAGCGAGGATTCAGGATGTGACGGAGATAATCCTGGCCATTATCCAGCCCACTGATTACTACCCCATAGTACTAATTCATGTGGGCACTAATGATGTGGCCAGGAGAAGCCCAGATCATCTGATGAAGGACTACAATGCTCTGGGGGGCAAACTGAAGGAGACAGGGGCACAGGTGGTTTTCTCATCTGTCCTTCTAGTGAGTGGATGTGGACGACACCATGAGACCTGCATCAGAGAAGTCAACTTGTGCTTTTGGGAATGGTGTCTTGAGGCAGGCTTCAGCTTCTTGGACCACGACCCATACTTCAAGACGAGAGACAAGCTTGGGTGGGATGGGCTTCACCTCTCCCCCAAAGGTAAGTGTGTGTTCTCTTTCAGGTTTGCTGTTCTCCTCTAGCAGGCTTTAAACTAGGCTCGTTGGAGGAAGGAGAGGATGAAGTCAGAGGGAGCCTCAGAACACCAAACCAAGCGTAGACCACAAGAACAGCCCAGTCAACACTGATGACGAGCACAAGAAATGCCCAGGTAAGAGACCTGGATAGTTCTGGGATTAGGGGGTGGTGCATACACCTTCAGGAGGTCTTAAATGCCTATACACTAATCCTCGTAGTATGGGGAACAAGCAGGAGGAATTTTCCCTCCTGCTAGTTAGCACAAACCCAGACATAGTGGGGCTCACCGAAACGTGGTGGTATCCAACGCACGACTGGGCGGTGAACATTAACGGCTATAGGCTGTACAGGCAGGATAGAACTGGGAGGAAAGGTAGGGGTGTGGTGCTCTATGTCAAAGAGTAATTCATATCCTCAACGAGCAGCACTGGGTCAGAGGAGGAGCACACTGAAGTGCTCTGGGTCAGAATACAAGGGGATCGGGGAGAAAGGGACTTAATGGCGGGGGTCTACTACAGACCACCTAACCAGGGAGAAGAGCTAGACTGGGAATTCTCAGGTCAGCTCTCAGAGGCAGTTAAGTCAAAGGATGTAGTCATCATGGGTGACCTAAACTATCCGGACACTTGTTGGGAAGAGCAGTCAGCCAGACTGCTTAGGTAGGTTCGTAGCTGTGTTACAGGACCTCCATCTAACCCAGGAGGTGCACAGTCCCACCAGGGGAAATGCCTTGTTGGACCTGGTCCTGGCTACAAATGATGACCTGGTGAGGGGACTGCGGGTGCTCAACCACCTGGGCAATAGCGATCATCGCCTACTGCAATTCACCATCCAGCGCTGGATGGCAAAGGCCTGCAGCAAGACGGCAGCCCCAGACTTCAGGAGGGTGGATTTCATTGAGCTAAGAAGACTAGATGAGGAGGCACTGAGGTCCCAGAGGGGAGAGGAGTTGGGAGTCCAAGAAGAGTGGTTGCTTCTGAAGAAGACAATCCTCCAAGCCCAAAGGGTGGCAATGCCAACATGGATCAAAGGGGGCAAGAGTGCTCAAAAGCCCCCACAGCTCACCAAAAGTATCCAGGAACATCTCAAAGCTAAAAAGGTGTACACCCAATGGAAGGGAGGGGCCATCACCAGGGAGGACTATACCGCCATTGCTCGGGATTGTAGGGGGGCTGTTAGGAAGGCCAAGGCAGAGATGGAACTGGGACTAGGAACCCAGATCAAGGATAACAAGAAATCCTTTTTTAAATGCATAGTGGGTAAAAAGAAGGTTCCAGGTAACATGGGGCCTCTGCAGGACACGCTTGGAATTCCAGATCTGGAGCAGAGGCGAACCCAGCAGCAACAGCAGAGGAGAACGCAGCAGCAGAGGGGACAGCAGCAGCTGAACCCCCTAAGGTAAGTGGGGCAGAGGGACCGACACAGCTGAGCTGGATCCGGAGGGGAAGCCCCCCGGATCCCTCTTAACTGAGCCAGTAGGGAGCCATGCTCCCGAGCCGCGTGAACAGAGAGCGCAAACAGGTGCGTTCTGTAAGAGCGTGCCGGCGTTTACATCAGTGTTCGCCCTGGCGGGTGAGCAGGAAGGGCCAGGAGAGAGACTCCTGCTAGCGTGGGGTGAAGGCACCACACTCAGCCAGAAAACAGGCAGTAACTCCTAAGACGGTTTCGACACAGAGTGTTGCCAGGGCCCCTGCCTGGGGGGGCACAGCCTTCCTGGGGCTTGTCTGAGGCCTCCACCCAGACGAGCCCATGGAAGGGCTGGCATCCCCCCACCTCCTGGCCTGCGGGAGTTGCCCAGCAAGGCCTGGGGGGGCAGGGATTGGGGACCCCCACACCTGTCCTGCAGGCACCCGCCTTAGGGCCCTGGAGGCACAGGTGAGGGAGCTCCAGGAGGAGGTTAGCAGGCTGAGGGGAATCAGGGAGGCAGAGGAAGAAATTGAAAGCTATTTTCTTTCCCTGCAGGGTTATGCCCCCAAGGAAGAAGCACCTCAGGAAGTGCCCTCCACTGCTGAGTGGCAGACGGTCACCTCCAAAACCAGGGCTGCTTGTAACACAGCAGTACCAGTTCCTCCAGTCCGGCTGGAGAACAGGTACGAGGCCTTGGCAGCTCTTGAGGAGAAGGAAGGAGAGGAGGAAAACGGGGAGGAGGCAACTCCACGCTCTCCACATCCAGAGCAAGCCGAAGGAGATAAGCAGGCCAGGAGGAGAAAGCGTCGCGTGATTGTCATAGGAGACTCCATCCTGAGAGGTACAGAGGGCCCCATCTGTCGCCAGGACCCCTCGGCACACGAGGTCTACTGCCTACCTGGAGCGAAGATTCAGGACGTGACGGGGATGATCCAAACCGTGATCCACCCCACCGATTACTACCCTATGGTCCTAGTCCATGTGGGTACTAACGATGCAGCCAGGAGAAGCCCTGATTGCCTGATGGAGGACTACCATGCTCTGGGGTGCGTGCTGAAGGAGATGGGCGCACAGGTGGTTTTCTCTTCTATCCTACCAGTGAGTGGATGTGGAAGATGGCATGCAACGTGCATTGCGGAGACCAACTGGTGGCTTTGGGAATGGTGTCTTGAGGCAGGCTTTGGCTTCCTCAACCATGACTGGCACATCACGACAAGAGACATGCTCGGATGGGATGGGCTCCACCTTTCCCCTAAAGGTAAGCGTGTGTTTTCTTCTAGGTTAGCGGACCTCCTCCGCCGGGCTTTAAACTAGGCTTGCTGGGGGAAGGGGAAGACAAGGGTGGAGGAATCATCGGACTGCCAGACCAAGCAACACCCACAAGTACAGCCCAGCCCTGACTGACGAGTGAAACATATACACAGGTAAGCGACAGGGGCCAGAGTAATGCTGAAAGTAGGGGGCCAGCGCACACATCCATAGGAGGCCTCAAATGCCTCTACATAAATGCTCGTAGTATGGGAAACAAGTAGGAGGAACTCACCCTCCTGCTAGCTGACACCAACCCGGACATAGTGGGGATCACTGAAACATGCTGGGACTCAACGCATGACTGGGCAGTGAATGTCAAGGGCTATAGGCTGTACAGGAGGGACAGGATAGGAAGGAAAGGTGGGGACGTGGCACTCTACATTAAGGAGGAATACACATCCTCGTCAATTAAAAGAGAATCAGAGGAAGGGCACTCTGAAGTGCTTTGGGTTAGAGTACAAGGCTGTCAAGGAGAGAGAGACTTAACAGTGGGGGTCTACTACAGACCTCCCAACCAAGGGGAAGAGCTCGACCAGGAATTCTTAGGTCAGCTCACGGAGGTAGTGAAGTCAAAGGATGTGGTTGTCATGGGGGACCTGAACTTCCTGGACATCTGCTGGGAAGAACAGTCAGCCAGATCTGACCGCTCATGTAGGTTCTTAGCCAGAATGCAGGACCTCCATCTAACCCAGGCAGTGCACAGCCCCACCAGGGGAGATGCCTTGTTGGACCTGGTGCTGGCCATGGGAGACAACCTGGTGAGGGGGCTGCAGGTGCTCAACCACCTGGGCGACAGCGATCATCGCCTGCTGGAATTCACCATCCAGCGCAAGGTGGCAAAGGCCTGCAGCAAGGCAGCAGCCCTAGATTTCAGGAGGGCAAACTTCAATGAGCTAAGGAGAATAGTCGGGGAAGCACTGAGGTCCCAGAAGGGAGGGGAGCCAGGTGTCCAAGGAGAGTGGTCGTTCCTTAAGGAGACAATCCTCCAAGCCCAAAGGGAGGTAATCCCAACACGGATCAAAGGGAGCAGGACGGCACACAAGCTCCCATGGCTCAACAAAAGCATCCAGGAATGTCTCCTAGCTAAAAGGACAGCGTACACCCAATGGAAAGGAGGGACCATCACCAGAGATGACTATACTGCAGTTGCTCGGGGATGTAGGGGGGCAGTCAGGAAGGCCAAGGCAGAGATGGAACTGGGACTAGCTTCCCGGATTAAAGACAATAAGAAGTCCTTTTTTAAATACATAGCAGGTAAAAAAGAAGGTTCTGGGTAATGTGGGGCCCCTGCAGGAAACATTAGGAAACTTGGTCATCACACCAGATGACAAAGCCAACATATTTAACAATTTCTTTGCCTCCATTTTCCTAAGCAGGGACTGGAACAGTCACCCCCCTGCTGGGCCTGCCTCAGGCCCCAGGGGAGACACACCTAGGCCAAGGGTTAGTTAGGAACTAATTAGGGAACTTTTGGAGGGACTGGATGTACTCAAGTCAGCTGGTTCAGATGATTTCCACCCTAGAGTACTGAGGGAATTAGCTGAGGTCATTGCAGGACCCCTGGCACGGCTTTATGAGCACTCGTGGTGCTCTGGCGTGGTGCCAGAGGACTGGAAGAGGGCCAACGTGGTTCCCATCTTCAAACACGGGAAGGAGGAGGACCCGGGAAACTATAGGCCAGTTAGTTTTACCTCAATCCTGGGCAAGCTTTTTGAGAAAATTATCCAGGTGCGCATATCCACGAGGGGCAAGCAGGGGAGCGTATGCTTACAGGCAACCAACATGGGTTCATTAGAGGCAGGTCCTGTCAAACCAACCTGGTGGCTTTCTATGACCAGGTCACAAAATCCTTGGATGCTGGTGTCGCAGTGGACATAGTCTTCCTGGACTTTCAGAAGGCCTTCGACAGTGTCTCTCACCCTGTTCTCATTAAGAAATTAGGCAACTATGGTGTCAATACCTACACAGTTAGATGGATCGCCAATTGGCTGGAGGACTGCACCTAGAGAGTGGTGGTGGACGTGTCATTTTCGACCTGGAGGGATGTGGGCAGTGGGGTTCCGCAGGGCTCACTCCTCGGGCTCGCACTGTTCAACATCTTCATCAGTGACTTGGACGAAGGGGTGAAAAGCACCTTGTTCAAATTTACAGATATGGGGAGAAGTGGGCGTGCTATAAGGGAAGGACAGGCTGCAATTGGATCTGGACAGGTTACAGGGGTGGGCAGATGAGAATAAGATAGGATTCAATACTGACAAGTGCAGGGTACTGCACCTGGGGAGGAAGAACCAGCAGCATACCTACAGGCTGGGGAATTCCCTTCTCATCAGTGCAGAGGCAGAAAAGGATCTTGAAGTCATTATAGACTCCATGATGAACCTGGGCCACCAGTTTGAGAACACGGTCAGTAAGCCTAACTGCACCTTGGCATGCATCCACAGATGCATCACGAGCAGGTCCAAGGAGGTGATCCTCCCCCTCTATGCGGCACTGGTCAGGCCGCAGCTGGAGTACTGCACCCAGTTCTGGGCGCCGCACTTCAAGAGGGATGTGGACAGCATTGAGAAGGTCCAGAGGAGGGCCACTTGCATGATCAGGGGGCAGCAGGGCAGGCCCTATGAGGAGAGGCTATGGGACCTGAACCTGTTCAGCCTCCACAAGAGAAGGCTGAGGCGGGATTTGGTGGCCGTCTATAAACTGGCCAAGGGAAACCAGCAGGCAGTGGGAGAGTCCCTGTTCCCCCAAGCACTACCAGGAGTAACAAGGAATAATGGCCACAAGTTGACTGAGAGTATGTTCAGGCTAGACATCAGGAAGCACTATTTCACTGCCAGGGTGGCTAGGATCTCGAGCCAACTTCCAAGGGAAGTGGCGCTTGCTCCTACCGTGGGGGTCTTCAAAAGGAGGCTAGATAGACACCTTGCTGGGGTTGTTTGACCCCAGTACTCTTTCCTGCCATGGCAAGGGGTTGGACTTGATGATCTGCTCAGGTCCCTTTTGACCCCGCCAACTATGAAACTAGGGAGGTAATACTTCCCCTCTATGCAGCACTGGTCAGAATGGAGTTGGAGCACTGTGTCCAGTTTTGGGTGTGGTACTTCAGGAGAGATGCGGAGAATTTTGACAGGGTTCAGAGGAGGCCACTTGTATGGTCAGAGGCCTGTAGGCAAGGCCCTACGAGGAAAGACTGAGGGACCTAGATCTCCTCAGCCTTCACAAGAGAAGGCTGAGAGGTGATCTTGTGGCTGCCTATAAATTCAGCAGGGGAGGGAAGCAGGGAATAAGAGATGCTCTGTTTACTAGGGCACCCCCTGGAGTAACTAGGAACAATGGCCACAAATAGATGAAGAGCAAATTTCAGTTGGACATTAGAAAGAACTTCTTCACAGTAAAGTTTGCCAGAATCTGGAATAGGTTTCCAAAGGAGATGCTGCTGTCCCCTACCTTGGAGGTCTCCAAAAGGAGACTGGACAAGCATCTAGCTTGGGTTGTCTGACCCCAGCGCTCTTTCCTACCCGGGCCAGGGGGTCAGACTCAATGATTTACTGAGGTCCCTTCTGACCCTAACATCTATGAATCTATGAAAAAGGTCACCTAAATGAGATAGTAAATCAAATGTTTGGGATAAATACAACAACATCTTTCAATAATAATGAAATACAAAGGACATGACTAAAACAAGATTACAATGATGTCAAGTTGTTACAAGAGCAGTTTGAAAGGTTCCACTTATTTAAAGTTTCTAGCAATGAACTTTTATGTGTTTCTACAGAAGATGTTGCGTCAGATATGACATTAGACATTCTGAATGCACCATAGGTGGAGGAAAAAAAATTTTGTGGGGAGGAGGGGGCTGAGCATGCACGCATGCACACGACTCCCCCATGGGAAAGTCTGTGGTGGGAGGAGAAAGGACCACGAGAGACAAGTGGCATTGCCTTGTGCCACGCCAGCTTCAGCTACCTCCCAGCCCTGGCTGCCTCCTGGCCCCGGTTGCAATGCCTACAGCCCCAGTGGCCTGCAAGCCCAGTGGGCCCCAGTTCTGGCTGCCTCCCAGCCCTGACTGCACCAGCCTCCAGCCCTGGCTGCACCGGCCCCAGATGCCTCCCAGCCCCAGCAGCCCCAAATGTACCAGTACTGGCTGCCTGCCTCCTGGCTCCGGCAGCACTGGGCCCAGCTGCTTCCCTGCCCTGGCCTTGGCCGTGCACTACCTGGTGGGACCCAGAGCCAGGGGCCAGAGTGGGAGCAGCTTTGGCTGCACCACTGGGCTGGAGGGCTCCTTGCCTTTTTGCTCCCCCTGCTTCAAAAGTGGCGGATGCTGCCATGTGCATCCCACCGCTGGGTGGGCTGGGCAGCACCACTTTCAAAGGAGCAGCGGTGAGGCATGGAGGCAAAGAGCAGAGCCCAGTCTGCAGCTACAGCCTGCTCTCGCCCTGTGCACAGATCAGGGGGCCACATGCCCTGCCCTTTGAGTCCCCAGCACCACGCCATACTTCTGGGCTCTGACTGTCCCACGACCCAGCCCAGCCAGGGCCTCGTTCACTGTGAATGGGGTCCTGGCCAAGCCAGGTCATAGGACAATCTCCACAGTGCAGCACAGAGCAGGGCAGAGGTAGGGCTGAGTATGATCTGTCTGTAAGCGGACTGCAAAGTGATTTATAGATTCAGCTTAAGAAATATGAGGTCACTGTTTATACAATAGTCAATTTAATATCCAAATTTAAATGTATAAGTTTTATATTTATTTCACTGTGCCTTAGGTAAAAAAACCCACAAAACAAGTATCCTTAAGCAATTATTGTATATTAAACCCCATAGGCCATTTTCAAAATCAGAATAACCCTGGATGAAGCATAGTTCTACTTATGTCAAAAACCCAACTCAGGTTTAGTACAGAGAGTCCATGCAAAGCCTGGACTATCCTTTAACTCCCACTTTAAAATTTAGGTGACTTGTAGAGCTTTTACATGGTCACTTTGCAATTTCCAACACTTTACTCTCAATTAACCATTCTGGAGTTAGTTCTACCATACATTATTCATAGGAATATTTGCAAAAATATGAACCAACAGACTCAGAGGTATCAAACAGTATTCAAACTGCAGTACAGTTCATAATCAATGTACTTACATATTAAAATTCTTCTAAATGCAGAAAAATAGCCTTCACAAAAATGTTAATTTGTAGCAGAAGTTCCTGCAAAATTTACATGCATCATATCCAAAAAGAACATTACAATTTTAAACCTATTTCTTAGGAAAAAAATACAGGGTCTGGGGAAGGTACGTACTGGTATATGTTCCATTATCCTTACAGCTTATGCACTTGCTTTATAGGGGGTACTTGAGAAGGCCCTAGGGAGTACACGTGGGTGGGTGGGAGGGGATGGAGTGGGGAGCACTGCCTGTCCAGTTGGACATGGGGGAAGATCACACATGGTGGCTGCTGCCACTCCGCATCTGGCTGTGCACCACCCCGGCTCCGTGTCTGTCTGCCAGGGCTACACTGCTCCGCATCCAGCTGATGGTGGTACACTGATGCAAAAAGGCTGAAAACCCCTGCTTTATAGCAACACTGACATGTTTGAAAACAACCTACCTTCTACCCTTGAGGCACACTAACGCATATTAGACTATGGAAAATATGCATCTGCCTGGAGAAGGGCTGAGGGCACATCTGGTGGATCCTTCACTATAAAAATTAATTGATGATTATCCTCCATGATTGGCAAAGAGTTACTGAAGCCTCAAGACAATGAATTTCCTTCTCTTTATGAGAATTCAATTTTGAGAAAAAATATTGGTAATAATGGTGGAAATGATTATGGGACTTAAATCCCATGAATAATTGTGGGACTCAACTTCTTATATTGAAAAGAAAAGTACTAAGAAAAATATCAATATTCTGGTTGTTTCTCTCTTTCTTTCAAGATCTGCATAACAGAAGTTCTAATCTTATACTCTTCCTCTGTAGTATCAGTAAAACTGTCAGATGTATAGGGAGAGCAGACAATCTGAATTGAGATCCACCCTACTTGAATTTTACCCTAGCAAGATCTCCACCCTCTGGCTTTTTTCCATGGGGCTATATCAAGGTTCTGCATGCTCAGTGGCAAAAGGTGTGGCTGGAGGAGACTTGAGCCATGGTGCCTAATACCCTCAGCTCTGCTCTGTTGAACAGATCTGGTGGAAAAAACAAGATAATTCTTGCAGCAGGGTTTGCGAATATTTTGTCCTTCTTTAAAAAGATGTTTTTACTACCTCTCTTGCTGAGGGTCCTTGAATCACCTTAGGCCTGCAACTGAACACAAGCTGTAGTCATAGGAAAAGGGCAGGACACCTGCCCGATAGGCTGATTCTCTCATTTACTGGAGCAGCTCCGTATGTTTGGATTGGATCAAATTGCACTCTTGCAGGGCTGAATCAGTCAGGTGGTGTCCAACCATGAGTATCCAGATATAAGCAAAATGGTTAATGATATGACTGGAACATTTTGTAGGAAAAAGTACTAATGAAAATGAATTAAATCTTCTTGCTTCTTCTTTAACAAGTTTGAAAGGAACTGTTTATATCTGCCTAACTATAACATTTTTAAAAAAAGGAAGATGTAGTTACTGTACAAAAACCAGAGATTATTGTGTACGTGGTTATCATAACTCCCTCTTATGCAAAGGGACTTTATTTCGGCTGAAAGAGTATCAGCCATTCAAGGCATTCAATGCCATCTAATACAAGACTGTGCCTAGCTTTAAAATCAATGCTTATAAATTCCTTATTAAGATAACAATTCACAGAATAAACTTAAAATAGATTTGTTTTAGTAATGGTGGAGTATATGGGTGCAATAACTTGCTCTACAATGCAGACTACACCCATGATGTTATATACTAAGTTGTGTTGTAATATCAGGGCTTCTAACAGTCCAGCTATTTAGTCATTCAGTACCTTCTTTTAGGAGGGTCATCATAAATAATTTATTTGAATTTGTATTTGGCAACACAAAGCACTATTTTTATTTTGGGATTTATCTTACAAAAGGGACAGATATAGCAAATATAGGAAAAAAAATAATACTACTGAGTGCAAAATAGAAGTATAAAATTTATTTAAAACCACCCACAAATTTCTGTGTAATCAGGAATGATACAATTTGTAATAGTCTTTTTAAAAACTCATGACAAGATTTAAAATATATTTTCAATTACAGTATTCATTTAGCCTTATTCAGTTAGGACAATAAAAAAAAAGAAAGTTTACCTTCTAAACAGATGAGACGCACAAGAAAAATATAACAGAACAATTTCCACAACAACAATCTTTACATGTATGTTTCAATACTAGTATCAACATTTCAATGCATCTTGCTACATAAACATGAAATCATGTACAACAACTGCTTGCACCAAAAACATAGCTTAATTAGGTCTTTCAAGTAACATGCAGTCACAACTCACAAGTCTTCAAGTACTGCTGGTAAGGGTTCCCTTGTCTGCAGAGAAGATGTCATGATTTAGATCCTCAGCTAGTATAAATTTGCATAGCTTCCTGGCTGTTAGTGAAAGTATGCTTATTTACACTGCATGAGAATCAGGCCCCAAATGATTTTCAAGACATTAAGTATTTTTATCCCATCTCCTGTACATACTGTAACATCATGAAGTGCTTTTTCTTTTTGTTTTGTTTTTCTCCCTGTACATAAAATTATGTTTTGCTTTTCTTATTTCATTTGTCAGAAGGTCTAAATACAGTAAGTTGATTAGCTGGAGGAAATCCAAAACCTGAAAGAGAAATATTAAATGCATCCCAAAAAAGAGAAAGAAAGAAAGAAACAGAATACACAATCATTAATACATCTTTTTTTTCCTCCTTTGGCATACTGTGCCTTTTTAGCTTTTCAAAATCCTCATGAGGGAATCAAATGGCATGTTTGTATGTTGTTGCCTTAAAAATTAATATTATATCTGCTGGCAACAAATTCCGGTCAGCATTTATGATACATCGTAATATTACTGGATTATCAAGAGCTATTCCTTCCCAAATTGAACAAAGCAATATTAACAGAATTCAATCTTAAGTTATTAAATATCATTAATGCTTAAGTTAAATAGGCTTGTTTTTAACTATACAGGAATGCTGTTTGCATTAACTTGTGGCTTTGCAGTCATTTTGGGAATTATTAAGAGTGTAGGCTCACAACAGTCAGAATGTGAAGGCTGCCCTGTGCTTGTTACACTAACAGAAAGGTATTCACAAGGATAAAAAGAAATGTACCCTATAGTAATGTTTCTCAGCACCTCCACAGTTTAGATATATAAGAATGAAAATAAATCAGTTTGTTTTCTTCCTCAGACTTTTTTTTTAAGGGAACCCATTTTATTTTTCCAATGCAATCATATGGTATTAAGATGCTCAATGCTTAACGCAAAACTCCCATTGGCCACAGTGGAAGTTTTGCATGACTCAGGTATGCAGGACTGGGCCAATGTTTTGCTATCTAATATTGCCACAAGTAGGGTAGTTGGAAAACTTTGGCTTTCAGCTTAATGCCTCACAATTCACCCTAATGTGGCAGTATTACATAGTATTACAAACCTCGCTGGATCTGGTTTCAGCATAGAATGGAGCTGGGTGATTTCTCACAACCCCACTTACAGTGGTCAAGTAAAGCTGGTAATGTCATGGAAAAAGACAACCTTGTGTATAAGTATATGAAGAAAAAATTGCCCAAATTTGCAATTAATACTAACCACAATTCTACTAGTTTTATGGCCAGGTTATTATCTTGTGGAACAAATCCTTTACCACATTCTTGTTGGAGGCAAGATGAGGAAAGAAAGACAGTCTGTCATGAAATCCCTACCGCCTGTGCTACTATACACTCTACAGTATAAAATCTTTCTAAACTACATTTCTTGTTTTCCAAACTAAAAACCAGCATGATGGTTTGGATTTTACTGGCCAATGTGTGTGCAGCAGGGATACTGTAAGGAAAAATAACTCACTAATGATTGCACAATCAACCTTGTGGACATGTTTCTCATTTACACAAATGTCTCTACACTCACAGCAATGTAAAGAGGAGTGAGCAGTGGGTCTAAATTACATTTATACCCACTTAAATGCCCCTTTACCCTTCTGGAGTGGCTAGTGTAAATAAGAATCAGACCCTTTATTCTTGCATTAAAAAACAAAACAAAAAATTGCATTAAAATAGTATATGAAAATAAACTACAGTAAGATACAGACAGTATTTATCAAACAACTAATTAATAAAATCTTCCACCACAAGTATGTAAATATTCTGTTGCAGCAATTGTGATATTGAGTTAAGTGAAGGACTCCTGTTCCACTGAAAATTGCAACAACAGTTTCTTTAACTGCATTCAGTCTTCTGCATGACATCTCTGTGTAATTTAACTGACAATTGTGTTCTGCTGCCTACACATGGAGGATTTTGGTGTCTGCAGTACTGAGCACTTTGATTGTGTGTGGAAGGCTGACTCGACACACGAGTGGGTAGAACACTTGAATAATAGCAATAACCATGGTTGAAAACAACATTATCAACCTAAAACATTGATTTGATATGGTCATTGTTATATAAACAGCATTTGGGGTCCAAATGCTGTAATCAATACAAGTAAAATATGGGAAGGTTTTTGGCAGTTTAGTATGGAATACCTTTAAACAATATGTCACTTTTATCATCCATTTCATTTTAACAGTAATCCTGCAGGTTTTGAATTGCTTCACAGGACAACTTATCCTCATATTTTTCATCATCAAGGGCCAGATCATGCCTTATGGAGAGAAAGAAAAGAGAAGACTTTGGACAGAGGAGCAGATTCAGACATAAATAAAAAGTAACATGTATAAAAGTCTAGCACAGCAAAGAAAAGGGATGAAATTTGTTGCTAGCTATGGCATGGGAAGAACTGAAGGATGCTGTATTGAGAAGGACTTAATGTCACTTGAAGGCCAAAGTCATCAGTTAGATTTGGGTTACATTGTGGCTATATGCAACAGCTCACGCTGGACTGGCAGAGTTGAGACAAGGTTATGCAATAGCAAGAGTACCTAAAAGCGTTGTGGCTAAATGAAGAAGTCCATAGCAAGCAAAGCTGAAAGTTCTATGCCCTTTCACAGGGCAGAATTTCTATTTCACTTCTGCCTTCTCAAGATAGAACAGTTCTGCTTCTTGTTGTGGAAGCAGGGAGAACAGGCAAGCCTGTACCACCATTTCCCCTTGAAGAATCTAATGTCAGGGATGGCGCTAAACCTACACAGCTTTCCGGCTACCTCTGGTCTTCTGGCTCATCTCTGCATAGAGATAAAGCAAGAAGATGCAAATAAGCACTTTTTTCCATTTATGCACCATTTATGTGCAAGACTAGTGAAATTTGGATTATTACATCAAGACTTGAACAGCAGAAATCATGCTTTAACACAGAGGATAGGGAAGAATTCTAAACAGATATTGCAGCACAAGCAAAGAACGATGCAAGAGAATCATGACTATGGGCAAAAAAGTGGACATTATTGGCAAAGTACAGTGTTGGCTTAGCTGTACAGACCTAAAAGGTCAGAGAGGTAGGGTGTAACCAATTAATTAAAAGTTCTTAAGATTAAATGGGCAGCTTACGAGTTTGCTTTAAGCACTGACAGGAAACCAATGAAGCAAAAGGAGGGACAGAAAGTCTCTTTCTTGGAGTAAAAATATAATTTAACTTCAATATTCTCAATTCCCTGGGAGATAAGGATCTAACAAGACCACCAAAAGATCACCGTAAGAGATGAAAGAGATGATTGAAACAAAATCTACAGTGGGTGTGTCTACATGTGCTCTCGACTGTGCAGTAACCACCATTACTATGCAGTCCTGGTAGCTTATGGGTTGTTTATGACCCTACTACACAGTAGAAATGAGCTACTGTGCAGTAGGGTCTGTGTCATGGTTCGTGCCCACTGATGCTACGTTGCCATAGCTTGTCACTACAGCGACATAGCATTTCATGTAGATGCACCCAGTAAAGTAGAGAAAAGCAGATTAACAGACAAAGGAGAGGTGAGATGGGGGAGGGAAATCAAGGACAAGGCTTACGCTTGATTTGCTACCTTAAAGAACAAAGAAGGTTTTTTCAAAGAAAAATTATTGAAGGTGTGTATTCAGGAAAATTCAAATCTTCATAGTATTCTGTAACAGAAGGCTAGAACACCACCTTGAGCTGACAGCTGACATGGATATATAGAGCAGGTGAACTACAAAGGGATCAACCAGAGAGCTGAGAGAGCTGAAAGGTTCACTATTGCTAGGGACCATTCACAACGAAAGTGAACTGTGCAGCAGCTCCTTTAGTTTTGCAGGTTTCCCCATGCATCTCCCCCCCATTGCTGATTGGCTGAGGAGTCCCCATGGCCCTGCTGCTTGCTGCTGCTGGGAGGCAAAAATGGCACTGTATTTAAAGCCATAGTTTTCACCTTCCTGCCAATCACGTGTGAGCTGTGGGGCCCCTCTGCCAATTGGTGAAGGTGGGGGAAGGGGTGTGTGCAGAGGAATCTGCAAGATTAAAGGAGCTGTTGCACAGCCCACTTCTATCATGAATTTGATAGGTCCCTTAACTATTGCCTATACTGACAAGAAGCCTAAGGGGAAAGCAAGCCAATAGAATATCCTAAAGAGAGAAGATAAAGCACATGTTGAGAATTATTCATTGTCACTGAAGAAATAAAAACAGACCATACATGTCACTAAATATTATACTGTAATGTTATAAGTAACTACCTCCTCTGAAACACCTAAGCTTCTAAAATGGAAATGACAAAGCAAACATGAGATATAAGCTCACTAAATAATTTGCTGGAAAAAACTGACAATCTCTAGCATAGACAAAACAAAGTCTGATCTTAATAGCATCCAGTATCTTCAAAGAAACACCACTGACTCCAGAAACTGGTCTGTAGTGTTTGGAGGCTAGTCTCAATCTCCTACGTACTTTTTTTGAAAAAAAGATTTTTGGCTACTGGGATAACAAAAAAATATGCAACTTTCCTTTTTCAGAGTCCAAAGGGAATAACAGTCACAGTTTTACCGTGGTATACTTCAGTACCATATAAACAATATGGTACTGAATCATTACATATAATAATTACTACATATAAACAATAATGATACAAGATAGTTTGTCTGAAATATCAGAGTCCCAAAAAATTCTTTTATTGTGGTTTCCCACTACTTCAGCAAAATACTGATGTCATAGTTTCAGTACTTTTAACACAGGCTATGATTCTTAAGAGCAGATAAAAAGGGGGAGACTAACAGAAATGCTTCATCGTATCTGAATACGTTGTATTTTTTAAATCGGATCACAGGCTGTATGCAGCTCTTCATAGCTTTATATACAACTTTCAGGCTTCACATGCCTGATTAGTCCTCCACTTCCCGCTTCAGGCAGAATGAACAGGATGGTAATTATAGCAGTGCTCGGTTCTTTGTCCAAGGACCATATATGTGGTAGATTAAAGAGAAAGTGGCCTTTTTGATTTTACAAGGAAGTAAAAGTAGGGCGGAGAGAAACGAAGCAAGATTAATTCCTTCAGAGGAAGAAGAGAAAAGGAATTAAGAGCTACATCAACCTACAGCAGTAACATGACCTGGTGACATGTCCCCCTAACTGAGATGCAATATTATGACACAGACATTGTAAAGCAGTGCAGGATGTCATAGCACAATTAAAATGTGTTTCCCTGCAGTTTCGTTTGATGACAAAGTTGCTCACTTGGTTTTCCAGACTAAATTAACAGTTGGTTAAACTAAAACAAAAAAAGATAAAACAAAACACAACAGCCTTTCCGTATGTGGTTGGCCTGTCTTCCTCTGTAATTTCATCATGTAAGATCAAAGGCTCTCCTAATGTTTTACAGTTAGGTAGCCATTCTTCCATATGTGAGACATAGAACACAATGACAGTTTAATAGCATGTCACAAAGATCTGACTTCAGAAGAAATGCTGTTGTAATTGCTACAATGGAGTTGAGAGACCATTCATTCACTATTACAATTACTGTTATGCGTAAAAACATCTGAAAACTGGCATACAAATTAACTTTTCATAATTTGGAAAGGGTGTTTTCTCATTTGTGTGTACATTACAGCATTTTTGTGCAAATTGAGAAGAAATTAGACATTTACATAAATTAGAAATCAGACAATAATCATTAGGACTGACTACATAGCAGATTTCTTATGCTTCTGTTTAATGTAGGGCAGGATTGAGCCCTAATTTTTAAATATAAAAATGCAAATACAATTTTTTTGGTAAGTTTTTGTAAGACCTCTACATTTAACAAAAAGCATACTAACATACTGGACCAAATACTACTGCCATTTGTACCTCCATAGCTCCATTAACTGCAAAGGATTTATACAGTATCAAGCACAGAATTTGGTTCAATTATATCAATGCATACTGAGTTAAATATAAAAATTGCAGGAAAGCCTGATAAATCAGCACACTGCAAGTAGTGGTACTGCAGTGATGTAAATGAGACCCAAATTTGACCATCTAACTTAAAAAAAATACTGTAATGGTTTTAAGAAGATATTTTAAAAGGAGAAAACAATTGTGTGCTATATACAACAGTAGGCATTAAAAAAAAAAATCACCGTTTTACCCACAGTTACCACACTACATTGTCAAAGATGCTACAATAATTCCCTATTTTAAACATAAGGAAGCATTGTGGTATCTAAGATCACAAATCTTAACAACCATTACACTAAATACAAATGTCAATTAATTAAGTCAGGATCACTTAAAGATACAATTCCGTCATAATTGTGGCTACCATTGCTCAGTTTGTGTGTTTTGAACAGTATTATTAAAATACTAGTCATGTTGCCTCACAGAAATAGTCTACATTACTATCTGTGGGTTTTAAGTTTAAGATCCCAGCTTGGTACCTCATTCCCTGTGTCAATAAGAACAGAAGAACTGCAGTGGTAGCATTTTTCATTTCAGTGGACGCTACTGCATTCTTGCAACAGTGGCTCATGTGAGTCAAACAGGAATGATATATTCTAGCAAGTATTACTCCTTTTCTCCAAACTGAATATATGGGGCCCCTTAGAGGAAGGGATGAGGGATGTTCCTTCTGGAAAGTCAAAGGTGTGCTGTTTTGGGTTCCTTGCTGGAATACTGTTCAGAAGTATAAAAGTAAAAATACAGCCTGTCAGAAATCTGCAAAGTTAAACATTTGGAAATCTATACTACCCTTTCTCTATGAACACCACTTCTATTGATACCCACATGGGATCCAGAAAAACATTTGGTTCTTAGATTCTTAGTTACCTTGTCCTTGGATCTGGTTCTTGACCTGGCCAACATGGAAGAACCTTGCTGAGGATAAGAGGAAAATCACAGAGCAGTTGGGTGGGGTGGAAGAGAAATAATTGTATTCCACAATTTATATATTTTAGAGGATAATATTGTTATAAGTGATAATCTTACTCAAAACAACACAGGTGTGTGTGCAAGATTCATAAATATTCTGAAATGTTATAATAAATAGCACACAGCTGTAAAAACAGTAAATAGGTGTATTTTTGTAGCACAATACGTTACTAGAAAATATTTGCTTTTCAGATTGCACTCTGCTAAGTGCCACATCAGAAAATAAAAAAGGTGGCAGCTAATCTGCCTATCAGATGTGATTATGTAACTATAATTAGGGTATTTTTTATAAATTGTCAAGAAAATACCAATGGGGGTAATATTTAACTCTTTGGACTGGGCATTTTTACCATTTCAATAACTGTAATAAAGCAGTACGGAGGATTTTAGCAGCTACCAAGTAATAATTTGAATATTTTAAGATGTATTCTCTTCTCAATTGCTGCATGAGACCTATTAGGCTGTATTTCCTTATTGGAGTTGCTGGGGGTTTACTGATGTAGTCAGATGAGAAAATACTTGTAAAGAACAACCTTGCTTAAAGATGTCCTCTTATATGCACCTCTCCTATTTCTTGGTTCTCTGACTGACCCTTTTGTTTTTCTAAAGGAATACTTTTATCACTTAAAGGTTTGTAAATGACTAGAAAGTTCAAGTAAGGCATTTCTCGAGAAGGGTTTAAGTGGACATTCATCTGTGTTAATTTCTTGAACTTGTTGCAAGGCTGAATAATTGCCCTAAAGCTTTCCTGGCTAAATTTAAGTAGAAAGGTTGGTATTCGCTAGAGCAGTGGTTTTCAATGTCAGACTCAAGGCACCCTTTACTAGATGCAGGTACCCCTCAGAAAATGCCAACTCTTAGTTTTCACTCATTCTTTGACTGTAGAAAGATAATAGAGCAATTATTCTTTTGCAAAAATTTAGAAAGCCCACAACAGGTCAGAATAGTTTTAACATTAGGGATTTCCATTTGAAATCCCTGTGAATGTTTTATGTATCATGTTTGTATATCTAACAGTGCCAATATTGTGTGGTACCCTGTAGCACCCTTGAAAGGTGCTGTGGCACCCTGGTTAAGAATCACTGTGCTAGAGAGTTGCTGATTTTTACAGGATTTTTTCATTATGCACTATATATGCATATGGCATTGTGAAATAATGGTGAAGCTATCAATGATACAATTAACAAAAAAATCTTTCCAGTACATAATTTACCATAATGCTAGACAAGGGTACTCGTATAACAAATATATTATTGGAGCAGCTACAGCAGCTTACAGTACTACTTACTGTATGTACAGCTGTAATTTTATTATATCTTAGGCTCACCAAAAATATACAGGTTTTAAAATGGATATCTAAGGCACACAAAAATACCATAATGATTTAACGTATACTGTATTTTACATATTCAAGAAGCAGAAAACTGCTGATACAAAATGACGGCATAATATTGACTTTGTTTTATTTACAATCCCTTCATATCCTCTATTTGAACAAATAACAAGCTTTGAACTAAAATTTGCAGCATATGGGGTTTTTACAAGTTTAAATTAAAATAGGTAAGATACAAAGAATGGGTCCAATTCTGCTGTCCGTGTGCCACCAAAATTCTTAATTTCAATAAGCAGTTTGCATGAGGACGCAGGGTTGCACCCAAGGTCATTACACAGTGATTACAACTTTAGGCCTTAATCGAGCAGACACTGCAGGTGTATAAATGTACATCAAAGAGCAGTCAAACTGAACTCACTAAACTACTCCCATGTATAACTGCTCACTAGATCAGGACCTTAGTTGGCACTGTCTATAAAAAAAATAAAATTCACATATGTTTTGCACCAAAACTGTAAATATAACAATTATGGTAGAACTTTTTGAGAAAAAAGCACCTTGTCTAGGTTTTAGATAAAATGGATCTAGACATTTCAGATTAATTTTATTACAGCACCAATACATTATAATATCAAGTATATTACTGGTATACATTTTCATTGGAAAAACTTAATCTCAGTTACATAACCTGTGTGGTTATATATTGTGAGAATTCACAAGCATGATAAATGTGGAGCTTCACTGCCAAGACCTAAGCCCACAACGCTTATTCCCAACAGTAGTCCTTACTTGAGTAGTTCCACTGACTGCAGTGTGATTGCTAAAGTAAGAACTGCTTTCATAAATAACAGCTGCAGGTTGAGGTCCTCACTTAGCTAAGTTTTTTGTTTGGTAATAAGATGAATAATAAATAAGTTGAATAATAAACTGCAAAAAGAAATGAGAAAAGGAGAACTGGAAAGAGAAGGGTCAGATGCTACAGTACTTAATGAATGGAGTGTCTGCTTTTCCTCTTGTTTAGCAAAATAAAACTGTATTCATTTGTCATATGTCACTTTTCCAACTCAAATGGAGAACATGAATTCAAATGTTTGTATTTAATACAATTCCATATAAAATGTATGGATCAGTGTTCAAAATAAAACAAGACATTCTTTAAAAATATATTTGAAATGAGGAAGCATTCCTAGTGGCTGGTGAACATTCTGGAAGGGTATTACCAACTAAAATTTGTTGTTAAACATTTGATATTAGAATATTGTTTTAATTTTCCAATGCTGACTTCTTTTTCCCCACATGTATTTTTTTTTTCAGAACAGAATAAGGCAACTCTAGGGGGTATTTTTTTTTATCCCAAAACAATCCTACCCCTGAGGCGTTAGGAACATTTGGCTGGATCATAAAACTTGCAATGCTCCAGATGAATGAGACGTATGCGCTTATTGCTCAAATAAATCATAATAAAATCTGTCTTCAAAAAACAACAAATAACATTCTTTACATAATTCCCAATAGCAACACACATATTGACAAGATGTTTCTTAATTTCATATTTGTAAATAATTAAATGCTTCTGCATTTTATTACTCTTATGTGTTTATGTAACATAAAATTTTCAGTGAAAAAGGGCAAGCCTAAAAACAATCACATATGCTATTAGCATATATATTGCAGTTGTAATACTATGGAACTCTACACAGCAAGAATAAAATGATTTCTTCTGTAGAGTATGCACAAACCTTAGACAATATGATTCTTATACTATACTATTTCAAGTTAATTTTAAAAATAGAAAGTGCTTTTAAATATATATTTACAGCTTACAAACAACTTCCAGCCATCACTATGGATACCTTCATATTTATGTAATGATAAATCTATGCAGACAACATTCTTCCATTGGTTCTTTTAAAATATTTGTCATTTGGATTTTATAGCAATGATTGGAAGTTGTTAGAGCAATGGCACCATGAAGTAATAATTCAGCTTATTATGTTAACTGTTTGATGTGGTCAAGCACCAAGAGCTGTGTAGAGCTATCAGTGTATAACTTGATTTTATATCATAAAATGTGAACCTGTTAAAATCCCTACAAATGATTTCTTTTGTAGTAAACAGACTTGATTTAAAGCACCAAAATATAAATTCCTAAAGGTAATAAATTGAATGAGTCAATCAAGGTTAATAACCTAACCCAAATAATTTTAGAATGTATTAAAACTATACAACTTTTTTTTGCTTAAAATGTGCTCAAGCACCACCAAATGTTAAAGTCACAGTTTAAGAAAAATCCCCATTTTTACCTCAGCCTTAAAATGGTTGAGATGAACAAATAGTAAACTACATAAGACTTGTTCTTTAACAGCACCTTAAAGAAATACTGTATAACACTGCACCAAGGCAAGGCATTTGCTACTAAACCTATGCCCAATGATTATAAGGCCCTGCAACTCGAGTGAGGGCATAAGAAGACACTGTTATTATATTATCTTTAGTTACTGTTAATGCTCTGCGTGATGGAATTTGGTTGAACTCATTTTCTTCATAGAAAATCTCTCTAGTTTCACTGGTTTGCTTTGTTTTCCTGCTGTTAGAGTTTAGTTCAGCATTTTCAGTCCCTAATTTTTCTGCTTCTTTTTCCTTCTCTTTTGCCCTCTCAGCCATCTTTGCTTCCCACATAGCTAATCCATGTTTTGGCTCATTTAAATTTTTATGCTGATAGAAAACTAAGGAGATCCGTGTGGGATGATTGCGGTTTGGTTTTTTAATTGGTGTAGTGGCGTGGAGTTCACGTCTTGCACATTCAATTAAAATAGAACCATGAGAAGGTGCCACAGCAACACCACCAATGTCATCATCCAAAAAATTGTGCTCACTGTCTGACCACAGTTCCTCAGTTTTTTCTTCAGAATCTGTTGGTTCTCTTAGCCCATTATTTTGCTTTTCATCAATAGCTTCAAAATCACATATCTGTTCTTGATCAGATCCACCTTTTTCTTTTGGACATTCATGAGAACAGTTAGCTTCCTTTTTTATTATGTCCTTTGCTGGAGAGTTTACTGACAAATCGCAAGAGCTGATCAACTCTGAAGGGGGAGAGTTTTCTAACTGAGGCAGACAGTTTTGCTTGTTGTCCGGCTGCTGTTCAAGTACGCTGTGCGGGGGGTCTTTATGGGTTACGTGGTCTGAAACAGTGACTTCTGGAAGAATTGGTGGCACACCATTCATTTTATCATTAAGCAGAATTCCAGTATAATCTTTGACTGATACATCAAAGTTCTTACAATTAATATAAGGTGTCACATGAGGTTGCTTACTACTGCATTCAAAATACCCGTAGGGAACTGAAAAATCTGGTTGAATATTAGCCACTGTTGTTATACTAGGCTTGTGTGTTAATGCTGAATAAGGATGTAAACTATCCACCTTAAAAGGGGAAGAAGCAGTATATTGTTTCAATATAGTAGTGTTTGAAGCATTTTTCATGGC
This sequence comes from Crocodylus siamensis, assembly GCF_052110815.1. Taxonomy (NCBI): domain Eukaryota; kingdom Metazoa; phylum Chordata; order Crocodylia; family Crocodylidae; genus Crocodylus; species Crocodylus siamensis. The sequence continues at coordinate 53,230,807 of NC_143401.1, read as the reverse complement.
ATAAAGGTGATCTGAACTCCCCATTTTTATTCCAGGTTGCAAAGCACCAGTTTTGTTCCCTAAAAAAAATGCATACCAAAATAAGTATTTTTGTATTGAATTATTAAAAATACATTTATCATGGTAATGTTTCAGAACTATTCCATAGTTTAGAAGATACAGATAACATTTGCATTTTTCAAACTAATAAATATATGTCATCTGGAATGTGAGGGGTGAGAATTTCTCAGGGGGATATCTTTTACTGTACCAACTGCATAAAAACTTATCACCCTAAGAAATCCTTGCCTCTGGCATAATTTCTGGACCATCACAGCTACATCATCATTCTTATATTACCATGTCATTTGGAATACAATTTATGACTTTTAGGATAAACCTGTTTATCTTCCTGAATGACGGCCTTAATCAGTTAACTGCAGACCATTCATTACTGATGTCTAGAACAGAAAAAACTTGCCTGAAGATCATCTGTCCTTCTGTTAAATACTATTTTATCAAATAAACACTTAAACATAGATCTACCACCATTTACTACTCGTCTCAAACTATGATCTAAGGAATGTTTATTTCAGATGCTGTCCAGGTCAGGTCAAAAGCAAAACCTTCTTGAATTACAAAATATATGATTTAAGATTATTGCTTACCAAGTTAAATGTGTATGTCTGCAGGTAAATCTGATTTTTAAAGAGCAGCAGCAGGAACTGAGCTGGCTCTGTCCTAATTTTAGCTGCCAAATTCTATGTAATTTCAAATAATTTGAGACGTATTTGGCTCAATTTACATCAGTTTTCTAATCATAGCTTATCTTGGCCCCTCATATATTGTGATCTCTCATGGAGTCTCCTCAATGGGTTTGTTCTTCTATCAGTGGAACCTGAAGTAACCAAGATGTGGCCTGTGGAGCAGTATCATCTGGCTTGTATGGCTGCCTGCAGGGCCAGAAATCTGGCAGACAGAAAAGCAGAGGCTGCCACAGCTCTGGGAGCCCACAGCAGTTAACACTGCTGCTGCCAAATTCCAGCCCCGTGGACCAGGTGATGCAGCTTTGCAGTCTACACTTGGCCTTTGGCCTGCAGACCAGCCCTGCCCCACTCATCCAGCCTGTGAGTCCAGTTAAGTGGGACATGACTGAGTTAAACCCAAAGTATATTGAAGTAAAAGACTCATATTGGCTTTGATAAACTTTGGATCATTCCTAGGAATTACTTTATTTCTGTCTTGCTGGCAAGAAGGTAGCCCCACAGAGAATTGTTATAGGTCTCAGAAATTGTCCTTCTCTGATCCATACATATGGGGAATGCTCAACTAACTGAATGAATACCAAAACATAGGAGCACTTTTCTCTTGCATAGACAACAGCTTTCTGTTTACATGGTAATGGATAGCAATAAATTCTTACATGTCTACATATACCAGGAATGCAGAAGTACATTAACACACAATCCAATGAATACCTAGGGTATCTACATTATGGAAATTATTTATCTAGATTAACATTTCAATTTATTAAAAATCATATAAACTCTTTTCTTTTGAAGACCTCTTCAAAGAAATAAAAATAAAATAATTTGATAGTCATTAAGCAAATGATGCACTTATTTAGAAACTTAAAAAATGGCAAAATATGCTAGTCCTTAAAGTAGGATTTAAATAATAAAGCAGGGAAACTACTGTAAAACAAAGACACAAACACATATATTTAAGCTCAGGAAGAAGAACCACAATTAAATCACCAGTTGCTGGATATTTAGCTTAGGCTGTAGTTGCTTCTTTCCCAGACCTTGTGCCCAAAAGCTTGTCCAACATCTTTCCCAACTATACAGCTGGTCCAATAAATGATAATCATCAAGAAAAACTTGTTTCTCACAATTGCTGGAGAGAATTTTGCGCTGCTTTTGGTATCAGTAGATATTCTTAATTACCCGGCAATGTGCACAATTGCTTCAACAGGAGCTAAGTAAAAATACGTTTGACTGAATGTTAAACAGAATTTGATATTTTATTTCATATAAAAGTACAGCCACTGAGATTATACACATTTAAGAATACATAAAATATGCACACATCTGTAGATGTTATGATGGTTGAATGTGATGGAGCTAGTAAGCCCCAAGTATGAACAGGAAAATTAGAATCCAGAGGCAACAAGGACCTATGTGAAACATGAACAGAGATCTATTTAAGGACTTACCTATTCTTACTTTTGACTGTGCCAGACCTAAGGCTATAAAGACTGAGAAACAAGGAGTTAGTTCAGGCTGGTACTCCAATGAAACAGGAACTTCCAGGCACTCAAATCAAGCTTGAACAACTCCCAGTAAAGGAAGAGTTCCTGGGCAAAGGGCTATACCAAAGAACAGAGATGACAGAGGTATATTGCCAGGGATGAAGTAAACTGAAAGGGGTAAAAAAGCAAAGGACTTTAGGGAGTAGGTAGGAAGTGGTCCAAGGAACTGGGTATTGAGACTTAAGTGAGACCAATTTGGCCAATCCTCATAGCTACACAGGTCTCTGAGTCAGGGCGCAATGGATCATGGTGGGCCCGAGTTGCCCAGTATCAGTACCCTTGGCACTAAAGGGGAGCAAAGGTATCTTGATAGAGTAGTTACTACAGACAGTGATATGATCTGAGTAATTGAGACATCATACTCGTTGGCCATAAGCTGAAGAAAAGGGGCCTGTATGAGATTATTTCTTGCATGAGAGAAGGGCTAAAACATAACTCAAAGGGCTAAGAAGAAGGTAGAACCTCACCATGTTAAGGAAGCAGATACAGTGGTCCCAAGCACCACAGTCAAGAATTCAAAGCTGAATTCAGAGCAGACCCCAGATGACCTCTTTTGGTGGTTATAAACAACGTGAAAGTGAAACTGAAGTGCTTGGACCAGTGTCACCTTACCCAAACTGTTGCCACATTTTAGGGAAGCTAGCATCCGTATAAAAATGTCAGGAGTTTCTGTGAATCCTGCTGGGACTATGAGCTAGTAGCACTTGGGTCTGTACTGACAAGCTCCCCTAGAGCCCATGCCCCTTAAAGAAACAATGATTCCTAGTTGGAGATGGTCCTGCTTTGAGAGCAGGGGGTTGTACTAGATGATCACTTGAGGTCTCTTCCAATCCTAATTTTCTATGATCCTATGACTTCCTCCCCTTCACCCCCCATTTACTGCAAGGTCTCCCAATCATTTACTGGTTTCTCACAGTTCCGGCTGTTGTATGGGTTGACACCCAAAGGGTATAATGGGCTTTGAATGGAAGGAATAAGACAATAAAACAATTAAGATGGTGACAACTAAGGGAAAGATTTAAACCGTTCTGGAACGTGTCCCACCAGAATCTCCAAGAGATTCTTCAAGACTAGAAATACTGTTCTCAGGGGTCTTACCCCTATGAATTTGGACCCTGTACAGCCACTGAGACATCAGATGTACCCATGCAAATGGGGTATCAACTGAGCAGAAAACAGTGATCACCTGTAATCTGACTTATTTCATATTCCATCATAGAAACACTGCCTGGGAAGACTGAGAGAACAGGCAGATGATGATAAAAATGTTGCAAGGCCTTGCAAAAGAAGAGCTAAAAAAGATGAACCTGGCTTAACAGTGGAATCAAATAGTCACTGGCATTACGCAGTCAGTGTCTTAGCTCTGTGCTCTGTAGTATTAATTATTCAAACTGAGAGTTATTCAAAGTGACACAGACCAAGGAGGACTCTGGGCAGCTACAGAAGGATCTTGCACTATTGAGTGAATGGGCAACTAAATGATATGAAATTTAATGCAGGCAAATGTAAAGTGATGCACATGGGCAAAAATAACCCAAACTATACCTACACTAAGGTGGGCTCTGCATTAGCACAGTCATTGTGAAATTTGTTAAAAACATCTGCTCAGTGTCAGCAGCTGTCAAAAAAGCCAAACAGAAAGTTAGTAATTATTAAGGAGGGAATTGTAAACCAAACAGAAGTATCATAATACCCCTTCATAAATTTTATTATGCGTCTATACCTTGAATACTGTGCCCAGTTTTGGTTCCCACTTCCCAAAAAAGATGCAGAACTAGAGAAGCTACAGAGAAGGGCAACAAGAATTATTAGTGGTATGGAGGGGCTTGCATATGAGGAGAGATTAAGGAGGCTAGGCGTATTTGTAGGGACCTACCAATTTCATGGGGCCTGGTGGCCAATTACATGGATATAACACACCTGGGGCCCTGGATTTCACAGCTTTATCATGGCCAGGGCTGCCATTTTGAAGGTGGAGCAAAGTGCCTCCCCACCTCTGATTGACTGAGGGGCACTGCAAGTCCCACCCCTCCCAGGCATTGGTTGAAAAGCCCTAGCTGGAGCTGCCTGGCTAATCCAATGATTAGCACCCTCTTCAAAGGGCTGGGGGTGATAATCACTGAGTTAACAAACAGTTTAAGTGTGACAATTAAACAGTTCCTGTACCCAACTGAAGTGTAAAGCTAGCTACCTGGCTAAAATAAAGCAATGGAGACAATTACTTAAAAAAAATACCAACCATAAATTTTATTAAAGAGGAAAACCAATACATCAGGGGGTCAGCCTCTGATTTGCTCCACTTCAGCTATCATCCCGCCCCTCACCTCCCCTTCAGGAGAAGGGGAATTTTCTTGGGCTTTTCCCTGCTCCCCACCTCCCCTTCTGGAGACAGAGATGGGAACTTTTCCCACTTCTCTCTCTCCCCACTTCAGGAGATGGGCAGTCTGTCTTTTTTTTCCCTCTTTGCTCCCTTCCCCCTCCCCCTGCCCTTCTTGGAAACAGCTCTTTGCCAGCTCTTTGAACATAGCCAGTTCCCCACACTTTTTCACAGGGAACTGTCTATTTCATGGGAGACTACACAATTTCTAATAAATCTATGAAATCATGCATCTGGTAGGTTCCTACCTATTTGGTTTAGAGAAGAGATGCTTGAGGGGGGACATGATAAGGGCTTACAAAATACTACATGGTACAGAGAAAGTAAAGATAAAAGTATTATTTTCCATCTCTCAGTATAAGAACTAAGGGTCATAAAATGAAACTAGTAAGTAGACAGTAAGTTTAAAACAAACAAAAGGAAGTTCTTTATCAGACAGTGTTTAATTAAAGTGTGGAACTCAATGTCACACTATGTTGTGGAAGCTGACAGTTTAACCAGATTAAAAAAGGGACTGGACAAATTCTTAGAGGAAAGGGGCATCAGTAGCTATTGAGTATGGGAATTAGGAGTACGGACTCTGAATTAGAGCTTCCTAGACCTTATAATTCCTGGAGGCTGCAGGGTCGGAGAGGAACGGAGGAAAAACCCTAGTCATACCCTGCTCACTCTCTCTTTCAGTATCCACTCTCTGCCACTGTGAGACATAGGATACTGACCCAGTAAATAGCAGTTCTTATGATTCTTCCACACTAAGGTTCTGTATGGGTATGGATTTCTGTAAACTGAATACTTTATCTAGATTTGAGGTCTACCCCAGGACCCATGGTGGATGAACTTATACACTGAATGGGATGGCCTGAATTTGTAAATATCCTTAGATGCCGCAAAGAAATACTGGAAGATCCTGGTGATGCCAGCTTTATGGGAGTAAATGGCTATCTCTATTACTTGGGGCACTTACAAACTCATGGCAGTATCTGAGCCTTCATGCAACTGCAGCCACATTTCAGCCTGGCGTACTGGATTCTACAGCCACATGGATTTATATGGCAGCCTGCATAGGTGACATGATTTTTAATACTGATCTAGAAGGTTGTGCCTGACCAGTGAAGATGGTTCTAAAGCCCTTGAGAAAGGCTGTCCTAAAAAAGTCAACTCAGCCAAACAGTCTAGGAAGAAACCTAAGACCTCTAACAAGAAAGGAAAATCTGATCTCTTTTCTACAGGGTGCTACAACCTCTTTTGAAAGTACGACTAAAACAAAAGACAGATGTTTATGACCAGAAGAAAAACCACCATGTTTACTATGTACCATACGTAACTTAACCCACAAAATGAGTCATCTGAAATGGGGATGCATGTTTGAAGCAAGGAACCTGATTTCTAGGCTGAAATGGAGGCAGGGAGTTGCTCGAATGACTGCTGCTGTGCTCTGGCTCTCTCTGGCTGCATGAAGGAGAGCCAGAAACTGCTGCTCAGCCAAAAGCTAGAGGTTTACAGCCATTGCTGAATTGGCAGCAGCTTTCGACTGAGCAGCTTACCTGTGACAGGGTTAAACCTTTAGCTTTTGGCTGAAAAGAAAGGGGAGTGGGAGTGATACCGAAGACTAGACTCTGTCCCTGCTCTGTGCAGCCAGAATTCAGCCATGACTGCAAAAAACGTTTTTTACTTTATTTTCTCTTCCCATAATATGGTATGTGTCTTATTTGATGGTATGTTTTATGCAAGAAAATATGGCATTACTAAACAGCATACAAGTTAATTAAAAACACTGAAGAGATGGAAATTACTGAGTGTACACATAAGAGTGGTGGTCCCCACGAAGTCCTCCTTTCTCCAAACAATTCATGTTGGGCCCACTGTAAGCTGTTGGAGTTAGCCAGCATATTACTCAGTTTGGCCTGGCAGCTAAGAAGCTTAGATATAGAACTTTTCATCTCCAAGTTGGTGGTTCACGTGTTTCAGTCTAGTAGAGACCAAGAATAATTGCTTTTTGGCGACATATATAGAATAAACAAAGTCCAAGGTCTGACTGATTATGGGCTAAACTGTCCTTTTACCCCCCACAGTGAGTCATTCAGCATAGAATGCAAGTACATTACCAGGACTACACAGCACTGTTTTTGTATAGTTATGTGCACATATTATTTCAGGATCTATCAAAACTGGCAGAGAAGTTATTAAAAAAGCCTAAAGAAGCTCACATAAGGAGATGTAAATTATCTGTAGACTGTACAGGGCATAAAGTCCTATTTAGTTATCACTATTCCACAAAGGCCTCCACTGAGCCAGAACCTAACAGCAGTTATGCATGAATACTGTACATGTTCCAAAACACACCACAATTTTGTGAGGTGGCTCTGATCAATCCATTTTTCAGTCATCATTGCAACAAGAATATGCATTTTTTGGTCCTAAGGACTTGCCATTGTTTTCAGATGTTCTGTTAAAAAAAATTATGGAGGCAGCATTGTGTGAGTTTAACTACTTTTTCATACTTTATGTTATTTCAGGAGATTTGTTTGCTCACCAGTAAACTCTTATGAAAAATTTCAGCATTGAGAGATGGGACACAGAAGTGCACTGAGGAAAAACAATCCTTTAATCAGCAAGATCACAGAGAGGACATGAACCCTAAGATCAAAGATAGAACACAAGCAAAAGATACACCACACTGAAAGTGGATTAACCCAAAACGGTTCCTTTGTATCAGCAATTCTGGACAGATGCAGAAATATTCACTTATTTAACAGGGCCTTTAAAACACTAATTTGTAGTCGATAGATTTATGTTCTCCAGGGTATTTTTTTCATTAACAGAAGGCAATTTATTACACTTACTGTATATTTAATTGATCCAGATGTAAAAATGCTCAGTTATTGTTGTAGTAGCTTGCAAAATGATAAAATATTTAAATTAAAAGATAAAACTCCAGAAAATGGTAATTTATGCATCTGAGCCTGCAACAATCCATGCAGTGTAAATTTTAGACTTTAAAGTACAGGCCCCCCCTGAAGACCTCATGTATTTCTGAGCTCACCTGGTTCAGAGAGAAAGCCCATAAATAATGTTAAAACTCAGAAAAGAATTTGGGAAAGCAGTTAATTTCTGATGTAAAACCTAAAGTTAAAAGCTAGAAAATGATGTAACCCTGAAGTGAATGGTAGGAATTACTGTATTTACTCAAATATAGAACAATCCTGACTATGAGACAACCCCGTGAATTAATTAGATTCTATATATGGAAAATTTATACATTTGTTATAATTTTCCAGGTACAGGATCTAATTATGGGAGGTTTGCCTTGAATTTGTCCCCCTCCCACTCCTACAGAAGGGAAAATAAATGGGGTGGGGGTGTCAGGTTGCCTCCTTGCCCTCTGTCCCCGCTAACTTTTTCCCCTTGCAGCCCCTCTCCCTGCTCCTGTCAGACCTTGCTGTTCTGAGCACATAGAAGTGAGAAGCAAATCTGAAAACAGTGACTTCAAAATAATCATGCCTGTAATAATTTGCAGAGGCAAATTACCACGGGTACACATAGAATTACTTAATCCAGAATTGATGCATTTTACCTTTATTTGAAACTGCTGCAAATTTTACCACAGGTACTCCATAAACACACCTTTAAGCAGCACTTTTGTTCCTACTTATATATAGCACAAACTGGGTGCATCTATACAAGATACTTGACTAATTAGCTCCGCAGTAAAACACTACCATCTACATGTGTCATGCTATTAGGACCGAGTAAACTAATTAACTCTGTCATAGAATAGCATTACCAGACACAAGTACTATTTTACAGTGGAGTTATTTACTCCACTGCAACATACATGTAGATGCTGATGGGGCTGGCTGTGGCATGAGGGTGCTTCAGTGCAGGGACTGCCTGCTGGCTAGCCACACACTGAAGCACTCTCATACCCCATCCAGCTCCTCTGCAGCACATTAACCCAGGTCAGAGCAGCCCTGGGGTAGCAAGCTGACTCCTAGCGCTCCCTGCCAGCCAGGGCTGCTCCACCCTGACTCAATGTGGTGCAGTCCAGATGCATGTGCAGACATGGTGCCTGGGAGCAATAAAGTTTGGCATGGACTGCATCAGAATTTATTCAGCTGTATTCAATGTGTGTGTAGACACACCCATTATACATGATATTGGTCCAAAGTCAAAAGGCTCATGATTTACTATATAGTTCAGTGGGCTGGGCCCCAGCAGAATCAGCAGCATTTCAAGCAATGGTGACTCCATAGCTCAGTACTGCTCAATATTAGACCTGTGTGAAGCTTTGGGTGCTGATTCAATTTGGAGGAGATTTGGCCTGATTTGGAAGCTGAATCTCTGAATCCAAACCAAATCAGGAGACTAATAAAAAGGTTCAGATTGATTCAAAGCTCTCCAAATTGATTCAGACAAGATTTCATAGATTCATAGATTCATAGATGCTAGGGTCGGAAGGGACCTCAATAGATCATCGAGTCCGACCCCCTGCATAAGCAGGAAAGAGAGAGCTTCAGAGAGCTTTGGAAAGATTCAGAGATTTGGGCAATCCCTGCTCGCCATCACAGGGAGCTGGACCCGGACTCTGGGCTGGTAAGTAGGGGGCGGGCCTGAATCTCCAAATCTGATTTGGCTGAATAGTTTTGAGACAGTGATTTGATCACAGAATCGAATCGCTGTCCCCCAAATCAGCCAAATCTGAATCAGAAGCAAATACTAGCAGCTTTGCACAGGCCTACTCAGTATGTGTTTGTACTCCAGATACCCTTCACATAGAAGCCATGTGCTTATTAGCCCCCACTCATGACTGAAACCAAGTGTTTTTGTCAAGAGCCCTGGGATCCTCCAAAAACTTATACACAGAATGAGGCACAGGGAAACCTGGTCCAGCTCCACCTCATGGAGGGTGGAGGCATGCTAATCATATGTAACAGGCTTAGACAAGGGGTCACAGAGGGATTCTGGGTGAAATGTTTGATGATCTGTTTGGTGATGTTTGCCAGATATTTAAGGCCGGTGAAGAAACACGAATAATTGAAAATGGAAAAGAAAGTAGGCTGTGCGAAGCTTCAGGTGCTGATTCAATTTGCAGGAGATTTGGCCCAATTTGGTGGCCATCTGCTCCCCCAGTCTGCACCCCCCATAGCTGCCTCGCTCACCCCAGCTCCCCGCCCTTTAAAAAAAACTTTGACTCACTGGGTGCTGCCAGGCAGGGGGCGATCCCCAATACCCCCCATTGCCCCACGCTGCATGGAGGGCTCTGCCCCAAGTCCCCTGCCTGCTCCTCCATCCCCCCCATGGCTGCCCCACCTACCCCAACTCCTGGCCCTTTGAGAAAAATCACAAAAACAAAAACCTGAACTCACCGGCTGTTTCAGCAGCCTTGGAGTTTCAGGGGGCTTGTGGCAGACCACCCTATGCAGCGCAGGACAGCAGGGATCGCGCCCCTACCAGGCAGGAGCTGGTGAGTCAGGGCTTTTTTTGTTTTATTTTTTTTTAAAGGGCCAGAGCTGGGGTGGGCGGGTGGGGCAGCCATGGGGGGAGCTGAGGGAGTGGGCGAGGGTTGGAGGGGGTCATGGCAGAACCCCCCCATGTCGTGTGGGGCAGTGGGATCGCCCCCTGCGTGGCAGGACTCAGTGAGGACAGGCTTTTTTTTTTTTCGAAGAGCCAGGAGCTGGGGCGGGCGGGGCCTGCATGATTGGGAGATTCATCAGATTTGGCAGCAACTGAATCTCCAAATCAGATTTGGCCAAATTGATTCGGGACAGTGATTTGAATAACCAAATCGAATCACTGTCCCCTGAAGTGGCCGAATCCGAAGCGAACACTAGCTGCTTTACAGAGGCCTAAAAGAAAGGTTCAGCTCAGCTATGAGACTGAAAAGGAAGTTGAAATGTTAAAATGGTGATGAGGGAAGCATCGGAAGGAAGTGGGAAATTTTTTGCAGATCTGGGGTGGGGAAATGACTGCAGAGGATTGTAACAAGCAGCCCATTCTTGCCTTCCCCTCCCTCCCTAATTTTGTGCATTTCTTTTTCCTTCTAAGTATTGGCAGAGACCTAGCACACTCATTGAATGGGTGTGGCAAGGCCCCCCCCAGGAAGCCAGAAAGCTGAAGTTGCTTTCTGTAGGAGAAACCTACAAACTACATCTACATATCAATTGAGCTAAGTGTCACTAAAGGAAACAAAAGCTGGTCCGCGCTGGTCTGGTCCTGCAGAGACCAAACCAGGAAAGCCAAGGCTGCAACTGAACTCCAACTAGCTTCAGGCATCAAGGACAACAAAAAGTCCTTTTTCAGATATGTGGGGAGCCGGAGGAAAAGCAAGGGCAATGTTGGACCCCTGCTAAACCAGATGGGGCAACTGACAACTGACGCCCAGGAAAAAGCCAACCTATTAAATAGGTACTTTGCGTCAGTCTTTCATCAGTCACATGGGATGCCCGTGCCTGCTATGGGACAGGGAAATCTGGATGAGGGGGATCCCCTACCCTCCATCAATGCTGACCTTGTGAAGGAACACCTTGAGAAGCTGGATACCTTCAAGTCAGCCGGCCCTGACAATCTGCACCCCAGGGTACTCAAGGAGCTGGCGAGCGTCATAGCCCAGCCCCTGGCACGGATCTTTGAAAACTCCTGGCGCTCTGGTGTAGTGCCCGAAGACTGGAAGAAGGCCAATGTGGTGCCGATCTTCAAGAAAGGGAGGAGAGTGGATCTGGCTAACTACAGGCCCATTAGCCTGACTTCTATCCTGGGGAAGATCCTAGAAAAGTTTATTAAGGAGGCCATCCTTGATGGACTGGCCCAGGCTAACATTCTAAGGGACAGCCAGCACGGGTTTGTTGCGGGTAGGTCTTGTTTGACCAATCTCATTTCCTTCTATGACCAGGTGATCTATCACCTGGACAAGGGAGAAGAGATTGTTGTCATATATCTTGACTTCAAAAAAGCTTTTGATCTGGTATCCCATGATCACCTCTTGGCCAAACTGGCCAGTTGTGGACTTGGCTCCACCACGATCTGCTGGCTGGGAAATTGGCTTCGTGGTTGGACCCAGAGGGTTGTGATTGATGGCAGTCACTCATCATGGTGCCCTGTGAACAGTGGGGTCCCTTAAGGCTCTGTCCTGGGACCCATACTATTCAACATCTTCATTAATGATGTGGACATTGGAGTCAGGAGTGGACTGGCCAAGTTCGCTGATGACACCAAACTTTGGGGCAAAGCATCCACGCCAGAAGATAGGCGGGTGATCCAGGCTGACTGGACAAGCTCAGCAAATGGACAGACGAGAACCTCATGGTGTTTAACACCGATAAATGCAAGGTTCTCCACCTTGGGAGGAAAAACCTGCAGCACCCTTATAGGCTCGGCAGTGCTACATTGGTTAGCACTACAGAAGAAAGAGACTTGGGGGTCATCATTGACCACAAGATGAACATGAGCCTGCAATGCGATGCTGCGGCTAGTAAAGCGACCAAAATGCTGGCGTGCATCCATAGATGCTTCTCGAGCAAATCCCGGGACGTCATTCTCCCCTTGTACTCGGCCTTGGTGAGGCCGCAGCTGGAGTACTGCATCCAGTTTTGGGCTCCACAATTCAAAAAGGATGTGGAGAAGCTTGAGAGAGTCCAGAGGAGAGCCACGCACATGATCAGAGGTCAGGAAAACAGATCTTACGATGACAGGCTGAGAGCCACAGGACTCTTTAGCCTGGAAAAGCGCAGGCTCAGGGGTGATCTGATGGCCACCTATAAGTTTATCAGGGGTGACCACCAGGATCTGGGGGAACATCTGTTCACGAGAGCACCCCAAGGGATGACGAGGTCAAACGGTCACAAACTCCTGCAAGACCGTTTCAGGCTGGACATAAGGAAGAATTTCTTTACTGTCCGAGCCCCCAAGGTCTGGAACAGTCTGCCAGCGGAGGTGGTTCAAGCACCTACATCGAACACCTTCAAGAGTAAATCGGATGCTTATCTTGCTGGGATCCTATGACCCCAGCTGACTTCCTGCCCTTTGGGCAGGGGGCTGGACTCAATGATCTCCTGAGGTCCCTTCCAGCCCTGATGTCTATGAAATCTATGACATCTATGAAAAGAACCAAAATATCCACTTCAAAGCAAAGTCTGTAAGAGACAAGAAAAGCCAAGGTGCATTGAAAACATGACTATATATATCCCCGTGAACACATTCCCCCTATAATTAAATCTTATTTCCCAAAGAAAACTTCCCATATCTGTCTAAAGTTTATGCTAAATCAGTCTACTGCATCTAACCTAACACACTTACTGTCCCCAGTGGCCTTTGATCCTCACTACCTCATGTTGCATTTTATATTTCATCTTTACCTTGACATTCTGTATTTTATATCTTTTAACAAAGGTATTTTTCTTTAAAGTCATGCCTTGTATTACTAGATTATAAGAATACATTGGAATAATAATCACTGGAATTGCATTGCTGAATTGGGGCTGGTTTCATGAATGAATGCGTGAGAATCTGAGTAAGTGATTAAGTAATAGGCAGAGCCAGCTGCAGTTACAAGTTAACAAGTGGCAATTAACACCTCTTACAGCAGACTGTCAGCAGGAAAGTATCAATGTCATTGCCTGGAACTCCACTGTATGTGCAACAAGGTATCCAGTTTAAGCTAATCAGTGCTGGAGACCCAACCAGACTGCTTCTGCAACCGTTACCAATATCAATGTTAAATTAATCAAAATCACAAACTGACTCCTGAGACTGCACATACCAGCAGGTGGAGACCCCTATGACTGACAGCTGTCATGCACTACTCAAGACCTATGTGGGAGAGTGACCTCCGGATTGGGCAGCCAGGATGATGCTGAGAGATCATACAAATCTGCCAGAAAGGGATAAAATGCAGTGAAGTGTGACCCTCAGTGGCATCCTGTTCAACCCAATCAGCACCCTACCTGTTCAGCCAGAAGGATCAGCCAGCAATCCCCTTCTAGAGACAACAATGCCTTGGAGGAAACCTTGACTGGGGCATTGACAACAGACTCCGGGGGTTAGCACTGGGTGGTGCGTGTGCGCACACACATTTAAAGAGACAGTGCCTCCCGGTAATACGAAAGTTTGCATTTATGACTCGTGATTTTGTTAACTTTGCACTCCATCCAATAAATGAGAATTTATTATGATCCTGTGAGTTGATCTTTATAGCCAACAGGATGGGCCTATATGGGACAGGGTGGAAGGGGTGGAGGGCTTGAAAACTGTTGATGTATTATGGGAGAGCAGAAAATGTTATTAAAGTATGAGGTTTGGAAGGGGTAGGGATACAAGGTTTGACAAAAAATGGAAGTATTTTGAAGGAAATCAGAAGGAAGACAAAGTAACTGAGGTGGGCGATTTGTTGGAGCAACAAGCAAGGCAAGTGTGAAGAAGGGGTAACAGAGGAAGATTTAAAAGAGGAACATGCAGACCTGATGTGGAGAATGGTAAGAAGGGTTTTAACAGTAACATAGGTGGGGTTTGGGAAGAACAGCAAAATGCCCATGGGAGAGGTGCAGTGGGGAAGAATCAATGGTATACATATTTTGGGAATGCAACTTTGCACGGGAGGTTTGAAGGAAACCACAGAGTATGAAAGGGGAGAAGAAAGTCCCCTCAACATGCTCCATCCCCCCTAAGACACGCTCTGATACTCACTTCAGGTGCAGCAAGAAGTGACAGCTGGGGAGAGATGCTGAGACAAGGAGAACAGGTGTGGTAGTTTCAGAGCTGCCTGAGCCTGAAACTCAGCAGAGGAAGGGAGCATTGCCAAAGAGAGGTGTGGGCTGCTCAGAAGACAGCTGAAGACTCGACTGGAGCACATGGAGGGAGAGAGCCAAGCACCAGTGGGGAGATGTTGGTAGAAGACCTGGGGAAACCAAGCCCTAGGAGCAGATGGATGCCGGGAAGAAGCGGTCCGTTGGGACGCCAGCACGTGCAGACAGGGCTGCAAAGAAAGACCCAGGCAATCCAGCAGAAGGCAGCACAGAGGGGCCGTTGGCACTTTCAGGCAGCTCGGCAGGTTGAAGGTCACCATGTGCCATGGAGCACAGTGAGGGAGAGACTCCAGCTCAACCAGGAGCCTCTCCAGAGAAACGAGCTGGGGAAGCCATGGAATGCGGGAAGAGAGAGATGGGCAGCACTGGCTGGTGGGACCCAGACAGCACAGCCTCAGGTCAGACAGGGCTGAGGTGGGAAGGGGCAGGGACCCAAAGAAGGTCCCCCCGAGAGAGCTGGCAGAGGTCTGGCAAAGAGCTGCTGCACTTCCCAAACAACTACTAGGCAGAAGGGAGCGAAGAAGCCCAAAGCGGGATGATGGGCCCGAGAGACAAGATCCCAGGGACCCATCAGCATATGGTAACCTCTTCTGTTCATAGTATTCCTAAGTTTATGGTTAACCCAAGACTGGGGTATGTTTAGTTGCCAAGGCCATGGTCCACAGATGAAGGATGACCTTCGGAAGACTGATGGTCAGAAGGTCACTGACCCTTGGAGGTGGCATGCAGATGAGACAGGATCATCTGAGAGAAGGACCTGCGGAGAGTTGTGGATGTGGTAAGGATGGGGTAAAGGGGAGGTTGGAGCCCCACGAAGAAACCCAGGTGTGAGATTCCACAGACCGCCTATCAGGAACAGTCTCCCAAGTAAAATAAAACATCTAAGGTGTGGCAGACGAGTAGAAGCAGCAACCAAGCCAAATCTGAATCTTAACCTGACATCACTGGGGAGCAAGGTGTGAAAAAGAGAAAGAGTCGCAGGGCTCCAAAACACAAGGGCTAAACAAAGGCTCAACAACCCCAGGTCCACAGCCCCAAAGAGTCAGCAGAAATCTCCCTTACCCAGGTGTTTCTGGAAGGGAGGGGCTGGGAGCTCCAATGCTGGTATAAAGAAGAGCCTGGAACAGGCAAGGAGGGAGAGCATAGAACCGGAAGGAGGAGGAGGAACAAGCCGACACATGCTGCAGGGAACTCTGAGAATGATGTGGAGAGCTGGTAAGAGACTCTTGCAGAGGGTAAGCCCCACAGGGGGAACTTAGAGCAAGGACTGCTGACCTGGTGGGGCTTATAACTATTTGTTACCACGCGGGAGCCCTGCAGAGTTTTGTATTGTAAAGTCCCTAATAGAGGGGCACTTTAGATTTGTGGTACCGTAGAGTCCCTAAAAGTGGCACAAGCCAAAATGGTTTCACCGATGGACCTAATGTGATAAGGGGAATTGAGACAAACTCAGCTACAGGCTCAGAGAGAGCCACCAAAGAGAAGAAAGGGGCAGAAAAGAGGGACTGACCTCACAAAAGTCAATTTTGTTTGCTGTTGGCTAAAAGCAGCCAGAACAATAACCCAGGCCAGGAGTGCCTGGTTTTGTTTTCTTGTTTTCCTGTTTTTGCTTGGAATGGAGGTCACGTTGAAAGACTAACTGGCTGATCAGATCCCAGGTGGAATGGGTGTGGGTGTAGGGGTGGCGGAGCCTTCAGGAACATAGGACCTTTGCGGGATGACAGTGGGACAACTAATGGGACTACACACCCAGGTACTGAACCAACTTCTTTAACACCAAGTCATGGCAGGAGAAACGTGGGTATGTAGAGCTCCAATAAGAAACCGTCTCTCTTAAATCGGCTGGCAGGTGGTGTCCTACAGGTCTGCAAGTAGCGGAGATACTTGACACAAGGCACCAGTTAAGAAGGGGCGAAAGCCCTACAACACCTACCAGTGATACAGAGATTTATACAAATGTTAGAAGTGAATGATAAGATAAATTTTGAGACAGTGATGTATGGGTTGGTTAAGAAAGGATGGGAAGAAGGGAAGATATGGGCATGGGTGATCTGTGTGGAAAGTGAGGAACTTGCTGATCATGAAGGGAATGGATTTTACTACAAAGGAATGTTTATATCTAGCCCTGTTTGAGCTCAAATATTACATGCAAAGGGATGAGAAGGAGAAAGATGAGAGTAAGAGGGAGGAAATGTGGAGGAAACATAAATGGAAATAGGTATTCACTTGAGTGCCTGAGAGGGGTGACAGAGGGAAGGGTAGGAAAAGGGATAGTTGTGGGATGAGATAATGTTGTTATTGTGAACTGTTAAGAAATGAGGAGGAGTTAATATGTTATGAGGCCTTGTTGGATGATATAACATTTGGTATTTGTAAATATGTATAACAGGTTTTGTTTTTGCTTTTTTAAATGTTAAGTTTAATTTAAAAAGTTTCCCATCAGTATTTTTGCCCAATATGGGCCATGTTTTTATAGCCATGCTCAATATTAGCTGCATTTAATCAACTTCAGAGTTGGTTTCCCTTACTGAGCATATGCTGCTTTTGGCAGCAGTTTAGTGACAGCCAATGTATTTAATGAGGTTTCCTTACATGCCAATGTAAGAGGAGAAACTTTGGGGGAAAAACCTTGTCTCATCATATATTCAAATCAATACAGTATAAGTATGGTTACTTCACATGTCAATTGTACATTTAAGTGAAGTGAGATAGCATTAAAACAAAAATGTTATGGTCTGCAGTCCAAGGCTGGCCTTGCAGATTTACCAATAAAGTTTACTTGGAACCTCCTAGCTAAACCCAACTTCCACCTCACCATGGGAGGTGAGCCAGAAGTGTAGGATTCCTTGCTGAGGCTATGCTGACAGCCGTCAAGGCTTACAGTTGAAGTTATCCCCTCCAGCATTAAGAACATACGAACGTTAGAACGTAAGGGACATACTGAGTCAGACCAATGGTCCATCTAGCCTACTATCCACCTTGCATAAATGTGTACAAGTTTAACAAGAACCTTGAAAATACACAGTTGATGCAAGCAATGCCAACAGAATCTCACTGCTGTATAAGTGGGTTTTGGGAGATCAAGAGCTGGGCTCGCTGCCAGTAACTGGCTGACATCAAGAAAAGCATCCAGCTATAACACTTGCTTCCACTTTCTGAATGAACCTTGGATTGTGGGGAAGAAAACAAGGCTTAAGTGTTCCTTTGGGGCAATGCACAACAGGAACTCTTGGCTGCTGTGAAAAATAGGTAAAGGGTACTAAAAAGTCCATGTTTGTGGCTAAAGAAACAAGTCAAAGTCAAGGCCAATGCAAAGGGGGTCAAGTACCGAGAATAGGCAGTTGGACTGCTACAAGTCTAACAAGAAGAGGATGAGAACTGGCAGATGCTCTAGAAACAGAGAAAGCATAAGCTGTATATGTTCATGACACCAAGTGGAAGGAAGGTAGTGCTAAAGAATTGGGTACTGGTTATAAAAAATTATACAATGGCAGATGCACAAACAGAAACTGAGTGGAACTGATACAGAATTGTGCATTAAAAGAAGAGGTAATAGATATTAATTAAACATCAGATCAATTGATGCCAGTAAAGCTCACAACAAACAAACAAGGTTAGAAACACTGGGCTAGATTATATCTCATTTATGCATTTACATGGTTGGTAACTGCCATTTAAGTGCTGGTTTCAGCAGATATCTGGAGCTTTAAATTCTATTCTGGGTACAAAATTGATGTGAAAGCATCCAGTTGGCTATATAGTATGCTCAGGAGGACTGGCTGGGCAGGTAAGCAGTGCTGAACATTAGCTCAGATATAGCCATAAGTTCTCATATTGTGGCCAGGAAAAAAACCCATGTCAAATGGGAGGGCTGAATAAGAGGAAGACAACCCTACTATGTTTTAGTCCAGCAGCCTAGTGGTTAGGTCACTCACCTAGGACATGGGAGACTTAGATTCTAGGCCCTGCTCACTCCAAAGGGGTTTGAACCTGCACTTCCTCCTTTACAGCATGTACACTAAGCACCATGCCTCAAGGTAGGTATTATCCAGCCCCCTTTCTAGCCCTCCTCTTGAAACTAGCTCCTGAGTAACCAAAAGAGGGAGATATGTGGGGCCAGGAGTTTAAAGAACAAGCCAGAGGGTGTGTGACTCAGTGAGACTGCTGCTGCTCTGAATGGGATGGCGCACTGCATTCTAGTCTGAGTGGGCAATTTCTCCCAATGGGACAGAAACTTCCCCACCGCTTTATCCAATGACTATTAAATACAAGGTGCAATGAGTAAATTTCAAGAGGAGAGCTTGAGAGGGAACTGGATAATGCCTTACTTATGTCTGGTTGTTGAACATTTTTCTGAGAAGCAGGAGATGTAGGTTAAAACACCCTCTGCGTAAAAGGGACCTAGACCCTGGGTCTCCCAAATCTAGAACAAATGGTCTAACCACACAGTTATTAGGCTAAAACATGGGAGGGCTGTTCACCACCAGCATCACGGCATTTCCAGATTCTGTTTTCACCGTCAAACCCTATGCTGTACTGGAAACTGACCATTTTTTATGATTTTAATTTATTCTCCCAATTGTTTTTGGAATTACAAATAGTTTTTATTTCTTACTCCATGGCTATCTACTTTATCTAAGAGCCCTTGCAGTCCTTAAAGTCCAAATAATATGACTTGTTCCCTTTTAATCAGTTTCTTTAGTAGTTTCACATGCTTAGGAAATTTTAGGATGAAATCCTGACTGGGGTAAAGGCAATGGTAAAACTCTCTTTGACTTTAACTGGCCAGGATTTCACTCTGTTCTTTAAAAGGTATGGGAACTGGCTGAGGCTGCATGCTCCGGGACCAGGGTTGTCATGGGTGACTTCAATTACCCAGACATCTCATGGGAGGATCACTCGGCAAAATCTGAGTGGTTGCAAAGCTTCCTCTTGTACATGGATGACCTCTACCTGACTCAAAAAGTCTACAGGCCAACGAGAAGTAAAGCACTGCTTGACCTGGTACTGGCTACTGGGGATGACCTAATCGGCGACCTAATGATCGATGGGAAGCTGGGTGACAGCGACCACAAGCTGATCACCTTCACCACCTGCAATAAAGCTGGCAAGTCAGTCAGCAACACGCAAGTCCTTGACTTCAGGAAAGCCAACTTTCACAAGCTCAGGAGGCATGTTGGTCAGGCCCTAAGGGACCACAACCCCAGGGGGAAGGGAATTCAGGAAGAGTGGCTGCCCCTCAAGGGACCGATCCTCAATGCACAAGCTAATTCTATTCCATCTTGGAGGAAAGGCAGCAAGAGGGCACAGCAGCCCTCCTGGCTCTCCAGGGATCTAGCAGACCTCCTGAGGCTAAAAGGAAAGGCCTACAAAGGACGGAGGATGGGAATCACTTCCACACAGGAATACTCTGCACTGGTCTGGTCCTGCAGGGAGCAAACCAGGAAATCCAAGGCAGCAACTGAACTCCAACTAGCTTCGAGCATCAATGACAATAAAAAGTCCTTTTCCAGATATGTGGGGAGCCGGAGGAAAAGCAAGGGCAACATTGGACCCCTGATAAACCAGATGGGACAACTGATGCCCAGGAAAAAAACAACCTATTAAATGGGTACTTTGCGTCAGTCTTTCATCAGTCCCATGGGATGCCCATGCCCACCATGAGACAGGGAGGTCCGGGTAAGGGAGATTTCCTGGACTCCATCAGTGTTGACCTTGTGAAGGAACACCTTGAGAGGCTGGATACCTTCAAGTCAGCCGGTCCTGACAATCTACACCCCAGGGAACTCAAGGAGCTGGCAAGCATCATACCCCAGCTTCTGGCATGGATCTTTGAGAACTCCTGACGCTCTGGTGAAGTGCCCAAAGACTGGAAGAAGGCCAATGTGGTGCCTATCTTCAAGAAAGGGAGGAAAGTGGATCTAGCAAACTATAGGCCCATCAGCCTGACCTCTATCCCGGGGAAGGTCTTAGAAAAGTTTATTAAAGAGGCCATCCTTAATGGACTGGGTGACACCAACAGCCTGAGGGATAGCCAGCACGGGTTTGTTGCAGGTAGGTCTTGCTTGACCAATCTCATTTCCCTCTACGACCAGGTGATCTATCACCTGGACAAGGGAGAAGAGATTGATGTCATATATCTTGACTTCAAAAAAGCCTTTGATCTGGTATCCCATGATCACCTCTTGGCGAAACTGGCCAATTGTGGCCTTGGGTCCACCACAATCTGCTGACTGGGAAACTGGCTCTGTGGTCGGACCCAGAGGTTAGTAACTGATGGAAGTCAATTGTCCTGGTGCCCTGTGACCAGAGGGGTCCCCTAAGGTTCTGTCCTTGGACCCATATTGTTCAACATCTTCATTAATGATGTGGACATCAGAGTCAGAAGCGGAGTGGCCAAGTTTGCCAATGACACCAAACTTTGAGGCAAAGTATTCACACCTGAAGACAGGAGAGCAATCCAGGCTGACCTGGACAGGCTCAGCAAATGGGCGGAGGAGAACCTGATGGTGTTTAACACTGAAAAATGCAAGGTTCTCCACCTAGGGAGAAAAAACCTGCAGGCTCGGCAGTGCTACACTGGCTAGCACTACGGAAAAAAGAGACTTGGGGGTCATCATTGACCGCAAGGTGAACATGAGCCTGCAATGCGACGCTGCAGCTAGTAAAGCAACCAAAAACGCTGTCTTTCATCTATAGATGCTTCTCAAGCAAATCCCAGGACATCATTCTTCCCTTGTACTCAGCCTTGGTGAGGCTGCGGCTGGAGTACCATGTCCAGTTTTGGGTCCCACAATTCAAAAAGGATGTGGAAAAACTTGAGAGAGTCCAGAGAAGAGCCACACGCGTGATCAGAGGTCAGGAAAACAGACCTTATGATGACAGGCTGAGAGTCATGGGACTCTTTAGCCTGGAAAGGCGCAGGCTTAGGGGTGATCTGATGGCCACCTATAAGTTTATCAGGGGAGACCACCAGGACCTGGGGAAACATTTGTTCACGAGAGCACCCCAAGGGATGACGAGGTCAAACGGTTATAAAGTACTGCAAGACCGTTTCAGGCTGGACATAAGGAAGAATTTCTTTACTGTCTGAGCCCCCAAGGTCTGGAACAGCCTGCCATCAGAGGTGGTTCAAGTACCTACATTGAACACCTTCAAGAGTAAATTGGATGCTTATCTTGCTGGGATCCTATGACCCCAGCTGACTTCCTGCCCTTTGGGCAGGGGGCTGGACTTGATGATCTCCCGAGGTCCCTTCCAGCCCTGATGTCTATGAAATCTATGAAATGAAGTGTCTGAGGTGATGTCTGGGAAGGTACTATGA
Source organism: Crocodylus siamensis (assembly GCF_052110815.1). Taxonomy (NCBI): domain Eukaryota; kingdom Metazoa; phylum Chordata; order Crocodylia; family Crocodylidae; genus Crocodylus; species Crocodylus siamensis. The sequence continues at coordinate 53,209,019 of NC_143401.1, read as the reverse complement.
ATAATTTATAGAAATGAGTTTGAAATTGACTATGATTTTCTTTAAGTTATTATTCTAGAATACAGACCTTCTTTTACGCAAATGATACTATTGTCTCTCTATGTAGATCCATTACAAAGCATCTGAGCATCTACTAAGAAATAAAAACAATGTTTCAGTAGGCCAGTTCTCTACATTTCCCTCATACATCCCCTTCCATTTATTTCCTCCTTTCTCCTCTTATACCGGCATTTCTTCTCATCTTTTTTCTTTCTCCTCCTCCTTCTTTGATATTTTTAATTAGAACTTTGGGAAAGCAACCCTCTAGAAATGGATTTTAATTCTGAAGGTACCAGGTAATACTGATTGATTGCAAATGTTTAAAATAAACAAACAAACAAATACATAAAAGTGCTTTACTGGAAGCATTACTTTTACCTGGCTCTGCAGCATCTGTATAGATTGGGTGCTTCAGCAGGGCTTTTTGGTGCTTTTATCTAATAGCTGAGTCAATCAGCTATTAGATAAAAAAGCTAAAAAAAGCCCTACTAAAAGTTTCTGATAAAGAGAGACATTGGCCAAGCCTAGTCCAACTAACACACTGCCTCTTCTGGGCATGTGCTGGGCTTGATGCGGGACAGCGTGGAATTTAAAGTGCCACTTGTTTTTCCTAATATTTGCAAGCAGCCATTCTGATCACATGTTAAGCAGTACAAATCTAAGGCTCAGTTCTCAAACTCTGTAGCCTCTAGACACTCCTTGGAAAATTCCGGCTCCTAGCTTTCACTTATTTTTTTGACTATGGAAAAATAACAGAGCAATTCTTCTCTTGCAAAGAACTCAGAAAGACTACAACAGGTCAGAATGTTTTTGACATTATGGATTCCTATTTGAAATCTCTGGGTTTATCTTGACAATGTCTGTACACCTAACTATATTAATAATGCATGGTACTCCACATCATCCTTAAAAAGATTTTGCATCACCCTGGTCAAGAATCACTGGTCCAAGGCAACTCCACAGAGATATTTAGGTGTAAAAATTACTTTTACCATGAACCCAGTATAATAGGCTGCCTTTGGTAAATCACTTACTGCTTTTTTACAAAATCCATGTTATACAAGTAAGAAAATTATTGTCACCTGAACTCTTTACAAAAAGAATAACATTCCAAAAAAAACCTCCATACCATATGGTGGGTAATAATGTTTGGACATCTCAATATGAATAAACAGACATAAACATGATCTTCCCAAGGTAAAAGGCCCAGATTCTTCCCTGGTCATTACTTATTAGAATAAATGGACTTTGATATAGCGACAATGAAAAGATTTTATCTATAATGTTGACAATACCATCATGCATAAGTTACTGTATGATTGACTACACCCTTCTGCAGTGAAAATTATGACTTCTTCATTAGTCTAGGAAAGGTGCTAGATGCAAACAATTTTGAAAAAGTGAATGTTAAGGAAGGACAGTTTTTGTAGGAATGAAATAAGATACAGAGCAAAGCATCAAAGGATAATGGTAGAGTAATAAGTGTCACTTACCTAAATAATGTGACGTGTTACTGAGATTTTCAGGGGCTTCATTTTTCATCTTTAATGGTGTTGAATATTTCTTTTCCACTAATACCTGTTTTTCAACTGGTGTTCTCCTTGTATCTGGTTTCTTTTTCTTCGTAGCTCTAAGTGGCTCTGCCAACATTCGTACTTCTCTGGGAAAAGCTGTAAGCACCTGTATTGCTCCAGCTTTTATCTTGGCTTGCAATCCCTCCTCTGTGCCAAATTCATCTGTTTGTGAAATTTTGTAAAGAGGTAACACATGTAGCTGTTCATCATTTGGTATCACCCCCACTTTACGGTTATCTTCCTTTGTCAATGTACAAACCTGACAAGAAAAGGAAGAAAAGAAAAAACAAAATACACATAAGTTATAGATGTTACATGTTTAAGTATCTGTCTTTTTAACTGGTTTGATATAGACACAGTTATTCCTATAAGATCCATCACAAAATGATAGGACTTCCAAACATGCATTTGACAAACGCTTTATCACAGTGGGTATGTCTACAGATGCTATGAATGCTATAAAGGCTTACTACGCAGTAAAATACTGTGCAGTAAGCCTTCCCTGGGATCATGTCAACACGTGCCCCCTTCTGGGGGCAAATCTGCTCCCAACAGGAGCAGCCCAGTACTGGGCTGCTCCTATCCTGCTCTGCCCCCTGAAACAACCAGGAGGGGCTCCAGACTCCCCTGGGGTGTTAGCCCAGTGGCTGGCAGGGAGCATGGAGTCAGTCCCCATGAGCATGGAGTCAGGAGAGATTTGCTGGCTGCAGCAGCAGCTGTCTCCTGGCCCTGTACACATGGGGAAGGTCCTGATGTGCACAGGGCCAGGAGACAGCTGCCACTGCAGAGCTGTCCTTGCTTGTGCACATAAGGACAAGCCCCATGCCCAGTGAGCCTTCCCTGGGCTGGATTTCCCCAAGCAGCCTGGGGCTGGCTGGGAACTGTGCCTTCTGGAGCAGCTCCAAGCCAGCTCCAGGATGCATGGGAACGCAGGGAGCTCCCAAGTCCTGGCACTGCTTGATTCCCAGCTTCTGTGGGGAGCCAGGAGTTGAGCAGTACTGGGAAGAGAGGGGGTGGGGCAAAAAACTACCCTGTTCAGGCACTGCTCCACTCCCAGCTTCTGGGAGGAGCTAGGACCTGAGTAGCACCAGGACCAGGGGAATTCCCCACCCCCTGTGGTCCCCTAGTTTTAGGGCTGATGGAGCAAATTTGCTTCTGGTCAGTGTCTACACATCTGCAGTATCTACTGCACAGTTAGTTTAATACCTGTATTTAAAGGTAGTAATTAACTGTATAGTAGACTAATTTACTATGCAGTGAATGGTGTAAACATGTACATACTGACGCTTAACTGTACAGTAGATTAGTCTACTGTGCAGTAAAGCATCTTGGGTAGACACATCCAGTGAAGACCTGAAAGGGAAGTTAGAGCGAAGATGTATTAAATAGTTCTTAAAGAGGTAGAGCTGGGCAAAATATTTTGGACTAATAGTTTCTATGGAATTTCAGTTGTAGTTCAACTCATACTACAATGTACTCTATTTACATGTACATGACTTGCAATGCAGTTACCTGGAGTACACATTTATTCAAACTTAATGGCAGCCATACTAATTAAGTACATAACACTGTGGTTATTGCATTATTAGGAGCTGCAAAACAGATTAGCTCCCATCATTTTCAAAGCTTTCTGTAATCACTTTCAGAGCAGTTATTAGAAGCTTTGAAATTGACTGGAGTTAGTCAATTTCAGGGCTGCTATTACAAGCCTTCAAAATGTTTTGACAGTTGCTTTGTCTGCTGTTTCTGGCATAATTACTATGCAGTAAAACAAGTAGTGGGCAAAACACAGTACACGAGGTCATTTCATTTAGCTCATGGGCACCCACCAATTAATTGTACTCCCACCCAAGCTGGGCCCCTTGCTCCCACCCTCGCACATGGGAGGGCTCTGACCCAGCCAGCATGCACAGCTTCTGCGCAGGGCTGCTACTGCCACTGTTGAAACTGCCAGGGGACCTGCTTGGCTTTCCCGGCCTCCAGTGGCTCCTTCTCCTGTCCCTGTTTCAGCACTCACTCTGAGAAGCAGGTAGGAAAGCAATGGCAGGCAGGAGAGGGTGGAAACTGAAGCTGGGTGGGAGTGCAGAGCATGGGGAGTTCCAACAGCTGCACATGGCAGCAGGGAACAGGGAAAGCAGTTGGCTCCATTGCACAGGGCTTTCCCCCCTGGTGGCACAAGAGTATCAGGAGCTGCATGTACATTGCAGGGAGCCCTGTATGATAGTGGTGGGGCAGCCTGGTTCTATTCCTTGCCACCACATGCAACTCCTGGAACTGGCTGGAGCCATGCATCAGCAGGTGGTAGTGCCTGCATGGTGGTGGCTTTGCACCATGGTGGGGAGTGTGTGTAGGGGGCTCCACACTGCTCCACCCTCCCTCACAAACTGCCCACATATACATACATACTGCAACATACCCTACACTCCCCCGCACACAGCCAGACTCCCTCACAAACCCCATACCCCACCATACACCCCGCCACCCATACCCCACACACTTGCCCCAACACAATACACAAGGGTAAGATTTCATTTTTGAGCTATTATGCAATCACCTCTATATACACTATTTAAACACACATAAATCAGGACAAAAATATTCTTTTGAAATAAAATTAAAATGTTATAGTAGACATTTGACTTTTAGTATATGATTTGTTTTTTCTCTAGTTCCAAGATGGCAAAAGGAATATTTCCAGTGGAAAGGGGAGGGCCTTCCAGTGGCAAAGGTCAGGGCTTAGGGGCAGGACTTCCAGCCCCAAGATGGTAACCAGGGGATGGAGCACCTCTCAAGGGGGAGGGCTACCCTTGTGGCCCTCGACAGCTCACCAAAACTCATTAAGTGGCCCTCCAACTGAAAAAATTGCCCACCCCTGAGTTAAACGATATTTAATACTGTTCTAAAATAAACAGCTGAAATATGCTGTGCACTTATGCCAGTTTATGCACTTAACCAATATGCAGATAACTAAACATTGTTAAAATATAAGCAGTAATTTAAAAAAATGGGAATGACAATGTGTTATACAGTTAAGCAAATTATGCACTCATCTGATATTCATATAGATGAAGGCCACTACATTTGCAATTTCATACGAAATTCAGGAAATACTTTTGACTGAGAAAAACTGGAAAAAATATAAACGTTTAAATTTGTGTGTCAAAATGACAGTGCGATCTATCTAACTTTGCTATATTATTTATTTTAAAAGGATTACAAAGCCTTAGAACACTTAAAAACAAAGAACCATTTTGTATTGAATAAAATATTTCATTTCACTTGAAAAAATTACTTGGAAGGAGAAGGAGCTAGAAGGGGGTTTGTTTCAGCCACCAAACAAATAAACAAAATTTTTTCATCTAGCTCTATACAAGGAAAGAAGAAATGGCTCCAAACTTTAATTCAACACAAACTCTTAAAAAAAAAATCAGTTAAATTAACTTCCCTAAACTTGACTCTCCACTGCAATTAAGTTGTGAAGCCCAGCAAATCTTCAGTCTCTGCTCAGGTTGCTAACTTAGTTTTTGTGATTAAATTATGCTGCAGTGGGATACAACCCTTCCTTCCTGATAAAGATCCCACTGTAGATCTGGATAAGACATGTAAACTTTGAGCATTTATTTGTTGGAAAGTTCAAAACCACTGCTGAACCTTCATGGTGTTTCCAAACTTCTGAACATTTGGAGGTTCATTCATTACTGATACAGAAAATTCACCTTAAAAGAGCAGTTAAAAGCACCGACATTCTTGTTTCTTAGCAACAGAAGCATTCTTAAAACCAGAAACACAGACCAAGTCTTTGTCTAGTTTTATTCCATGAGGTTCAAAATTTGAATTTTACATCTGTAAAAGCAAGTCTATATTAAATCAGGCCATTTTAACTGATGCTATTTAATGTACATGCATTTTTGCACATTGTGCCAGACAAGTATTTGAAAAATCTGGCCTTGTATGTTTTTACTATTTGTTCTCATTTTTTTTTGGTGTTGGAATTCTCTGGAAATCTTATTACTTTGCTTTTTTTTCCCCCTCACATTTTCAGCTGGCTTACTACAGTATAAATATTGACAAAGAAATATTTAGTTTAGCCAAACATTTTGCAATGGTTGCCCCAGTGGAAAAAACTTAAGACAAACAAAGGCACAGAAACCACTTATGCCAGTCTCAAGTCAATGTTTGCCTGTATCACAAAACCAACACAAAATTCAGTACATCTGCTGCATTCTGTTCAAGAAATTGCACTGAAGGAGTCATGTACATCAGGAGAGAGGCAAATGACAAAACTGAATGAAAGGATGCAATTACTCCATGCCATGGGACGGGTCTCCAGGGATGGCTGTGATAACCCTAGGGCGCCTTGACTGTGCCAATCCTGCCCAATGGGCACCCTCTTTCTCTCCTGCCACATCTTGTTGGTAATTATTATGAATAGGGAGGCTGCCCTCGAGTTTACACTAGGCATGGTCCTGATGGACCCTTCTGAACCCTGTGAGGTCTTGGATCCGTTTTGGGGCTTGCACAAAAATGGTTGCCTCACAGGGCGCCTTCAGCCTTATGGGCTAGATGTGTGGCTCCAAAACAGCCACCTTTACTGCACCACAAGCCTCACAGATGGTATTCACCCCTTGTCTCTCTCTGCATCCCCTGGTGCTGGGCTCTCTGTAGCCCGGTCTTCGTGCCCACGCTGGGCTCTCTGCAGCCCAGTCTTCGTGCCCCCTGGCGCTGGGGTCTGCTCACCCCCTTCATCTCTGTGCCCCATGGCACTGGGGTCTGCTCACCCCCCTTTGTCACAGCGCCCCCTCGTGCTGGGGTCTGCTCACCTCTTTTCACCATTGCACTCCCTTGGCACTGGGGTCCACGCACCACAGTGGGCCCCCAATGAGGCTCCTCCTTCCCCAATAGCCTCAGCCTGATCCACTGGTATTATAAAACAGCAAACAAAAATATGAGCCCCTGGGCTATAACATAACACCAAAAAGTTCGCAGTGTGCTCTGTCCTTTTAAAAGAGTCAAACTCCTTCCCTGGCACTAAGTACCTTGTAGGCATGGGTACCTGGTCACTTCTTGCAGCCCCATTACCCCTACATGCAGCACATTTGACAGCTGCAGTGTCTCTAGGCAATTCTTCCCTGGAGGCTCCTTCCCCTTTGGCTGCTGACAGGGAACTGCCTCTCTAGTCCCAGCCCTGGGGTTTATATATGCCCAGGGCCCTGCCTCTTTTGGTCAGCTGACTGGCTGCAGCTGCAGGCTAATTCTCTCCTTAGGCCTGCTACCACAGTAACCTGCATCTGTGGGGCGCCTGCCCAACTGCTAGGGACTTCTCTCTAGGCAGTTTCTGCCCTTAAAGGAGCAGGCACCTTAGTGCCCTGTGACACTCCACCACACAAAATATTAAGAATATATAAAATAGAACAATTAATTTACTTATATAATATTTTAAAAAATTGATATGCCTGTATCCAAAATATAATGCATGAAATGAAAGAACATTCAACATGCTTGCTATTTCACTTTAAGTACCAATTATATACAATGTAACTATTTACATGCAATACAATACTTAAATGCAATGCGAAGTACCAATGATATGCAATGCATCTAAATGAAGCAGAAAACAGCAAGCAGACTAAACTACTCCATGGATTTAAAAGTTAATTAGCATGAAGCCAATTATCATCTTGGAGTCTGTAGATTAACAATTTTAAACAAAATGGAGTAGCCCACTTCATGCAAAACAAAGCTCTGAAGCCAGTTGTTGACAATGGACTCTTCACAAAGTGTTCAGTTAAAAGTCTTTGCAATGTACTGTGGAGACTATTCAAAACTTTTCCATTAATTACAATACATACTGTATTGCAAAACAATCATAAGGAGAACTGAAAAAGTATACTGCACTTTGATTTTTAAGACAGATTTATGTGGTGAAACTACATCTCTGGTTATACTGAATATTTTTTCCAAAAGACACAATAGTTGGATCATCCTGGAGGCTTAACAGTCAAATGAGAAAATGCTGGCCATATGTTTTCTTTGCATTTCCAGTAAGTCTGGTGATAAAAAATCATGAGTTATTTTGGTTTCAGTAGGTTCTTAGTAACAGGTGCTTGTTTATTATGCTCTTTCTCTAAATTGATATGCACTCATAAACTGAGTAAAGTGGTAGAATAATTTGTAGAAGTTATCTGTAACCAAAGAGTTATGAACAGATAATCTTGTAGTTCTTTGTTCTGCCTATCTGGCCACTTGAACTCCTTGTGTAGAATCTGATGTAGCATTTTTTTGCTTTGTCATAAGAATGAACAGATGTTTTAAACTAAAGAAGTAAATGTGGTCAAACTGCATTTCTGAACTTGAAAGGTGGAATCAAAGTCCCTATGCAATTCTTCTCCATATAACCTAGAAACAGAAAAAAAGCCCTTGGAGGCTCAAATTTACTGCATCACATCATAATCCTTCCAATCCTGTAACACTGATTTATCAATTCTGAAAATTAATGATGGAGCTTACTTATTCTTTACTATCTTCTGAGACATACACCATGCAGTTCTACTGAACTACTACAGCCTGCATAAGTATACAGTAGGCTACAGAAACAAAGTTAGAAAACATTGTGAAGCATTTTGGAAGTTCCCCTGCTATAAAAAAAATATTAAAAGAGCAATTAAAATCCCTGTTTTGCAGTGACACTGGGCTTATCTGTTCTTCTATCTTGGGGCGGGCAATTATTTCAGACAGAGGGCCACTTACTGAGTTTTGGCAAGTCATTGAGGGCCACATGACAGGCAGCCGGGGCAGATAAATATTAAGATAAATATTAATTTTCTAAAATGTTTAGGGGCCCCACGGGCCAGATAGAATGGCCTGTTGGGCCCCATGCTGCATTTTCCCCACCTTGTTCCATCATTATAAAACATGGAACATTTTTAGCTTATGATGACTCTTGCTCAGAATGGTAACAATGAACAGTCACTTTTACTCATCTTCAGAAGACACTGACTAAAAGTATCTGTATTTGATTTGAGCAGTCAGAATCAAAAGATATCTAATGAACTTGCATCTCTAGCAGGGCCAAGGAGGTGATCCTCCCCCTCTTCGCACTATTGGTCAGGCCATAGCTGGAGTACTGTGTCCAGTTCTGTGCCCCCATTTCAGGAGGGATGTGGACAACATGAAGACGGTCCAGAGGAGGGCCACCCGCACGATCCAGGGACAACAAGGCAGACCTTACAATGAGAAACTGTGGGACCTGAACCTGTTCAGCCTTCACAAGAGAAGGCTGAGGGGGGACCTGGTGACAGTCTATAAACTCACTAAGGGGGACCAGAAGGGTTTGGGAGAGACCTTGTTTCCCCTAGCGCCCCCTGGCATAACAAGGAAAAACGGCCATAAGTTATTGGAGAGTAGGTTTAGATTAGACATCCATAAGAACTACTTCACAGTTAGGGCGGCTAGGATCTGGAACCAACTTCCAAGGGAAGTGGTGCTGGCTCCTACCCTGGGGGTCTTTAAGAAGAGACTTGATGCCTACCTAGCTGGGATCTTTTGAGCCCAGTTTTTCTCCTGTCCAGGCAGGGGGTCAGACTTGAAGATCTACAAGGTCCTTTCCGACCCTACTTCTATGATTCTATGAACTACTGTGGATAAATATTCATTTCATGCACTATTTGCAGTATCAGTAGTAAAGGAACAGTTGATTGACCATTGTTGATTGACAATGTATAACAGGGGCTCCAGCTGAAGCCCCATTACTAAGTAGACCCAGGCCCTGGACAGCAGGAGAACCAGGACCACAGCAGTGGAGGTTTAGCACACCAGGGTGAGATTAGGGTAATTAGGATGCCACTGTGCTCAAAAAGTATGATGGGAGGATCTGGACTCCGCCTTGAGGGCACCCGAGGAGAGGAAGGAGCTGTGGGGAATGGCAGCACAGAAAGAAAAGAACCCCAAGTGAACAAGCACCACATTAAAGGAGACAAGTCGTGGCAGGAAAGACCTTGAGGGGAGATAGCGAATGCAGCAGAAACACCCACACAATGAAATCTGCAATACTGAAACTTGCCTGGAATGTGCTCTATATTATCCTATTAAATAATCATCTTTAGCAGGACACAAATGCCGAAGGGAAAGTGTTAATGTATCAAGTGAAATGATAATTTATTTAGAAAACTGAGAACTTGACTACAAAGAAATGGTTAGCTCCTGAACATTCTACAATTGTTGTGGCTTCATAGTCAAATCTACACAGCAAACTTGCTCCAAAGAGCAAACCCATAACATTAGAAGTTATTCAATATAACGGTATTCTTTCAAATATTTTAATGCTTTAATATTTTTAATTATTTTAAGTCAGTTTTTAATAGTTAATTCAAGGTTATTTAAGGCCACTTCACCACCACTAAACAACAAATTGTTGTGGATCAATTGTAAAGATATACAGTATAACCTCATAAATCCAGCATGCTCAGGACCGAGCACCTGCTGGATATTTGAAAATGCTGGATTTCTGAAATGTAAGTAAAGTGCATGGAGTGAGGGAGGGCGGGGGAGGGGAGAAGGAGGGGTCGCGGCAGCTGGTTGCTGCCTGGCCTGCCGGAAGCAGATAGGGAAAAGTTTGCACGTGGCAGCTACTACTGCATCCACCACTCTGCACTGCTGCTCCGTATGTAGCTGTGGCTCTGGGACCAGCTGCCACTACTCCGGGACTGGCTGCCAAAGTGCCAGATTTCTGAAAATTCCAGATTTTTAAACTTATGAGGTTAGACTGTATAAAAGATTAACTGCAAGTTCCAGCATAGAAAGAGCTAGCAGAATGCTTGAAAAAGATTCTGTTCTTTCTTTCTTTCACTGACTGAAAGACTTTTAGGATAAGAAGAGACATTCAAAAAGCTGAAGCCTGTATTGATTCAATCTTTGCAGGTTAATTTAACCTGCCTAGACTGAACCAAGTTGCAAGTGAATAGACATTACCTTTTCACTTAGGAAATGCAGGCACATACCTGCAGTGGCTCAAGCTAGAAGCCAGGAGGCAGTAGAGCAGCTCTTGGCTGCAGGGAAGCTGTGCTGGATGGGGAACACAGCCCTGGCCGTAGCTTCAAGTGAACTAGCCAGGGAGGGGATTTAATTCTCCCCTTCCTGTCCCACTGGAACAGACCTGAGCTTGGGTCCCCCTGGTGCTCCCCACTCGCTGCCGCAGTGGTGGGAGAGCGGCCAAATGCCAGCCAGCATGGCCCCCTGAGCTAGAGGGGGCAGGGAGGGGGTTTATTCCTCTTCTGCTCCCGGGGGACTGCAGCCAGGGTCTGCCAACTCCAACCGCTGCTCTCACCGATCGTTCCTTGCATGGGGTGAGTAGTGGGATAACCCCACTCCCTGCCCTCTCATGTAAGGGAGCCATGATGGCTGGCATCTGGCCATGCCCCTGACCATGAAGCAGCCAGCAGAGAAATGCCTGGCAGGTTCATGGGAGGGAGAGGGGAATAAGCCTCTTCCCTGCCCACTTTGTCTTAGGGAGGGCTGGTGTCTGGCCATGTCCCTGCCCCTGCCTGTCTGTGCTCTGGCTAGGGGGCAGGGGGGTGGGGCCAGCTCTGCTCCAGTGCCCACAGCTGCAAAGCATGCTGACATGCTGGGGTATTCTGGTTTAATTTAAACCAGGAAGGGGTCTGGGACAGAAGTTCCATAAACCAGTTTGAGCTTAATCACTTAAGTTTGATACTACATTCAACCACGTTTATCTCAAATGGGTTTTTGCCATTTTGAAACTGATTTATGTGCACTGAACTTACATTTTGTTACAGGTGTAAATCAGTTTCTGATCACTTAACCCAGTTTATGTGTAACTACAGTCCCTAGCCTTACAAGACATTTGGTTTCAGCAGGGATAGCCATCCTCATGAAATAGTATTTTCAAAACCACAGATTTGCCATAATAATTAATAATAACATTAAGCTGACTAGTATCTGATTTTTGTATCGAACTTTGGTCAGATACTTTATCAACTGGATTAGCAAATGATTGTTCTTTGATCTGGTTAAGCTGATTGCTTGTGGTGATATATCAGATGGGAATTTGCTACAACTAACAGTATTTACTGTCTCTGAATGGGGATGGTTCTCTCTACTATCATTATCAATTAATTAGTATAACTAATTACTGTTGAACTTCATGATAAGTGACCCAACCCAAATCCATTCTGGTCAGCACTGCATCAACACAGAGTAATAGACAGTTCCCATCCTTAAGTGCTTTACAGTTTAAGTAAGTTTAAATCTAATTTATGGAAAAACATATGAAAAGAATAATGAATTTGAAAGCTGCATGGCTATACATCCTCCTTCTTCTGTATGCACTCTATTTTTTTACCAGTGACCTGTTCTAATTCTGGTTTTATTTTGGTTTCCATTACCTCCATACTCCATGTAGAAACTTTTAGACACGTTCTAAGATGCATAATTAATCACAAACTCAAAATAGTAAATCAGATCAAGACACAATAATTCTTCTACAAAATACCATGACCAAACAAAACATGCACAAGAAATTATCAACTAGCAAATCTAGCTCTTGCTAACAACCAGATCTCTGGAGAACCACTGTCAAAGGATTTTGCATTCCTTTTTCACCATTTTTCTCAGGTATGCCAACATGCATTATATTATAGGAGAGTATTACTGCACTTTTACCAAGAAGCACTTCTTTTTCTCTTTAACGTTGCCCTGCAAAGCTGTGCAAGCCAACTCTGCCCTTGCAATTTATATGAAATTGCAGGAAATCTGCAAGTCTTGCTTAAACATTGTCACGGAGTCACAGAGGGGCTCCGTGATTGTGAGGGTGATTGGCAGGGCTGCCAATCACCCAGGCAGCCCAGGTGCCTGGTTGCCAGGGGCAACCAGGTGGTCACATGGCCGGAAGAGGGCAGGGCCTGGCCTTTATAACCAGCGTAGGCCAGAGCCTGAGACACAGTTCCCTTTGGGCTGCCGCAGGAGCAGGAGCTCTGCGGCTGAGCTGAGCGGCCTGGGTTAGTGGCTGCTATTTCATCGCGCTAACCGGCTGCAATGATGCAGGGAACAGCATCGCCCTGACTGGAGATAGGATTGCGGGCCCTGGTGGGGCTTGGAGTTATTAGGCGTGTGGAGCCTTTGCTTATGTTATAGCCAGATGGCTTGAGTATTAAGTTACAGTTTATCCGGAGGACCGGGGAGGCTGTAGGGGAGCGAGGAGGCCTCAAGGGGAGCTCCCCAACAGCTTGGGGGTTCCCAGTGCCCAGTTGAGGCACAGTGCCAGGGGCACTAGTGTCGGTGCGGCTGGGCATTATATTGCGCCAGGGAGGTGCAGTGTGCGGGGTTATAGACCCCAGCCCATAAGGGCGGTGTTTAGCCCCGGAGCGGGGCAGGGACAGGGCGCCAGAGGCGCGGAAGTCAGCCCCGAGAGGGCAAGGCCCCGGAGTGGGGCAGAGACAGGGCGCCGGGGGCGCGGAGTCAGCCCCGAGAGGGCAAGGCCCCGGAGTGGGGCAGAGACAGGGCGCCGGGGGCGCGGAGTCAGCCCCGAGAGGGCAAGGCCCGAGAGCGGGGCAGAGACAGGGCGTGGGGCGCGTGGCGTGTCGGCCCCGGAGGGGGGAAGCCCAAAGGGGCAACGCGCAGGGAGCGCGGTAGCGGCCCCTGAGGGGCAAGGCCCCAGAGAGGGGCCGAATAGCCAGGCCTAGCTAGCCACCCGAGGGCGCCGATACTAGGGCGGCGATAGCGCCGGCCCAAGGGCGCCGAGGCTAGGGCGGCGATAGAGCTAAGGCTAGCGCGCCAGGCGAGAGAGAGCCGGCCCGAGAGCGCCGAGACTAGGGCGGCGAGAGAGAGCCGGCCCGAGAGCGCCGAGACTAGGGTGGCGAGAGAGAGCCGGCCCGAGAGCGCCGAGACTAGGGCGGCGAGAGAGAGCCGGCCCGAGAGCGCCGAGACTAGGGCGGCGAGAGTGCTCCAGACTCAGACAAAGCCGGCGATTAGCCAGGCGCCGGCTAGAACCCGGCCCAGGGGGGGCCGGTAGTGAGCGGCGCTGGTGGAGCCGATACAGGAGGCGCCAGCAAGTGGCTGGGCGCCAGCGTGATAGGCCCAGGGCGTGGGGGAACGGGCCAGAGATTGGGGCCCGACCCAAGGAGGCGCCAGGTGGGCGAAGAGCCCCGGTGCCCGAGAGTGAGAACAAGGGCACCCGAGGGGCGAGGGACCATACAAGCGTCCCCTGGAATAGCTGCGAGGCTTGGGGCGTGCTAAGGGGGAGGCTTGGAGGCACGCATTGCCCTTAAGGCAGGACGCTTATAAAATACCCGTCTGGAATAGGGACAAACAACTAGACCGTCCATTAGGGAAACTGGCAGCCTCCACATTATATATCTTACCATCAAAGTCGTGGCGGGCGAGGTTCTGAGGGTGCTACGTCACCCTAACGTGACGGTAGGGGGCGCTAGGGGGTTCACGGCCGCCCCTAGTCGCCGCTCCCTCACAAACATCATGGGCAAAAGAGCTACTTACATCTAATGTAACTAGTGGAGGGAACTCTCTGAGAACAAATATGGTGGTATTTAAAACAGGATTTTTAAGGAAGAAAGATTGGGTTTTTAGTCCAAGTGAGTCTCTTTTTTTAAATATTGATTTAATGCACTATTTGCAGCATCATGGATATTGATTATGTTTTAAATATGAATTATGAATAAATGCTCATTTTTTCTGTTTTAGCATATATGAGTACACATTATCTTCAAATTTCTGTTTCTCCTCTTCCATTTTCCTCCTTCACTGTTACACTTCAGCTATCATACACTGAAACTCCACTGATGCACAGATTTGTTATTCTGGTGCTCAAGATAGTCCACCCTTTTTTTCAAACTATTTAATATGGTTCTTCAAGTTAATTATTCAATTAATAATAAACTTGGAGACAATATGACAGACACTGAAGAGGGAAACTAACTCTATCAAGTTTCTATGTACCAGCTTCATCACTGCAGGAACACGGCAGCTTGGTAAACCAATGTCAAAACTAAGCTAGAGGGACTTCAGGGGATCCAAAAGGAAAAGAGAATTTATTTTTCTATAATAAAATGATGGGCAAAAATGTAGGTTTAAGACAAAGCTTGGCTAAAGAAATGAAATATTGTTAATTTTGAAATTACCTACTTATAGAGGGTTGCTAATTTTGAGATTCTACTTATAGAGGGTTCCTGGGGTAACAGCAGCCCTTTGTGCACAATTAGTTCGCCTAAGTATATTACTCAACTGGAATGTTTTCTCTCCATACCACAACACATTTTGAATGCAAAAAAATAAAAAAATTGCAGCATGATTATCAGAATATTTTCCACAACTGAGGAGGTATACCTGTAATCACTCACCCCTGTCAAAAGCATTTTCCATTTTTAAAGAAAACTCAATCTAATGGACAGGCATCATAAATCTAATGATGTAAATAAACTTAAAGGGTTCAATTAATTTATAAATATAAGTCCATCAATTCTGTTTCTGGCCAAAATCACACATCTTTTTATACCGTATGCAGGAAACAACCTAAATAAGCAATAGTTATCCTTCATCTGTTTTATAGAATTAATTCCTGGAGTTAGACTCTGTTGTTGCTGCACTTGGAGGTACTGTATTTGAAATAGTTATTGACAACATTTAGATAAATTTCTATCAAATCCTTCGTTCCTGTAACTGTTTGGTTTGTATTCCTTCTATTTGCATGGGAGACAAAAGGCATCCTTACTAAAAATCATAAAAGAAAAATACTTCTCTGGAATTCATTTCTGGTTATTCCAACTTATCCTTTTCTTGTGTCTAAGTCACCATGTCTTACCTCATTCAGGAAAAGCATGTTCAAAATTCCACACCATAAATAATGCATACACAGGAGTCAAGCAGATTGCACAAATTGAGCATACCTATTTCTGGGGATGCGCTTCTGAAAAGCTGGACCTTGACCTTTAATCAGTATGGTGATTATACTACGGAAATTAGGTCAGATGACGTTTATTCTTCCACATTCCCAATTTTAACCATTTTATTATAATTCAATTGTTCTTAAAGTATACATTTTTTGACTTACTAATATCTATAAACTATCTATGCCCACTAGGGCTTTCCTGAAAATCTGTAACCCTTAAGGGTATCATACAGTAGAGTTAGTATTTCTTTACATACTAGGACAGGGGTCAGCAACCCCCAGCATGCGTGCCAAGCATGGCACTCAAGCCCATTTTGCTCAGCACACTACTGCCAGCCCAGACTCTAAGCAGCTGCTGCCAGCCATGGAGCCCAGGCTGCTCCCAGCAGGCAGCTGGGGGGCTGCAAGCCCTGCTGCAAGCAGACTGGGCCCTGTGGGCTGGCTGCATCTGGGAGGCTGCAAATAGCTTCTCTGGGCTCCAGTATGTTGGCGTTCTGGCACCTTCCAAGGTAGACATTGTGGTTTTTTCAGCACTCCGACCAAAAAATGTTGTGAACCCCTGTACTAGGAAGTGATCAGGAAGTCTTCCTGTTCACAAGGTATGCAGCATATTGATGTCCTCATTGCATGTGCGTCTTGTAAAGTGCTAGTTTAAATGTTTTGATGGTCCTCTTCTACATCACACAGAACATTTGTACTCGGGGCAGAGCCAGAGGCGATGCAGTGCTACAACTGCATTCCCCTTTTCAGACCATGCCATGGAAGCAGAAGCCAGGTTGTTGGGGTTTTTTTTAAATCCCCAAGTCAGAGAAAAATACCCCCCTGCCTCCCTTCCCCTTTGTTCTCAGTGACATGTTCCCCTCTCCTTCCCTTCTCCCCTACCTGCCACTGCTTCTGTTCCTGGCCAACTCAGAGACCACTCCAGAGCTACTCCTGCTCCACTGAGATGTGCAAAGAGCTGGGCTCAATGGCAGCAGATGGATTCCTCCTCCCTGGCCAATCCCCCTAGGTATTCCCCACCAGCCCAGGGGCAGGCTCAGGGAGGAGGAACCCGCCTGCTGCTACCACCATTGCCACTGTTGCTGTCTGTGGCTGAAACATTTATGATGTAATTGGAATTATGAAGACATTGTGGGATAGTTCACATGACTGGAGTACAGTCATGAATGAGTATACCTTGTTGAGGAAGGCTAGGCAGGGTTGCTCAATCTTTTAAGATTCAAAGCACCCCTTGGAAAATGCTAATTCTTAATTTTCACTTTTTTTTTTACTATAAAAAAAACCAGAGCAGTTTTTCTGTTGCAAAGGACTCAGAAAGAACACAAAAGGTCATAATATTTTTAACATTATATATTCCCATTTAAAATCTCTGGGTTTATCTTGTAAATCATGTTTGCATAACCGATAGTACTAAAATTACGTAGCATCCTGGAACACACTTGAAAGGGTCTCAAGACGCTCCAAGATGCCATGGAACCCTATGGCAGTGACCTATACATACAGGAGAAGATGTATGCGTGTCCTAAGGTAATGTATGAAGTGGAAGGTAGGC
The DNA here is from genome assembly GCF_052110815.1 of Crocodylus siamensis. NCBI lineage: Eukaryota > Metazoa > Chordata > Crocodylia > Crocodylidae > Crocodylus > Crocodylus siamensis. The sequence continues at coordinate 53,191,939 of NC_143401.1, read as the reverse complement.
CTGTTGAGAGCCTCTGGGCAGAGTGAGAGGGGAAGTACATAAATAGTCCAGAAAATTCTTGGAGTGTGGTAGGGATAACTTTTTGATACACATGACTGACAGGCAAACTAGAGGAGCTGCTCTTCTTGATTTTGCTGCTCACAAACAGGGAGGAATTAGTGGAGAAGGTGAAGCTGGAAAGTAACTTGCATGACAGTGACCACAAAATGACAGAATTCAAGATCCTGAGGCACAGGACTTCAGAAAAGCAGACTTCAACAAACTCAGGGAACTGGTAGGCAGGATTCCCTGGGAGGCAAATCTGGGGCAGGAAAAGGAGTCCAAAAGAGCTGGCTGTACTTTAAGGCCTTTTTATGGGCACAGGGGTAAGCTATCCAATGTGATACAATGGGAAGTACAATAGGAGGCCAGCCTGTAATCAGTGTAATCAGTAATCAATGAGGATCAAAAAGGAATCCTATACAAAGTGGAAAAGTGTTTAAGCACTTTGCTAAATTGGGTTTTTTTTTGCTTTTTAAGACACCTTCATCTATTAATAGTGTCATGAACCCCAGTATAATTTGAGGCATTTGTGGGTTTCATGAGGATTTTCTTGTTTATTTTACTGGCATGTATGGTCTTGTTGGAAAGCCAACATTATTCATTGATATTGCTTTTAGATCTGTACATATTATGTTATGTTGTCTGTATATATCATTAAGATTTTAGACATGGTTTAGTCAAAGCAACAGAGGGATACATACTTAAGGGAAAGGGAGTAGGTGAACCTGCTAAGTATTTCCAGCCATTGTGTTGCTAAGGCAAGAGCAACTGCCACTCCCAAACACAGATAGGAGAAGTTATTCTGGAGGGGTGGGGAACCCAATGCATTGTCTTTCTGTATTGGAAAAAATCAACCCAATAGCAAAGGCATCTCAGATTAGCTAGAGGAATTCCAGATGCCCCAGGGAAGAGAAAAACTTCTAGAATATTCTGAGACTCATGATTAACAATTAGGGTGATGCTGATTGAGGGGGGAGGAGGTGCTGGCTTGGACATATTTAGGGGCTGGCTGTGAGACAGTTCTGGTCTTTGGATTTTCCCAGGCTTTGAGAGAGTCCAAGTCCCCAGAGGTGAGAGCTAGTAGGAACAGCAGGAAAGCTGATCTCTGGAAATACTAGCACGAGTCTCAGACGGGCTAGGCTGTACCCAGATGAGTGGCTAAAAAACCTTTACCTGTCTTTTTGATTCATAGATGTTAGGATTGGAAGGGACCTCAGTAGGTCATTGAGTCCGACCCCCTGCCCTTGGCAGGAAAGAGCGCTGGGGTCAGACAATCCCAGCTAGGCACTTGTCCAGTCTCCTCTTGAAGACCCCCAAGGTAGGGGAGAGCACCACCTCCTTTGGAAGCCCATTGCAGATTCTGGCAACCCTTACTGTGAAGAAGTTCTTTCTAATGTCCAACCTAAATCTGCTCTCTGTCAATTTGGGGCCATTGTTCCTAGTTACTTCAGGGGGTGTCCTAGTAAACAGAGCATCTCCTATTCCTTGCTGCCCTGCCCTGATGAATTTATAGGTGGTCACAAGATCACCTCTCAGTCATCTCTTGCAAAGGCTGAAGAGACCTAGGTCCCTCAGTCTCTCCTTGTAAGGCCTTGCTTGCAGGCCTCTGACCATACGAGTGGCCCTCCTTTAAACCCTCTCAAGACTCTGTGCATCCCTCCTGAAGTGCAGTGCCCAAAACTCAACACAGTACTCCCCCACAGTTGGGGAGCAGGAGTAGAGGGAGCAGGGTGCACATGTGCCACACATGTACCCCCTTACCTCAGTGGCGAAGGCAGCAGCTACGGAGGAAACAGCGGCGGGGGCAGCAATCAGCTGATTCCCCCTAAGGTAAGTGGGGCAGAGGGTACAGTGCAGATGAGGCGGATCCGGAGGGGAAACCCTTCGGAGCCCTCTTAGCTCATCCAACAGGGAGCTGTGCTCCCAAGCCACACGCGGGCAGCGCATGCGAACACTGCACGCAAACAGGCACGCTCTGTAAGGGCGCGCTGGCATTCGCGTAAGGCAGGCATGAGGTAGCTGCCAAGAATGGCACCTCCAGCAACCATAAGCTGTAGGTGCAGCTCTGGTACATGGTACAGACACAGAGCAAGGTTGCCAGGGGCCCCGCCCTGGTGCTGCCACCTGCCATGGGCTCTTCTGAGGCCTCCACCCAGATGGAGCTCATGGCGGGGTCGGTGGCCCCTTGCCCTCCTGTCTGTGGTGGGGGCTCGGTGGGGTCCTGGGGGTTCCCTTGCCTGTCTCTCCTGTGCACGACTTAGGGCTCCGGAGGAGCAGGTGAGGGAGCTCCAGGCTGAGGTGAGCATCAGGGAGGCAGAGGATGAAATTGATGTCTATCTCTGTTCTCTGCAGGCCTGGTCGCCCACTGTACAGCCCCCACAGGACACAGGAGACGTATCCAACGCAGGAGTGGCAGAAGGTGTCCAAATCCAGAGCTGCTAGGCCTAGAGTGGTGGAAGCTCTCCAGGTTCGACGCCCTGGCAACCGTGACAGAGAAAGACAGAGGAATCGCCTCCAGTGGGGACGATGCCACTCCCCACAAGACAAAGAATGGGCAGAGAGTGAACACCAGCAGGAAGAAATGCCGGGTCCTCGTCATCAGCGACGCCATCCTACTAGGACTGGAAGGTCCCATCTGCCGGCCTGACCCCATGACGCGAGAGGTCTGCTTCATGCCTGGGGCTCAGGTTAGGGACATCACAGAGAGGATCCCAGCCTACATCTGTCCTGCAGACCAGTACCCCATGGTTGAAAGAATGTGGGAAAGAATGATGTGGCCAGGGGCAACCCTGACCGCATTATGAAGGAATCCAAGGCTCTTGGGGACAAGCTTAAGGAGATGGGGGAGTAGGTGGTATTCTCCTCTCTTCTTCCAGTGAGTAGGTGGGGATGGCAATACAAGGCCTGCATTGGCAAGGTTAACCGGTGCTTACGCAGTTGGTGCTGCCAGGCAGGCCTTGGGTTCCTAGATAATGACCCATGCTTTTAGGCGAGGGACTTGCTGGGGTGGGGTGGGCTTCACCTCTCTCCGAAAGGCAAACGTGTCTTCTCTTCCAGGTTGGCTGATCTTGTACGGCGAGCTTTAAAGTAGCCTCGCCAGGGGAGGGGGCCACAGGAAGACAAGGAGACACCACCCGAGCAAGACAGGTGACAAATGCAAGGAGTGCCCAGGTAAGAAACAGGGGTCCAGACAGTCTCCCAAATCAGGGGGTGGCACACACAGATAGGCAAGGCTTTAAATGCTTATATACCAATGCTTGTAGCATGGGGAACAAACAGGAGGAACTTGCCCTCAGAATAGCCAGTGCAGACCCAGACATAATAGGGCTTACAGAAACATGGTGGGATTCATCTCACGACTGGGCAGTTAGCATTAGGGGCTACAGGCTTTACAGGCGAGATAGAGAAGGAAGGAAAGGGGGAGGTGTGGCGCTCTGTCAAGGAGCAATACACATCCTCTGCCAGCAGAATGGGGTCAGAGGAGGGGCAAGCTGAAGTGCTTTGGGTCAAGATAAAAGGGGACCATGGGGAGAGCGATCTAACAATGGGGGTCTACTACAGACCTTCCCAACCAAGGGGAGGAGCTGGACTGGGAATTTCTGGGCCAGCTTGCAGAGGCACTTAAGGCAAGGGATATAGTAGTTGTCATGGTTGATTTAAATTACCCGGACATCTGCTGGGAAGAACAGTCAGCCAGGTCAGACCATTCCAGGAGGTTCCTGGCCAAGATACAGGACCTCCACTTAATTCAGGAAGTGCACAGTCCCACCAGAGGAAGTGCCCTGTTGGACCTGGTCCTGGCCACAGGCAACAACCTAGTAAGGGGCCTCCAGGTCCTTGACCACCTGGGTGATAGCAATCATTGCTTCCTGGAATTCACCATCCAGTGCAGGGTGTCAAGGGCCTGAAGCAAGCTGGTAGCCCTAGACTTCAAGAGGGCCAACTTCAACAAGTTGAGATTAGTGGGAGAGGCGCTGGGGTTCTCAAGGGCAGGGGAACTCAGTGCTCATGATGAGTGGTCGTTCCTTAAGGAGACGATACTCAGGGCCCAAGGGGTGACCATCCCAACAAGAAGCAAGGGGGGCAAGAGTGCCTGAAAGCCTCCCTGGCTCACCAAGGGCGTCCGGGAATGCCTGATTGCCAAAAAGGCGGCGTACAACCAGTAGAAGGGGGGTGCTATCACCAAAGAGGAGTATACCTCCTCTGCTCGGGCCTGTAGGGGGGCTGTCAGGAAAGCTAAGGCGGACATAGAGCTAGCGTCCAAGAACTAGTGTCCAAGAACAAAGTTAATAAAAAGTCCTTTTTCAAATATATAGGGAGGATGAAGAAAGCACCAGGAAATGTGGGGCCTCTGCAAGATTCTCTGGGCAATCTGGTGGTTGTGCCAGAGGAGAAAGCAGACCTCTTTAACCAATTCTTCACCTCCATTTTCTTGTCCAGGGACCCGGACTTCCCCACCATGATGCAAGACAGACTCGAGGGGAACGCCTCCAGACCTCAGGTTGGGGAGGATTGGGTTAGAGAGCTTCTGGAGTGGCTGGACGTATTCAAATCAGCGGGTCCAGATGCTCTCCAGCCCACGGTGTTGAGGGAGCTAGCAGGGGTTATTGCAGGGCCCTTGGCACGGCTTTACGAGCGCTTGTGGTGCTCAGGCCAGGTGCCGGATGATTGGAAGATAGCCAACATGGTCCCCATCTTTAAAAAAGGGAGGAGGGAGGACCTGGGCAACTACAGGCCCATCAGTCTTACCTCAATCTTAGGGAAACTCTTTGAGAAGATCATCACGGAACACATCTGCAATGGGCCAGCCTCAGGGATGATGCTCAAGGGCAGGCAGCACGGTTTCATTAGGGGCAGGTCATGTCAGACCAACCTGATTGCCTTTTATGATCAGGTCACAAAAGCACTGGATGCAGGTGTCACCGTGGAGGTAGTCTTTCTGAACTTCAGCAAGGCCTTTGACACCGTCTCCCACCCCATCTTCATTAAAAAATTGGGCAACTGTGGCACTGATGCCTACACAGTCAGATGGATTGCAGATTGGCTGAAGGGTCGTACTCAGAGGGTGGTGGTGGATGGGTCATATTCGACCTGGGGGGGAAGTGAGCAGTGGAGTCCCCCAGGGCTCGGTCCTTGGGCCTGTGCTGTTCAATTTCTTTACCAGTGACGGCGGGGTGAAAAGCAACCTGTCTCAATATGCTGATGATACCAAAATTTGGGGTGAGGTGAGCACACTAGTAGGGAGAGAAAGACTGCAGCAAGACCTGGATAGGTTACAGGGGCGGGCTAACAAAAACAGGATGCGTTTCAATACTGACAAGTGCAGGATGATGCACTTGGACAGTAGTAACCAGCAGCAGACTTATAAGATGGGGAAACTCCTTTCTTGAGAGCACAGAGGCAGAAAGGGATCTTGGAGTCATTACTACTCCAAGATGAACATGGGCTGACAAGTGAGGTCACGGTTGGCAGGGCTAACTGCACCTTGTCGTGCATCCACAGGTGCATCTCAAGTAGGGTCAAGGAGGTGATCCTCCCCCTCCACGCATTACTGGTCAGGCCACAGCTGGAGTACTGTGTCCAGTTCTGTGCCCCCATTTCAGGAGGGATATGGACAACATGGAGACGGTCCAGAGGAGGGCCACCCACATGATCCAGGGACAACAAGGCAGACCCTACAATGAGAGACTGTGGGACCTGAACCTGTTCAGCCTTCACAAGAGAAGGCTGAGGGGGGACCTGGTGACAGTCTATAAACTCACTAAGGGGGACCAGAAGGGTTTGGGAGAGACCTTGTTTCCCCTAGCGCCCCCTGGCATAACAAGGAAAAACAGCCATAAGTTATTGGAGAGTAGGTTTAGATTAGACATCCATAAGAACTACTTCACAATTAGGGCGGCTAGGATCTGGAACCAACTTCCAAAGGAAGTAGTGCTGGCTCCTACACTGGGGGTCTTTAAGAAGAGATTTGATGCCTACCTGGCTGGAGTCATTTGAGCCCAGTTTTTCTCCTGCCCAGGCAGGGGGTCAGACTTGAAGATCTACAAGGTCCCTTCCGACCCTACTTCTATGATTCTATGAACTCCAGCCTCACCAGTTCCGCATAGAGCGGAAGCATCACCTACCTGGACCTGTTTGTCATGCATCTGCTAATGCATGGTAAAGTGTAGTTAGCCTGGTTGATCCCTTCATCATATTGACAACTCATGTTCATCTTGGAGATCATCCCCCAGCCTGGAAGTGTGTAGGTGGTCCTTTTTGCCCAGGTGAGGTACTTTGCACTTGTTTTTGCTGAACTGCATCCTATTTCATTCTGCCCTTTTTCCAACCTGTCCAGATCCACCTAGAACTATTCCCTACCCTCTCCTGTGTTAATCTGCCCCATAATTTGGTATCATTTGTGAACTTGGACAGGGTGCTTTCTATGCCCTTCGTCCAAGTCACTGATGACAACATTGAATAGCACCGGTGCAAGGACCCAGCCTTGTGGGACTCCACTGCCCACATCTTCAGAGGTCAATATCGACCCATCCACCACCACAGCTAATTTGCCACCCACCTGACCGGGTAATCATCTACATCACAGCCTGTCACTTTATTTACGAGACTGGATTTGTCCTATCTTCAAACTATATGGTCTGTTTTTCTTGAATAATTATTTTCTCCTATGAAATAAATCATTTTGTTGTTCTCTCTCACTACAGATTGCCTATGGTAGAGAGTGATATCCCAGGTTAACCCATTCTTTAGAAAGGGGGACCTAAAATTCTTTCACAGCCCAAGGAAAATTGTCTGGAGCTGGCAAAGTTTCCCCTGCTGCAGCTGTGGTATCCAGTATAAGGTCAGTGGAGCTGAAGCTTGTGGGAATAACAAGGTATCCCACAGCAAATGGCCTGTAGGGCTGTGCAAAGCTTTGGTCCCTGATTCGATATGGCGGAGATTCAGCTCAATTGGGTGGCTGAATCTTCAAATCCAAACTGAATCAAGGGACCATTTAATCTCTCTGAATCGAATCAGAGCCCTCTGAATAGATTCGGAGAGATCTGGATTTGGCAATCTGGACATAGACACAGCTTTAAATGATTTTCATAGGTTCATAGATTTCACAGACATTAGGGCTGGAAGGGACCTTGGAAGATCATCGAGTCCAGCCCCCGTCCGAAGGCAGGAAATCAGCTGGGGTCATAGGATCCCAGAAAGATAAGCATCCAATTTACTCTTGCAGGTGCTCAATGTAGGTGCTTGAACCACCTCCGATGGGAGGCTGTTGCAGAACTTGGGGGCTCAGACAGTAAAGAAATTCTTCCTTACGTCCAGCCTGAAATAGTCTTGCAGTACTTTATAACCGTTTGACCTCGTCATTCCTTGGGGCACTCTGGTGAACAAATGTTCCCCCAGATCCTGGTGGTCACCCCTGATAAACTTATAGGTGGCCATCAGATCACCCCTGAGCCTGTGCTTTTCCAGGCTAAAGAGTCCTGTGGCTCTCAGCCTGTCATCGTAAGGTCTGTTTTCCTGACCTCTGATCATGCGCGTGGCTCTCCTCTGGACTCTCTCAAGCTTCTCCACATCGTTTTTGAATTGTGGAGCCCAAAACTGGACACAGTACTCCAGCTGCAGCCTCACCAAGGCTGAGTACAAGGGGAGAATGACGTCCTGGGATTTGCTTGAGAAGCATCTATGGATGCAAGCCAGCGTTTTGCTCGCTTTACTTTTCTACCTACCTCTAGGTAGCACGTGGCTCGTGAGTGCTGGGATGCATGGAGTGTCCCACAGAAGTGCAGGGGGCTCCGCAGCACGCCCAGTAGCAGACCCGGAAGTGGACCAGAGGCACTTCTGGTCCACTTCTGGGTCTGCTGGGAAGCGCACTGGGGCCCGCTCCCTCACAGCCCCCCCTCCGGCTCAGCGACTGGTGCCACCTGAGTTGTGGGGAGCACCTGGGGTCCCCCTGTGGCCGATTGCCGAGCTGGGTGGCGTGGTCCCCCAGGCAGTCCCCAGTGTACCCAGAAGTGCTTCCGGGTTCCCTGTTGAGCACATGGAGGGCCCACAGCACTCCTGTCTATGACTTAATCACTGATTCTCTGAATCAGCACTGAATCTTCAGATTTGGATTTGGCCATATAGAATTAGGAACTTTGGCCTGAATCAACTAATTGAACCACTGTCCCTGATTTGGGCCAAATCCGAATCAAATACAGCCCACTTCGCACACCCCTATTGATCTGTTCCTTGGGACAAGCAGTGGGGACAGCAGGAAAAACTTGGTTCTGGGGATGGGTTTGTGATAATTAGTCTGTGCAATTTGCAACATTCCATCAGTATTTTTTAAATAGAATCATAGAAAATTAGGGTTGGCAGGGACCTCAGGAGGTCACCTAGTCCAACCTCCTGCTCAAAGCAGGACCATCCCCCAACTAGATCATCCCAGCCAAGGCTGTCTAGCTAGGTCTTAAAAACATCCAAGGATGGAGATTCAACAACCTCTCTTGGTAACCTGTTCCAGTGTTTCACTACTCTCCTAGTAAGAAAATTCTTCCTAATAGCTAACCTAAACTTCTCTTCTTGCAACTTGAGACTACTGCTCCTTGTTCTGTCATCTGCCACCCCTGAGAAGAGCTCCATCCTCTTTGGAACCACCCTTCAGGCAGTCAAACACTGCTACCAAATCCTCTCTCAGTCTTCTCTTCTCTAGATTAAATAAGCCCAGTTCCCTCAGCCTCTCCCCATAAGACATGTGCCCCAACCCCCAACTCATTTTTGCTGTCCTCCACTGGACTCTCTCCAATTCATCCACATGCTTTCTGTAGTGGGGGGCCCAAGTACTCCAGATGTAGCCTCATCAGTGCTGAATAGAGGGGAATAATCACTCTTCTTGCCCTGTTGGCAACACCCCTACCAATGCAGCCCAGTATGCCGTTAGACTTCTTGGCAAAAAGTAACCCCCAGGTCCTTTTCTGCAGACCTGCTGCCCAGCGAGTCAGCCCCCAGATTTTACCAGTGTATGGGATTCTTTTGTCTTAAGTGCAGGACTTTGCACTTGTTGAACCTCATGAGATTCCTTTTGATCCAATCCTCTAATTTGTCTAGGGCTTTCTGAATCCTAGTCCTACCCTCCACCATATCTACTACTCCCCCTAGCTTGGTGTCATCTGCAAACTTGCAGAGGGTGCACTCTATTCCATCTTCCAGGTCAGTGATGAAGATATTGAACAAAACTGGCCCCAGGACCAAACCCTGGGGCACTCCACTTGACACCAACTAGACATGGCAGACATTGGGCTGCCAGCTAGACATTGAGCTATTGATTAGAACTCTCTGATCCCTGTGCTCCAGTCAGTTTTCTATCCACCTTACAGTCCATTCATCCAGCCCATACTTCCTTAGCTTGCCTGAAAGAATGTTGTGGGAGATCATATCAAAAGCCTTGCTAAAATCAAGACATATCACATCTACTGGTCTCCCCACATCCACAGACCTGATCACCTCACCATAGAAGGCGATAAAGTTGGCCAGGCATGTCTTGCCCATGGTGAATCCATGCTGACTGTTCCTAATCACCTTATCTTCCAAGTGCTTAGAAATGGATTTCTTAAGGATCTGCTCCATGATTTTTCCAGGAACTGAGGTAAGGCTGACTGATTTATAGTTCCCTGGATCCTCCTTTTTCCTGTACTTAAATATGGGCACTATGTTTGCTCTTTACCAATAATCCCAGACCTCTCCTGACAGCCATGAGTTTTCAAAGGTGATGGCCAGTGGTTCTGCAATCACATCAGGCAACTCCCTCAGCACCCTTGGTTGGATCCCATCTGGCCCCTCGGACTTGTATATGTTCAGCTTTTCTAAATACTCCCTAACCTGTTCTTTCACTGCTGTTGACTGCTCACCTCCTCCCCAAACTGTACTGCCAGGTGCAGTAGTCTGGGAGCTCACCTTGCTTGTGAAGACTGAGATGAAAAAGGCATTGAGCACTTTAGCCTTTTCTGCATCCTCTGTCACTAGGTTTCTTCCCCCATTCAGTAAGGGACCCGCACTTTCCCTGATCTTCCTCTTGTTAGTGACATATTTGTAGAAACCCTTTTTGCTACCCTTCATGTCCCTTGCTAGCTGTAACTCCAATTGTGCTTTGACCTTCCTGACTTCTTCCCTGCATGCCCAAGCAATACTCTTATACCTCTCCCTAGTTGTTTGTCCAAGTTTCCACTTCTTATAAGCTTCCTTTTTGTGATTTAGTTTACTGAAGAGTTCTCTGCTAAGCCAAGCTCATCTTCTGCCATTAATCCTAGTCTTCCTGCACATCGGGATGGTTTGTTCCAGCACTCTCAGTACAGTTTCTTTAAAGTACAGACAACTCTCCTGGACTCCACTCCCCCTCTGACTGGCTTCCCAGGAGATCCTGCCCATGAGTTCCCTGAGTGAGTCGAAGTCTGCTTTTCTGAAGTCCAGGGTCCTTACTCTGCTGCTCTGCATCTTTCCTTTCCTCAAATCTAGCCGGCAGAGAGGAAGAATTGAAAATCTATCACATGTTCTGCTTACATTCTATAAAGAGCTGGATATATGCAAAATGTCATGTAAAAATATTTTTATCTGTACTTTTTTTTAAAGCAAGAAGTACCTTAGATCTTATTAATAGGCTTTCTCGTGCGGAGTGGAAAGATAAATAACATTTTACTAACAAAACCTAGAAATTATAGAAAAGTGGGGATGTTCTGTATATTGTTTAAACATGTTCATTATTGCAGATGAGAATTGTTTAATTAAACAAAATGCAATACACAAAAATGGGAGGGAAAAAAATAAATATATACAAGTATTAGGTTTGTATTAGTAACACAAACTAATAACCATGCTCTTAGTCAGTCTTTATCTAAATATATATTAATGCTATAGCTACGATTCAAATGGCTCTCCTACTCTTAGTCATAATATCTATCTACACTCATCAATTACCCATCATGAATGACAGAGTGTTTAAGGGAGTGTTTACATGCCCCACCCCCATCACCCTTCGGGGCTGGCCATGTAAACCTTCCCTCAGCTGCCTCTTCCTCCAGCCTCTAGCATGGCAGCTCCCTCCACCCATCTGCCTCTACTTCCTCCCGCAGAACAGCGGAGCAGCAGGGCTTCCTTCCACCTAACGAAGAGGCAGCAGCTGCAGGACAGTGGCAGCGGTTCCCTCCCCCTAGCCCACCTGCCTCTGCCTCCTCCCCACAGAGCAGCCAGGCTTCCCTCTGCCTGAGACGGCACTGGCTCTCTCTGCCCTGCCCACCCTCCTCCACCTCTGTCTCTTCCTGTGGAGAAGCAGGGCTTCACTTCGCCTGAGGAGGTGGCAGCTACAGTGCCTCCTCTCTCCCCGCTGCCTGCCTCTAATTCCTCCCTGCCTCAGGAGGGACAGTCCCCACAGCCAATCACTGCTGGCCCTCTGGCTGGTGCACGAGCAGTTGCCCAAAAGCATGGACAGACAGACACCCAGACTAGGCCCTTTAGCGCGCGCGCGCACGTGTGTGTGTGTGTGTGTGTGTGTGTAAAATCTTTCTAAACCATGACTACCATTTTCCCCCACCATTGCCAATACATTAATCTCAATGGCACATGCTTTTATTCATTTCTAGAGTTCCAACAGCAGTATTGCTCTGCAACCGGCATGGTTTGACACACCTTTTAGTTACTTATATTGAAATAAGCATAAAAAACTTGCCATATTACTTTCAATTTTTGTCCTAATGCTTATGAAAGGTGCAAACTGACATCATTGGAAATTCAAGTCAAAAGGTACAGTGGCAGCAGTAGGACTACAAATTCTGCCATGCTACACCATCAACGTGACTTAACCCTGGTCAAAGAAAATCCCTCTTGAAATGGCAGGATAACACATTTGCAAAGACTCTAGAGACAAAGGACACTTTTACACGTGCTCCAGAGTAACAAATTGGGAAGGAAAGAGAGATCAGAGTGGCACTTGGGGAGTGTGAAAAGCTAATTCATGGCATGCTGGCAAAAAAAGATTGGCCCCTGTTGTTTTAAAGGATGGCTTTGGTCATTTGAAATTAAATACAAGTAATAATACAGTAATAGCAAAGCACTAGAACATACAAATAATTCCAGAACATCCATTATGAAATATTCACAAAAACCACCCTGTAAAAATCCCCAAAGTATATTTTATAATGATGAAACAGTATAAAGGAGCCTCAAAAAGTAAACTTCAACTGATCCTACCGTTACCATCCTACCAGAAGGCCAATGTGCTCGACTTGGTACTGGCTACTGGGGATGACCTAATTGGTGACCTAGTAATCGATGGGAAGCTGGGTGACAGCGACCACAAGCTGATCACCTTCACCATCTGCCGTAAAGCTGGCAAGTCAGTCAGCAACACGCAAGTCCTTGACTTCAGGAAAGCCAACTTTGACAAGCTCAGGAGGCTTGTCAGTCAGGCCCTAAGGGACCATGACACCAGGGAGAGGGGAGTTCAAGAAGAGTGGTTGCTTCTCAAGGGAGTGATCCTCAATGCACAAGCTAAGTCTATTCCATCTTGGAGGAAAGGCAGCAAGAGGGCACAGCAGCCCCCCTGGCTCTCCAGGGATCTAGCAGACCTCCTGAGGCTAAAAAGAAAGGCCGACAAAGGGTGGAGGATGGGATTCACCTCCAAGGAGGGTTATTCTGCACTGGTCTGGTCCTGCAGGGAGCAAACCAGGAAAGCCAAGGTGGCAACTGAACTCCAACTAGCTTTGAGCATCAAGGACAATAAAAAGTCCTTTTTCAGATATGTTGGGAGCTGGAGGAAAAGCAAGGGCAACATTGGACCCCTGCTGAACCAGATGGGGCAACTGACAACAGACACCCAGGAAAAAGCCAACCTATTAAATGGGTACTGTGCATCGGTCTTTCATCAGTCCTATGGGACGCCCATGCCCGCTACGGGACAGGGAGGTCCGGGTGAGGGAGATCCCCTGCCCTCCATTAATGCTGACCTCGTGAAGGAACACCTTGAGAAGCGAGATACCTTCAAGTCAGCCGGCCCTGACAATCTGCACCCCAGGGTACTCAAGGAGCTGGCAAGCAGCATAGCCCAGCCCCTGGCACGGATCTTTGAAAACCCCTGGTGCTCTGGTGAAGTGCCCAAAGACTGGAAGAAGGCCAATGTGGTGCCCATCTTCAAGAAAGGGAGGAAAGTGGATCCAGATAACTATAGGCCCATCAGCTTGACTTCTATCTCCGGGAAGATCTTAGAACAGTTTACTAAAGAGGCCATCCTTAATGGACTGGCTGATGCCAACATCCTAAGGGATAGCCAGCACGAGTTTGTTGCAGGTAGGTCTTGCCTGACCAATCTCATTTCCTTCTATGACCAGGTGACCTATCACCTGAACAAGGGCGAACAGATTGATGTCATATACCTTGACTTAAAAAAAGCCTTCGATCTGGTATCCCATGATCACCTCTTGGTGAAACTGGCCAATTGTGGCCTTGGGTCCACCACGAATCACTGGCTGGGAAAGTGGCTCTGTGGTTGGACCCAGAGGGTAGTAATCGATGCAAGTCAATCATCATGGTGTCCTGTGACCAGAGGTGTCCCCCAAGGCTCTGTTCTTGGACCCATATTCATAGTTTCACAGTTAGTAGGGTCAGAAGGGACCTAAGCAGATCATCAAGTCCGACCCCCTGCCATGGCAGGAAAGAGTACTGGGGTCAAATGACCCCAGCAAGGTGACTGTCTAGCCTTGTCTTAAAGACCCCCAGGGTAGGAACCAGCACCACTTCGCTTCGAAGTTGGTTCCAGATCCTAGCCACCCTGACAGTAAAGTAGCGCCTCCTAATGTCTAATCTGAATTTACCCTCTGCCAGCTTGTGACCATTATTTCTAGTCACTCCTGGTAGTGCTTAGGGGAACAGGGACTTCCCCAGTGCCTGCTGGTCCCCTCTCACTAGTTTGTAACAGGCCACTAGATCCCCCCTCAGCCGTCTCCTCTGGAGGCTGAATAAGTTTATGTCCCTGAGCCTCTCCTCATACAGCCTACCCTGCTGCCCCCTGATTATGCAAGTGGCCCTCCTCTAGACCCTCTCCATGTTGTTCACATCCCTCTTAAAGTGCGACACCCAGAACTGGATGCAGTACTCCAACTGCGGCCTGACCAGTGCCGCATAGAGGGGGAGGATCACCTCCTTGGACCTGCCTGATATGCATCTGTGGATGCATGACAAGGTGTGGTTGGCCTTCCTGACTGCATCCCCACACTGCCAGCCCACGTTCATCTTGGCATCAGTGATGACTCCAAGATCCTTTTCTGCCTCAGCACTGATGAGAAGGGAGTTCCCCAGCCTGTAGGTATGCTGCTGGTTCTTCCTCCCCAGGTGTATCACCTTGCACTTGTCAGTGTTGAATCCCATCCTATTCTCATCCGCCCATCCCGGTAACCTGTCTAGGTCTGATTGTAGCCTAGTCCTTCCTTCTAGCATGCCCACATCCCCCCACATCTTAGTGTCATCTGCAAACTTGAACAGGGTGCTTTTTATCCCCTCGTCCAAGTCACTGATGAAGATGTTGAACAGTGTGGGCCTGAGGACCGAGACCTGCGGAACCCCACTGCCCACGTCCCTCCAGGTCAATAATGACCCATCCACCACCACTCTCTGGGTGCAGCCCTCCAGCCAATTGACGACCCATTTGACTGTGTAGGTGTCAACACCACAGTTCCCCAGTTTTTTTAATGAGAACAGGGTGAAAGACAGTGTCGAAGGCCTTCTGAAAGTCCAGAAAGACTATGTCCACTGCTACTCCTGCATCTAAGGATTTGGTGACCTGGTCGTAGAAGGCCACCAGGTTGGTCTGATCTGGTCCCTGCTTAGGAAAATAGAGGCAAAGAAGTCGTTAAATAGGTTAACTTTGTGATTTGGTGTGATGACCAAATTTCCTAGCATGTCTTGCAGGGGCCCTACATTACCCAGCACCTTCTTTTTGCCCCCTATGTATTTAAAAAAGGACTGCTTGTTGTCCTTGATCCAGGTAGCTAGTCCCAGTTCCATCTCCACCTTGGCCTTCCTGACTGCCCCCCTGCATCCCTAAGCAACCGCAGTATACCCCTCCCTGGTGATGGCCCCTCCCTTCCATTGGGTGTACGCTCCCCTTTTACCGGGAAGACATTCCCGGATGCTTTTGGTGAGTCATGGGGGCTTTTGCACCCTCCTGCTCCCTTTGATCCGTGTTGGGATTACCTCCCTTTGGGCTTGGAGGATTGTCTCCTTAAGGAGAGACCACTCTTCTTGGACACCTGGCTCCCCTCCTCTCCCCTCTGGGATGTCAGTGCTTCCTTGACTATTCTCCTTAGCTCATTGAAGTCCACCCTCCTGAAATCTAGGGCTGCTGCCTTGCTGCAGGCCTTTGCCACATTGCACTGGATGGTGAATTCCAGCAGGCGATGATCACTGTCGCCCATGTGGTCGAGCACCCGCAGCCCCCTCACCAGGTTGATACCCGTGGCCAGCACCAGGTCCAACAAGGCGTCTCCCCTGGTGTGACTGTGCACCTCCTGGGTTAGATGGAGGTCCTGCATTTTGGCTAGAAACCTATGTGAGCGGTCAGACTTGGTTGACTGCTCTTCCAAGCAGATGTCTGGAAAGTTCAGGTCACCCATGATGACGTCCTTTGACCTAACTACCTCCGTGAGCTGACGTAAGAATTCCTGGTCTAGCTCTTCCCCTTGGTTGGGTGGTCTGTAGTAGACCCCCACCATTAAGTCTCTTTCCCCTCAACTGCCTTGTATTCTAACCCAGAGCACTTGTTTGCCCCTCCTCTGACTCTGTGCTATTTGATGAGAATGTGCATTCCTCTTTAATGTAGAGCACCACACCCCCACCTTTCCTCCCTGTCCTGTCCCTCCTGAACAGTCTATAGCCCTTTACATTCACCACCCTGTCATGCGCTGGGTCCCACCACATTTCAGTGAGCCCCATTCTGTCTGGGTTGGTGTAATCTAGCAGGAGGTTAAGTTCCTCCTGCTTGTTTCCCATACTATGAGCATTTGTGTAGAGGCATTTGAGGCCTTCTGAGGATGTATGCACTGATCTCAGCATTGCCCTGGCCCCTGTTGCTTACCTGTGTATATGTTCTGCTCGTCGTTCTAGGCTGGGTTGTACTTGTGGGTGCTGCTTGGTTTAGCAGTCCAAGGTTTCCTCCACCCTTATCTTCCCCTTCCCCGATGAGCCTAGTTTAAAGCCCACCGGAGGAGATGTTCAACATCTTCATTAATGATGTGGACATTGGAGTCAGAAGCGGACTGGCCAAGTTCGCCAATGACACCAAACTCTGGGGCAAAGCAACCACACCTGAAGACAGGTGGGTGATCCAGGCTGACCTGGACAGGCTCAGCAAATGGGTGGAGGAGAACCTGATGGTGTTTAACTCCGAAAAATGCAAGGTTCTCCACCTTGGGAAGAAAATCCTGCAGCATCCTTATAGGCTCGGCAGTGCTACACTGGCTAGCACTACCGAAGAAAGAGACTTGGGGGTCATCATTGACCACAAGATGAACACGAGCCTACAA